>NC_065447.1:109650953-110326668 GCF_917563875.1 Diabrotica virgifera virgifera | reverse complement strand
AAGATAAGTTGTTGCTATGGTTTACTTTCACAGGACTGGCTTTTGTTTTTATAGAAAAAAAGTATATAATATTACTGGAATAGGACAGTAGATCAGTAAATGTTTGCAAACAAAAGATATTATTGCTTCATAATGCGGTAATGTTCTCTTGAACAACGAGACGAAGTTTTATTGGATTTGGACCAAAATATTCTGAGATACTTGAGCGGGCCTGGTGTATATGTTACCGTTAAAACCCGATTTCAGTTAAAACCCGAAATTACTAGGAAACACTAGTTTTAACTATGGGCTTTAGACAATTCTAGTTTTAACTAGTCAAAACTAGATTTGAGTGCTACCATTCAGTTAAAACTAGAAATCCCGAACGGATTTCATTTAGAGTAGTGTATATTAGTTCAAAGTAGCTTTTTTGGAATTACTGGCGAATACCAGTTAAAATAATTGTTGCAAGAGTACAAGTATGTGTTACGGCTTGTTCGGGGTAGTGTTAATGACGAATGCGGCCGGTCGGTAGCAAAGTAGTGTGTGAAACTATTAGATTTTATATATTTAATTTGAGAAAGAACTAGAGATTTGAGTTTTCATTAAAACTGCTTTTTATTTATTCAACTTCAACTTTTTTTTTATCAACAACAACCTACTTAATTTTTTTATGTTAACATTCTAAAGCCTGGTTTATATGAACAACATTAACAAAAATATATTCCAATAGAAACAAACTGTTGATTGTTTTGCATCGTTTTTATTGGTTATATTACACCACTGTGTGTTATTCACCATTAGTGATAATATCGAAAATCAGATTGAGAGCAGAGATATAAGAACGTGAAAAGAACGTGTTTTGGAAATGATTTTACAAATGGAAGAGACAGAGAAGAAAGAGAGTCACTATAATGTTGTGACCAAAAGCATATATAATAAATTAATGGTCGAAGTACAAGATGCGGAACTGTCTGGCAAGAAAACACCATTACAAAATCGAAGACTAAAATGATTTAGAATTGTTTAAGTTGGCGAGATAAAAAAGTTAGCTTCTAAAATTGATCCCATCCAATATTATGTACCAGTCGAAAATATTTTTGCTGTTTTTCAAAATAATTGAATATAAAATAATGTTGCTATTTTTCATGGAAATCGGGATAGGTTGAAGCCTGAAACCGCCAGGAAATAGGCCAATATAACTTGGTACTGATATGGTCAATACTTTTATACCAATGTGTGAAATCTGCCAACGGAAGAAGAGTAAAAATATAAAAACGAAGAGAGGTCTTGTGTCTAAACCTATATTGCATTTAGAAATGCATAGTCGCTGTCAGGTAGATTTGATCGATATGCAATCACAAGAGAATCGCATATAAACTACTCTAAATGAAATCCGTTCGCGATTTCTAGTTTTAACTGAATTTAGCAGTCAAATCTAGTTTTGACTAGTTAAAACTAGAATTGTCTAAAGCGCATAGTTAAAACTAGTTTTTACTAGTAAATTCGGGTTTTAACTGAAATCGGGTTTTAACGGTAACATATATACCAGGGAATTTAGCATTAAAAACACCGAAATAAATCGATTTTAAAATACAGCATCTAGAGGCTTGCAACATTTTGCATTGTGTTAGGATGATATATGTCAGGAAAGAAGTCTACTATAAAAATAATTAGTGGAAATGCATAATTGCATTTTAAAGTACATACAATGCATCCAGAAATACACAAGCATGTCAAAATAACCATATTTAGCGCCAGATTTTGTTACTCGGGAATTTTTGGGGTCTTTGAACACGACTACGCCATGCCATCAGAACCAACCCTTGGAGCACTAGGTGCCTAGGGTCACTTCTAAGGCACGTCATCTGGAGGTTCTAGGATTATCCGCACTAAATTGATGCAAACAGATTACTTAAAGGTTTTTGGGGTCGTTGAACACGAATGCTCTATCAAAACGTATTCCCGGAGTACCTGGTGCCCAGTGTCACTGCAAAGGCACGTCATCTTCAGGAGTTTTGAGGATTTTAGACATTAAATTGACACAATTGATGCAAAAATATTTATAGGATGGTTTTTGGGGTTGCTGAAAACGAATATGCCATCAGAATGACACCCGGAGCACCTTTTGTCTAGGGTCATGTCATCTTCTGGAGTTTCGCGTGATTTCGATACTAAATTGGTGCAAATAGATTACAGGGGGTGCGTTTTTGGGGTAGTTGAACACACACACGCCGTCAGAACCGACTCCAGGAACACCTGGTGCCCACGATTACAGCTAAAAACGTCAGCTTTTGGAGTTTCGAAGGTTTTCTGCACTGAATGCATGCAAATAGATTACTAGGTGATTTTTGTCGTCGCTGAATACGCCATCAAAACTGATCCCCGGTCACGGACCACCTGATGCCCAAGGTCATTGCATAGGCATGTTATCTTCTGGAGTTTGGATGGTTTTTGGGCATCAGATGCACCGGGGGTTGATTATGACGGCGTATTCTTGTTCAGCAACCCCCGAAACCCCCGAGTATTGTGTTTGCAGTAATTTAGTACCGAAAGCCTTCGAAACTCCAGATGACGTGCCTTAGCAGTGAACCTTGGCACCAGGTGCTCCAGTGGTTGGTTCTGATGGTGCATTCGTCTTGAGTGACCCCAAAAACCCCGAATAACAAAACTTGGCCCTTAATACACCTCTTTTGACATGTTTATGCACTATTGGATGCATTTTATGCACTTTAAAATGCAACTATGATTTTCCACGTATTTTTGTATAGTAAAGTTTTTTCTTGGTATCATCCTGAACATAGGTTTCTAAGTGCTTTATTTAAAAATCGATCTATTTTTTGCTCAATCCCCTGCCTATTAAAGCAGGGAACAGGTGTTACGGGAACGATAGACGTGTTGCTAATTTTTGGCGGAGGCTTTGTAATAGTTTTCGAGGAGATGGTTATTTGCTTCAACGTTTCTGAAGAGTCGCTTGAAATACATCTGATATTTATGGATTTGAATATTAGTTGAGTACTTTAGTAATATTCATATGCTATATTCTTCTAGTCGGCAACAAGAAGAATCATAATTGGGCCAATGAGATCTTTAAAATAAACTGAGGACAACTGAATAAAATAAGATTCTAGAAAAAATTATAGAATTTCTAAAGAATTTTAGAAATTCTAGAAATGTTAGAATGGAAACAAATATATTGATAGAATGGCATACAGAATAGTAAGAATATCTGGATATAAATTGCCAGTCAGTCGAAAACGCATTGGACGACTTAAGACCGTATGACACTATGCATTTGCTTGTATCATTTCTTATATCGTTTCTGATATAACAAAAAAATGGATAGTATCATACAAGGGTATAGTTCTTATATCAGAAATGATACAAGAATTTATGTACGTTGCAGTTTCTTGTACAAGATATGCGCCAATGAGTGAGCAAAAACGTAAAACATCTGTCATAATGGCGGCAGAAAATGCGATCATATGGTTTATTATGTCTTGATTATTTATTTGTGTTTTTGTATTTGCAAATTTTTTATTGATACTTAATATGCTGAAGTTTCCAGAGAACTTTGTTGGGCTTGTTTATTTTTGTAGAATTCAGACTTTATATTGTACAAATTGTAATATCGTCCATAGATCTCAACTTATCTTTTGTGGGAGCTGAGCTCTCACAAAATAAAAACACGTAAAGTCAACGTAAAAATTCTGCTTAACATTTATAAAATCAGCTGTAGACGCAGTACCACCAATGTAACTTAACACAGAGGGATCTGATCATACCGGGACTCTTGGTCTTGATCAAGCTTAAAGCAAAACATGGTTCGTGTGAAAGTCCTTTGTGCTTGTAATAGATGTTTTTACTTTTCCGATCTCAAAAACAGCAGCAAATTTGAGCATTATTTTCAACAGTCAGACAAGGTTTTTTCTATCAAATAAAAAACTGCATAAGAAATAGAAGTATTTTTATATCATACATGGGATCCATCTCTCTTCATAGTGGTATTTTAAACCTTTTGACCATAGCTCTGAAGATGGCTTTGTAAGCCGAAAGTGCTCAGCTAGGAATTATTTATTTTGCACACTTCAAAAATACACTTCTCCCTATTTACCTGAAAACATGGTTTGCAAGGATGGTCATCATTCATTGTTAGATCCACTTCAACAAGTTCTGTCCAATATGCATGGCATAGTTTGATTTAACTTGGTTCCTAAAGAACTCCACTGAAGTTGCTTTAGTGGGATAGAATTGGAACCGTACCCTCTAGATCATTACAATGATTAGGTATGTTTCAAATAATTATGATGACTCGTATAAATCAGAACAATCAAAATTACTTTTTATAGGTGTCAGTAAAATTCATTAATAAATTATTAAACATTTGCAAATTAATGCAAATAAAATCATACTATACATAAAATATCATACAAATTTATATTTGTAAAATATACCTTTGAAGTCAATAATCTCCAATTTGTTTGTAGTTCCACCCTCGATTGTGTAAACATCTAATAGAATGTCAAGAATTTTACTACTACTTGACGTTGGTTATCTTTGCCAAAAATCATTAACGACGTCGTAGTTGCAAACACTGATCTAACTTTGACATATTACGTCTGAGTCTAAATATATTTATATTGCTTATTATATTATACGACGCGGCGTCTGAAATCTGTTTCGAAAAAAAGACACTTATTTAGTATTGAAACAAATAATGGTGGTAAAAATTCAGTATAATAAAATAAAAATTTCTAAGAGCAGATTGTATATTGAAAATTTTGGTTATAGTCCAATGAAAAGTTAAATTTTTTTTTGTTGCATTTTTGTGATGTGTGAGGTAGTATACGCTCCGAGCTTCGCTGGTATCGCCACCTACCTACACTATTACTAGTATAACTTTCACCGGAAATTTATCTGGAAAGAAAAAAGTGTTGCCTATCCTCTGTGAGTTTCGCTGGTACGGCTGGTATCGCCATCTAACGGTTGACTAGTGTTCCTATTTCGGCCGGAATTTTAAAGAGGACAGTAGAAAAGCAAATAATAGTTGTTTCAAACTTATTATTTAATTCTTATCGTGTAATATTTACAACGTAAAAAGTAATTGGATTGTAATCGATAATTAATATCAGTAAGTACATAATTTATTATTCATTATGATTATTTTTAAGATTTTGCTTATCGTTTTGACGTTTATGTTGACAACTAATATTAGAAAAAATTATTCTGCAAAAAGTATAATAATTTAATATAATTATAGTATATTACTTCTTAAATATTAACTTATGCATTTATTGGACCTAAATAATTAATTAATGAACAGCGTAAACGTAAAATTGTGTTTACTTACTTTTTTCTAATTGCATCAATCCATTTTTGTCGTTGAATCACCTTATGCTTAGCGACACGAAAGTTGTAGAATACACAGTTACTATTGTAACCAGTATTTCGACACTCTTTAATACAACAACTTTGGTGCGATATTTAAAAGCTATATGCAACTCTTAATGCAGAACGTCAAATTTCCGGTAAAGGTTTACAGACTTGTCACTACCGGCGCTCGCGAATTTTTAATTATCCCCTCTACCTACGAACTCACAGCGTATACGCTCTGAGCTTCGCTGGTGTCGCTTCTAGCGGATTACTATTTCAACTTTCACCGGTAATTTTTAAATTAATTATTTGTTATCGCTTAATATTTACAACGCTAAAATGTAATTAAATTGTAATAGATTTTTTTAAGATCTTGCTAATCATTTTGACGTTCTATTAATGAAATATTAATTTATTACTTCGGATACTTTCACAATTATCGTGTAGATGGCGCTAAGATTAATAGATTAATTTATAATTACATATTACGGAACATTAAAAAAACGTAAATTCAGTATTTAAAACGTAAGTATATTTAAGGTAAAAATATATACCACAGCTTTGACCAACTAATATTTTTTATAATTAATGTTTTTAATTTTAATTTTAAATTAATCACTTTGACATTTATGTCAAATTTCCAGTAAACGTTTACAGACTTGTCACTACTGGCGCTCGCGAATTTATAAATATTCCCTCTACGTACAAGCTCACAGCGTATAGGCTGAAGTTCAAATTTGTGAGGTACACCAGCGCCATATTGGATAAAGGGGTGCAAATAGACACTAATAGCAGCAAATGAAGTTGTCTATAACTGTATTTCTTTTACTTTTTATCGTAAAATGGAAAATAAAAAGGTTTAAATAAAAATAACTAACAATTTTTGAAATTTTTTTTGAGCCTTATAATGACTCTTCTGAAACTAATTTTCTGCAGATAAAATTATCGAAGGGAATAGATGAATTAGAAGAATTCGAATGATGACTTGCTCACAATGATGCTAAATCTAACTCACGTTGTTCCTCAAACATTCACCTCCTATACTGAATTAGATTCTGTACGCACCCTCGATGATTAAACAAAATAAAAAACATTAGACAGAAAACAACTTTTTCAATGTAAAATTATTATTATGCTCAATATTATCTGGCCTGGAAATCTGTATTAGGCCTAATGGAGATACCACGTTAAAACACGCACCTCCAAACTTTACCTCGTAGGTGGTCGGGAAAATGGTCGATACTAAATTAATAATAGGATAGAAATATTAACAAAATGATAAATTGTATAAACAAAAAATACCTACATAATAGAAAACTAAGTCTATCGCTTTGTTTTTATCGTAGTCTTATGAGAATTCAAGAACCCGGTCAATTGTCGAGCGTTGTAAAATAAAGAAAAATTAATAAAATTAAACAAATTTTTAATGAAAATTATTCGGAATTTTTAAAAACAAGAAAGACAATAACAATCTCATTACTAACACAGCTATTATTTAATAGATGTCGCTATATTGGCAAAATCCCTGAAGACTGGAACGTGAGTCTAGCAATCTGCCTACAAAAAGGGGACAACAATGTGATTTAAAGAATTATACAGTGAAGTTTACAAAAATTATTTATGAGATTTATTAACAACCGGTTGACTTACAAAGTAATGGATAACTACCAACCGGTAGAATAGTAGCAAAAGTATATTATTATAGCACATCAGACCGTCTGTTGACAATGATAACAGTGATAGAGGAGGCAAATGAACACCGACTAATTTCGTAGATTATGAAAAGGAATTTGACAGTATCTAGATGTGGACCATAGAACAAGCCATTAATACATATTATCAGAATAGACTCGATATATAGACCACTAATATGGCATATATTATGACAACGCAACTTTGACAATACAACTAGACAAAAGTACCTATAAATCCCATCCATATTAAGAGAGAAGCTCAACAAGGCGACGTAGAATCGCACAAAGATGTTTAATCTAGTCCTAGAAGACGTCTTCAAAATTAAATGCCATATTTTAAATAACCTCAGAGTCGCTGACGATATTTTTTTTTCTTTTTTGGCTTGGACTATGGTCATTCAGCCAGTCTCAATCAAAAGTAAATGTATTAAAGATATTGCCAATTAGTGAAACTTGGTTATTATAATATTATTACAATTTTTTACTTCTTATTTACCTACTCATTACAGCTAATGTACATACTATGTTAATAAATATAAATATATTATATTACTTAATGTTTATCAAGTACACATAAATGCATTCTTAATATTAAAATAAATGCATTCTTTTTTGTATTTTATTTTAGTTTTTTTTTTGTTTTGTTTTTTGTTTTGTTTTTTTTTGTCACTACGATAGGATGTCAACCCGGTTCATCCCCGCGGAGGTTTAAATCCTCTTAGTGATTTTTTCTTTAATATTTTTTTTTAATTATTAATTTTTTTTATTCTTTTTTGTTTCATGTTTTTATTTTTTTTTAATTAATTTTTTTTTATTTCTTTTTCTTTTTATTTTTTTTTATATTTTTTTAAACATATTTTACAAATACTTATAACTAATTACAATAATATTTTACTATCCGACAAGAAAGATACCAAACAGTCAAAAATTTTCTTTTTATTCAGTGACAGAATAAAGAGAATATTTACAGGGAGTGGGATGTTCTGGTCTATAATTCTTTCAAGTAGGTGATTGGTTAGGTGTTTATGCTTTTTGCATTCAAAAAATATGTGGTTCAAGTCACTTTTAACCTCACATTCTTGACAAATATTCGAATCTAATATGTTTATTTTAAATAAATTTGCAGGATAACATGCATGTCCAAATCTAATTCTACTTATAGTGGATATGTATTTGCGAGGGAGGGTGAAATTCTTATACCAAGGTTTTTCTGGAATAATCGGTTGTATCAAACTGTATTGTTTTGTTGAAATGTTACAGTACCTTTCCCAGTGTGTTTTCCAGCTCTTCATCTGTTCAGTTCTTAAACAAGCAAAAGCATCTAGAATGCAGGGCTGATAATTGGTTACTGTTCCATGGATGAGGGAATTTTTAGCTAATTGGTCTACATGCTCATTATGTGTAAGTCCTGAATGTGCTTTGATCCACATAAGTTTTATTTTTGGGGTGTGTTTATTAATTTCAAATAAAACATTGTAATTATAGCGAGCACATTCGAACTACATACAGACTATGGTGGAGGAACTACTAGACAGCTTTGAATACGTTGCGCGTTGAAATAAAATTCAATATGACAAAAACAATGACAAACATAGACGACCCCAATGATATATCTACAAATGGCAATGAGATAATAGAACAAACCTAAAAATATATCTATAAAAAAATACCTAGGTCAAATTCTGAAACTTGACAAAGATATCCAAAGTGCGAAAATTACTAGATTTCGAAAATTACTAGAAGATTATCTGCATGTGGCAGGATTTGAAAAACTCAGTGAAAAGTGCAAAGGAAATGGCAGTATTAGGTGTACGACTGTCAGATAGAAAGAGGAAAAACTGAACAAGATCAAAAACAAATCTATACCCAAACCAAAGCAAATATGAACAAACTAGAAAAACGGAAAGTGCAAAGGAAATGGCAGTATTAGGTGTACGACTGTCAGATAGAAAGAGGAAAAACTGAACAAGATCAAAAACAAAAGACGATGATATGACAGCTAAAATTGCTAAACTCAAATGAAGTTTCGCAGGTCATACTGCTAGACAAAACATCCAACGTTGGAATGCTACAATACAACATTGGAAATTTTGCAAAGGTAGACGACCAAGAAGAAGGGCACAGATGAGATGGGCAACTAACACGTAAAAAATACGTAAAATAGTCAGAATAACGTGGAAGAATGCTGCTCAGTGTAGTTGAATAAAGTTGGGCTGGAGCTGGACTGTTAGGTGTGGTTTTCTTTTTTGTGTTTCCAATGGTTTTAAATAATGTTATACTGATTTACATCTACTAATTAAACATATATTATGGAAAAAGTTACAAAACCAGTATATGAAACAAAAATGTATCTTACATTAAACATTAAAATTGCTAAGGCAACAAAATACAAATCTTCTTCTATTCTTCCTTCAAATTCTTGAAGGTGGGCTAAAAGGAAAACTGTACATACCCCCCACCTTGAAAGAAAGTCTTTCAACATTAAGTTGCAGCCAAAGGAAGAAGGCACAAATTGGCTACGGCTCTTTTTATATTTCCTCTGGAAGTGCGTAGGGACGCCACTCGTGCTACACCATCAGAACCAGTATGGAGGTGGGTAACTCGTCCTAACGTCCATTGCATAGGACCTTGATGAGGTTCTTTAAGAAGAACAAGATCATTGATCTTTAATTTAAATTTATTTTCCTTCCATTTTTGCCTGGACTGCAATTCAGATAAATACTCCAATGACCATCTCTGCCACAAGTGCTGTCGAAGCTGTTGAAGTCTTTTGAAATGGTCCAGCCGATTAACGTTAATTTCTGTGAAGTTCTTCTCAGGTATAGAGGTAAGAGGTCTTCCAATTAAGAAATGTGAAGGTGTGAGACAGGAAAAGTCGTCAGGATCGGAAGAAAGAGGAGTAAGAGGTCGTGAATTTAAAATTGACTCAACTTGAACTAGAATTGTTTGAAAATCTTCTTATACCAGAAGAGCTTCGGAGAGGACACGCTTTAAATGTCCTTTCATGGACTTTACACCAGCCTCCCAAATACCACCGAAATGAGGGGAGTAAGCAGGAATAAAATGCCAAGCAATTCCTTGGGAGGCACAAGAGGAAGATATATTTTCATTATTAATATTTAAAAATTTTCCAAGTTCCAAAAGATGATTGTTGGCACCTACAAAGGTAGTACCATTGTCTGAGTAAAGAGCTTGGGGTTTTCCCCGTCTGGAAATAAATCGTTTCAAAGCTGCTATGAAGGCAATACTTGTCAGGTCAGTAACGGTTTCTAGGTGAACCGCCTTCGATGAGAGGCAGATAAATAGGCTAATATAAGCCTTATAAGTTTTAAATCCGCGACCGCGTCTGTCTTTTAAAACAAAAGGTCCCGCATAGTCAACTCCAGTATTAATAAAGGGAAGGTATGGAGTCACTCTTACTTCTGGGAGATTTCCCATAAGGGGAAAGTTGGAAACGGGTCGAGCCTTAAAACAAATAAAACAGCGATGAACTACCTGACGGGCCAAAGCCTTGCCGTGTATTGGCCAATAGGTTTCGCGAATTGAATAAAACAATTGTTGAGGACCGGCATGCATTAGCCTCAGGTGCTCATGTTCAAATAATAATTTGGAAAGACGATGCTTTGGAGAAATTATGATAGGATGTTTCTTATCATATGAGTAAGAAGATTGATGTAATCTACCCCCCACCCTGAGTAATCCACTTGCATCAAGAAAAGGATTCAAAGATAACAGTTTACTGTTAGATGGGAGAGTTTTTCCATTCAACAAGCTAAAATATTCAGTATAAAATGATTCACATTGAGAGAATTTGACTAAAATACTTAGAGCTAAATCAAGCTCTTCTACAGAAAGAGCTCCAGATTTCATCTGCTGGGCCTTAAGCACAGCAGATGAGTTATGAATGAATCTCAAACAGTAGGCAAACGAACGCTTTAAACGACCAATTCTAGAATATCTATCAAAGGGAAATTTAAAACTTTCTACAGACACCATTGAAATTATTTTTGCTTGCTTAATTTCAAGTTTAGTTTTCAATTCTAAGGGTGTAAATGGCCATTCTTCAATAGATTTCAACAGAAATTCGGGGCCATGCCACCATAAATTACATGATATGAGATTAGAGGGATTGATTCCCCTAGAAATAAAATCTGCGGGATTCTTGTTCGTGCTTACATGTCGCCAGGAAAAATTGCTGGTGAGAGATTGAATCTCTGACACCCTGTTAGCTACGAATGTTTGTAATAAATGAGGTGACGTTTGAATCCATGAAAGGGCTACAGTTGAGTCAGACCAAAGAAAAATATTATGAATATTAATCGATAAAGATTCAAGAACTTTCTTTAATAATCTGCTCAAAATCAGGGCAGAACATAGTTCAAGACGAGGTATTGTTACCCTTTTCAAAGGTGCCACCCTAGATTTGGCGCAGAGCAATTCGATTTGAACCTTTCCAAATGCATTAATAGAGCGAACGTAAATGCATGAGCCGTAAGCAAGTTCAGATGCATCACAGAAACCGTGAAGTTCATTTAGGAGAGAATCATGTAACTTGACGTTACGAGGTACCTCAAGATCATTTAATTTAAGCAGTTGCTTCCGAAAGGTCATCCATTCAGTATAAATTTGTGAAGGTACTGACTCATCCCAACTTAAGTTCTCTAACCACAATTGTTGCATTAACACTTTGGCCTTGATAATAACTGGACTTAAGAGTCCTAACGGATCAAAAATACTGGCAATACTTGAAAGTATCGTGCGCTTCGTTATCACACTAGAAAAAACTTCGGAAGAAATAGTATATTTGAGCGAATCGGAGCTTTGAAGCCAATGAAGACCCAAAGCTTTCGTCCCATTATTGGAACCAAAGGTATATGTAGTGTCCTGAGATTCAATAATTTGTTTGATGCCTTTTAGAACCAAGACTTCATTGGATACCCATTTACGAAGAGGAAAACAACCTTTAGCTAAAATGGCTACGATTTGGTTACAATGCAAAATAAGTTCAGAAATGGAATCGGAGCCAGTTAGCAGATCATCCACATAGAAATCATTAGCTATAATTTTAGATGCTTCAGGATACTCATTTAAGTGTTCCTTAGAAAGTTGTATTAAACATCGAGTAGCTAAAAAACTTGCCGAAGCAGTACCATAGGTCACAGTATTCAGACAAAAAGTTTGCAAAGGTTGGGACGGATCTGATCGCCAAACTATTTGCTGAAGGTTTCTTTGAGAAGGATCGATTAAGATTTGACGGTACATTTTTGCAATATCAGCTGATACCACATAAGAATGTTGTCTAAATCTCAGAATTATTGCAATTAAATCATTTTGAACTACTGGACCTACCATTTGTAAATCATTTAATGAAACTCCAGATGTAGTGGGTGACGAACCATTGAATACAACTCGAAGTTTTGTAGTTAGGCTATCTTCTTTTTCCACTCCATGATGAGGAAAATAGAAATTAACTAGAGACTCATTATTACATGGAGACATGTGACCCATAGATAAGTATTCGTTCATAAAATCGGAATATTTTTCCTTTAACATAGGATTCTTTTGAAACTTACGCTCAAGAGACATAAATTTACTTCTAGCAATAGATTTTGACTCACCTAATTGATCAAGAGAGTCCTTAAAGGGAATTGTTACGATAAACCTGCCATTTTTGTCCCTCTTATGAAATGACTGAAAATGTTCCTCGCAAGAGATTTCTTCCCTCGAACGTGGGGAAGAAGTAGAAATTTCCTCTATTTCCCAAAAGCGAGATAAATCGTTTACATCAGATAACCGGGAAACATTACATATTGTCCGGTTAGACGCAGTTTGAGCAATTGGGCCAGAAACAATCCATCCTAATCTCGTTTTCTGCAAGATGGGACCAACGCGATTTAGTTTTATCTGTCCTACACACAGCAAGTTATAAAATAGACCTGCTCCAATTAACAAATCTATCGATGAGTTAATATGAAAGTTAGGGTCAGATAGCTGAATATTAGAAGGAATTCGTAAGGAAGATATATCAACATTACAACCAGGGAGCTGATCACATATTGAGTTAGTAATTAGACAATTGATAGAACTTTTGAACGAGGAATAGCAAGAACCAATTCGTAAATTACAATTGTATTTTAAATTCGAGGAAACTTGACCAAAGCCAGATACTGATACATTCAAACGGTTTTTTGCTATTCCCAATTTATCAAAAAAACTAGATACAATATAATTTGATTGTGAAGCACTATCCAGGAGGGCACGACATTTGTGCGCAACTCCTGCGCTATCAAAGACATTCACTAGAACTGTCGATAACAGAACAGACTTGTATTCTGGAACATAGTTAGATAGGGTTTGAGTGTTGTGTACAGTCGAGTCAGATTGAATATTCGAAGATGACTGCAATGGATTGGAATATGAAGTTAAGTTATTTGAGTTGTCCGTATTGATATGCAAGAGAGAATGATGCTTTTTACCACATTTATTACACTTTCCGTACTTACAATTTAAATTAATGTGGCCTGAATGTAGGCAATTGAAACATAATTTAAGCCTTTTAACATTTTCGGCCCGATCAGAAATACTTAAATGATTGAAATCGGGACACAGACTTATTTTATGATTGATGGATTTGCAGAAAGCACAAGAAGTTTGGGTGGCTACTAGAGCTCTTGAGGATTTCCTATCGGAACCGAATCGTTCTTTATTATTCTGTCCAAGGTTGGCATCAATTTTTTCCAAAACGTCAGCCTTACCTTTTAGAAAATTAATAAGATCCTTTAACGTTGCGTTTGAAGGTTTCTTAGATTCCCACTCCTGTGTGGTGTAGGAATCAAGTTTTTCTATTATAATAAATATAAGTAGGGTATCCCAAGTATCAACTGGTTGGTCCAATGATTTAAGTGACCTTAAATTACCTTGAAGTTCATCTATTAATTGCCTGATGCTTGATGCAGACGGCTTTGTGATTTTTGGGAGAGAAAAAAGACACTTGGTGTGATTGTATATTAATAAATCTTTGTTTGCAAATCTTTCACATAGCATTTTCCACGCGACTGAGAAATTATCCGAAGACACTGGCAAACTACTAATGACCTTTTCGGCAACACCGCTAAGAGAAGATTTCAAGTAGTGGAATTTTTGAATAGGATTTATATCTGAATTATCTAAGATTATTGACTGAAACGAATCTCTATACTCTAACCATTTCTCGTAGCTCCCGCTATATTTTACAAGTTGAAGAGTAGGTAATTTGATGTTACAATTGACGTTAGGTCGACTAGAAGGACCTGCTTGGGATTGAACATCGTTTTCTGAATTAATGTTATGCATAACTTCATTGGGATTGGACTTTGATAGCAGCGATCGTGTTTTAGTAATAATAGAGAAATATTCTTTTTCGAAGAGCTCTCTTTGGGACGCTTCCTCCTCTAAATCGTTCACATGACATTCAATTTCGGATTGAATTTCATCGAAATTATCTAATAAATCTACAGCTTTGTTTAATCTTAATTTGATTTCCTCATATGGAATATTATAACCATCGTTGGAAATATTGGACTCTACATCTGTGATATAATTTTTAAAAATTGTCAATTTAGATTTAAGCCCTGCTCTCTTTCTCTTGTACCTCTCAACGTTAGAAACTTGACTATGATTTTCAGTTTCGGACATTGTGACTTATTTTGAAGTAAAAAAGAAGAAAATAAAATATGACAATAATTCTATAACGAGAAATGTCACGTAAACTCACGTAAATGTCAGATAGTTTTGACAAACTAAATTAAATGCAGAATTGTCAAATATGAAGGATTGATATTAAAAAATTAGGTAATAAATTACAAAGTAACAACAAAAAATAATAACCAACTGGAAACTTAGGCGTCACGAGTGAATGATTAGACACTGTGACCTTAAATATCAAATAATCGATCAATAAAATAAACCAAATAAATATGAATAAATTTTATGACACTGGCGAATGATTAGACGCCGAAATTGTCAATTAAATAGGAAAATTAAATACAATTAAATTTTTATAACACTGGCGAATGACTATACGCCGAAATTGTTAATTTAATTATATTCAAAGTACAAATTCGAAAAATAACAAGTATGAGTCAATTCTTATTCAACAAGAAAGTGGAATATAAGAAAAGGAATATAAGTTCTGACCTTTTAACTTCAACGTCTAAAAGTCGGCTTCTCGTTATTTTTCTTATATGCGGTTCGAATAGGACCAATGAATAAAGTTGGGCTGGAGCTGGACTGTATATTAGGTGTGGTTTTCTTTTTTGTGTTTCCAATGGTTTTAAATAATGTTATACTGATTTACATCTACTAATTAAACATATATTATGGAAAAAGTTACAAAACCAGTATATGAAACAAAAATGTATCTTACATTAAACATTAAAATTGCTAAGGCAACAAAATACAAATCTTCTTCTATTCTTCTTTCAAATTCTTGAAGGTGGGCTAAAAGGAAAACTGTACAGTAGTAATAGATAGACAGAGTTGGGAGAGGCTTAGTTCAAAAAATGGATAATATATGGTATACATATATAAGAAGGAGAGAAGAGGTCAAACAAATGGTGGTCTAATATTTATATTAGAGTTATAAGGTTCAGGTTGTTCTATTAATGTTGTGATTACTTATCATTTTCTTTAGACAAACTATGCGACTATTTTCTTCGAATTTTTTTTCGTAAGAAAGATTGTGGTTATATTTAATTAAATTTCATTTAATGCACGTTATGACTTTAATAAATTAAACAGCCTAAAATATTAAATAAATAAGTTTTTTCTACAACCGTGTTAAAAATGCAATTTTTAGCACTCCAAACGAGCGTTAAAAATGCTACTTTAAGGAACTAGTGCTTTAAAATTTTTATGGCACTGCAATTCGTATTGACCGTATAGGCAATTTTGATGTAATGTCAAAAAAAATATAAAAATGGAATGTCAGTAAGTTCAAGTAAAAGTTTTGTAGATATTGTCCTGTAATTACGTTTGTAGAAAAAATATTGTATGATATGCGTGTTAAAAAGTACATTTTTAAGGCACTCGTGTGAATTGCAGAACTCGCTATCGCTCATTCTGCAAACTTTCACATGCGTACCTTAAGATATGCGTGTTAAAAAGTACATTTTTAAGGCACTCGTGTGAAGTGCAGGACTCGCTATCGCTCATTGTGCAAACTTTCACATGCGTGCCTTAAACGTGTACTTTTAACACTTATATCATAAATAACTTTTAGGGCACATACAGTAGAGCGTCGATAATCCGAACCCTAGTAATCCGAACGATCGCTAATCCGAACACAAAAAAAATTATAAAATTAAAAAATATGATCGCGGACCGAATTTTTGGATTTAATATGACAATATGTGCAAAATATGACCGCGGATTTTTGTTTTGTTTATGTAGAAATACATACAATATATTTGTTTATTATGCAGGTGTTTTATTCCTTGTAACTAAAACGTATGTACATAAATATGTACAATGTACATGTACTATGTTTATGAGCTTTGTATGTATTTTGAACATATGTTCCATAATCCGAACAATTTGATAATCCGAACTACCCCTGTACCAATTAGTTCGGATTATCCACGCTCTACTGTACTCATTAATCGCATATTTACCACAAGAATTTAAAAGATAAGAATAAAAAATAACAACAAAGTAATATATTCTAATTATTTGGTTTACTAATAAATTATAATATTAAATCCACAATTGATTATCTTGGTGCATCACACCTGTTCTCGTTTGAATTGCTCCTTTATACTAAATTTTACCAGGAAACTAAACGAGTCATACTATAAATTGGTTCTTATTTGTTTGTCTTCTATTTTCGTTGACTCTTTGGCAACATTATTAGAAGAGTCGAGCAGTCTGTAATTCGGTCTTTCGCTTAAAGCGAGAGTTAAATATAGCGACGTTGGTTCTTTTTATTGATCTGGTATCCTTCATTCTATATTTATGTAAAGGATATCTATTTAAAACGGCCAAATCAAGGAAAGACATTTAGAGAACTGTTATAAAATTAAATAATTGTGTAAATCCGTTTTTGGAATGGCTAATTGTAACTAATATTGCATGTCTCACTGTCGTCAATCGTAGAAAATATTGTTCTATGTATATTTGTTCTCATGCATGAGCGTTTTTATAAAATTAAGGAAGAGTGATGGGAAGGGGATATAATACAGTTCTTCCATTATATCTTTGCACATGCATGAAATTATTCACGAATTACTTTTTATACTAGGTCTCTTTTTTACTCACAGAAATTAGTATCGCAAAATTAAACCTCTTGTCCATATAAGTTACAACAGTTAAACAATGATAAACAATACGGCATGACTTTGATACCTTGTTTACTATGAATTTTGACGTTTATCATTTTCAGTGACAGTGACATTACCGCATTTGTTGCGTTTATTGGAATTTATAACTTATATTGTGTTTATTTTAAAAAGCTATATTGTGTTATAGTACATTTTTCAACGAGCATGTACTGATGGCTATTACTTAGGAGCCATTACATGCAAGTAGAATACTATAATTTTTCAACGACCTTTCTTATTTTAATTAGTAAAAAATATAATTATCAATTACTCGAGATTAAAATTTTAATTTATAAAGATATAATGGAACAAATATATACCTATACATTTTAAAAGTGTCTTTGTTTTTGAAATTATATGGGAATTATTTTAAAACTATTTTTCCAAATTTTCACAAATTTTATTATCGAAGTCATCACGATATTTTCAAAGTAAATCAGACTTTTACATCAAACGCAAATTAGTTTTTTTTTTATTACGATTCAATCTCTTCTGACTTGCGATTTCATCAAATCTATTTTAACGCCGTCAATCCTTGATATCTTCTGCCTCCTGAGTTTATGGATAGAATTTCATAATGTTATTATTTCGCGCTTATACCATAGTTGCCTATATTAGCCTGGCTACTTTGTCTCTGTTGGCTACTCTGTTATCATATCAGGTTCTTCATATATTAACTTCGCTTTTACTTCTTATATCATATAAACTGTGTTCATCAACGGTTCCGTAGATCTATCTAAAAATTATTGCCCATATTGGTTGCTATCTAGAGTCCATATTGAAAAGTTCTACCCTTAGATCCATCAACTCACAGTGTGGGGAGGTACTACGTTGCAGTGATTTAAAATCAAGCAAAAGTTCACACATCGACGGTTGAAAGATAGAAGGTTGTAATCCACAAATCAACTTTTTTCAGGAAGTAGAAAAACGCTCCATTTAAGTAATTTTATAAGGAACTAACCTAATAATTTTTTCATTAATTTGTAGATTAATAATTCTTCTAATAATTCTTCATTTAAGTAATAAAAGCAATTAACCTTATAATTTTTTTCATTAGTTTATAGAAGAATTGTTAACCCACAAATTAATGAAAAAAATTGTTAGGTTAGTTCCTTAGCCCAGCCGCACACCAAAGAAACATGAAACGAAAAACATGACACATGAAACGAAAAATATGTTTCATGAACCTAAAACACTGCTAAACAAATTTCAAAGTCCGCCTACCAATGAAACTAGTGTGATTCATGCTCATGACACATTTTTATTTTCGGAGAGTTTCATAAATGGGCGGACGTTTATTTGTTTAGCACTGTTTTATTTCCATGAAACGTAATTTACGTTTCATGCTTCTTTGGTGTGCGGCTGGGCTTATAATTTATAAAATTACTTAAATGAAACGTTTTCTCTACTTCCTGAAAAAAGTTGATTTGTGGGTTACAAATCTTTCAAATCTTACAAATTCTTTACAAATCTCTCCTTTTACCTTTCAACCGTTCGTGGATATGATTTTATACAAAAATATAACTATAACAACTGTATGTCATGTAAAGGGTTTTCACCCAGATATTTTGGTGGTTCAAATCATGTATACTGTATACCTGTAAACAGTACTGAAGATAAAATTATTACTCCGAAAACGTTCTGTGCTGGAACCCGAAAGGGTCTCTTTTAATATAAATATACCTTTTGTAAAGGATTTTAATTATTATTTTCTATTTATGATATACCGGGTGGTGAAATGGAAAATGGGCCATACGAGACTCAATGTAAAATTATAAACTGTTGAATTCCTGCTTCCCTAATTATTTAATATAAAAAAAATGCCAGAATTGTTCTACGAATTAAACATATCTATTCCAACATTTTGAAAAAATGTGGTACAATTTCAGATTATTACGCCAAAATTAGGCCACACACAGTGCAATAATGTGTCACAATGAAGTTTTATATTAACCATATTTGGTTCGTCCAGGTTTTCTCAACTGTCATCAATACGACTAACTTCACGCGTAACTTTGATACGAGAATTATAAAAAAAATATGCATTGAAATCCAGATCCCGTAATTTTTTGAGCGTTATAAAGTGAGTACAAAGACATACACATATTTCTTTTTTTTTGTAATTACAGCTTCAATTTACCGTACACTTCTCGTAGACTCTGCCGATAAGGTAGAGTCGTATTGAGAAAACCTGGCGTGCCCACCATATTTGAACTGTCAATATTTCTATTTTTACCCTTTTTTTGTTTAAAAAACCATAATGTTGATAAGATACCCTCAGTTGAGGAGAAAGTATTAATAATAAAGATGTTTAGTTCCGTCAATTATTCCGTCAATTAAATAGTGTGCTAAGTCAGTTATAGTCAGTTAAATAGTAACGTATCGCCTAACTTTTACACACATACCCACTGTGGCAAATGTATTAGTTAAGTATATGTATTTTTTCTACGGCCGTGCTAAAGGAGAAACTTTCCCGCACGGCGTGCGGGAAAGTAAAATACCTTGTAATATGGAATTATAATATATTATAATACATACAATAAACTACTATTTAGATGTTATTTACTAATTTATTTCAAATTTATCTTATTGTGTTCATGTTTTAATGAAATTAGCGAGATTATTTCATTCATAGGAGATTCTGACACAATAGAAAGCTACAGAAATCTAAATTAAATCGATTATTTTTTGATGATTTTAACTTCCAATCGTATAGTAAGATATTTGATCACGTGTTTAATTCTGTCCAATCAGATTAAAATTATACTGAGAATTATCTACTGTAGAAAATTACCGATAGAATTTTTTTAAGTAGATTGTTTCTCACAATAAAACACTGAAAAACGTTTGTTTTCTATACTTCCACAAAATTTATTACAACTATGTTATTACTACAGCTGTTTCTATGTAGTATGTAGTAGTCACAGCTATGTAGTAATAACATAGTTTTAATAAATTTTGTGGAAGTATAGAAAACAAACGTTTTTCAGTGTTTTATTGTGAGATAAAATGAACTTCCCTCAAGTAACGGTCGAATCCATCAATTAGATTGTTTCTGTTTAATGGCAACCAGTTTCCTAGTTTTGACAACTGTCACATTTAAGAAAATATCCATAATATACGTATTAAAAAATAATCTTACGAATATCACACGACAGTAAGAATAAATAAGAAAATAATGCTTCATTTTTACTCAAATTTGGTTGTCAATGGGCAATAGCCACTCGAGCCCTGCGGGCTCTCGTGTCTATTGCCAGACAACAAATTTTCCAAAAACTGTCGCATTATTTTCAATTTATTCTCACTCTCTTGTGATATTATACCCGATAATTTTTGATAATTTCCCGTCGTCAAGTATATTACGTCAGATGCCCTTCGTTGCTACGAAAAAATACATTCAGTGACATTAATGACAATTAATGTTTTAAAAATTATAAAAGTGATGACTTTCAACCCTAAAATTAATATTTATAGCAACTGTTTTTTTAGTTGTACTAATTTGTACTTACATAAATAAATTACAATAAAATTTTGGTTTTGAACAGTCTTATTCATGAAATAATCGCAACAAATTGCACTCGATCTCTAAAATTAATATAGAATTCAATAATTTTAGAGCTCTTGTGCAATTACTACTGAAAATTCGATGGAATAAAATTATTTTGACATAATATTTAAAAGTCAGATCAGTAGGCAATTACAATGGTTTTGAATCATCGTCATGGAAACCAATATCGTCGTCGTGGTAACTCATTAGATTGAAAGTTTTATTTTGACAACCTTGTCAAAGAATTAATTTTGTGTATTTTAACTTCTAAATAAAAATTGATATAACTCTATTTTTGTGGCTTTTTTCCAAACGTACGGCCCTAGAAAAAATATTGTTCCTAACTCATGCGGAAAGTGTCTTCCCCGCACTCGACTGCTTGCCCGAACTCAGCTATCGCGTCGTTCGGGTCAACGGCAGTCTCGTGCATGAAAGTATCACTTTCCGCACTAGTTAGGAAAATAACTACTTCAATATTTTGGAATGCGTTTAAATCGTAGAACAATTTTAACTTTTTAACTGTTTTAAATACAGATTTTAATCTTCTACAAATAATATTTTTTCATGACTTTTGATGTAAAATAATTAGGGAAGCAGGAATTCAACAGTTTAGAATTTTACATTGAGTTTCCTATGGCCCGTTTTACGATTCACCACCCGTTATAGCCGACTACAGAAAATCCTTTTTCCTTGTAAATAGGTATGTAGCAATACATTCTCTGATATTTTTGCGTATCCTAACTTTTGTGTAAGTGTGAGGTGATTATTCCAGGATACACTATTTAGTTGACGTATTGGTGAAGTGCCTTATCAAGTTATAATTAACAGTTCTTTTGAATTTCGACAATCATTTGCACTTAGCCTAACATGTCCAGACATTTATAACTATCAGCAATTTGTATGCCTGTTAGTTAGTATGTTCAATTAGAATTTGAATAATTATCTTCCCGTACACCCTATTATATCCAGAATGAGTTGATTACACCAAGTTTTCGATAATTCGTATAATCTTTCTCTCGTCTTTATTCTCCCGGTTCTCGAGCATTGTCAAATTTCATAATGTTGTACCCATATTTTCAGGAAAATTAAAAATTTATATATTGCATCCTTTATTATCTTTTCCACTACTTCTAAATTGTTTTCCAAATTTCTTTATTTCTTGAGTTACCAAAACAATGCTCTACATTATCGCAGGTTTTATTCCACATCTAATTCCTTGCCCCCTTGCCAGCTTTTTTTTTAATTCGTCATTTAAGCTGCTGTACTTTTGTTGACAAATATGTTTTGTGTTGTTCTCCTCAATATCTTTCATTTCCCTATTCCAGCATTTACTTTTATTCATGATATTATTCACTTCTACAACATACCTGAAGTTTGTTTGTAATAACTTACGATGTACCTTTACGAAATAAGATTAGCAAAAGGAACTAGAGAAGGTAACAATAAATACCGGAACTGCAATACACTTTTACTGCAATACCATAAATAAAAGTCGCAACTCACGAAGTGCCTCAACTAGCATTAACTCACCAAGTACGGGACGGAAAGGATAATCATGTGTAATGGTAAAAAAAATAACTGAGTTATACAAAAATAATAATGTATATCAAATGTAAGCAAAATGTAGAGAACTTAAGAACTGTAAGATCAGAAAATTTATATGTAGGTACCTACCACAGGACCAAAATAAAAAAGTGGCGAAGGAAATATCAAATATAACCATAAAGAGAAAATATTTATGGTGGAACAAGAGGGTAAGAGGTGTGGATACTAAGGGTAAAACAATAATTCAAAATGCTATTAGTAACAGACTGATACAAATCTGAATAAAAAGAAAGAAGAATAACGAAACAATTTAAATAGACATACACGTAACTCTGTGCTAAATGTGGCTTTATCGTCGGATCCTGAAGATATTTTATACAGACTACGTTACTAATCAGTACATTTTATTAAGAATAGAAAAACAAAAACAGCTGTTTTAGTCACAATAAAAAAAGCTGAAATCGAATACCTCCGTCACATCATGAGGGACAGTGAAAGATATGGACTGCTACAACTAATTTTGCAGGGAAAAGTAGAAGGAAATCGGGGTCCAGGAAGTCGAAAGATTTCCTGGCTAAACACAACAACCACAAATCTTTTCAAAGCAGCAGCGTGCAAAGTACAGATTGCCATGATGGTCGCCAACATCCGAAACGAATAGCCACTACAAGAAGAAAAAGATACACAAATTAACTTGTAACAAGAGGGAATCATATTAAAATTATTATAGTGGTAGTAGCGGACACAACAATAAAAAGTTATCTTACCTTTTAATCATGATGGTTTGTTATATTATGGTCATTTATTTTAAATAATTGCGAAGATTCACCTTATTCAAAAAAATTTAAAACATTTTATAATTAGGCCTGGATCCTGCGTACCAAAAAAAGTTTATTAATGGCAAGCTGAAAATTTGTTAACAGCTTAACGGTGTCTAGTAGGACACAATTTGATGTACGGGAACACTGGAATAGGGGAAGTTTTAATAATTGTGGAACAGGTTACAGGTTTCGAACGTTCGACTACGAAAATGTCCCATGCATTTTGTCGGACAGAACTTCCAATTACTTTGTTACCCTTTCATTAAATTCTCATGCACAAATTAGACTGCTATTATTTATCACCAACATATTTGCCGTCACTTGACGTGTTATACGTGTCGGACTTATTAAAATTCTTAACATATTGTAGGACAAACATTTTTTCATATATAAAATAAAGTTTTTTATTGAATAAATTTAAAACAACCTGCTAGTTTTCAGAATCATAAACTTGTCAGAATGACAAGTTCCACAATTAAAATCACGTTCCACAATTCAAATCACGTTCCACAATTAAAACTTCTCCTGTTCCAGTGTTCCCATATAACGCAGTTTGTCCAACTAGACACCGTTAATCTATTAACAAATTTTTAGCTTGCTATTAATCAACTTTTTTTTGGTACGCGGGATATAAGCCTATTTCAGTGTGGATTATTTCCAAGAACATTCCAATCGTCCATAATTATTCATCCAGGTTATATTCCTCTAGTTTGATAAGTAGCCGCAATATTTTATGTTTGTTATAAATAAAGTAGCCAACTACAAACTGAATATTTTTAATTTTGTCAATGACCCCATACTTTTTAAAATTTGTCACAATTCAATCTCTTTGATGTTGTCACTTGAAAGTATGCGGTGAATAATTAATTGGATAAATGACTTTTATTTACAAAATCCAGGAACTAGTATGTCACTTGAAATATAAATAAGATCTCTTTTTTGGAGAACTAAAAAAAGATGCACCAAATTTACTGAAAAAACTGTCGATTTTTGTATATACTTTTGCAGATCTAGTACATTCGTAAAAGTACTAACATGTTTAGAATGAAATATGTATGTAAAATAATTTTATCTACTCTATGTCATATTATGTGTAAGTTTTTAGTTTGTGAAAACTGTCATTATAGATAGCAGTGCGTGAAGGGTTTAAAGTGTGCGTGAAGTAACATTGTATTTTACATAGGATTTACTTTTGTTAGTAGTGTAACAATAGTTAACAAATTATAGAAAGTACTTTCTTTGCCAAAGTTATTGGATTTAAAAATGAATAACCATTTTCACTCTAATGATGCCATTAGAGTGAAAACTTAGTCTCTTATTGGATTTAGTTTACATTAACAAAGTTATTCAAATTGTTTATGTGCCAAAAATGCCTTTAGTTTACTAAAATAGTAGTTTTGCAATGGTAAAAAGGAATTTTGTTGATTTTTTATTAAAAATAATGAAAATATGGTCCTTATTCGTTTATGTGGTACCCGCAAAATTGATAGATCATTATTACTTTCTGAGCAATAAGGTTTTTTTTTCTTCTTTTTTTTTCTTCTTTTTTTTTCCTTTTTTTGCCTTTGGGAACTGCGCGGATTTAGCCAGCAACACTTCTTAAAATCAAATCCAATAACGTTGCAAAAAAAAGCTCCATGGGATAAACAAACTGAATAAAATTTAAACTAATTAATAAATCATCTTTTTTTTTTGTGTATTAAAAGGACTATTTGATTCAACTTTTCATGCAATATCACAGTCTTAGGTTTATTTTCGCAAAAGTTAGCAAATTTTTGATTTTCGAAATTTTAGATCTATTTTGCAATTTCCGAAGCAACAATGACCAAAATTCAAAAACTGCCATTTTAAACCTTTGCCCATATACTAAAGGATAAATACTCGAAATAAGATATTTAATTACACAGTTTTTACCTGTAGCGATTTAAACGAAAAAACTACATACCATTTTTGACACTTATTTGTTAATAACTAAAATTCTCGTCCGAACTGTGACGGCCATTTTTGTATTTATAATGTATTAGGTCAAAAGACTTAACTGGTATGGACACCTTCAGAGAATGCCTGAAAATAGATGGCCGAAAAAAATAGAAAAATGGACTCAACCCACAAGAAAAAAACGAGGTAGACCAAGACGATCCTGGAGAGAAGATGTCGAAGATGCAATGACCGCCAGAGACTTAAAAACTGAAGATTGCTTCGACAGAAATCGCTGGAAATTAGGATGCGAGAAGCGGCGACAGCTGTAGAAGACTCGCTTATTATATATATATATATATATATATATATATATATATATATATATATATATATATATATATATATATATATATATATATATATATATATATATATATATATGTATTAGGTATATAGTACCCAAAAAACCCATTTGCAACCTGACTGCTCTAGTGTCCGGAACATGGTATATGTTTGCCTTATTTCCCTGAAGTATGAAGAGAGCAAGGCCAGACGACCTACCACAATAATACTCAGAGAACAGTCACTGTACGGTACCTAACTCACCTTAATTGACTTACAGGCTGTTTACTTATTACTTTGTATATATAAAATTTGTATCAATAATAAAAATAAAAAATTTACCTATCAATGCTTTTAATAGTTATTTATGATATAAGTGTTAAAAGTAGACGTTTAAGGCACGCATGTGAAAGTTTGCAGAATGAGTGATAGCGAGTTCTGCAAATTTTTTTAAAGCACTAGTGCCTTAAAGTAGCATTTTTAACGCTCGTATGGAGTGCTAAAAATTGCATTTTTAACACGGTTGTAGAAAAAATATTTTTATCTACACTATGTCATATTATGTATAAGTTTTTAGTTTGTGAAAACTGTCATTATAGATAGCAGTGCGTGAAGGGTGTAAAGTGTGCGTGAAGTAACATTGTATTTTAAATAGGATTTACTTTTTCGCACACTTTCAATGGGTTTTTTGGCACACTTTAATATAATCAAATATCCCTAACTTTGGCGTTGTCATGGTGATGACAATATGAGCAATGACTTACAACAAAATTTTTGACAGTTTTGTGGTTTGAAAGTAGTTAGGATTTTTAAATGTCAAAGTTATAAAAATTGTAGAATAGAAATGAATTCCAGTGACGAAGAGTTACAGTTTTTTATTTGTTTATCGTAGATAAAATATTGTATGAAACTGTGCGTGAAGTACTTTTTGCGAACTTACGCGATGTATAGCACTCGCTCCGTTGTCGCTCGTGCTCTAAAAATCCCGTGCGTTCGCAAAAAGCATACTTCACGAACTGTTTCATAAATAACTATTGTCGCATAATTTCAGTTATTTATTTGATAATACTAATTTCTATAAACTAACTTTATTGTTTTTAAACGATCCTCCATATTAATTTTTGTAATTTAGGTATTTGACCTATGTTTGCAGGTTAGTTAAGTACAGGGTGTAACAAAAATGTAGGTCATAAATTAAATCACATTTTCAGGGACCAAAAATAGTTTGATTGAACCTAATGTACGTTACTACAAATGTGCATATTATAAAGAAAGTTACAGCCCTTTGTAGGTACAAAATGAAAATTTATTTGTTCCAATATATCGAAAACTGTTTTTTACTTCTTAGTACACTTTTGATAAACCAGTTTTTATCAACACATTATGGCTTATTTTTTAAAATGCTTCATTTTATAAATACCTAACACAATGTAAATTATAATAAAGTTTCAACTAAACCAAGGCCAGAAAACAAAACAAAAAAAATAAAGTTTCATTATTATAATTCAATAAAATTTTGTTTTGACTAGGAAAGTTTTGGGGTAGTTCTGATTTCTTTCATTATATAGGTATGTATTTTGGGATGCTGAATCTGAATATGAGGTTAGCGGACAAAATTCCGTGACGAAACATTGAGAAACTCACGAAAAAATCGAAAAACTTCGGCTTTTTCCCGCTTTTTTAGTTTTTAATAAATGGTCTGTTAATAGAAATTAGGGTAATTAAATCTCTATACTAATATCACTATTTACTTTTTTTTAGACGAACGGTTCGGTCTAAAGTGCGAGTTGAAAATTGCCAATTTTTAATGGTCTCTGGAAAACCCACTATATTTTTTATTAGATATATAGATTTGATAAATTTCTCCTAGTTTCTACTAGTGGAACTATTAAAAAACTGCAGTTGATGTTTATGAAAAATATCGTAAAAACTACAATGATGTAAAAGTGATTACAGCTTTTTTGAAGAAAGTTGAGGAGGATTGGGGGCAAGTTCAAAGACGTTCTATTGCACCACCTTATTATTTAAAAACTCAATATTTTGTAACACCTGAGTTTATAAGGCAAAAAAGTAAAAAGAAAACCAATTGCAATATGGTGTATCAGGTTCGAGTTTTAATATTTAAAGAAACTGTTACAAAAAAAGCAAAAGTACGTAGTGATGAGTATGGAAAAGCCATAATCAAACGCCTTTTGCCCGTCTCAGACTTAGTTGCCTCTGATTGCCGGTGTCATAGTTTCTGCATGAGAAAACTGTAGAATCGCTTAATCACTCACAAAAAGATTAAAAATTCGGGTCCATTTGCCGATGATGTTGAAAGCAATGGAAGATGTTTACAATTATTTAGAAAATATGGATGCCGAGTGCCAGTTTTTGCTCGATGAGTTGATCAACCATATCAAGGGTAAATATCGTCCTGACAAAAAAACTAAAAGCTCATCTACTTAAAAAGCACGGAAGCGATATAATAATTATCACCATGTCTCAAAACAAGAAGTCAATAGTTTGTTTCAAAGATAGAGGTTATAAAATTTTGAAAGACGCTTGGTACCAACAAGCGTTAAAAAATGAAAAAAAAAGACTACGGATTGTTCAGACGGCTGCTGCAATTATTGTTGAGCATATCCGGAGCCAGGTTTATTAGAAACAATAATACCCCCACCGGATAAGTTTTTAGAAGGAAATGAAGAACTCATTCCTGAAACACTACGTACATTTATGGAAAAAGTTCTACTTCATAAAAACGTGGGGAGTATGATAACTTGAAGAAGAAAAGTAACGAGCTTGCTCATAGTCTTGTAGCGGCAGTAAGGCCCAGATCATTCGTCTCACCAGTCGTTGCAGGGTTGGCCCTGTTTCTCTACAAAAAGTACGGCTCAAGAAAATTGGTTTATGCAGTTTCCTCTTTAAGGTTTTGTTCGTCCTATACAGAAGCGGTTCGTCTGGAAGTGTCAGAAATCGCAGGCGATCCGCAGAAAATTGACCAGCCGTGCTTTACACAGCAGGTGTACGAAAACGCTGATTTTAACGTACATACAATCGACGGATACCACATTTTCACGTCATGGGTGGCATTTCTTGTATTGTACCAAGACATGCAGTAGCCCCTAACCAATCCATTCCTCGGTTAAAAGCGAAACCCGCGCCTGAGGTTTATGAAAGTCAGTGACTGTGACTCCATCTGTCCTGATCTTCTGTAGCTCTATGGAAAAAGCAGAGACATTCCCGGCCTCTTAGGATGGAGTGGATTCATGGAAGCTGTCACAAGAAACATACCATATGAACTAACATTTATTGTTTACCAGCCATTCATCAACGCTCCTCCAAGTGATTATGATACAATATTTACAGCATTGTTGCAGGGAGTGGAGAAAAGTAAATCCTTGAAGCAAGTTACATGTCTAATGACATTTGACCAAATAATTTGATAATAGTTCCACTAGCAGAAACTAGGAGAATAACAGCATTCTAATAAAAATAAAGTAGGTTTTGCAGAGACCGTTAAAAATCGGCAATGTTCAACTTGCAGTTTAGACCGAACGGTGCGTCTGAAAAAAAGTAAATAGTGATATTTGTAGAAAATTTTAAGTATTTTATTTTCTGTTAACAGACCATTTACTAAAAGTTAATAGTTTTCGAGATTTAATCAGAAAAGCAGAAAAAAGCAGAAATTTTTCGCTTTTTTCATGATTTATTCAATGTTCCGTCACGAAATTTTGTCCGCAAACCTCATATTCGGATTCAGCAGCCCAAAATACATATGCATACTATAATGAAATAAATCAGAACTACTCCAAAACTTTCCCAGTACGGGGTTCGTAGAATACAAATTGACTGAATTATTGTTACCAGGTCTCTATAAACTTACTTAACTATTTACAAATATGCGGTGGATTTTAAAAGTGTTCAAAATATCTCCATAAAAACTGGCTTATCGAAAAAGTACTAAAAGGCCAAAAAGTTTTAAAAACATTGTGTTTAACTAATGGTACCACATTAAGCTCTTGCCATAAGAAATCCACATGTCCATTTTCAATATAAAATCTTGAACAATTTTTTTCGATATATTGTCTAAAAAAGACTTTCGTTTTGTAACTTCAAAGGGTTGTGTTTTTTTATGTGCACATTTGTATTAAGGTAAATTATTAGGTTCAATCGAATTATTTTTGGTCCCAGAATATGAATGTGATATAATTTATCACCTACCTTTATATTACACCCTGTATAATATATACAATAAAATTTTAAAATTAATTACGTTTTGATCTAAAAAACTGACGAACGTATAACTATTTTTACAATGCAGTTTTTAAAGTTGAATACGTTTTACAAACATTTTCCACCATGGAAGTTCCCGTTCGGAAAATCCTTACAAACGATGCACTCTAGCGGGAAATGCGGGAAAATTCACTAAAGCTCAATACCCAAATTACAGAAATACTACAAACGTATTTCATTTTTCAGTAAAGTGCTGCCACCGTCGGAGTTAGACCGAACTATGAAAAAATCTGAGATAGTCTAATAATAACCTTTCAGTAAACCTAAATAAACAGAGGCTTGGTTCAAATGGGGGTTATTTTTAGCATATTTAATTAATTTTAATCTCACAAAGACTGGTTACGTCAGTATTAAGTATAGGATTGGCTCAGGGTTCCTTATATTTTTGATGGTAATGGCTAAATGTTGTTTATCCGTTTTATTGCATTCAGTATCATCAATATTTCAGTGCAGATCCAAGTTTACAAAAGATTTTTAGATTTTGATCTGATTAATTATTTTAAAAAAACGTACAGAAATCCATTCGTTTAAAATTTGAATTAACTAGACCTAAGCCGTCATATACCGTGTGGAAACCACTTACGGAATACAATTATTTCTGTCCTTGTTTTAAAATATTATAGAAAACGCTGGGACCTGTCGACATTTATAGGGTGTTCAAAAGTAGCGAGACGGTCGAATATTTCGCCAAATAAACGTAAAAATACGCTTTCAATATTTTTTAAAAATCTACCGAATGACAGCAAACACGACCCCCACTCCACCCCAGGACGTGGAGGGGGTAGCAGGGGATGCAGCGTAACGTTACAACCTTAAAAAAGGACCCCCTTGTTTTTGGTTTGGATTCCTTACGTCAAGATAAACAACTTTTATTCGAAACATTTCTTCGAATTGGGGATAGATTGATATAATCGGAAAAAGCAATTTAAGTGACTGTCTATACTAAATTTGAAATCAAGATGCAGTAGAAATAAACAAACCAAGACACGTTAAATACTACTAGGAGCACTCCCGAATCCGAATCATAATTTACAATGTATAAACTTTGGAAATCATTGTAAACTATGATTTGGGAGTGCTCCTAGTAGTATTTAACGTGTCTTGTTTATTTCTACTGCATCTTGATTGTAAATTTAGTATAGGCAAATTATAGAAACGGTCTTTAGTATCGAGAAATGCACTTCCAAATGAAAAAACAAAAATCACATGTTTAATATTTTTCAAAAATCTCTGGAATAACACCAAACACTACCCTCCACTTCCACAAATTAGGGGTGGGGCGGAGGTAACTTTAAAATCTTAAATGGGGACCCCCGATTTTTTATAGCAAATTTATATTTTTCAAAAAAAATAGGTAACGTTTATTCGAGACATTTTTTTAAGAATTGTTGATGATGGCGCTGTAATCGAATAATTATTCAAAAATGTCTCGAATAATTATTATTTATTTTTCCATGAAAAAACCAAATCTGCAATAAAAAAATGGGGAATCCTTAATTAAGATTTAAAGTTACTCCCAATTCACCTCCAAGGGGTGGAGTGCGGGATATCGTGTTTGGTGTCATTCGATAGGTTTTTCGAAAAATATTAAGCATATGTTTTCTGGTTTTTTATTTGGTGTATTTCTCGAGATAATAGACTGTCTCTACAATTCACTTAGACCTAGGGTATCACGATAAATTATAGCGCCATCCATCCACAATTCGAAAAAACATCTCAAATAAAAGTTGCATTTTTTTACGTAAGGAATCAAAATCTGTAATTAAGAATGGGGTTCCTATTTAAGATTTTAAAGTTACCCCCACCCACCACCAGGAGGTGGACACCAGGAGGTGGAGCAGGGGGATCATGTTTGGTGTCATTCGACAGATTTTTGAAACTTATTGAATACGTATTTCTCTGTTTTTCGATAAGATGTTCATTTAGCGAAATATTCGACCGTTCCGCTACTTTTGGTAAACCCTGCATAAATGTGTGCTTTGTAAACATAAATCATCATCATCATTCTCTTTGCCTTATCCCTATGCGGGGTCGGCTTCCCTAATTGCATTTCTCCACACAATTCTATCTTGGGTCATATTAATTTTAATCCCCTTTACCAACATGTCCTGCCTTATCGTCTCCCCCCAGGTCTTCCTTGGTCTTCCTCTCCTACTCCTTCCAGGTATCTGCACTTCAGCTATTCTTTGTATTGGGTGATTAACGTCTCGACGTTGAACATGACCAAACCATCTTAACCCATGCTCTCTCATTTTGGCATCAATTGGTGCCACACCTAGACTTCCCCTAATATACTCATTTCTAATTTTATCCTTCTTTGTCACTCCACTCATCCATCTAAGCATTCTCATTTCCGCCACATGCATTCGTTGTTCCTCTTTCTTTTTCACTGCCCAACATTCAGTTCTGTACATCATAGCCGGTCTTATGGCTGTTTTATAGAATTTTCCCTTCAGCTTCATTGGAATTTTTCTGTCACACAACCCACCACTCGCTTCTTTCCACTTCATCCATTAAGCCCTAATTCTACTGCATGCATCTCTATCTATTTCTCCATTACTCTGTAATACCGATCCTAGGTACTTAAAACTATTGCTTTTCACAATCATTTCACCATCCAAAGATACCATTTTATTTGTAGTAGCTCCATCTTTAAATGAACATTCCAAATACTCTGTTTTTGTCCTACTAAGTTTTAAACCTTTTTCCTCCAGAGCTTGTCTCCACTGTTCCAGTTTTTGTTCCAAGTCTCTTTCACTATTTCCAACTAACACGACATCATCAGCATACATTAAGCACCATGGAATGTTACCCTGTAGTTTCGCTGTTATCTGGTCCAAAACTAATGAGAATAAATACGGACTAAGCACAGAGCCTTGGCGCAATTCTACTTTCACATGAAATTTATCAGTCTCTCCCACACCTGACCTAACACTAGTCGTTACTCCCTCATACATATCCCTCACAATCTTTACATATTCACCAGGGACTCCTTTCTTATTGAGTGCCCACCACAGAATCTCTCGATGAACTCTATCATATGCTATTACAAGATCAATGAATACCATATGAGCGTTTGTTTCTTTACTCCTGTATTTTTCCATCAACTGCCTTATAATGAAAATTGTATCTGTTGTTGATCTACCCTGCATAAATCCAAATTGATTCTCGGATATTTCGGTATCTTCACGTATCCGTCTATCAATTACTCTTTCCCATATTTTCATGGTGTGGCTAAGCAGTTTTATAGCCCTGTAGTTTGTACATTGTTGTATATCTTTCTTGTTTTTGTAAACAGGTACCAGTATACTGCTTCTCCATTCGTCTGGCATTTGTCCAACTTCTATAATTCTATTAAATAGACCTGCTAGCCACCTTGTTCCTGTCTCTCCCAATGCTCTCCATACTTCCCCAGGAAGGTCCTATCGGGTATCATCTGGTCCTACCGCTTTTCCTTTCTTTATTTTTTGAAGCGCTTGAGACACCTCCTCGTTGGTTATTTTGGTGACCATTGCTGCTACTGTCTCCGTTGACTCTACAGGCTGTCTGTCAAATTCTTCATTTAATAAACTGTCAAAGAACTTTCTCCATCTCTTTTTGACATCCATTTTGTGAACGAGTATTTTATTATTTTCGTCTCGGATACATCTAATCTGATTAAAATCTTTTGCTTTCTTTGCTCTCTGTTTGGCTATTTTATATATCTTCGTTTCGCCTTCCCTGGTATCAAGTTGATCGTATAGGTTTAAATCGCTTCTTCTTTGGCTTTTGCTACTGCTACTTTCTCTTCCTTTTTCGCCACCATATAGTTTGTTTTGAAGATCTGTGTCGGATCTGGTTTCTTGCCACTTTATATATACTTTTCTCTTCTCTTTTATTTTCCCTTTTACTTCGTTTGACCACCACCAAGTCTCTTTATCCTCAAACCTTTTTCCTGACGTTTTCCCAAGTATTTCAATAGCAGTCTCTCTAATACTACTAGCCATTTTTCTCCAAATTGTATTAGGGCTTCCTTTCATGTTCCAACATATTTTTTCTAATATTCTTCTCCTGAATAGACCTTCTTTCTCATCTTTCAGCAGCCACCACTTAATTTTTTGTAGTCCTCTCCGATATTTTTGTTTAGTTTCGCTTTTTACTTCGATGTCCAGAACAAGCAGCTTATGTTGTTGGCTTACTGTCTCACTAACTATTACCTTGCAGTCCTTGCATTCACGTATGTCTTCTTTCCTTATCATGAAGTAGTCTATTTGTGATTGATGTTGTCCACTTTTGTAGGTAATAAGTTGAGTTTCTCTCTTTTTAAAGAATGTGTTAACAATCGCCATATCCAGTGCTGTTGCTAATTCAAGCATGTCATCTCCAGCTTCGTTTCTAGTTCCAAAGCCTAATCCCCCATGTATTGTTTCATATCCTGTCTTGGTTTGGCCCACATGTGCATCGAAATCACCTCCTATTATAACTTTCTCCTCTGCTGGAATATCACTCAGTACGTCTCCTAATTGATCATAGAAAGCTCTTCTTTCATTCTCACCCAGACCTGTTTGGGGAGCATACACACACAACATTCAATACCTCTTTATCAATTACAAATTTCACTGACATCATTCTATCACTCGTTCTTACAACTTCTACTACGTTATCTTTCATTTCACTATCAGCAATTATGCCAACTCCATTTCTAGTGTTACTACTCCCTACATACCACAATTTGTATCCTTCACCTAGTTCTTTCGCCCTTTGTCATTTCCACCTAGTTTCTTGAATACAATTTGAACTCTTGTTCGTTTAAGCGCATCCACTAACTCCAGACTCTTACCTGTAAGACTACCAAGATTCCACGACCCTATCCTGATTTTTCTAATCTGCAATGGTGTTCCCCCTGAGATAGTCCTCACCCGGAAATCCGAGCGGAGGCTCATTTTACTTCCGGTAAATTTTACCTCAGGAGATGCCATCATTTCAGTATAAGTTTTTTTTTAGATCAATGGACAAAGTCTTTTTATTATTATGGCCTGAAAAGATTTTGTTTGGATATTTGATGCCTGAATGCCTTTTCTATCAGCACCATACCCTGCCCTGCACGTTTAGCCAATACACCACCAATGCAACCAAAGTGCATTATTACCCCACACCCGCCTGCATTTTTCTGTATAGGCCAGGATCCCTACTGTAAGGACTGCCCTATAAGCCAATGTATTGTTGCCCGTATCCCGCCACTAGGAGGCACGTACTTTATTCGGGATATTTTGTAAACATTAATGTACAGCTTAATTCACGCAAGCATAGCATACTACATAAGCATTATTTTTAGTGGGACACCCTGTATATTTTTAAAAGCTGCTTAACAACATATCATGTAGGATGTATTATGAATAATGCAAATTGAAATTTTGAAATTAAAAAGTGCTGAAATAAAAATCAATTTTTAAATAATGACACAAACAATTTTATTGCTTCGCAATATGTATCTAAAATTTATAAAAAAAACAGTGGGAAATGTCAACTTTTTAATTCAAATATGTGCTTTTAAAACATAAATTTAAATATATAGGGTGATTCACGTTAGTATAGTCCATCATCTTTATTTTAATGAAACACCCTGTACATTTTTATGTTTTTAAAAGCTACTCAATAACCTCTAGCCCAGTAAATGACCGTTTTGGTGTGTAATTTTCATAGTTACGACGGATTTGCTTGAAAATTTGGATTTAGGTTCCTCTTATCCTTTTCAACTACAACCCTTTCAAAAATAAGGGTTTAAAAAATAATTTAGGGATTACATTACAAGTGTTCAGAATTAATGTTTTCGGACTTCAAAATCACTCCATCTTCAGTGAACTTTGTACTTGCTAAATAGCTTCAAAACCAAAACAGTGGTTGGATTTAGTTTAGAAGTTACATTATCCCTTAACTACATACGCGGATGTTTCAGGAAGTAGACACTGACATGAGGTATATCATACCGTTGCCTATTCTCCTTTGTTTTTAATATGGGTTTATATCGCTGTATTTATTATTTACATCAACTACGGAATGATTTTTCATACTGCTGTGAAATAGAATACTGCTCCAAATAAAATAAACTTTATTTTTTTTTTCAAGAAAATTATGAAGGCATGCATACTATTAAAAAAATGGTGGAGGAACACAGAGAAGTTCGTTAAGGGGGCCCGAAAAAAATATCCTTAACCTGCGAGTGGTCGGTATATGATATTTTCTCTCACGGTTTTAGAAAATTGTGCACAACTTTTTTTCTGGGAAATTATACAAGTATTCGTATTTTACGTTTTTCAACCATTTATGCTACTTTTGAGACCTTCATGTTTTACCCAGAAAAACTATATAATATAGTAAAACAATACTGTAAATTTCGTTAAGATCGTTTCAATAGATTTTGCAAAATAAATTTTGGAATTCAGCTTTCGCAAAAAAAAATAATTTTTTAAAAATGTTGCAAGACTGAAAATAAAGCAGATAGCAAGTTGAATTTTTTTACATATAGAAGAATACGGTACCTTTTTTCTGCAATTTGCAAAATTAAAATCGGTGAACTACCACGGCGTCAGAACTATTTTTAAATTAACATTAATTTTTGATGCTACGCGCAGGACATTTGTGTTCGATTCACACAAGTTGATTTCCACCAAAATTTCTTCCAATCTTTATCTAATATATTATTTTCTTTCTTTCTATTTTGTTATATTTTAATATTTTAATTCCACAAAAATCAAACTAATTTAATTATTGTTTGTGAAATATTGTGTAAACAATTGCATATGTTTAAAAATAATAAACTTTTATTCTCTAAGTTAAAACATATGAACAAAGAAAATTTTTGCTAAAATAAATGTTATTTCAAAGGACAGAGTATGTGTGTTTATTTTGCAATAAACAAAATTATTTATTTATATCGAAATATACGAAAAATTAATATTTATCAATCATTATCAAATGTCATTGGAATACTCAATCAGAGCAAACGTATCCGCTGTCCTGCGCGTAGTACCAAAAATAAATGTTTATTTAAAAAAATTCGTGACGCCGTTAACCGAATTTAATTTTGCAAATTGAAAATGAAATCTATACAGTCCGTCTAATTTACTTACCGTTGCACGTCATTATCTACGCCAGAGATCTAAGTTGACATAGTTGCCAATGTATAAAAAATCCTGAATCCATTTTCAATCAAATAGATCACATAATTATTGTAAACGTGGATTATACAACACAACAAATTAATATTCTATGTACATAAATAAACACTTAAGAAATAGAGAAAAAGAATTAAGTTATAATCTTACGTTAAAGTAAATAATAAAAACAGTAAATATAATAAAACAAATACTTATAGTAAAGAAGATAATCAAATATAAAGTGTCATCACCGCAACTGTCAAATAAATGTTACCAATTTATTCTAAAATGTCACCTTCGTTCGATTACAGTTTCAGTGTGTTCCGAACAAATGTGCTTCATAAAAACGCTTTATAATCCATTTACACAAATTAAATGAGACATTGTGTATTTCTTTAAGTTAACGTTAATAGAAATCTTCAAAATATATTTCTACGCATATATAATAAAATATGTCTAGTGGCTGTCATGGGCACCCATATAAAAATTTTCAGGGGGGGGACGGGGCAGACGTGAAGATTTTGCACGTCACATTTTGTACACTATGGATAACAGTATATAGTTTAAAGCACCCGAAAAGCTAGGGGGTGCCACGGCCCCCCCTACCCATGGGTATGGGCGCCTATGGTGGCTGTTATTCCAGTGTACTCGTCAAAATGATTCTAAAAACGAACACACCTACCGCCTAAATATTTCGTGTTGGTATCATGTGACGTCACAGGCTATGACGCGGATGACGTGCAACGGTAAGTAAATTAGACGTATTCTTCTATACGCAAAAAAATTCAACTTGCTGTCTGATTTATTTTCAGTCCTGCAACATTTTGAAAAAATGAATTTGTTTTGCGAAGGCTGGATTGCAAAATTTATTTTGCAAAATCTATTAAACCTATCTTAATCAAATTTACATTATTGTTTTATTATATCATACAGTTTATCTGGGTGAAATATGAAGGTCCTAAGTGTAGCATAAATGGTTGAAAAACGTAAAATGCAAATACTTGTTTTTTTATGGTTTTTTCCATAAAACAATTTTTGTGTGACAATTTTTAAAATTTTAACTAATCCTATATTGTAGAAACTTTAATTACGCAACTTTTATGTTAGTAATACTTTTCTCGGAAATGAATACTAAAGTTATAATCAAAAAACTAAAAAAAAATCGAATTTTTCCTTTATTTTTTGAGATTTTGATTATTTAAACAATGTTCCGGACCTTTTTTAGTGGGAGGATATCTTAAATATTATTATATAAATTATTTTCAAGCAATTTCAGCAAAAAATTTTGAGTCACCTCTCAACATCCAAATGTACTAATAGTCCAGAGAAATAAGGTTTTTGTCGGGACACTTGAGCAGCCAGGTTGCAAATGGGTTTTTTGGGTACTATATACCTAATACATTATACATACAAAAATGCCCGTCACAGTTCGGACGAGAATTTTAGTTTTAACAAATAAGGGTCAGAAATGGCAGTTTTTTCGTTTAAATCGCTACAGCTAAAAATAGGATAATTAAATATCTTATTTATAGTATTCTTCTTTTAGTAGATGAGCCAAAGTTTAAAACGGCAGTTTTTTAATTTTGGTCCGATCATTTGTTGCTTCAAAAATTGCAAAACAAAACTAAAATTTCGAAAATAAAAAATTTGCTATAACTTTCGCGAAAGTGACCTTACGACTTTTATATTTCACAAAATGTTGAGTCAAAGAGTCCATATACTGCACAAAAAAATTTAAGACGATTCGTCAATTAGTTTAAATTTTATTCAATTTGTTTATCCCAAAGAGCTTTTTTTATAATGTTATTGTTCAGAAAATAATAATTATATAGAAATTCTATTAAAACCACATGAAAGAACAATAGTTTTGTTTTCAAATTATTGAAGAAAATCATTAAAAAGTAATTTTTATCACTACGAAAACATTTTATTAAAGTAGAGTCATGTTTAGCTTGTAAACAATTTGAATAGCTTTGATGTTATTGACTGTAGAGTAAATTTACCTTGGAATTTCAAAAGCTGGTATTTTTACACAAATTTTCAAAAAAAAACTTTTCGCCTAGGTTATTTACGGTCAAAGTTAGCCACTTTTATTATTTAATTCACAGTTACTTCAATATACATAAAATTCTCCTGTAACAGTGTAAGTTACCATACTACTCCGAAACGACTTGACCGATTTTTATAAAATTTTAAAAGTATATCCTATGGGACTGAGAATAGGTTTTAATCTATTTTTCATGCCCATAAGTTATAAGAGGGGTTGCCCCCCTGACTTTTTTTAAATTTTTTTGGACAAAATTGTCTATCTTAATTTTATATGATGTAGGATTAAAAAATACATACAACCCTTAATTTACACTTTTCCATCACCAACCCCTATTTGCTAATACCCATCTATATATTTACATCTATAAAATTCTCCTGTCACAGTGTTAGTTGTCATACTCCTCCGAGACCGCTTGAGCGATTTTTATGAAAATATACATGTATATTCGGTAGGTCTCAGAATCGGTCGCAATCTATTTTTCATATCCCTGAGTGATAAGGGGAACTCCCCCTAACATTTTGAAATGTTAGGTGAAGATTTACGTACATAACGTACTCTACAAGACTACGAGTACATACAATTTAAAAAAATTATGATCAAAATCCATCAACAAGCTCTGGAGATATTAATCGCAGCATATATTTGAAGAATCGGTTTCATTTTTGGAATGCACGGATTTTAATAATTCATTTCCATCGACCACAAATAGATTTCGTTAGAACGATATTTTTAAAGCTTTATTAACAACTCTGTTGAAGTTTAAAGTTTACTCAAACTTTTACACATAAACTATATACCTTTAACTTCGAAATGGCGCTAGTTTGGTTGCTTAATTGTTATAAACAAAGTAGCTGTCAATGAAATAAAAAAAGTGGCTAACTTTGACTGTAATTAACCTAGGCAAAAAGTGTTTTTTGAAAATTCGTATAAAAATATCAGCTTTTCAAATCCCAAATTAGTGAAGAGAAGTATCCATACTTACTCAAATGTGGTCTCGAGGTAAACCAATTACAAAAAACTCGAAGATGTACCACAAGGTTATTTATTATTGTTAAAAAAACATATAAAAGGACGCGTTTCGGCTTTACACAAGCCATCATCAGCTTAAATACAGGATAAAAAACTAGGACAAAAAAATGTTATTAATAGCTAATTATTAAAGAAGAAATGTGTACATCTGTATATTTTATAATGTAAACTAGCTGATTCTTCCTGTTTCCTGTTTTTCTGGTCAGTCCGTTGTTTTTTGTCCTGTATTTAAGCTGATGATGGCTTGTGTAAAGCCGAAACGCGTCCTTTTATATGTTTTTTAACAATAATAAATAACCTTGTGGTACATCTTCGAGTTTTTTGTAATTGGTTTCCCAAATTAGTTTTAATCTACAGTTAATATTAACAAAGTTATTGAAATTGTTTATGAACTAAAAATGACCCTACTTTAGTAAAATGTTTTCGGAATGATAAAAATGACTTTTTAATGATTTTTTTAAAATACTTTGAAAACATGACTTTTCTTATTTTTTGTGGTTTTCACAGAATTGCTATATCATTACTATTTTCTGAACAATAATATTGCGAAAAAAAAGCTCATTGGGATAAACAAATTGAATAAAATTTAAACTAATTGAGGAATCATTTTAAAATCTTGTGTGCATTATATGGACTGTTTGTCTCAACTTTTTTGCAATATGAAAGTCTTAAGGTCATTTTCACAAAAGTTATAGCAATTCTTTTATTTTAGAAATTTTAGTTTTATTTTGCAATTTCTGAAGCAACAAATGATTGAACCGAAATTCAGAAACTGTCATTTTAAACCTTGGCTCATCTACTAAAAGAATGACAGTATAAATAAGATATATAATTACCCAATTTTACCCGTAGCGATTTAAACGAAAAAACTGCCATTTTTGACACTTATTTGTTAATAACTAAATTTCTCGTCAGAGCTGTGACGGGCATTTTTGTATGTATAATGTATTAGGTATATATCACCCAAAAAAACCCATTTGAAACCTGGCTGCTCAAGTGTCCCGAATATGGTATATTTTTGCCTTATTTCCCTGGAGTATAATCTTTTTACAGATGCGCCCTGGTCTATGATATAAAACAGCGGTTTATTTTATCACATAGACCGGCAACACTTAAGCATAAAAAAAGGCCAGAATCGAATAGAAATTTAAAAACTAGATATTAATAAAAGTACTGATTGCATTAAAAGACTTTCTAAGGGAGTGAGTAATACTAATAGTGAGTCTAATTTTCTAATAGAGTGAAAAAATATAAATTATCTACAACGCTTACACCTATAGGGTGTCAATTTAAAAAATTGCCATCCCTATAATTTGGTCCCTATAGAAAATCTAAAAATATACAAAAACACGTAAAATTTATTTGTGAAGGGGACATTTAATAGACCAATTTTCAACTAAGTTACACTAACCCTCTAGCGGGGGCGGACACAACCCCCAAAATCTTTAATGGAAAGGGGGGTTGAGTGATACCTCATTTTAAAGGTCCTTCGATTACCTTTTCAAAAATACCACAAACATTATATTTCTTTTCAGTAATTTTAATTTTTTTTTTAATTTATTTTAATAATTAAATATCGAGTTCAGAACTCCAAAAATTTTTTTTGGAGTATTGAACTCCAAATTGAATTTTTTTGGGGAGTTGAAGTATTTAGAGTATTTTTTTGAAGTATTTTTGGAAAAATCAATTAAAACCGTAAAGATATTAAGTATAGTTCAGAACTCCAAAATTTTTTAGAGTATTGAGTCCAAGATTTTTCCAAAAGTACTGACAAGAAGTATAAGGCATGTGGTATTTTTGAAAAGGTACCTAATTTAATGACCTTCAAAATGAGGTATCACTCAACCCCCCTTTCCATTAAAGATTTTGGGGGTTGTGTCCGCCCCCGCTATAGGGTTGATGTAATTTAGTTGAAAAGTGGTCTACAAAATGCCTCCCTCACAAATAAATTGGACGTGTTATTGCATATTTTTAGATTTTCTATAGGGACCAAATTATAGGGGGTGGCAACTTTTCAAATTGACACACTGTATAAAACTTATAAAACGCATTCATAAACCATCATACAGCTTTTAAGACATATTTTGGCTCCAGAAAATCATTTAACGACTTAAACTGCTAATAGTGAAAAATTAATTAAAAGCCAACGCGTAAAAGTCATAATTGACCAAGTTGTCAGAAAACTCAACACTAAAATTATAAATAAGCTATAATAGTTTTCGCTATTTCTGTCTTGAAGTTTCAATAATAGGTTGGAGGAATGACCTGAAAACCTAAAAAAATATTTCAAAATTTGATGGCCTCAAAGTGGAGCATACATGACGATAAAAAGTATTAATTACGTTTTCGTTGCATATTATGTAGAAGGTACTTGCAGATATATTTGAGTGGCTTTTGAAACCAATTCGTAAATTGATGTTTTCAAAGATATTGATAGCGTACTAATATTTTATTTGAGACATTTCCTTTCTAAAATATTTTTGTTTTTTTTTGTTGAATAAAATTATGTGCAATCGGTTATTTTGCAAAATATTATTGTTGTTGGTTTTATTTCTATTTTTGTTTTTCTTTTCTTTAAGTAATTATTTTGAAAACCTGTGAATATATTATTGTTAATCTGGTAGCGGTGTCCTCTGGCTAGTTTTTTGGAAAACTGAATCGTTATTAGTTGTAATCCTGGTAGCATATTTTCTCCAGTTATATTTGTATGTCTCTATCCCACAGACATTGTTAAAAAGCTTTTATAAATTTGTTGAAACGGTACTTTCAGTTCCTTATTTTCAACAACATTGTGCAAATATATCAAATTTGGGTGTAAGCTTCTCCTCATTCTTTTAGCCCTTGTCGCCGTGGTGATACTACACTTGAGAGCAAAAAAATCGAATCACTCGTTAGATGTCTCGAATTTCCTAAACCTGTTTTCTGATTTGAGTGATTTCTTTAGCATGCCATAGCCTTATTATTTAAGAAAATCTATGTAATAATATTGTTGCTAGACAGGTAAATATCAGTTTATACCGAGTGTAACAATCATACTGTTTTTTTTTTCTAAAGTTCGGAACACCGTGTGGAATATTCTGGCATAATATATAAAATATTTAAATTAAAACTCAATTGTAGCCTTAGGCTTTCTTAACATTTTGTTTTTTGATTAATTCGCTTATGTTCGATAATAAAAAATCTGTACTTTTACATATAATATTACAATTGTGGTATGCTATTTGGTCTTGCTCAATATCATTCCAAATCTCGAGAGCTACTGTTTCTACCTCTTGTAAGGTTCTTGGAGGTGGCAAACACTGTCGTAGCCTTCTCCCAATTATATACCACAATGCTCGATCGGGTTGAGATCTGGACTATGCGATGGCTAATTCAAAGTTTCATCATAATCAATGGTCTACTGCCCTATGAAAGTGCCTCGACCTTTCCAAGTCTATTACGCCAGTCAATCCTATCCATTGCCAACCATTGCCAGTTTGCTGCGCATATGTTTCTTCCATCCTTACCTACACCATCCTTCCATCTGAGTTTTGGCCTACCCCTATTTCTACTTTCCACAGGTTGTGGCATAAGGATTTTTCTAGAAGGGTCGTTCTGCTGTGATCTTGCTAGATGTCCTGCCCATCTTAGTATTCCTATTCTTAAAAGAGATACTACGTCTTTACCACCAAATGTATGTTTATATCTGTGGTATACCTCGTGGTTGCAGATAGTAGTTCAAATATATGCAGAAGGTTTTCATCTGCCTTAGAGATAGTCCATGTCTCCGATCCATATGTCAACCTGGTTGTATAAGGGTTTTCTATATGCTTATTTTTGTTTTTTTGGCTTAAGTTTCTGCTTCTCATATGTCTACTCAGTCCAAAATAACATTTGTTTGCTAGGATTATCCTTCGTTTGATTTCTTCCATCATGATGTTCTCCTTGGTAATCAGGAGCCTAAGTATGTAAATTTGCCCACCACTTCAAAGGTAGAGTTATCAACCGTAAATTGGTGACCGATGTTTCTGGCTCTATTGTTGAGTGTTGATGCCATCATTTTAGTTTTATCCTCGTTTACTTGCAGGCCCATATTTTTTGAGGCATTTGAGAAGGTGGTACACATTTCTTCTAGCTTACGTGTTGTGCGGGCAACTAGGTTCACGTCATCTGCATATGCCAAAATTTGGGATCGATCTGGTTAAGACCTGGACTATGCGATGGCCAATTCAAAGTTTACCTGCTGTAAATATTCGGTTACATTTTGTGAACGTGAGATCTTGCATTATCGTGCATTAGCAAAAAATTGTTACCAATATAAGGAGCCGATAGCATGGTAGCTAAGTCCTTCGCTATGTAAAATCACTGCTTGAACACACTCATAGCGGATCAAATTCCTTGTAGCGCGTTCCATTTCCACCAAACGACAAAAAAAAAATATGGACTTAATTGAAACTATAATAAATCAATTAATTTTCATAAACCAGACACTTTTTGACTGTTAACAATTTGACATCCATTAAATTGTTAATTTCTCATAGCCTACTTTAGGCTTGTTTATTAAACTAAACAGAAAATGACGATTTATTGAAGAAAAATATGGCTGGTGGTTAACATTACTTTTTTACACCGATATTGTTAAAGAGTACGGCTATGACACTAAAAAAATTATTCAAATCGGACAACGGGCTTAGGAAATTCGAGACATCTAACGAATATAATTCATCGTATATAACATAAGTGTATAAATACCTTGCTGTCTCCATTAGCTGTGATCCTGTGCCAGAAGGACGGCCTCGTGTAGGAATTTTACCACCACAGTCTTCATTTTTTGTTCCTCCCGTCATATTACAGATCTTCGTCTTGGTCTTCCGTCTTCTAGTTTTCCTTACTACAAGTAGTTCCATGGTCCCGTTCTTCTGGATATGTGGCCGAAGGAATATACAGGGTGGGGCATTAGTGTGACAAAGTCCAATTGGTCGTTTGTCGTAAGGGATACGAAAAAAAGTTATTTAGGTAAAAGTTGGGGCACACATAGTACCATAATTTAAAAATATTTTCAAATACACAGGGGCGTGGATATTGACAGGGTGACACAAATTTATGTTTTTTAAATGGAACACACTGTATATTTTTACATTTTTGGATTCTCCCCAATGTTTCCATTCTTAAGATATATGGTTCAGTAATATTATACGAGGTAGTTTAAAAGTGAATTACGTTTTTTTGTTAATTTCGTAGCAATATCTACACCCTGTACAATTGTAATGATTTGACATCAAATTTTCTATTTTTATTCAAACGATTTTTAATATAGTCTACTACTGTTAATCATTAACAGTATAGCGAAATGTTTAATTTTAGTATACAGGGTGGGTCGAAACTCGGAATGAGTATTTTCTGAGTTTTCTTAAATGGAACATCCTGTATTTTAGTATTGTAATGAAATGATATTTTATGGTACTTTTTTTATTTCTTAAGCATTCCCGATACCTATGTGCTTTAATTTGTAAGTTATTCGTGATTCTTTAAGCCAAACATTAATTGCAACCAAAATTACGTGAAATTTTATTAGGTGGCCGTGAAAATATCCAATCAAAAATAATTTTTCGAAAAAAATACATAATAATCTAGCCTGATCCTTAATTTATTAATATTGGATGAGATTTTCAAATACATTCGGCTATGACACAAAATTTGCTTAAACATTTGACATTATACTATTTATATACTTCCAGTTGATTTGTCACCATTACTAATATTAATTTTTCTGATGGGGAACTGATTAAAATGGCTTTGTGCTAGGAGAGTATAACGAAAATGAGCTACTTGCAATAAAAAATTTATCATCAGCAATTCTCTGATAGACGACAACCAAAAAGAGAAACTTTTGAAAGTATACTTAAACGGTTTCAACAGACTAGATACTTAGATTATAAAAACGGTTGTACTAATATGCAGATCCTCAGTGACACTAAGGATTACATTTAGTTCCTGTTTTCTTCACTTACAATAGTTGTTGTTCGATCAGATTTATCACAATCTAAGTGTCTAGTAGTGCATTGAAACCGTTCTAGTATATTTTTAAACGTTTCTCTTCTTAGTTGTCGTCTATCAGGGAATTTCTGATGAAAAATTCTTATTGCTAGTAGCACATTTTTGTTATACTCCATTAGCACAAAAATCTTATCAGTTCCACATTAGAAAAATTCATATTAGTAATGGTAACAAAGTAACTGAAACAATCAAAATAGTATAATGTCAATTTTTTAAGGAAATTTAGTGTCATAGCCGGCTAGGTAGAATATTGTATGTTTTTATTAATATTTTGCGCATCAACACTCTTAACTACGAATTTATTTGGATATCTCATCCAATATTAATTAATTAAGGATCAGGCTAGATTACGTTTTTTTTTTCGATAAATTATTTTTGATTGAATACGGCTACCTAATAAAATTTCAAGTAATTTTTCTTGCAATTAATGTTTGGCTTAAAGAATCACGAATAACTTACAAATTAAAGCAGTTAGGTATAGGGAATGCTTAAGAAATAAAAAAGTACCATAAAATATCATTTCAGTACAATACTAAAATACAGGGTGTTCCATTTAAGAAAACTAAGAAAATACTCATTCCGAGTTTCGACCAACCCTGTATACTAAAATTTAACATTTCGCTATACTGTTAATGTTTAACAATAGTAGACTATATTAGAAATCGGTTGAACATAAAATAAAAATTTGATGTCAAATCACTACAATTCTACAGGGTGTAAATTTTGCTACGAAATTAACAAATAAACGTAATTATCTTTTAAACTACCTCGTATAATATTACTGAACCATATATCTTAAGAAAGGAAACATTGGGGAGAATCCAAAAATGCAGAAATATACAAGGTGTTACATTTAAAAAAACATAAGTTTGTGTCACCCTGTAAATACGCACGCCCCAGTATATTTGAAAATATTTTTAAATTATGGTCCTATCAGAGCCCCAACTTTTACCTAAATAACCAACTTTTACCTAAATAACTTTTTTTCGTATCTCTTACGACAAACGAGTAATTGAACTTTGTCATACTAATGCCCAACCCTGTAGCTATGCTCGGTTTATTTTTTTTAATATACTGTCGTTTTTATAAAGTTCTTCCAAAATTGACACGTTGGTTCTATGTCCAAAACACGCGTAGAATTCTTCTGACCCTCATTTGAGAGGACTCGACTTACTTCGATCGTTTTTTTGAGAGATGTTTTAGCTGCGTATGTAGCCATTGGAGACATAAGTACATACACCAACTGAAGAAAAAAAAAAGAAAAGTTTAATTACAATAGTAAAATGCAGGGTGTTCCATTTAAAACAAACTCAGAAAGCACTCATTTGGACATAAAAAGATTTTTTGATGTTAAATCAATACAATGCTACCGGGTGTGAATGTAGAAAATCCGAAATTAATAAGAAAATGCAATTATTGTCTTTTAAGGTACCTCATATTAACATTGCAAAACCTTATATTTTAAGAAACAAAGCATCAAGAGAATCTCAAAATGTAAAAATATACAAGGTGTTTGATAAAAAAAGATAAGTCTCTTTCATCCTGTCAATACGAGTGGCCCAATATATTTGAAAATATTTTTAAATATTTATGATCCTAACGATGCCGTTACTTTTATTTAAATAAATTAATTTTTTTTTGTATCTCTTACGACAACCGGTTATTTGGTCTTCCTCACACTAATGTCTCACCCTGTATATGTTTATTAATTGTTTTTGGTGTTCAATCTGTCATCTTACACTTAAAATTTTTCAAGCACTTAAAAACAGTGTTTGAACCAATCTCATCTGAAATTTATACAACAGATGGTGTGAATTTTTATTGAATCTCACCTTAACAGTGGTGAAAGGGTTTAATTATTACCTTTTACCTAATTGGACATAGGTGAATATTTTAGGGCCACACGAATATATCCCAAAGCAGAGAGTCCTTCGATATTAACAAACTAGTGAACTTTTAGGCTAACTTGTTCTAAGAGTTATCTGGTCTGGTTTTATAGTTACTAATAAACACGATATGAAGGATTGTGCAAACGAGAAATAAAAGTTTTAAGCTAACAAAACATTTATTAACAACAACGAGTTTAACAAATATGCGGAATTAACGATAAATTATTGTCGTAATAGCGAAAGAGAAAGAGTATTTAACCTAATTATTGCGGAAAGCGTAACGTATCTTCACGGTCAAAAGAGGAACACACGCGAAGAGAAGTGTTCGCAGCTGAGAACTAAAACCGCTATTATAATTATTAGGCAACTGGTGACGCCACCAAGTTGCTCCACTAGTGACTCATGACGTCACGGGGCAATTAAGTAAATGAGACCTATTAGACTACGGCAACTGGTTGCACCACCAGAAATTGTTGTCGATCTGGTGGCCGAACCAGTCCACCAGCCGGGTAACCGGGTCTGGTGGCGCCACCAAGCCGGGGCATTATGTTATATGGACCCTATTAGACTGAGTAACTGGTGTCGGCCACCACTAGTTCATTTGTATTGTATAATTTTCTATTAACAAGCGTATATTTTTCTAAAACCTTTTTTGTTGATTTATAAATATGCTATATTAAAAAGTTCTCGCAGATTTAGCCGTTAATTGTTTATTCATTGTTTAAACAATAAAAGCTCTTTTTATATTTTAGAAATATCGGTGAATTCATCACTTTACCTTGATCAAAAATGTTTCTATTTTGTTTTTAAAAAAATTAAGCTTTTATTAGGTACAGTATGTCTGCGTAATAACTTGGAACCATATGGGAAACTTTTTTCTTATCAATTTTACGAAAAAAAAATATTCTTTATAAAATGCTCTGCATAGTCTATGTTATATGAGGTATGTCCAAAAAATTGTATGTAAAGTACCTTTAGATTTCACAACATCGAAAATTGTTATTATGAAAAGTTGTTAAGAATTAAAAAAACTATGTTTTGGGACGCATTAATTTTACTACATCATTCTAATTGAAAAAAAAATGCATTTTTTTTTAAATTACGGATACCCAACATCATTTAATTACAAATATCTATAAGTATTTTATTATTAATTTTACGAAAAAAGTTATTTTTTACAAAAAGCTTTATATGATCTCAAATCTAAGATGCAATCATAATATACAGTCGGAAAAATGAAAGAATACCCATGAACGAACATATAAAACACGCTGTATTTTCCTGTCACCGTGTCACATAAAAAATTGGCCAGCGCAAATACATGTAATAACTATTATTACATGTACTTGCACTGGGCAATTTTCTTTGTGACACGGTGACAGGAAAATACAGCGTGTTTTATATGTTCGTTCATGGGTATTCTTTCATTTTTCCGACTGTACAAACTTTTATTAATTCTATACGAGGTATGTTAAAAAATATGAATTTCGTTCAAGAGTAAAGTACCTTTACAGTTCACAATATTTCAAATAGAAGAATGTAATTGCATATTCAAACATAGCGTTTAATTCCAAACAACTTTTTATAAAACATTTTTCAATATTGTTTAATATAAGGATACTTTACTCTTGAGCGAAATTCATCTTTTTTGACATACCTCGTATAAAATTCACAAAAGTTGAATCTGATGATAGCATCTTATATCTTATACTATTAAGAGCATTTTATGAAGAATAACTTTTTTTCGTAAAATTGATAACAAACAAGTTTCCAATTGCATTTGATTATTTTTCCAATTCCAATTCATTTTATTATTTTTGCTGGTGGCTATTCCCTGCCACCAGTTGCCCGTGCTCACAATTTGGTGGGCCCACTAGTTGCGCCACCAGTTACCTAGACTAATAGAACCTCAAAAGGGACTGCTCAAATTCTATTCAAAATGACTGCATTAATATCTTAATTTACACTTTTCTGACTGAAAAAGGCGACACACATGTTTTTATTAGTTCGCAAGTCAGATGCCTCTTCTACTAGCAACCACATGTGCGTTATCCTTTGTGCCTACATAACACAAACTTTTGAGAGAACTAAAATATATTTTCAACCCACATACAGATTGTCCCAAAAATGTACAAGAGAGATTTACATAAAGGCGAATTAATTTAACTGCTGTTTTCACAACAGAAGGGGAACACAAAATGAATGAATATCTCGAAGTTATATTGAAAGTAGACTAGCGCTTCCACTGATAAAAATATAGAAAGTTATCAGAACAATCATGATTAAAATAAATAATAAAAAATCACCTGGTTTTGATCTAATCTCAGGCCAAATTTTACAAAAATTTCCCCCAAGTGCTTCAAATTAATAGCGTATATGAAGTAAAAGACAGACGTACTCTCAATCATTGAGAGTACGTCTGTCTTTTACTTCATTCAAAATAAACTCTCACATGCAACCCATTCAACATTTTAATAGGGTATAGTTTAAACGCAATTCTTCGAATATATTATCATTACTATTGTAGCTGGAGTATTGTAGCTCAAGTAGTTAAGATCCTTATAGCTGGGGAAAATTCCTAGGGTGTCAAATCTTATAGACCAATCAGTTTGCTTTCAATGTTATCCTACCAAAGTACCTACCATATCCACATCATTAATTACTCAGATCTCATCTCATTAAAAAGTATTTTCTCATCAAACAAAAAACAATCTCTCTGATATTGGTCCTAAACGTGGCGTTCCTCAATGCAGCGTATTGGGTTATTTACTTTACATGTTGTACAGACATACACCTACCACTGAAAAAACAACTGTGGCAGATGATACTGCGATATTTGCTGCTCACGAAGATCCAATAGCTGAAGAAATAGCGCAACAACGTAATTAGAACTAACTCAAAACAAGTGACATTTACTTTACGTAGGTAAATATTTTTGTGCTAAATATTCTATGATAAAACTGCCGCAATGAAAGAAAATATATGTCTTTACATGGCTTTTGAATTTGGAAAAGGTATTGGTCCTAGACTTTATTTTTGGGATCTCTTTTTTTATCCAAATGATATTTTATGCTCGTAACTTTCTTGGTACTGGTAGATAAAACCTGTTCGATACTTTTTCAATTGCTCTTAACTTGAAATTACATAATTACTGCTTCTTAAAGTTAGTAATTTTATTTTTCTCTTGAAATTACCTAATCGCTTCTTAGTTATTTCCACTGCGTTCATTCATTCATAAGCATTACAAACCCTAGGTATTATAGCTAACGCCATGGCATTCAAAATCCTATTATTGGCTGAGGTGGATTGCTCCTCTGTCATTTACAGCTTTTTGTGTGTCTTTACTGCTCTGGTGACTCTTTTCCATTTCTTTCTGTCCTTGCACTGAAATTTCCAGCCTTTCACATTAATTGCTCTAATGTCTGCTTATACATCATCCAGTGATCTTTTTCTAGGTTTTCCTCTACATCTGGACCATAGTGGTGTCCAGTTAGTTATTTTTCCCAACATATCTGATTGTGGCTGTCTCTATATATCATGTCCTATCCATTTTAAGTGAAGAGACTTTATCTGTCTGACTATAATTTCTTTCTTTAATTCTTCTTCAATTTCGGCATTTGTTCTTATTCTTATTTCCCAATATCCTTGTGGCCCAGTATTGTTCTTATTATTTTTCTTTCAAATTTCAGAAGGCTATCTTCCTCTTTCTAGTTAATCATCATTGTTTTCATCCAATATGTAACAACAGGTCTTATCAAAGTCTTATATAAGTTCATCTTGGTTCTCTTACTTAGAGTATTGCTTCTTAATAAATTTCTATTCATTCCATGTGTTTTTTGCCATTCAGAATTCTATTCTCTGTTCTCGATTTTTAGGTTTTCCCTATTGTTCCTCCTCCTCTGCCCTTTATCCTTCGTAAGGATGTGGTGACGTTATGGTATTTGACGAATGGTTGCTATCCATTCTTCTCTCTCCTGGGCGCGGTGTGCTGCCTCAGACAGAGAGTAACCGGTGACGCATTTTATTTGGTCTGACATCTTCCTCGAGTTCTTTTACCCTCTACCTTGCCTTCAACCACCAACCTCTCCATGCCTTCTCTTCGTCTGGTAATGTGTCCAAAGTACCTCAATATATTTTGGTTGATGATGGTGGTAAGCCTAGTGTTGATGTCGAGTACTGATAATATTGAGATATTTGTGCGATGTGCTGTCCAGGGTATGCGCATCATTCTACGATATACCCACATTTCAAAGGCCATTATACGTCGTGAGTCGGATTTTTTAATGGTCCAAGTTTCTGAAGCATAGGTAGCGATAGGAAAGATAAGCGTCCGTACCAGGCGCAGTTTCGTGTTCTTGGTTATGGCCGTATCTTTCCATATTTTAGTGAGTTTGACCGTTGCTGATCTGGCCATTGTAAGGCGTCGGCGTATTTCTTCTTCGCATCCACCACTGTTTGTGATAACAAAACCTAAGTAATTGAAACGGCTTACCACTTCAAACCCCGCTACGTTTCGTATTTCCGGCTGGTTATTTCTAATTCGATCGATTATCATTACCTTGGTCTTCTGTGCATTAATTTTAAGTCCATATTCACGACTAATAGTATCTAGTCTGTACATGATGTATTCAAGTTCATTTGTTGATGATGCTAGTACTAAAGTGTCGCCAGCACAGCGGAGATTGCTGATTTTTCGGCCTCCGACTAATATTCCTCCTAGCCATCCGTCGAATACAATGCGCATGATGTGTTCGCTATATATATTGAATAACGTGGGAGAGATAATACATCCTTGACGAACACCGGCTTTTAGTTGAAAATTATCGGAGTATGTGTTGTTGACTCTTACGTTTGCTGTGTTGTTGATATACAGTTGTTTCAGCAGGTATATTAGATGTTCGGGGGTACCCATGTCTCTCAGTATTCCCCACATTTTATGCCACTTTACATTATCGAACGCTTTCGAGTAGTCGACGAAGCACAAATATGTTTCTAGATTAAATTCTCTAGATTTTTCCATAATTTGTCTGAGATTAAGAATTTGTTCTCGTGTGCCTCTTCCAGGGACAAATCCACATTGTCCTTGTGGGATCTGTGGTAAAAGTATTGATTTTAATCTCTCGTTAATTATAGTTAGAAGGACTTTACTTGCGTGGGAGATCAGGGCTATATTGCGGTAGTTATTACAATCAGTTTGTGAGCCTTTCTTATAAATGGGTATGAAAGTAAGCTTACACCAATCATCTGGCCAGTTTCCTGTGTTCCAGATTTCATTACACAGTTTGAACATCACTTTAACTCCTATGTCTCCCATTTCTTTAAGTCCTTCCGCCGTGATTCCGTCTCCTCCTTGAGATTTTCCAGTTTTAAATTTTTTTATTGCGGTTTCTATTTCCGATTTTAAAATGTGTGGTTCCTTTTCGTCATTTATTTCTTCTGGGTTCACATCTTCATGGTCACTATGAAACAGCATTTCACAGTATTGTTTCCATGTCGCTGCTATGCCCTCTGCATTGGTGATGATCGTTCCTAAGTTATCTTTAATGACCTGCGTTTGTGGTTTAAACTCTTTAGTTAAGTATTTCACTTTGGCAAACAGTTCTCGAGATTCTTGACGGTCGGCGTGTTCTTCTAGTTGTTTGCATATTTCTTCAATGTGATTATTTTGGTCTCTTCTACTTGATGATTTTATGCGTCTGTTTACATCTGCTATTTTGTTTTCAGTTTCTGTTGGATTTGCAGCGTTGTTTCTAATATTTCTTCGTTCTTCTACTAGGTTATTGTTACTAAGTAGCTAAAGGTGGATACAGTTTCAAATCTATGCTTCTGTGTTATTAGATGTTTCTGAATTGATTAGTCCTTCCGAATCGTCATGTATTTTGTTTTGGGCTGGTTTATCTCTAGCCCTAATCTCGTCGCTTCCTTATCTAATTTCTCAACTGCTTTTATAAGTATTATCTTTGTCTTCGCTATGGTGACTGGATCATCTGCATATGTTACTAGTTGAAGTTGATCTGTAATAATGTTTTTGTTTGCAGAATTTTATTTCCAGTTAGCCATTTTATGTTTCTCTCTGCTGCATAACCTATAAAATCGAGTTCATTCTATTGTAAAATTTAGTTTGAACTTGACTTTCGTTATAGGAGGTTGTTCTCGAAAGAGGAAACCATGGCTTCTAGAACCAGGCACTGTTTTGTGAATCATCCGGACATTTTTTGCTACATATCTGACGAGTCCATTAGAAAGTAGAATACTTGTTTATGACTTTGTGAAAAGGGCATCTTAAACCTATTTTAGTATTCATTGAGGAAATCAAGATAAATCCTGGGCTCCACATGTAGTGTGCGAAATAAAAATAGTTTGGTGTTCCAATGGTATTGAGGAACCAAAACAATAATTTTGACGATTGCTCTTTCTGTCTAGTGAACATTAAGAGCATTAATCGTAACAATCGACATAAGTGGACATATTCTAACCTTTATTCAGCAATAAGACCTTTTCCACATCAGCTTGAACAGAGGATTGCAATATTACAATATTTATCAGCCTACCTGTATTGGCAGAGGATAATGTCGAAAAGTCATCTAGCGAACTAGAGACTAATACATTTGAGGGAACCGACAGTGATTTAACACGTCCTGAACACTTTACCCAGGACGAGCTAAATGATCTTATTAAAGATTTGAACCTTCTAATGGAATCTTTCGAGTTACTAAGCTTCAGACTTAAGACAAAGAATCCTCTTCCTTCGGGTATCAAAATTACATACTACCATAACAGAGAAAAACATCTATTGTCGTTTTTTTTTCAGCTAGATTTGGTTTTTTGTAACAATAAAAGGACTGTTAAAAAATGGATCTATCAGATTATATACCAGATCTCTGGTATTTGTTTATCGATATTTTAAAAAAAGTGTGTCCTGGAGTTATCTTTTTCTTCTTCTTTAGGTACCATCTCCTCTAAGGATGTTGGTAATCATCATAGCTATTTTCACTTTTGAGATTGCAGCTCTGAAAATGTCTACGGAACTGCAATTACACCAGTTTCTGTATTTTTCCCTGCATTATGATTTGCAGCAACACGTAGTTATCCCCTCTCATAACGTGGCCGAGATATTGAAATTTTCTTATCTTAATCGTATTTATGATTTCCCTGGGGTTATACCAATAGGGAACTTGCACATTTTTTTTATTACATAATAATGTTCAGTTTTGTATAAAAATGAGATTTCCAAAATTTCACGCTTCAAAAACTCATAATAACTTAGAAGTACAAATTTAAAATCTTCTTTATCTTAAAATAGTTCAAACGACCCGTGACGTCACAGAGTTTGACTATGTGGTTTAGTTTTCGGATATATTTACGTATATTCTTCTTCTTCTTCTTCTTTAGTTTATTGGACTCCACCTACTTGGGTATTTAGCCAGATCGTCGTCGGGGAATAAAGGAAAAATATTTATATGCTAATGACATTTATCGTATGTCATTGTAATAAAATATACCAGTTTGTTGAGATTGCAGTTTGATACAATTTTTGAAGGAAAGGAAAGAAGATTTACTATTGAAAATAAAACCATTTTGTAAAAGTACAAATTTTCTATGAATAGTTCAAACGATCAAAAATATTTGTAACGTCACATAACTTTATTTTCTACTGACGTTTATAATGTCTAATTTAAAATTATATATACAATTGGTGTAGAATGTAAACATACAACCCTGTGACGTCACGACGCGTTTTGGGGTGATTGGTATAAGTTGAATTTTTAGTCGTCTTTAGGGGCCAAACGGAAGACAAACAAAACTTTTTTATTTTTGATGTAGGTTCTAAATTATGTTCTGTTGTGATTTATACCATTTTTTTCGAATTTAAAATTTTATGCAAGTTCCCTATTTGAGTAATTCTACAAAAAATGAAGGAAGGATATAAAACAATATATTTTTGCTGCGACGTTGGTTAGGTTAGATGAAATGGATCAGGTTTTTTGGCAGATATGTTTGATGATTTTTAAAATTATTGTAAAATAAATATATCTTTCTTTTATTCGTGTCTTGTTTCTTTGATGGGTAGCAGCATTACATAGTTGATACGTATCGCTGATTTAGATTACGCGATATGTTAAAAATGTGATCTGTTTTCGCATTTTCTGAAAACGATCTGATGGAGTAACGATGACGGCATTATTGGGTTCAGCAGACCTAACGTATCTAGAAACAGTGAAAAGATTCGCGGCAGCAAAGTGTATGTTTATCGGTGATTCAGTCCATCAAGAGATATTCAAAAGCTCGTATTATTAAACCTAATAAATAATTAACCCATATATTTTGTGAAAACTAAAAAAAAGTTTTATGTTTTTATGTTGTTTTATGAATTATTGAATTATGAATACATATTATTGAACATGAATGTCCATACAGTATTCGCCAATTTCATAAAAAATTTAAAGCTTTTTCAATTGAACAATCCTGGTATAATCAGCGACGTACACATTTTTTTTTTGACTTAACAAACAAAAGATTATCACGCATTGGTGACGTCACGCTGAGACATTATTGACCCCGCTAAGCCCCCTAGCTACGGCCTTGACTTTATGGAACCACTTCAGATCCCCGAGCAGGTGTTTCTAAAAATAAGTTTTTGCTTTATTTGTTTTGAACGTCCTTCATATTTGATATTCATCCAATTATTTTCATTTGGGATTTTAATAAAGAATCTATAAAGTTTAGAATAGCTTTTCTTTCGTTTTTATAGTTACTAAGCACGTGGAGATGTATAAATAAAACATGGAGATACAATGAAAGGATTCGTCAGCGTTGATGCAGTGCTGCCAACGCATAACAAAAAAGATAACTAAAAGGGCGACAATAATAAGTTTTTGGGCCGCACTAGCTAGGTCGCCTAGCTAATATTTGATTCTTAATAATTTTCGACACCCAAAGTAAAATAAATCATTCAGGCACGTTTTTTACCTGGATAATCAATTCATTATCAAAATTATTCAGTATTCAGGTTATAATAATTTACTTTTTTTGTAGTATTCAAGTATTGAAGTATTTTTTATTGAAGTATTTAAGTAAGTGTTAAAGTATTTAAGTATTGAAGTTTTAATTTAACATCAAAACAACATTAATCAGCATTAATAGCATCCAGAATAAATATATTAAACTGTTTGTCATTTGCCTGGAGCCTGTTATTTGTATAATAATTGTATGTACCTATGTGAATTCTTGGATATGCTGTAAGCTTATTATTTTTCTCTGAGAGCGAAAATACGCAGCCGAGAAGATAGTCAGGGGCCCCCTGCCCATGGGTATGGGCGCCTATGCTTGTGCAAGATTTAACAAAGAACTGTGTTGAATATCTGCATTTTATTTTTAAAACTAATGAGACCTTTTGTTTTTCTTTATTATAAAAAATCCACAAGGAAAAAGTTACCTGTAGTTGGCTGTATACCATGTAATACAAAAACAGTAAAATCCTGTATAAAAGGTATAATATTTAAAATCCCTAAAAAGGGCCACATCAAAATCACATAACTAGTTTTTGACTGGTTTACCAGTCATCATCAGTGCTTACGTGTAATGTACATGCTAACCACCAAGATTATATTTAACAAAAATATGTGGGTCAAGGCCAAGTAAAAGTAGTCCGTCAAGGAAACATTGGTTTAAAATGCTACATTAAGCGTGGATGATTAAAATATTTTGCTAATCTGCCCCAGGTAACACCTGAGCTGTGGATTTGACTTGTTCACATGTTGAAAGTATGACGGCAAGTGATTCAAGTGTTCACTGTCAAAACAAAAGAAGTCAGTACAAAAGAAGTCTGCTTCGATAAAAACATGCCGATCAAATGTATGTATCTCAATATTTTTGAATGCTGAAGTTACATTCAAAGGCGTCATACTTTTCTGAGCTCTGTTTACAAATGATGCTATATCATAAACCTATGCTGATTTTATAGGCTTTCGCACAATCCAGTGAGTTAAGAGCTGCATTTTAATAAATATTAAAAGTCCCAAAAAGAGCAATATGCAATATCCAGTAGTTGCAGTTTATTGGACGAATGGAGAGGTGAAAATAGCGCCAAAACGCTATTTCCTTTGCATAGCATGAGAACTCCTAGGTACATATAATTTTATAAGTTATTTTAAATTATCTAATAGACCAGGGTTTTCTCTAGAAATTCAGGTGTAGCGAATGAAATGTTTAATAACTTCCATAAACAGTTCTGATGTCATCTAACCAGAAGAAGTAACTAAGACTACTGTGAAAAAGTAATGACTCTTTCACTTTCCCCGTCGTACCCTCTTTTGTTTACTAATTGTACTGATTGGCTTGTTAGCCTTTAATCACATTTACTAACATATCTCTCATATACAATGAGAGAAGCCGGAGTAGCCCGACCAAAAAACAATCTGACCCCAAAATAATAAAGGAAGGATGAAAATTTGGGTATAGTTGAAATTGTCTATTATCACTTTATTATATAAGAAAAAGTTTACAATTCTACATCCCCTCCATTTTACAAAAATGGAGGGGAATACCCCCTCTCGAAGATGAAAAATATACATTCAAAATAAGACCGGAATTGGATAAAATGACTAATTCTAAACAACTTGTATTAGAATAGAATAAAAATATGCTTTATTGTCACTGAAAATTATACAATTTTATGGACAAAGCTTAACATAGAGTCACAAAAAAGATATACATAACAATAACAAATACAATTTTATGAAATTAGATAAATCGTCAATAATAAAAAAATATAAATAAGTTAAAAATTGAAGTAAAAAACGAAACGAATATATTGCAAAATTACTATAAATTGCAAAATTTAACATACAACATATAATAAAACACAAACAAATTGTTATATAAAATTTTTTCGCTAAGTCAATACTTTTCGAGTTATTTTCGAGTGAATATGTTAATGTTTAACAAAATAAAACATGTTTTTGGACGGTTTTTCGGAGATAACTGAAAAAGTAAGTATTTTAGCGAAAAAAATATTCTTAGCAAAAATATAGCCCATAAAAAATTGAAAAAAATGGTGTATACATGAGGTCTGTAGACCCAGTATAGGCAGAGTTGCAGCTAATGAAAAGTAGGTTCTTCTTCGTCAAATTCCAAATTGAATATTTCAATGTGAAATAACCCAAAAACGGAGCACGTTTAGGGAAAAATTCATTTCAAATTTTTAAAGTATTTTAAAAAAAGGTATATTTTTGTTTTTTTTTTAAACTTGTAATATTAAAAGTAAGTGAATTACGCTCAAAATATTGTTGGTCCATTTTATTTCTTGGTAAAAAATCGCGAAAATCACCCCCTAATTAGCATCACATATACATTTTAACATTACCACTTCACAAGTTACTTTGTCTATGTATTATTTATATGATCTGTAAGTTTTATCGGTTCAAAGTGCTTCGTTTTGAAAAAGCTGTAGTTAAAATGGCTTCAACGAGTAACTAATCACGAGTTTAGGCAAATTTTGAACAGCCAGACATAACCAATTTTTGTCTAACAAGAAAACAAAAAATCAAAAATATTCAGAAAAGCAAAACGTACATTTTATTACTCTTTGAGATTTTTGGTATTCCTAATTGTTTTTAAGTTAATTCCACAAACAATTACGATTGTTTTCAAAATTAAAAAAAAAAGTTTTATTTTAAAGCCAATTTTTTCAAAACTGGTCACTTTGGACCAATGAAACGTATCCACAGAGAACGGCAGTTCTCACCAGTTGCGCACAACACCCCTACAAGCGACACTATATATACATGAAATTTTCGATTTTCTAAACCTGACTGAATTGAAAATTGGGCCAAATCCCATCTTAAAGTATAGGAAACGACTCTAGTACGTTCTTTAACGGTAAAATATTGCAAAACCTCTAAATTTTAAAAAACCGCTTGGATTGACATGAAATTTGGCACACACATAGCTAACAAGTCAAAGATAAAAAGTGATATTGTGCCGATATGTGCTTTTATCCCTGGGGTGGTTTTCACCCCCTCTTGGCGGTGAAACAATATTCGTCCGAAGTAAGTCCGGAAATGGATAAACTAACTAATTTAGAGTAACTTTAGTTCTATAGAGTTTTTTCACTAAGTCAATACTTTTCGAGTTATTTGCCAGTTAATATTTTCATTTTTTTCAACGAAATAACCACGCTTTTAGACGGTTTTTCGCAAATAACTCAAATAGTAAGTATTCTGTCGAAAAAATATTCTTAGCAAAATATAGCCTGTAAAATTTTTAAAAAAATAGTGTATATATCACGTCACTATACCTAGTAGAAGCAGAGTTATAGCTAATTAAAAATAGGTTCATATTCGTCAAATTCCATATGGAATATTTTAACGTGAAATAACCAAAAATGAAGCACATTTCGGGGAAAACTCATTACAACTTATTTAAAGCGTTTAAAGAAAGCTTCATTTTTGTTTTATAAAAAAAAATTCTAGCATCAAAAGTAAACAAGTTACGCTCAAAATAAAGTTAGTCCCTTTTTTTTTGTTTAAAAAGTCGGGAAAATCACCCCGTAATTTGTATCTCAAATGAACTTAATAGTTACGACTTCACAAGTTTCTTGACTCGTATATGTATTGTATATAATGATCTGTAAGTTTCATGGGTTCAAAGTCTTTATTTTTGAAAGGACTGTAGTTAAAAGGGGTTGAACGAGTCACTGATCACGAATGTATGCAAATTTAGAAACACCAAATCTTAATCAATTTTTGTTTTACAGAAAAACCAAAAAAAATAAATGATATTCAGAAAAGCAATGCTGACTTTTTTTGTTTTTCGAGATTTTTGGTATATCTAACAGTTTTTAAGTTATTTTGAAAAAAAAAGCATATTTTTCAAAATAAAATTTTTTAAAAATTTTACTTTAAAATCAATTTTTTTCAACTTACAAATCACCTTACAGATCATATAAACACAACATAAGAAAAATAATTTGTGGAGCGGTAACGATTAATTTCATTTAAGTTGCTAATTAGAAGGTGGGCTTCCCGATTTTTTTTGCCAAAACAAAAGGGACAAACTTTATTTTGAGCGTAACTTGCTTAAGTTTAATGCTAGAAACTTTTTATAAAAGCACAAATAAAGCTTTTTTTAAACACTTTAAAAAAGTCAAAATATGTTTTCTCCAAAAAGTGCTTAATTTTTTGGATAATTCACTTCCAAATATTCTATTTGAAATTTGTTGAATATGAATCTATTTTTCATTGGCTATAACTCTGGTTCTACGAGGTCCAGAGACCTAACGCGTACACTTTTTTTTCCTTTTTTACAGGCTATATTTTTGCTAAGAACGTTTTTTTCGACAAAATACTTACTTTTTGAGTTATTTGCGAAAAACCGTCTAAAAATGTAGTTATTTTATTGAAAAATGAACATATTCACTCGCAAATAACTCGATAAATTTTGACTTGGCGTAAAAGCTCTATAGAACAAAAGTTACTTAAAATTAGTCAGTTTATCCATTTCCGGACTTATTTTGAACATATATTTCTTCACCCCCAAGAGGGGGTGAAAGTCACCCCCAGGACAAAAGCACACATCGGCACAATATCACTTTTTTTCTTTGACATGTAGGCTATGCGTGTGTCAAATTTCATGTCAATCCAAGCGGTTCTTTAAAATTTAGAGCAAAAACCGTGAAAGGATGGACGAGTAGTATCATATTATGTTACATCTCCATTTTGGTCCAAGGGTGTGGATTTTACGGCCCTTCCCATTTAGAGTCTGTTTTTCGTTCTCGTCCACAAAACTCCCAAATATTTCAAAAACTTAAGCCCGACCTTTGCGGCTTCTGATAGCACAGATCATTACCTTTCCAACGCATGTTTAATTTTGAAAATTGGTTATACCATTCAAAAGTTATCGAGCTCAGAATTATGACTCAATTTTTATTTAAAAAAGGGAAAATGTTTGTATGTATGTATGTATGTATGTATGTATGTATGTGCGTGGAAAAGTTACACCGATCTGAATTTTTTTTCTGTGTTTCAAGAGGGTGCAAGGGCCGATTCAGAACCGGTGTCATTTTTGACTTCTGACTACCCATAAGCCAGCTAGAGGACTAGGTAGATACAAAATAGCATATTTTTTGGGCGTATATATCTTAGGTTCAAGGAGAGACAGGAAAACCGCAAATACACCAAATCAATAGGGTTGAGTTAAGCTTTCAAATGGTGCCTAAGCGATCAACCTGAGACATACACACTGCTCACCATAGCCAAAAAAACTGAAAAATTAAACTTTGAAAATTTTGGTTTTTCGACAATTACTCAAAATTTCAACCTACGAATTGCGCCAATAACTAAGCGTTTGTAGGAAGACTCAGGACGCGTCTAACGGTGTATATCTTATATCTGAAAAAATTCGAATTTTTTAGTTATATGCTTCATTAATGTGCTCAATAATTCCTGTAATACGTTCAGTTATCATACTTGATCTTAGATGCATTAAATAATACTTGTCAATACGTTTTAAACTCATGTTTAGTGATCAACATCAGTTCAGCCATTCAGAAGTTATAGAGCTCCAAATGTATAATTAGTCCAGGAACTGAAACTTTTCACTTCGCAATTTTTACAGAATGGATCGATTTGCTTGAAAATTTGACAATAAGTAGTGGATAGTCCAAAAATTTTATTAAATTTTTTTATCGCAAATGTTGGTAAAAACATTAATTGTAAGCAAAAAGTGTTTTATATTTTTTTTTTGATAAAATTAATAGTTTTCGATTTATTGGTTATCGAAACTTAGTTTATATCGAAAAAAATCAATTTTAAGTTTTAAGCTTCATAAGTATGATCAAATCTATTTCCTATGGGGAAAAACGGTTTTTCAAGCTCAATAATTTCTGTAACAGCTTTAGTTTTCATACTTGACCTCAGATGCATCAGATACTACTTGTCAGTACGTTTCAAACTCATGTTTAGTGATCAAAATCGGTTAAGCCGTTTATAAGTTATTAAGCTACAAAAGTATAATCCAATTAACGATTATTCCCGAAATGGTTTATGTAGTTGTAGTGGTTACGACGCTCAATTTGATCTGCAACGGGCAATCCGAGTTCATTTACCGGTCATCCCAATATTTTTATTCAATCTATTTCGACTAGAAAAAAGATCTAGTGTACATTCGATGGACACTAGATCATTTGGTAGATAATGCCACAAAGGTGACCATTTATAAAGCTTAACGTGTAATCGAGAGAAATTGCATTCAACTTCATATATTCAATTTGTATATAACTTGAAAAACTCCTGATACAAGAACAAAAAACCGCTAAACGCTGTAAAAATGAGTGGCGCATACAATATTCCAGCTAAAAAAGATCTGATATGAAAATTACGTGGCGCGAAAATGTATTTTCATTTTGATGAAAAACAAAATTCTAGTTTTGTTTTAAAAGATTTTTCCATAATATTTGCTAAATTTGAAGTAAACGCGCCACAAAAGTGTTTCAAAATTTAAACTGTATCAAATTTACTCATTTGTGGCGCGTTTACTTCAAATTTAGCAAATATTATGGAAAAATCTTTTAAAATAAAACTAGAATTTTGTTTTGCATCAAAATGAAAATACATTTTCGCGCCACGTAATTTTCATATCAGATCCTTTGTAACTGGAATATTGTATGCGCCACTCATTTTTACGGCGTTTAGCGGTTTTTTATTCTTGTAGATAATATAAACAATACATAAGTAAAGTAACTTGTAAAGCGGTAACGATTAATTTTATTTGAGAAGCTAATTAAGGGGTGATTTTCGCCATTTTTTACCAAAAAATAAAAGGGACCAACAATATTTTGAGCGTAACTCACTTTCTTTCAATGTTAGAAGTTTTTTAAAAAATCAAAAATAAACCATTTTCTTAAACATTTTCAAAAAGTTATAATGAATTTTCCCCGAAAAGTGCTCCGTTTTTTGGTTATTTCACATTGAAATATTCGATTTGGAATTTGACGAAGAAGAACCTACATTTCATTAGCTGCAACTCTCCTTCTACTGGCTCTGCAGACCTCACGCATACACCATTTTTTTTCAATTTTTTATAGGCTATATTTTTACTAAGAATATTTTTTTCGCTAAAATACTTACTTTTTGAGTTATCTCCGAAAAACCGTCCAGAAACATTTTTTTTTGGTTAAAAATGAACACATTCACTCGCAAATAACTCGGAAAGTATTGACTTAGTAAAAAAAACTCTGTAGAACAAAAGTTACTTAGAATTAGTCATTTTATCCAATTCTGGACTTATTTTGAATGTATATTTTTTCACCCCCGAGAACAAATTTTTCACCCCGTATTTTCCAATTTTTGTAAAATGGAGGGGATGTAGAATTGTAAACTTTTTCTTATATAATAAGAGACAATTTCAACTACCTATTCCCAAATTTTCATCTTTCCTTTATTTTTTTGGGGGTTTTCGTAGAATTTTGCGTTCCCTGATCGGGCTAGAGTTCAATAATATCATTACGTCAATGATGCTGGTGGTATTAATCTACTACCCTAGAAAACTCTTCCTAATATTTAAATTTTATTAAATAATAAAAAACCAACTGACGCATCATGGAAGGAGAGGAATAGTACCATTTATGACTTCTTTCTTCTTCTTCTTTTGTATAGACATGACTGTCTGTTCCTTCAATGTGCGTCTAGTAAGTTGTCGTTCCATCATTTTCGTGGTCTTCCCACTGATCGTCTTCCAATAATTGAGGAACCGTCTCTCGCCGTCCTTACTACTCTATTTGTTGGCATTCGGCTAATGTGGTCATTCCATTCTATTCTTCTGTTTCTTACGAAGTTATTAATGTTGTCCGCCTTGCATCTCCGTCTTATATCTGTACTTCTAGCTCTGTCCCATAGAGTCTTATCATCGATTTTTCGGAGGGTTTTCAACTCCGCTGTTTCGAGCAATTTTTTTTCCTCTGTGTGTCGGGTCGTCTTTCTGCCGCGTATGTCATTATTGGTCTGATGACTGTTTTGTAAATTCTGCCTTTCATTTCTTTTCCAATATTTTTATTTCTCCATATTGTGTCATTCAGGCAACCTGCGGTTCTGTTTGCTCTATTCACTTGATGTTCCACTTCTGTTTCCAAGGTGATGCCTAGATATTTAAACTCCTATTTTCTGACCCTCCAGCTCCAATTTACCTCTTATTGGATTTGCTGTTATAACCATGCATTTTGTCTTTTTTTGGGGAACTTAACATGTTAAGTTTTCTGGCGGTTATGTTTAATTGGTGCAGCATATGTACGTTGTAAATCATCTTCACTTTGAGAGATTAGTGTTGCATCGTATGCATAGCAGATTATTTTAAGTTCTTTTTCTCCCATTTGGTATCCTTTTTTAGTTCTTACTTTTTTATTATTTCATCCATGATCAGGTTGAACAATAAAGGACTCAAGGAATCCCTCTGTCTTATCCCATTGCCGGCTTCAATTGGGTCAGTTAGTTCATCTTCTACTTTTACTTTTATTGTGTTGTTCTGGTAAATGTTTTCGATGGATTTAATTATTCCTAGAGGTACCTCTTTTGAGTATAACAAATGGACCATTTATGAAAAATATGGGAATAAGTGCTTGGCGGAGAAAGGCTCTGGATAGGGACGACTGCGACTGCAGAGAAATTCTTGATGAGGCTAGACCCACACAGAGTTGAAAAGCAGAGTAGCGATGATGATGATGATGATGATGATGATGATGATGATGATGATGATGATGATGATGATGATGATGATGATTGATGATGATGATGATCATATCGTTCAAACTATTCTAAACTAACTGTAGATAAAGAGGAATAGTAGAATATTTTCATCATTCATATGCAGGTTCGGCTAGTTTAACTGAATTGCCAACTTTTGTTCGTGAATCGATTCATTATCATAAACTGATATATTTCTTAAAGAAACCTCTGTCAACTACATTGATCTTTTTGTAACTTTGATAGGTAACACTCCTTCAATATCTTAATTTAACTGTGAGGATTTGGATTTTAATTTTTTTAAGATGCCACTTATGAACATACTTAATCATTTCTCAAAAGTTTATCAAAGGAGTCTGTATAGAAGCTGTATTTATTGTTTATTACTTTTTTTATGTTATATTATAACTACTAATCTAAAATATGGTGTCGTTTTTTACTCTAGTCTTTCTAAACTTCTAAAATGTCTAAACTAAAAGTTTTCCAAACTACCTGAGAGATCAAAATCAATTTGTTGGAAAATACAAGAGCAGTTTATTCAAATTTTGTTTTAAGTTAACACTAAAATTTTACCATAGTACATACCTACTCCTAATAAAATGGTTATAGCGGTTTTAGATAGATGTCTTAATCTGAAAATTGGTAACGACTAATCCCTTAGACAAACGACAAGGCGAGCAAAACACAGACGAAATCCCATTACCAGAAACAATAGACGACGGCAACCTTAATCATCCCTTCTCTAGTCAGCAGATTGTGTTTCGACCCTTGTACCTTATTTGGGGCACTATATATGCGATTAAAACGAAAGATAATCTTCAGGTACAGGATGGTGAAAATACACAAATGTATTACATACAATGCAAGAGATAAAAACTATCAATAATCAAGAAATCATTCGTGTACCTACGAACACGATTGCTTGTTGAATAACACTAAAACGTACAAAAGTAGAAAATAGCAAAATATATTTTACTTTTCTTGTAAAATGAATTGTTCGACTTTTTTAACCCATTATTTTTATTATTTGATAAAATATTTCATAATTTATTATTTTTTGATTTCCTATCAAAAGATTAAAGAAAAGAGTTCTTTGCAAACGTGAAATAACAAAGATAAAATTAAAAACACTTTCTCACCTAAAACCTTGACTGAAGTTAACCATTCATAGTTTATGTAATTATATATGTTATCTTGGCATTTTGTAGAAGCTATTTACCCTGTTTAAAATGTATACCTACTGGTGGAAATTTTAAATAAATTCCGAGGTCCACTGTATTCCACCGTCCGCTACTCTGCTCTTTTGTTTTAATCTCGTTAAAAATTAATTTAATTCATATTCTTCCAGCGTCAAAGTTTTTCAGTAAATTTTGTTTCTTTTGTTCATTTCGTTTTGTAAATTAAGTCCATGCATATTAAGAGCGTAGGCGCAAATATTTTACGGCTATCCCCACGTTTTCTTTCTTTACATGGCAAATTACGTGTAGTAAAATTCTTACTGGTATGGAGATGTAAACATTAGTTGACAATGACATTGTCATTATTAACTTAGGGATGGTTTTTGAATGTTCTTGGATAACCGTTACATGTATAATCGCTTCAATTATTAATTCCGTTAATTAACATGATTTTTTTTTTCAGTACCTATGTATTTAATGATTATAATAATTTATACACTATACTATTAAAGCGAATAATGTAGAAAAGAGAAAAAGTGATTTTTTAATAATGTATTGTTACTATGGAACGCTTAGATAAACTTTGAACATTTTTAACAACAAAATACTTCAATCACATAATATATCCTGGTGTATTCTCTGCTTGGATCTTTCATAATTAATAAACAATCTTATTAATTTCACGTCTTATATCAATAATTATTTGAACAGCTTATTTTTCAGAAAGGGACCTGAGTTTTTTGTTATTTTTTGTTAAGAGTGGATTTATTCACTATGATGGTAGACACTAGACAGGTCGTTTATGGTAGAAAGGGACCTGATTCCTTCTATTCCTTCTTTTCGTTTACTACACAAAAGGGCCCAAGTCCAGACAGTTTTTGGCATATTTCTCGAAAGTTAGTTGACATGACTCGAGTCTCTTTCTGAAATAAGCTGTTCATTTGTCAAATAAACTATCAATATTATTTAATGAACAACTCAAAATATTCCTGAAGCCGTGTCAAATATTTAGTAGCCTTGTTTGTCACTGTCTTATCACCACATTCTGCTCGACTGAGTTCGTTGTATGACAAAGATAGGGGATGTCCGATTTTAAAAATATCACCACGTACATGGTGTTCATTTTTTTCGAATCTTGAAAAAACTAATACATATTTCTGAAAAATTTAAACGCAAAATGGAAGACGACATTATTACCGAGGCCAGAAAGTCTCTCAGGATAAATTAAAAGTTTCTTTTAAATGAGATATTTGGAACTAAAAATCACGCTAAATTTTCTCTTTCTTGTTCACTCCTGTAACTTAATAAAGTAAATGTTATACAAGTTTTCAGGTACTTTTTATCCTCGATAATAACGTGATCTTCCATTCGGCGTTTAAATTTTTCAAAAATACTTATTAGTTTTCTCAAGATTCAAAAAAAAAATGAATTCATTTAAAATGCATATGAGCCGAAACTTTGCGCCTATTCCCTTAATTTACAGTAAACTATTTTTTCGTTACGGAGCGCATGCCTTCTTTGTGTGTTTATATTATTCGGTATAATTTTTCTTATAGGCCATTCCACGAACATACGCCTGTTTTGGTTTACTTCGACAACGAATATTTTACTGTGCAACATAAGAAGTACGAAAGTAAATGGCGCTAATTATTATTCCAATAAACAACAATGTAATTTGCAATTTACTTTCGTTCTTCTTATTTTGCACAGTAAAATATTCGTTGTCGAAGTAATCCAAAACAGGCGTATGTTCGTGGAATAGGGTATATAAATTATTTTTCATATTCTTTCACTATTATAATAAATAATGGATAATAATTAGGGTGGTTAAAAAAATCGATATTTTTTCTTTTGCCTAAGCATTTTTTTACTTTCTTGTGAAGAAAAAAGAAGGTCGTCAAGGTTTCAGCCCTTAAAAAAATGTGTAGAGGTCGCTCAACAATATTTTTTTTCTTAAAATTGCGTTATTTTTCGTTTTCGGTTTTCACCAAACGAAATAAAAATTCATATTCCGAGAATTAGTGCAGTCACTGAAGCTGGATATGAACATTACCTCCATCGATTGCATGAAAATTGGTGAGTGGTTAGAGGAGGATATCTCAAGGAACAAAGGTGACATAGTGCTAACTTGCGCTTTTACCCTGGGAGTAGCTCCCACCCCTTCTCGGGGGTGAAAATTATTTTATTAAAAATAATCCCACAATTCTGTAGAGGAATATATTCTAAGCAACATTTGTTATATAAAGTTACTAAAATAATCCAAAAGTTTTTGGCTTATTAAAGATCAAAGATTTTAATTTTTGGTGAGAAACATGCATGTTTTTAACCAATTTTTCATAAATAAATTAAAAATAGTTTTTTCTACGAACGTGCAAAAATGTCTACTATCGCGCACACATTTTAGTTTAGAAAGTTTCACTTTTACGCACGCGTGTTACTTTTCCGCACGCGTGTTACTTTTCCGCACGCGGTTTTTACTTCTCCGCACGCGTGTTAATTTAGATATGTTAATATGGCCTTAACGTAATTATAATACATGCAATAAACTAATATTTAGATATTATTTACTAATTTATTTCAAATAATATATCTTATTGTGTTCCTGTTTTAATGAAATTAACGCGACAATTCGATGAAATAAAATTATTTTGACATAATATTCGAAAGTCAAATCGGTAGACAATAACAGTCGTTTTGAATCATCGTCATGGAAACCAAGATCGTCGTCATGCTAACTAATTATATTGAAAGTTTGATTTTGACAACCTTGTCAAAGAATTAATTTGTGTATGTATTTTCATATTAATGAAATTAATTGATTAAGATTTGGTAATTTTTTAAAGACTCTTAGAAAAAATATTGTTCCTAACTCTTGCAGAAAGTCTCTTTTCCGCACTCGACTGCTTGCCGAACTCCCTCTTTGCGTCGTTCGGCAAACTGAAGTCGCGTGCGGAAAAGAATGACTTTCTGCACTTGTTAGGAAAATAACTATTTCAAAGAAGTTTCAAAGTCTTACCAAAATTAAAACTAATAAAAACATGAAATAAACTCGCATAACCTTTTAATGTTATAACTAAAAGTGAGTTATAGGTAATTTAATGTATATTTTTTTCAGCGAGGACCCAATAGGGATGGCGGTTGTTGACAAAACACCGGTTTTCAGTTATACCGGTTTTTTACATACGGTTTAAACTGGCGGGTATAACCGGTTAAAAAAGCCGGTTATTCAAAAAACCGGTGTTTGGTTTTTTTTAGTCAATAGCCAATACCCAGTAGGTTATACTTACATTGCTCTTTAGTTTGCAATACTCCATACGAATCGATATCAGTCATCAGTGTTGTCAAATCGGTTTCGCTCAGCTTTAAATTTCTCGTTCGCGTGCGAGGGGCTAAAAATTTTCCGATTTTTTCTCTGCATGCATTATTTTTTCCACATCTCCGGTTTTTCACCGGTTATTACCTACTTGAAAAAGAAAAAACCGGTTATAACCGGGACAAAGAAACAACCGGAAAAACCGATTATTGCGGAGTAAAGAAACCGAAGTTTTTCCCATCCCTAGTACCCAAATCTAAGTATTCAAGTTTAAATAACGAGAAAATGAAGTCATTTATAATATAAAATTTTGTCAAAGTACTTAGAAATATCTATCAAATGAGCTCCCGAACAAGTTGATTACATTAAAATTTATGTACCAAAAGTTTTTCAAAATTTAACTTCTAAAATTTTTTCCAAAAATGTGATTTTTTTAACGACTCCGTTAATTTTTTACGATATCAGGTTCGCCTAAAAACCATTTGAAAGTTAATTCCAAGGGCTATTAAACCACATTGAATTTAATCTTTTAAACCCCTTACTTTTTTTAAAATTAAAAGGTTAGTTGGCCCTGGTTACATGGTATTCACAGCAAAAATTTATGTTATTGTTTTTTTTTTAATGACACCGTTAATTTTTTACGATATCAGGTTCGCCCAAAAACCATTTGAAAGTTAATTCCAAGGGCTATTAAACCACATTGAATTTAATCTTTTAAACCCCTTACTATTTTAAAACTAAAAGGTTAATTGGCCCTGGTTACATGGTATTCACAGCAAAAATTTATGCTTTAAACGTTTCTATCTCGGTTATTTTTTACCCTACAGAAATAATAAAACAGGTAAAATATTTGATATAGAAAATACTCAAATTTGGTTATATAATACGATTTTTTACGTATACTGAGTATTTTTCGAGTTATTATCAAAAGAAGTTGAAAATTACGATAATTTTTCAAATTCTGATTTATTTAAATTATACCTTTTTTTCAAAAATGTGCATTCTAAACCGATCAAAATTGTTGAAATCATTACTTATGCTAATATAAAGAAATTATTGTAAGGATTACTATAAAGTTAAATTTTTATGGAAATGGCGTATGTTTTGTTTTTCACTTTCTCTTAAAAAAATCGAAAGGGCACAGTGACTGCACTATATTTGAGTGCCTTTAGTTTTTTCTCTTTGAATATCATCAAACTTTGATGAAATTTTATGTGTCCTTTTTTAACAATTTCAGGACTTCTTTATTTTAGAATTAGTAACTTCACCAAACTATTTGCTGACGTTGCTTTTCTTGTGTTCTCTTTTACATACAACCATAATAATATTTTTTTTATTTTTACCATTTCTGATACCACTCTGTATATTTTTGGTTTATCTATTAAAATATAAAAATATCCCGTATGTATTCCGAAAACATTTAGAAATGCAATTTAAAGGTGTGATAATTGTCAGAGAATCTAAAAGTGGACTTTTGCCAGTGACATGGTTTTTAACCGCGACTTTATAAATGCAGCACAGTCCGCTATTTTTAGAAAAACGCTCTACACTTGTGATTATATTTAAATCTTAGACTATTTTTTCGTCAAATTTTACTCTTTACCGCATTAAAAAATCGCAATTTAAGAAGATAGCATTTTCGCAAGAAAGAATAATTATTATAATATTATAATATAATATAGAATAATTTTCACTCATTTCATCATTCCCCGTTAGAGGACAGTCTAATCAGACTCCGCTGCAAATATTTGATTATCTGGAGTTCTTATTCGTTTCGTTATGAGTCAATTCAGTCTTCTTGTAAAGCCACTTTAACAAGGAATAGATTCCGAAACATCAGGTGTCAGAGGATCGCAAGAGACTCGAATTTAATCAAAACGAAAACGATTATTTTCTTAATTATTATTATGTTTTTTTTTCGTCTCATTTTTCTTTTCCATTCAACAAAACAACTCTTAATAAATAATTATATTCATGAATGTACTTAAAATTAAGTGGTTGTCCTGATGGGTCCATGGACGAGAAGTGTGTGTCCCAGTTAATGTCCCTTTTGTCATAATTATTGATTTTTATTTCGGATATTTGCTTATGGTAGTTAGGAATATTTAGGTTAGTTAGGGCTATAATACAGGGTGAGTCATGAGGAACTGTACATACTCCTACCTCGTATAGAGGCCCCTATGGGGAATAACAAATGACCGTTAAAAAGTATCTGCTCCGATTGTTTAATAATATACAGGGCGAGTTTCGCATTTTGACAGAAACTTGTATTCGTCATAATTTTTGAACGGTCAGATCGATGTGTCTCTTATTTTGGTCAATCGTTACACTATTACCAACTAATCAACTGATTTAGTCAAACTAGAAAAAAATCAGGTTCGGCTTTAAAAAATTAGTTCGTTTTGGTCTTAGAAAAAATTTCACCCTGTATACGCTTTTTGAAAACTCTAATATGAATTTTACAAATAAGACAAATAGGCCATTAAAATGGAATATTTATTTTTTTTCCCACACGATTACTTAATTTTTTATAAAAAAATCAAATTTGACTAAGAATTAAAAGTTTGGTAAAATGAACCATAGATTTAATAAAATTAACTTTTATTGCAAAAATTATTTTTTTTTACATAAATATTTAATTTATGTTACCACCCAATCAACTGATTTATTCAAACGAGAAAGAATCAGGTCTGGCTTTAAAAAATTAGTTCGTTTGGGTCTTAGAAAAAATTTCACCCTGTATACGCTTTTTGAAAACTCTAATATGAATTTTACAAATTAGACAAATAGGCAATTAAAATGGCATATTTATTTTTTCCCCCACACGATTACTTAATTTTTTATTAAAAAATCAAATTTGTCAAAATCGCAATTTTACCATAAAAATAAAAAAAAATTAAACAACGTTTTTCTTAAAATTAAAAGTTTCACCATTTTTTTTCTCTAACCCGTCTAGAGCTAAAACTTCCCATACACTTCTCTTTGGACTCTATAGTTTAACCTAGACGTGATCAAATAGACAAATTTTAAATTTTTTCCCTTAATTTTTGCGATTTACCTTTGCCATTCACGAATCTGCACCTTTTATTTTTAAAAATTAATAACTTTTACGAGAAGAAGACTGAAAGTCTACACCAATTTTTATAGTCTTCACAATGGTAAGAGATATGTGCTGTTAAATTTTAGAAAAAAAAATATTAAAATGGAACAGAGTTGTAGCGAGTGACCGTGATTTAATTTTTTTTTCATTTTTATGTTAAAATTCATATTTTGACAAATTTGATTTTTTTTTTAAATTAAGTAATCGTGTGGGAAAAAAAATAAATATGCCATTTTAATTGCCTATTTGTCTAATTTATAAAATTCATATTAGAGTTTTCAAAAAGCGTATACAGGGTGAAATTTTTTCTAATACCAAAACGAACTAATTTTTTAAATCCGGTCCTGATTTTTTCTAGCTTGAATGAATCAGTTGATTGGGTGGTAACACAAATTAAATATTTGTTCAAAAAAATTAATTTTTGTAATAAAAGTTAATTTTTTTAAATCTGTGGTTCACTTTACCAAACTTTTAAGAATTATTCATAGTCAAATTTGATTTTTTTATAAAAAATTAAGTAATCGTGTGGGGAAGAAAAAATAAATACGCCCTTTTATTGGCCTATTTGTCTTATTTGTAAAATTTATATTAGAGTTTTCAAAAAACGTATACAGGGTGAAATTTTTTCTAAGACCCAAACGAACTAATTTTTTAAAGCCGGACCTGATTTTTTTTTTAGTTTAAATAAATCAGTTGATTGGGTGGTAACATAAATTAAATATTTGTTTAAAAAAAATTAATTTTTGTAATAAAAGTTAATTTTTTTAAATCTATGGTTCACTTTACCAAACTTTTAATTCATAGTCAAATTTGATATTTTTATAAAAAATTAAGTAATCGTGTGGGGTAAAAAATAAATATGCCATTTTAATTGCCCATTTGTTTAATTTGTAAAATTTATATTAGAGTTTTCAAAAAGCGTATACAGGGTGAAATTTTTCTAAGACCCAAACGAACTAATTTTTTTAAAGCCGGACCCGATTTTTTCCTAGTTTGATTAGATCAGTTGATTGGGTGGCAATAGTGTAACGATTGACCAAAATAAGAGACACATCGATCTGACCGTTCGAAAATTATGACGAATAAAAATTTCTGTCAAAATGCGAAACTCGCCCTGTATATTATTAAACAATGGGAGCAGACACTTTTTAATGGTCATTTGTTATTCCCCATAGGAGCCTCGATACGAAGTAGGAGTATGTACAGTTCCTCATGACTCACCCTGTATGTAACTTGTGACTGGCTGAATCACTAATGTGTATGCAAAAAAAATTAAGTGGTTTTGTTTCTACTGTGGTACTGTTTCCAGGTAAATATCTAGTTTGTTCAAAGGTTAGTTTGATGCTTTGAGTCTCAGAAGTTTTTCTGGTTGAACTGCTTACTCAGAAAGTAGGTAGGTATAAGCCAGTTATGTATGGAAACACCTTCATCGATCTGTTACCTTATATAACCAAAATTTGTGCCAATCTGCATGATTTTGATCTTCTTTAAAAACATCTCTGCTTGTTGTTTGATGGATTTATACTTCTATGGAAGGTTAGCACTTTATCTTTTGCGCCGTCCTCCCATACTTGAGGAGCCGAGTATCAAAGACGGACTACTCCATTTTGTACTTTTTTCAGGAAAGCTGATGAACTGCAGCGCGTTATGTTTTCTACATCCAATTCTGTTTTTTTATGAATATTATTCTAGCGTCTCTTAATACTTTAGAATAACGAAAATGTAAATATATTTAGGTTTTATTCCCTAAAATCAATAAAGAAAATGGAGTTGGCCGATATTGCAACCAAGCTCTGGAGCTGTCCGTTTTTGAACCCAATGTCGACCATTTTTGTCGACTAATCTCTTCTTGGCTTCATTTTTAAGTGCTTCAACTACGTTCATTTACATTTTTATGAAAAATAACGCGAATAATAATTAAAAAAAAAATACGAAAACAGTTGAAATAACTGTTCCAAATTTTAAACGCAATGGTCACTCTCAGTAGGGTTGTTCTAGTGCGCATGGCAACTTGTCGGAAATACTAGTTTTCGATTGGCTGTAATGGAGTAGTCCGATTCTGCTACAAAATCAAGTGGGAGCAGTTCGTTTCTGAAACTGTGGCTCGTTTTGAAATGCAATTTCTTGCATGTTCTAGCCGCTTTTGAAACTAAAGCAATTCAGATTTGAATTCTTTGTGAAAAATCCTATAAGACTGTACCATTAACTCAATTTTGAAAAAAAATGGGGTTGTCCATTTTTGATACCAAGCTCCTCACTTATTCTACCGATTGGTAATTTATCTCTTGCTATTTTGACCACACGGGCCTCCCCAATTTTTCATTCTACTATTTTTTATATGTAGTATATATTCCTTTACTGCACGTTATATTTCACGTTAATGTCTTCACTTCAATCCTCTTTCGATCTCTCAGCGTATTTCGTGTAATTCTACTCAATATGATCTACTCTCATCTCTTCCGTTTCTAGTTGTATTTGAGTTGTGGCTGCGTTGGATCTTGTTTCTGATGTATTTGTCATTACTGGTCTTACACTGGCTTTATAAATTCTTGACTTCGTCTTAGTGTTAATATATTTATGTCAATTTAGACATACTGGTAAAATGACATACCATCTCCCACTTCTTTGTCAAAGTCTCCATAGCTGAATAGTGTAATTCCAAATTATTTTATTTACATTATTTATTCAATACTGATGCCATTAATGTCTGCTTTTCATCTGACTAGTTCTTTACTAACTACTATTATTTTAGATTTCTGAGACGAAATTTGCATATTAAATAATTCTTTCACTCTTATGTGAAATCTATGGACTAGTCTTTTCAGACCCTCTTCATTGTACATCTTCATCTTGTAGTATATTTGGACGTTGAGAGATGACTCAATTTTTTTTGCAGAAATTGCTTGAAAATAACTCAAATAATAATATTTTTAGTTATCCTCCCTCTCAAAAAGGTTCGGAACATTGTTTAAATAATCAAAATATCAAAAAATGAAAGAAAAATTCGATCGATTTTTTTCTTCGTTTTTTGATTATAACTTTAACAGTATTCATTTTCGAGAAAAGTTGTTCTAACATAAAAGTTGCGCAATTAAATTACCTACAACACAAAATTAGTTAAAAATTTAAAAACTAGTCACCCTTTTCGCAAAATTGCAATAATTGCGAAAAAACCATACAAAAACAAGTATTCGCATTTTACGGTTTTCAACCATTTATGCTACACTTAGAACCTTCGTATTTCAGGCAGAAAAACATTATATTACACTAAAACAGTACTGTAAATTTCATTAAGATCGGTTCAATAGTTTTTGCAAAATAAGTTTTGCAATCCAGCTTTCGCAAAAAAAATTCATTTTTTCAAAATATCACAGGACTGAAAATAAATCAGATAACAAGTTGAATTTTTTTTGCATATAGAAGTGTACTGTACATTTTATTTGCAATTTGCAAAATTAAAATCGATTAACTATCACGGCGTCAGGAATTTTTTTATTAAACTTTAATTATTGGTGCTACGCGCAGGACAGCGGATAGTTTGCTTTGATTGGGCATTCCAATGACCTTTGATAATGATTGATACATTTTAATTTTTATTACATTTCAATATAAATAAATAAATTTGTTTATTGCAAAATAAAAACACATACTCTATCTTTTGAAATAACACTTTTTTAGCAAAAACTTTCTTTGTTCATATATTTTAACTTTAATGAACAAAAGTTTATTATTTTTAAACATATGCAATTATTTAAACCATATTTCACAAACAATAATAAAATTAATTTGATTTTTGTGGAATTAAAATATTAAAATACAACAAAATATAGAGATAAAAAGAATATATTAGATAAAGATTGGAAGACATTTTGGTGGAAATCCACTTGTGTGAATCGAACACTGCTGTCCTGCGCGTAGCACCAAAATTTATTTTTATTTAAAAAATTTTCTGACGCCGAAGTAACTAGTAACTAGTAACTAATCGATTTTAATTTTGCCAATTGCAAATGAAAGGTACAGTACACAGTACACCTCGATACCGTAAGGTACAAGAGGACGGCTTAAGTAAGTAAGTAAGGTACAGTACACTCCTATAAGCAAAAAAAATTCAACTTGCTATATGCTTTATTTTCAGTCCTGCAGCATTAAAAAAACATGAATTTTTTTGCGAAAGCTGGATTGCAAAATTGCTTATTTTGCAAAATATTTTAAACCTATCTTAATAAAATTTACAGTGTTGTTTTACTATATCATAAACTTTTTCTGGGTAAAATATGAAGGTCCTAAGTGTAGCGTAAATTGTTGAAAAACGTAAAATGCGAATACTTTCGCATACTTCGAAACCATACTTTTTGTATGGTTTTTTTCGCAATTATTGCTATTTTGCAAAAAGGGTGACTATTTTTTAAATTCTTAACTAATTCTGTATTGTAGGAAATTTAATTACGCAACTTTTATGTCAGTACAACTTTTCTTAAAACTGAACAGTTTTAAAGTTATAATCAAAAAACCAATAAAAAAATCAAATTTTTCCTTCATATTTTGACATTTTGATTATTTAAACAATGTTCCTGACCATTTTGAGTGGGAGGATAACTCAAATATTATTGTTTGAGTTATTTTCAAGCAATTTCGGAAAAAAAATTTGAGTCACCTCTCAACGTCCATCTCAAAACAGATGCGCCCTGGACTATTGGGCTATTGATATTACGTCGTCTGTGGAAGAGAGTATTTTTAATTTTTTGTTTCCCATTTTGCATCCTCTTCCTTTGTTGACACTTCTGATAATTTTATCCATAGGTAAATTGACGAGCATAATGCTCAATGAATTCCTCTGTCTCATTTCGCTGCCTATGTTTATAAGTTTTGTCATTTTTGGATCTATTCAGATTCAGAGTATCATTTTGTTGTGTTAATAGACCTTTTCAATAGTTTTCATATTTAGGGAAACTTCTCTATTACAGAAGAAGGAATGCATCTTTGAGCCTTACTCTGTCAAATGCTCTCTTCAAGTCAGTCACACACAGAAATGCTTTATAACGGATATTGCCTTTGTAAATGATCTCCCACTACGAAAAACCTGTTGTTTATCTGATAAACGTATCGTCTGGTTCGTTAGTTCTTGTAAAATTTTAGTTGTTAAGATTCTAAAACTTACAAGTTTACCTAAACCTCTGCAGTTTCAGGTTTTATCTCCTCTTTTCAACAGTAGAAAAAAAAAAAAAGAAAATAACATAATAAGAAAAACTAAAGCTACACTAAGAGAGACACCACTCTTTATGTAATAGAATGGTAAAACCTTTAGATTATGGTACTATTCCTCGTAACTATTAGTACACCATTTTCAATTTCACGTCAATGCACCATCCACAAAATTATGTTATTTAAAGAAATTATTCAAATAGACCAGGGCATTTACCACAAAATCAATCGATTTTTAAATACGTAGAAACTTGCAACTTTTTGCATGTCAAGAAATTTTACTATAGAAAAATGGGTGGCAGTGCATAGTTGCATTGTTTTAAGTGCATAAAATGCATCCAAAAGTGCATAAAAATATCAAAAGAGGTCAGATTTTGTTACTCGGCAATTTTTGGAGTCGCTGAAGACGAACTCGCCATCAGAACCGACCACCTGAGCACCTGATGTCCTAAGGCACGTCATCTGGTGTTTAGAGGGTTTTTGGCACTAAATTGATGCAAATACATTAGTCGGGGGGTTTTGGGGGTTGATGAACAAGAATACAGCATCAGAACTGACCCTCGGTGCACCCGCTGCCCAAAAACTCTTAAAATCCAGATGATGCCATGCCTTACCAGTGACCTTGGGCACCAGGTGGTCCGGGGTCAGTCCTGGTGGCGTATTAGTATTCAGCGACAACAAAAACCGCCTAGTAATGTATTTGCATGCATTCAGTGCTGAAAACCTTCGAAGTCCCAGAAGATTGTAACGGTCCACCCGTTATAATATCATTGTTAGCGCTTTAATTATTTTTAAAATTATTTTCTCTTGACCGCTTAATTGAATTTCTCTTAAGAAATATTATTTTCTCTTAAATTTTAAGAAAATTATTTATTTTCAATGCGTCACCATTAAACCAATTTAAAACTATCTTTTGGATTTGTTGGATTGGCAGCGGCCCTCTGGTGGTCAACATTATTTCGCGTTCTGTGAGTTTGACATCGTACTCTTGGAAGGAGGGAGAGACATTTGACTGTTGGCTGTGGTTCGAATCGGTTATACCAAGTTGACAAATTAACATCGAATTGTTTCCTTTTTGCGATAAAATTTACTTTTTGACAACATTATTGAAACTGTCAGCCGTTTCGGTTAAACGATGTTTCGGTTAAAAAGGTTTTGGATAACGGAGGTTTTAGTGTATTCCCAAATCTTTCCTTATGTATTAGTTTTGTTATTCAGATTCTGGAATATTTTCTGAATAATTCCACGTATGTGAGAACGCATGAATTTGCAGTTTTATTTAAAATTGTTGCTCGTTCTCGTCAATTTTTTTTCCTATCACTTATCATATATTTTTTTTCCTATTATTTATCATAGTGCCATAGAACTTGTAAGTTCACCATTCATTCTGTTTTCTTTCTTACTTATTCTTACATTATTAGTACTTTATAGAGTCTGGTTGTAGCAACATGCTATAGTTAGCGAATACCAGCATGAATTAAGTTTATGTAGTTTCTATAATACTTTAGTCAATAGACTTTAGTTATTTATCTTATTTTTGGTTTAGTTTGGTTACATCTCTGTTACTTAGGCCGTTATTAATTTTTGTTTTGACTTATTTTGGATTACTTAGTTTGGATAGCTTCATATTACCGGATGAAGGCGTATGTAGACCTAATTTATTTATTTTGTTCAGTATTAGTTACCATTGGATCCAATAATTTAGTTTATTTAGTATTAGTAAGAATTGGTCCATAAATTTGCCTGATCGTTCTTCTTTGGATATGCTCTTATATAAATCTGGTGTCCATTGATAGTCAGATTCTGGATAAGTGTCCGATTCTTCATCTATTTCGTGTATTTGGTTGGATAGGTTCGTATTACCGGATGTGGGTGTACGTAGACCTGATTTGTTTATGTGATTTAGTATGGGAGTGAATTGGTCCATAAATCTTCATGGTCGTTCTTCTTTGGATATGCTTTTATGAATCTGGTGTCCACTGATAGTCTGACTTTGGATTAAGTGTCCGATTTCACATTTATTTTGGTTATTGAGTTTTGGATTCCTTTGGTATGTTTATTATTGGTAATATTTGACAGCAGTGTAAGATACCTGGGAGAGTGATCGAACATCATTTTCTTGGCGCCCATGATTTCTTAGGTTTATTTAATTTCTTCTTCCTTAGCAGTTATTCATCTTTATACATTTTCAGAACATTATTCTTATCTTAGCATATTTCCTTTTCTAGTCATCATCCCTCTTTAGTTTGAGCTACTGTTCTTCGACAGGCATGCAAACGAGCCGTACCCATCCTTGAGTGTCAAGTTGTTCTCTTGCATCTCTTGCTAGCCAATTCTATTTAGTTTGCCTCTGTCTCTTCCCACTTCTACGTCTATCCCTTTTAATCCCTCTTTCTTCAGTACTACTGCAAAGTAGTATTTTTATTACTTCAGCCTCTCCAGCGAGAAGCTATTTTCTGTTTATTTTCATTTTACTTCCCCTTTCTTCCACTACACTATCTTATCATTATTTATATATCTAGCTTACAGTTTTTTAACTTTCTTTTTCTTACTTCTGTTTGAGTTTATTACTCTCTTTACTTTCACTCCAACAGAAGTTCTTTTTTTTTGTTTCACTGGCGCCCAACGTGGTGAGATGGTAGATCATCTTCTATTCTTGTTAATGCTGATAATATGTCAATGCTGGTACCGTATGATGATTATAAATATTATAAAACAGTTACTTTCTTTTTCCTTATTTCGGTTGGAGTTTATCACTCTCTTTACTTTCACTCCAACAGAAGTTCTTCTTTTTTTTTGTTTCAAGATGACGACCTTAGCAGTGATTGTGGGCACCAGCTGCTCCAGGAGTCGGTTCTGATGGTGTTTTCCTATTCAGCAAGCCCAAAAACCCTCATGTAATATGTTTGCACTAATTTTGTGCCTAAATCACTCGAAACTACAGAAGCTGATGTCACCCTAGACACCATGTGTTCCGATTGCTGTTCTGTTGGCAGATTCGTTTTCAATAACCCCAAAACCCCCCCGAGAAATCTGTTTGCATCAATTTAATACCGAAAAGATTCGCAACTAGAAAAGACGTCGTTCTTTAGCAGTGACACTGGGCACCAGGTGCTCCGGAGGTCGGTCCTGATGGTGTAGTCGTGTTCAACGGCCCCAAAAACTCTGAGTAATAAAATATGGCACTTAATATGCTTATTTTGACATGTTTATGTACTTGTGGATGCACTTCAAAATACAATCTTGGAATTACACCCATTTTTCTATAGTAGACATTTTCCTGAGATCATCCTGAACACAACGCAAAATGTTGCATTGCAAGTCTCTAGATGCTGTATTTAAAAATCGATTTATTCTGGTGTTTTTAGTGCTAAATGTTTTGTTCTAAAATACCTTCATTCCAGTTAATCCATTTGATGATCGTTTTATCTATCTAATCAGCCCTAAACATCCATCCTTGGATAAAGGCATCCTCTTCCTTCTTCCATGCCTCTCTATCTTGGGCAATTTGCATCCATTTTGACCCAGTGTGCTTCTTCAGGTCATCTGACCATCGAATTTGTGGCCTTCCTCTTTTTCGTTTGTGGATCCACGGTCTCCAATGTATAATCGTCTTAGTCCATCTTTCATCCTTCTGCCGTAGGGTGTGTCCGGAGAACTTCCATTTAAGCTTTGCTACTTGGGTAGAGACATCTTTCACTTTTGTTTTGTTACGGATCCATTCGTTTCTTTTCCTGTCTGATAGTTTAATATTCAGCATTTGTCTTTCCATGGATCTTTCTGTCTTTGCTATTTTTTCCATATTTTCTTTTGTAAACGTCCATGTCTGAGAGCCATATATTAGAACAGGGAGTATACATTGATTGAAGACCCTTGTTTTTAGATATTGCGGGTATTTTCTGTTCTTTAGAATATAAGACAATTTTCCAAATGATGCCCAGGCCAATATAATTCTTCTCTTTATTTCTTCGGTCTGATTTTCTTTATTTAATCTAGTTATTTGTCCTAGATATATATACTCTTTTACTTGTTCTATTCTTGTTTGTGCCACTGTAATTATTAGTTCTTCTTGTTGATTGGTCATAGTTTTTGTTTTACTGTAATTCATCTTCAGTCCTAGCTTTGTCGATTCTTTATCTAGTTCTTCCATCATTCTTTGTAGTTCTTCTACAACTTCTGTACAACTTCTGTACTTCTTTCTGTTATTAATACCATATCATCAGCATGTCGTAAGTGATTCAGATACTGCCTGTTTATGTTTATACCCAAAACATCCCAGTGTAGTTTTTGTGAACACATCTTCTAGAGCTTGGTTGAATGGCTTGGGCGAGATGGTATCTCCTTGTCTTACTCCTCGGTTTATTTTAATAGGCTCCGTTGTTTGTTTCATTAGCTTAATAGTTGTTGTTGCCTTATTATATATATTTGTAAGTAATTCGGTATATCTGTAGTCTATTCTACTGTTTTGTAGGGAATTCTTTACTACCCAGTGTTCCACACTATCAAATGCGTTTCCTAAGTCAATAAATGCCATGTATAGTGGGATGAGATATTCGTTAGCTTTTTAGATTAATATCTTCATCGTTAAAAGGTGGTCACTTGTACTGAAGTTTTTTCTAAATCCGGCTTGTTCTCTTGCCTGGTATCCATTTAATTTAGTTGTTAATCTGTTTGCTAATATCTTGGTTAATAGTTTGTACATCACATTTAGTAAAGTTATGGGTCTGTAATTTTTTAGATCCTTTTTATCTCCTTTCTTAAATAGTAACAGTGTTACTGCTGATAATTATAAGTTCTAATATCACTACCAAAATAGCTATTGCTATTTTCATTTGGCAACTTTTATATATTTATAATATTTTGTATTATGCAAGAGTTTGCTCTTACATATTTTTCTTGTTTATTTTAAATTGATTTAATAATTTCAACCATATTTATTATTCTGATGAGATGTTTAGTTAGATAACACTTATGTCTTTCTTCACTCTGTTTACCACAATCACTATAAACATTTTTTGAATTTTGAATGTTTCCATCAAACTAATACGTCAAAAATAATCGATGCTGTGAGTTTAAAAATAAAGGATAGGAAGGTTAATTATTAGTAGCATGACATATTGTTTTAATATTAAGTTTGTATAACCATTTTAATCGATAATCCAATCACCGTTGTGTGTCCATATTATAACTAGTTTAGAATTTAACATCATTTTTGTGTGTACATGTTTACCTCCAAGCGGTTGGATAAAACTATGGTCACGAATTTCTCCTTTGTTTTGTAAGTTTATTTAGAGTTCAAATACTTTCAAAGTTTGCTATTCCCTGTTTTTGGAATAGTTAGAGAAACAAATCGTCGGTCTAATGTGAAAAATGCATAAGTCCAAAGTCCCTGATTTTACAGGAGGGAAGAAAAACTAACAACTGTGCATAACTCCACTTATACAGGGTGTCCAAAAATTCTACCGACAAACAAAGACAGAATGTTCCTTAGATAGTTTTAAGACAATTTAACCCAATTCACTTAGTCCGAAAATGCTTCCTTAGGGAGCTAGAGTTATTTGAAGATGTCGTCTTGTAATTAGTTTATCTTAAATACCTCCAGAACGCTTCTATTTAAAAAAACTAAAATTAGTACGCATTTTTATCTTTCAGAGATAAATCGATTCCATCCATTTCGAATTTCTAGTACCGGTCATAGGCGTCGGTTTTGGTTAGGGTAACGGTTATCGCATAATTTTTTGTATATAATTTTTAAGCATTTTTTACTCTGGTTTATTCCATTAGTCGATACTATAAAATGAGCATATCTCAAATTGATTGTCAAAATAACTGTCAAAGTTTAAATGCATAATTCAAAGTTTCTCTTCGAATTTTGTAATTTAACCACAGATTATTTAACGTAGATAAAATTTGTTCAGTCCATTCTTGTATCGACATATCGAAGTAATTTAGTACAGCAAAAAAACACCCTGTTCGGGACTATGACAAGCCCAGTCCAGGAAAACTTATACACAGGTACGCAAATGATGATAAATATATTTTCAAAATATGTTTCCATCCGGGATAAATACAGAGTTTAGTAATAATTCAATAACCAACCCACAAATGTATCAACAAGTCAACACACAAGGGCAACTAGCCATGAATGTACAAACCACGCCATATCTAATATCGATGTCGCAACCAGCACCAACTAAACCAATGCCACCTAACTTGTACCCTCCACTACCACAGACACAAAATCCACTAGTGCCGATCACATATCATAGTTCTGCTTCAAATTATCAATTACAACGATTACCATCCACCAGTGAGGAAGAGGAAGAAAACAACGAACCAGCTAGCAGCAACGATTGACAAGAAATTAGAAGCACAAAAAGAAGAAAAATCAGAAAAACAACAGACAATTCAAACAATACAAATAATATTGTAACAGAAAATAGATTTGAAGCGCTAGAAAATAAAGTAATCGCTCCCAAGGAGAACAACACGGCAAACCCTCCACCAATTTTCATACACGGTGTACAAGACTATCAAAAAATGGTAAAAAAATTAAGGATGTAGCAGAAAGGGAAGAATATCATTCAAAAAGTTTAACTAACAATGTCGTAAAATTAAGTTGTGGCACGCCAGATACATATAGAAAAATGGTTAGATATTTTAATGAACATAACATTTATCACCACACATATCAGTTAAAACAGGATCGAGCCTATAGAGTTGTAATAAAATACCTTCAACACTCTACTAACACCGAGGACATAAAAAATGAACTCCTAAAACTGGGTCATAAAGTTCGAATTATAATAAATGCACAACACAGAATTACTAAAGAGCCACTTAATTTGTTCTTCGTGGATCTCGAACCGGCAGCAAATAACAAAGATATTTATAACTTAAGGGGGCTACAGAATAGAGTTATTGAAATTGAACCTCCCCGAACAACCAAAAATCGCATAATACAATGCATGAGATGCCAATCATACGGTCACTCCAAGTCATATTGCAATAAACCATTTGTATGCGTCAAATGCGGAGGAGCCCACAATACCACAACTTATAAGAAGACTAGAGAAACTCCAGTAAAATGTGCATTATGTGGTGGGGATCACCCCGCAAATTATAAAGGATGTGAACATTACCAAAAAATTTATAATATTAATAACAGGTATCATAACAGAGGAAACGTATTAAATCCAGCAATAAATCAAATACATACACAACCCAGAATATATACACAACCCATGATTCAGAATCAGTATTAAAGTTACGCTCAAGCTGCAGCAAATATTCAGAACAATAACGAAGATACAGCGAGTATACTTACCAAATTTCTAGAAGAGTTTAAAAATTTATTTAACCAGCTAATGCAACAAAACAGTATGGTGTTCAACATGATTTCCATGCCAGTAAATAAAGTAAACTAACAATGTCTAAGTTCATAAGAATTGCCCAATGGAATGCCAATGGTCTTCCTAATCATAGAGAAGATATCAAACTATTTCTGGAACAAAATTTCATAGACATACTACTGGTAAGTGAAACCCATTTTACAGACAGAACCTACTTCAAGATACCTAAGTATAAATTAGGTATATTACACAAATCACCCAGATGGTACAGCCCACGGAGGTTCAGCCATATTGACAAGAGAAACTATAAAACATTATGAAATGCTAAAATACGAAACAAATCACATTCAAGCAACATCGATAAAAATACAAACTCTTCCATATGATATAACTGTCACAGCAATTTATTGTCCGCCCTGGCATAGACTTACAAAAGAAGATCTTCTACCCTTTTTCGAAACTCTGGGGTCAAAATTTATAGCAGGTGGAGATTACAACTGTAAACATACGCTATGGGGTTCACGCCTAACAACCACTAAAGGCAGAGAGCTAGCAAAAGTTATCCAGGATAAAAGCTACTCATTCCTATCGACGGGATCACCGACATATTGGCCAATCGATCCAAATAAAGCACCAGACCTATTGGATTTCATTATTACAAACGGAATATCTCAATCATATACAGATGTAGTACCAAGTTTTGATTTATCATCAGATCATAGTCCTATAATTGCCACAATTGGCACAACGGTGATAATCAAAAAACCAACACCTCGACTGCATAGCTTCAAAACAAACTGGGGACACATACCGGCTAATCATAGAACAGGAAGTAAATCTACTAGTGAGATTGCAAACTCCCGAACAAATAGAAACAGAAACTAGTAATCTAATCAACTTACTTCAAAATGCTGCCAAACAGTCTACTCCTCAACCTGGACAAAAAAAAATTTTCAACCAACATTCCTCTTGAAATAAAAAGACTAGTAGCAGAAAAACGAAAAGCCAGATCAATTTGGCAAAGAATTCACAGACCAGACGACAGGACAGCTTATAATAACAAAACTAGAAACCTAAAAAGAGCTCTAGAACAGATGAGAAACAACTCATTTGTAAACTATGTATCAAACCTTTCGCGTCAAGATAACTCTATCTGGAAACCAATCAAAAACAAAAATAAACCAATAGATACTTCACTTCCAATTCGGAAAAACTCAGTACCATCAGGACCATGGGCAAAAAGCAACAAAGAAAAAGCTGATTTATTTGCTGAACATCTAACTGAAGTCTTCAAGCCACACGACAATGACCAAGTACAAGAAGTAGAGCAGGAACTAGCCTTACCAATTAATCAACGAGAGCGACTAACTTTAATTACACCGAAGGAGATCAAAGATGAAATTAATCATTTTATTGAAAAGAAGGCACCAGGCACTGATCTCATAACAGCAACAATGCTAAAACAACTTCCTAAAAAAGGCATAATGAAGTTATTGTACATATTAAATGCAATCTTAAGACTTAATTATTCGCCTATATCACTAAAAATTGTCCAAGTAATTATGATACCGAAACCTGGTAAAGCTTTAACGGATGTTTTATCATACCGCCCAGCAAGTCTACTGCCAATAATGTCAAAACTTCTTCAAAAGCGGTTACTTAAAAGAATTATGAGCAACCCAGAATTCCAAAACTGGATCCCAGAACACCAATTTGGATTCCGGCAAGGTCATTCTACAGTGCAACAATGCCATCGCATATCAAATGTAATTAATAGAGCTTTGGACAATAAACAGTGTTGCACAGCAGCCTTTCTGGACATCAGCCAAGCATTTGATAAGGTATGGCACCCAGGATTACTTTATAAAATCAAAAAATCCCTACCCAACAAATACTTTGACTTATTAAAATTATATCTAAATCACAGAGAATTTGAAACTAAAGTGGAGGATGAACTATCAAACCGTAACCAAATTCAATCAGGAGTCCCACAAGGTAGTATATTGGGTCCACTTCTTTATGTACTGTACACATCCGATTTACCAACCTCTCCAAAAACCACCATTGGAACTTTCGCTGATGACACAGCAATATTTGCAACAGAAGAGGATCCAAGAGCTGCAGTATTAAAACTTCAAGAACACCTAGACCAAATTGGACAGTGGTTAAAGAAATGGAAGATAAAAGCTAATGAAACTAAGTCAACACATATAACTTTCACACTAAGGAAAGACCAATGCCCAAATATTAGCCTTCATCAAGTCAACATACCACAACAAAATATCGTCAAATACCTGGGGCTTCATCTTGATTCTAAATTAAACTGGAAACAACACATTTTAAATAAGAAGAAAAAAATTGAGTTGAGAGTGAAAGAAATTAATTGGCTTATAGGTAGAAAATCTCGACTCTCAATTGAGAACAAACCTCTAATTTATAAAACAGTCACCAAACCTATATGGACGTACGGTATAGAACTATGGAGTTGTGCCAGCAAATCAAACACAAAAATTATCCAAAGAACTCAATCAAAAATTCTACGCACCAGCGCAAATGCCCCGTGGTACATTTCCAACCAAACCCTTCATACAGGCCTAAACATCCCGTTAGTCAGCACAGTAATTCAAGAAAGAGCCAACAGACACCACGAGAAATTGGAAGGCCACCCCAAATAATTATTAAGATTACCATTACTGCATCCAGAGAACAGAGAAAATCCAAAAAACTGAAAGAATCAAACCGAAGGATAGTGGAAACAGACCCGGCTAAGGAAATGGATAATGATAATAATAAAACAATGTACAAGAAAAAGAGGAATAAAATTAACATGAAAAAAAGAGCTAAACCCATTAAAATTGGATCATGGAATATCCAGACAATGCTAAAAGTAGGGAAAATGCAGGAAATTGCTTTAGAAATGGAAAAATACGAACTAGAAATACTAGCACTACAGGAGATACGATGGAAAAATGAAGGAACAGTTAATAAGAAAAACTTTACTATGTATTACTCAGGAGAAGACAAACAGGAGAAAAATGGAACAGCTTTTATGGTGAGCAAAAGAATGAGAGAAAAAGTTATACATTTCAAAGCTATTAATGGAAGAATCTCCTACATCAGAATCGAAAATAAACAAGCCAATATATCTTTAGTTAACTGCTACGCACCTACCGAGGAAGCAGACCAACAAGATAAAATGGAATTCTATGAACTTTTAGAAGAAACCTGCGAAAATATTCCTAGGAACGATATCTTAATAATACTGGGAGATTTTAACGCGCAAGTGGGAAAAGAGAGCTACAACCAAAATGTAGCAGGTAAAGAAACGATCCACAATGTCACAAACGATAACGGGGCAAAAGTTTGCAATCTGGCAGCAGCAACAAATACCTACATCGTCAGTACGAAATTTATTCATAAAAGGGAACACAAGATAACCTGGATGTTACCAGGGAGATCAGATGGCAACCAAATAGATCATGTTTTGATTTCGAGAAAATGGACAAAGATAATACAAGATGTGAGATCCTTTAGAGGAGCAAACGCTGACACTGACCACATACTCTTAATAGCCAAAATGAAGATGAAAATCATCAAAGCTAATAATAAAGTAGGAAAAAGAAGGAAGTGGAACTTAACCAAATTAAAAGTGCAACAAACAAAACAAGAGTATTCAGAGGAATTAGTACAAAAACTAAAGAGGTACAATGGCACGAACGTAGAAGAGGAATGGAAAAATATAAAAATGAGCATCATAGAGGCTGCGGAGCAAACCATAGGACCTCAAGAAAATAAAAAAACTAAAGAATGGTTTGACGAAGAATGTCGATACCAAAGTCAACTGAAAACGCTGGCACGAAACAAATGGCTTGAAAATAGCGGACAAGAGGAAAGAGAACAATACCAGAAAGAAAAGAGAGAAGCGGCCAAACTTTATAAAAGAAAGAAAGAGACATGGATCTCAGATCAGATGCAAGATCATCATCATCATCGGTGACCGCTGACAGCCCATGGAGGGCCATGGTCGCCCGTTGGGGTTTCTAGGCTCTAAAGTTTTACATGGTGTGGAGGCCAGCCACACGCACAACTCCTCAAAAGTTCTAAACAATATTTATCTAAAATATTACTTTCTTTTTTTTTTTTTTGAGGAGGTCTTTTCGGCGTTATGTGTGTTTTGCTTGTTTGACTATAGCTGCCCATGCTTTTCTTTCCTTTGCTTGTTTTTCCCATTCTCGTATTCCTAGGTCTTTCAAATCCTGGTTAATACCATCAATCCATCTCTTTCTAGGCCTACCTCTCGGTCTCTTCCCATTTAATTCTTTTCTAAGTACTTTTTTTGTATTTCTCTTATCATCCATCCTTTCTACGTGTCCTAACCAACTTAGTCGTTTACTTCGTATTTCTTTTGTGATAGTCGGTCTGTTAAACACTCTATTTATTTCGTGGTTCATTCTTATACGCCATTCTCCATTCTCCTGTATAGGTCCATATATTTTCCTTAAGATTTTTCTTTCCCATCTAAGAAGTTGTTCCTCTTGTTCACTAGTCAAGGTCCATGTTTCTGATGCATACATTACTACAGGTCTCATTATTGTTGTGTATATTTTTACTTTTGAATTAATAGATAGTGATTTTGACTTTATGATATTTTGTAGGCTGTAGAAGCATTTGTTTCCAAGAGAAATTCTTGCTGTTACCTCATCACTGTTTTTATTTCCTTCTGTTATTGTTGATCCTAAATATTTGAAACGGTCCACTCTTTCAAATATTTGCCCGCTCAGAGATATGTTGCTTTTCGTTTGTACTTTTTCCCGAGTTGTTATCATGTACTTTGTCTTTGAGACATTAACTTCTAGACCCATAGTCTGTGCCGCTTCTTTAAAATATGTATAAATTTTTTCTAGGTCTTTTAATGTCCAGCTGATTATGTCTATATCATCTGCGTAGGCAACGACCTGATTGAGCTTTGTAAATATTGTACCATCCCTATCTATAGGAGTTTTCCTGATTACTTGTTCCAACGCAAGGTTAAAAAGTGTTATTGACAGTGCATCCCCTTGTGTTAGACCTTCATTAATGTTAAACTCATCGGACAGTTGATTTTGGATCCTTACTTTTGCTTTGGTGTTGGTTAGGCATAGTTTTACTAATCTGATTAGTTTTTTTGGTACATTTAACTTTTGCATTGCGCTATATAATTCCTTTCTAATTATTGAGTCATACGCTTGTTTGAAATCTACAAATAGATGATGTAGTTCCGTATTCCGCTCGTAGAATTTTTCCAGCGTTTACCTTACTGTAAATATTTGGTCTATAGTTGACCTGCCTTTCCTGAATCCTCCTTGATAATCCCCTGTTGTTTGTTCCATTATATTATTTAGTCTTCCTTCCAATATTTTACTAAATATTTTGTATCCAACATTTAGTAGTGATATTCCCCGGTGATTATTGCAATCTAGCTTATCTCCCTTCTTATGTATAGGGCATATCACTGCAATTTTCCATTGTTCCGGCATTATTTCTGTGGTCCATATTTCTAGTATTAAGTTTGATATTTCACTCTGTATTCTATGTCCTCCATATTTTAACATTTCTACAGTTATTGTGTCGCATCCCGGGGCTTTGTTATTTTTCATTTTTTTTATTACCTCTTTTATTTCTGCTTCTGTTGGTGCATATTGGTCTATTTCAGTCTCTCCTACTAATCTTGGCTCTTCTATTTCGTAACGTTGATTTTGTTTATTCAACAGTTCATTAAAATGTTCTCTCCACCGTTTTAGCACTCCTTTTTCGTCTGCTATTAAGACCCCATTTTTGTCTTTGCATAATTTTGTTCTTGGTTGGAAACCTTTTTTTTCAAGATTTATTTCCTTATAAAATAGTTTTATTTCACGTTTTTGTTCATGTTCTTCTAGCCTTTCAATCTTATCTTTATTGTGTTTCCTCTTTTTAAATCTTAGATGTTTTTTTAATTGTCGTCTTCTTGTAGTATATTCCTCTTTGGTTTCTTCCGTACTGTTGTTCAGCATTTTAAGCCTAGCTTGGTTTTTTTGTTCCATTAGTCTCTGGCAGTCTTTGTCATACCATATTTTTTGGCTAGGTTCTTTGCTTTCCCCCACTACTTCTTTTGCAGCTGCTATCACTGCTTCTTTTAAGACATTCCATTTATCTTCGATATTTCTGACCTGATTTTCATTTACTTGATCATATTGTTCAATTATGTTCTCTATTTTCGTTTCATATCTTGCTCTCTTTTCTTCATTAGAGGCCAATATATCTGAAGCGTATTTGATCTTTTTTTCACCTTTCTCTGTTTCTTTGGCGGTAATTTTTTGTTTATATTTAATTAGCACAAGGTGGTGATCGGAGCTGCTGTTTGCCCCTCTATGACTTCTCACATCTGAAATGTCTGAAGCATGTCTTGCGTCTATTAAGACGTGGTCGATCTGGTTTCTTGTTTTCATGTCGGGAGAAACCCATGTTTCTTTGTGGATATTTTTATGTGGAATTTTGTACTGCTAATCACCATTTTTTTGTCTGTTGCAAAATCTATGATTCTTTGCCCGTTGTCATTACTTATTTCGTGCAGGCTATGTGCACCTATTGTTCCCTGATATAATTCCTCTCTTCCTATTTTTGCGTTTAAATCTCCTAAAAGTATTTTAACGCTATAATTGTTTATATTTGACACTTCTTGGTCTAATCTGGCATAAAAATTTTCTTTTTCTTCTGCTTCTTTGTCCTCTGTAGGTGCGTGCACATTAATGAAATTAATATCAAAGAACTTGCCTTTCATTTTCAGAATAGCTATCCTTTCATTTATATTAGTAAAGCTTTTTACCGCATGTTTGTATCTTTCACTTATTATGAAGCCCATCCCACCTTGTCCACCTCTTGAATTACCATGACATATTAGATATTTTCCATATTCCCAGATATCTTCTGTCTTCCATCTCATTTCCTGCAACGCTAAAATATCTATTTTGTAGGTTTTTATTTGTTCAATAAGGTTTTGTAGTTCTCCTATTTCTCCCAATGTTCTTATATTCCAAGTTCCAATTAAAACTTTTCCCTTTTTCTTATTTTTCTTTTTCCTGTTGTACTTATTCACCTTTTTGTTTGTTTTATCCTGTTTTCTAGTCTCTTCCGTACATTCAATCTCTATGTCGCCATCGTGGCCACTTTTTATTTCAGCCTTACTTGTTGAATTTTGATTTTTTGCCTTAATTTGACTAGAGCTGGGAAAATCCCCCGATGTGCCCCCAGCGGTCACCCGATGATGACGCTCCTGTCCAATACTCTTTGCTCTATTATTGCCCTGACTTTCCCTAACATTACAAGTATGAGGAGTTATATCTTGGTTTATTATTGCAGTTTGCTCGTTTTTCTGACCTACCTTTACAATTCTGTTATCTTTACCCCTATTCTTAAAATTAAAGTCTACATCACTATTAAAAACAAAATCAAAATTATCAAATGTTCTCATAAAAAAATCATCATTTTTCTTATTGTACCTATAACTATTACTATTTTCACCCTCAATGCGGACGCCGTCGCCATAATAATGATTAACCACCTTAACATTACTGTTACTACTATTAAGTACGCTGCAGGCGTCCGCACCGACAGTGAGTATTTCTTTCTCTCTTCGGTTTTCGGTAGTGTCTTTTTCCATTGCTGTTTTCGTCCTATTTTCTTTTTTCTTTGACTCCGTCCAACTTGCTTTAGTTACTTGTTTTTTGCAAGATATTGAAACAAATAATAGAGACAACAAAAAATTGCTTGAATATATAAAACAACAATATAATGGTAACAAAGTGACCAGCAAAATAAGCAAAAAAGATTGGGAAAATCACTTTAAAGATATAAATACAAGCAACCAAGCAATCGAGACAGAAGAAGAAGATATAACAGATAACCGAGATGAAGAAGAAGATGCACCTACCTACCAAGAATTTATAGAAGTAGTAAAACAACTAAAATCTGACAAAACTCCAGGACCAGATGAGATTAACAATGAACTTATTGCAAATGGAGGAGATGACCTTCTAAACCGTATATATAAATTAATGGTCAGTATATGGGAAAAGGAATACATGCCTGAAGAATGGAAGAAAGGACTCATTATACCAGTTTTTAAAAAAGGAGACCCAACGCTTTGCAGCAATTATAGAGCAATTACGCTATTAAATACAACATATAAGATCATGACAACAATTATAAGAAATCGGCTAACCAGATACACAGAAAAAAACTTAGGACCTTATCAACAGGGATTTAGAAAAGGGAGATCAACAATTGATGCAATCCACGTTTTAACGCAAACAATCGAAAAAAGTTACGAACATGGCATAGAATTGCACATATTGTTTATTGATTTCCAGCAGGCTTTCGACAGCATCTACAGAAAACAGCTATTAAAAGAAATGAAAAATATGAATATACCTGCAAAATTAATAAGATTGACCAGAATGACAATGATGGACACAACAGCAAAGGTCAAAACAGTGGATGGTGAAACGAAGAATATCAACATAGAACACGGGGTAAGACAAGGTGACAGCCTATCGACAACGCTCTTTAATATAGCCTTGGAGGGAGTAATTAGAAACACAGGACTAACAAAAAAGACAATAATCCAAAGTTCTACACAAATAATAGGGTATGCAGACGACCTAGGGTTGATAGCCCGTGACAAGAGAAGTCTAGAAGATGCACTGCTAACATTGACAAGAGAGGCAAAAATCAGGGGGTTAATAATTAATCAGAAAAAAACAAAATACTTAATAAGTACGAGAAATCAAGACCAAGTAAATAGAATAAAAGAGATAAGAATAAGTGATAATGTATTCCAAAGGGTTGACTGCTTTAAATACTTAGGAGTGATAGTAGATGGTCAAAACAGAAGAAGCATAGAGATAAATGAAAGAGTTAAAGCAGGGAATAGGGCATTCTGGAAATACCACAAGTTACTTAAAGATAAAAACCTAAGCAAGAAAACAAAGACAAAGATATATAGAGCGGCAATTAGACCAGTCATCACTTATGGAGCAGAAGCAATGTGCCTTACAAAAAAAGATGAAGAAAAACTGAGAATAATAGAAAGAAAAATTATTAGAAGAATACATGGCCCAATCAAAACAGATCAAGGAGAAATACGAATTCTGATGAATCACGAAATAAGAAATCTAATGGAAGGAGAAGATATAGTGAGATTCATTAAAGCACAAAGGTTAAAATGGTTTGGCCACATCCAACGAAGAGAAGCAGATGCACTAATTAGGCAGATAACAAATTGGACGCCAGTAATAAACAGACCTAGAGGAAGACCGAAAATAAGATGGGAAGACCAACTGCAAGAGGATATATCCAATATGGAAATTACAGGCTGGAGAGAAAAAATACAGAATAGGAAAGAATAGAAACAGATTACAGAAAAAGCAAAAAAACACGAAAATCTATAAAGGATAATGAAGAGGAATTATGCGGACCAATCCACCGCATGAAATGGATTAAAAGAGCTCATGAACCTGATCGACCTATACTCTATACTAGAGTGACCGGTCTATATATATATATATATATATATATATATATATATATATATATTACTGCATCCACTAAACAACAGAAAATTGCGAAGATTATGGCCCATAGATCTTCGCTGAAACTGAGGTGAAACCGCTTGGTGATGTACCTCATAACGCCATTTTAGTGTACAATACTACATTGATATAAGTTATTGTACTTGTTATCAAATTAACTTATAGACTATGTAATTCTGATTGTTAATAAATGCTTACAAAAAAAATATCTCAAATTTCTACGAACACTAATGCAATCCAACAACATAGTATGTAATGGTTTACTTTGCATCTACCTTACGAGACTCTAACTCGTTATTGTATCTGCGCCTCCATTAGTTCGTCACGCTGTCTCTGCAAGGTCCATATATCATTCGAAGGATTTTACGTTCCCACACCAGCAATTTATTTACATATCTTTTTGTTAGCGTCCATGTTTCGCTTCCATACGCGACTGCTTATCGTATTATGGTCTTATACAGGGTGTCCCGAAAAGATTGGTCAAAAATTATACCACACATTCTGGGGTCAAAGATAGTTCGATTCAACCTAACTTACCTTAGTACAAATGTGCTCATAAAAAAGTTACAGCCCTCTGAAGTTACGAAATGAAAATCGATTTTTTATAGTTAAGTTTGTCTACCCCGTAAAAATTTTATGGGGGTTTTGTTCCCTTAAACCCCCCCAAACTTTTGTATACGTTCCAAGTAATTCATTATTGTGGTACCATTAGTTAAACACAACGTTTTTAAATCTTTTTCCCCCTTACTATTTTTTTTGATAAGCCAGTTTTTATCGAGATGCGGCTTCATTTTTAATATATTTACATACAAATTTTATGGGTATTTTGTTCCTTTAAACCATCCAAATGTTTGTGTACGTTCTAATTAAACTATTATTGTGGTACCATTAGTTAAACACAGTGTTTTTAAAGCTTTTTGCTTCTTAGTCTTTTTTGACAAGTTACTTTTTATCGAGATGTGGCTTCTTTTTCAAAATATACCTAAAAATGTAAATTATAAATAAATTTTCAGATTATTAACAGGTCTCTATAATCGTAACTTAATCATATACAAATATGTGGTGGATTCGACAAATATTCAAAATATGTCGATCAACACTGGCTTATCGACAAAGTCCTAAGAGGCAAAAAAATATTGTGTGTAACTAATGGTGCCACAACAATAATAATTTGCGGGTGGGGGGGGGGGGGTGAAAGGAACAAAACCCCTAAGAATGACACATGTCCATTTTCAATCAAAAATCTCTAAGAGTTTTCGATATACGAAAAAAATCAAATTTCATTTTGTAATTTCAAAGGGCTGTAACTTTTTTTGTGTGCACTATTGTATAGTGAAAATAGGTCGATATATAGGAAAAATTCCGAAATAGGTCGATTTTTATTTTTAAATTACAATTTTTTGGCATATATATCATACCAGTGACGTCATCCATCTGGGCTTAATAACGTAATTGATAATCTTTTTAAATGAGAATAGGGGTCATGTGATAGCTCATTTGAAAGGGTATTTAATTCTCTATTTATTAATACAAACAATAATATAATTATTTGTACAGGGTGTCCAAAAATAATTTTTTAATTAAATTAATTGAGACAAAAAGAAGAATGTTGTTCTGAAGCTATTTTCTTGTGGCATTTTTATAATCAAGTATATTCAAATGGGAAATAAGCCACAATTTTACCTAAAAATGATTTTATTAACGTTTCGACGCCCAAGTCGGGTGTCGTTGTCAAAATACAACGACACCCGACTTGGGCGTCGAAACGTTAATAAAATCATTTTTAGGTAAAATTGTGGCTTATTTCCCATTTGAATATACTTGATTAAAAAGAAGAATGTATGTAACTTATGTAACTCAAAATTCGTTTTACTTTTGTCAGAAAACGGGAATACATGTATATTTGACAAATAATAAATATTGCTTTTCGCTTAAATTCAATGTGTCCAATATCAAATATTCAGTATTCATATCCGAAATTGGACAGTATCATTTTATCACCCAGTAGATCGAATGAATTTATTTGTTATTAAACACACACACGTAATTAATTAAATTACATACACATTTGGTCAATTATCAATAATATAATTTGGACATCAGCCAAAAGTTGCTGACATAAGATAAACAATTTACCTTAATTAGATACACAAAATCACGCGGGGCCCGTGTTTACATTGACCCACTTTAAACTTATATAAAACTAAGATCTCTTGTCTAGAAATTCAATTATTATTAATTCATTAACGCGAGTGATTGTCTTCAACGCTCATCATTTAAGTCTCTACTCAAAGTACCCCGGGTCAGCATCCATAGTGTAAGTCTCATCAATAAACTCTGCTACTATTATTTGGTGTTTCTATCACAATTTAAAGACTAACTACACTGAGCCAACGAAGGAATTTGTTCATGGTCCTATCGAGAAAAAGAATACTTCAAGGAAGTTTGAGAAAGCCTATACAGTCCACACCAGCAACACCCTCAGAGAGAGACCACTAGACCCGGGAGAACGAGAGCCGATTGCAGAGCTAAGAGCAGTAACAAAGCCGAGAGCCGATTGCAGAGCTAAGAGCAGTACCAAAGCCGAGAGCCGATTGCAGAGCTAAGAGCAGTACCAAAGCCGAGAGCCGATTGCAGAGCTAAGAGCAGTACCAAAGCCGAGAGCCGATTGCAGAGCAAAGAGCAGTACCATAGCCGAGAGCCGATTGCAGAGCTAAGAGCAGTACCAAAGCTGAGAGCCGATTGCAGAGCTAAGAGCAGTACCATAGCCGAGAGCCGATTGCAGAGCTAAGAGCAGTACCAAAGCCGAGAGCCGATTGCAGAGCTAAGAGCAGTACCATAGCCGAGAGCCGATTGCAGAGCTAAGAGCAGTACCAAAGCCGAGAGCCGATTGCAGAGCTAAGAGCAGTACCAAAGCCGAGAGCCGATTGCAGAGCTAAGAGCAGTACCATAGCCGAGAGCCGATTGCAGAGCTAAGAGCAGTACCAAAGCCGAGAGCCGATTGCAGAGCTAAGAGCAGTACCATAGCCGAGAGCCGATTGCAGAGCCTACCAGAAGCGAGGGACCCTAGACGTCTAAGAAAACAAAAAAAAAACCGTAAGTTTTTGAATAATTACAAAATCTTCCAACTGTTACAATCGTACAATTTAACAAGTTTGTATTTTTATTATAATTCAACAATCTAGAACAACAATCTCCACTCTATCAATAGTAAAATAATGTACTTTAGAATGTATACCATATAAATAATAAAGAGACAAAAATATATTTGAAAAATAATTTGAGAAAAAAAAAAGAAACGTTCATAAACATATAGCTTGCTTTAATTTCAATTAAATACTTTATTTCGAAAAAATTAAAATACTACGTAATTTATAGAACGATAAAAGTCCACTCTATATAATAATTTCAGTTAAATTTTCACTATTTTAGAAAATGAAAATATTTTACCTACTTCTGTAAAAATTAATCACATAGATATCTAATTGCCAAATTTGAATAAGATTCCAGTATTAATATTAAATATATCATTTACAGATCTTTTATAAATACAAAGGTTTATTACATTATCCAACCAAAGAATTTCAATTTTAGCGTTAGTGAAATCGTAATACTATTCAGTTTATTTACAAACAGAAATCACTTAGTCAGGCAAGCGACCTACGGTAACGTTGAAAAAATTGCAAACTTGACAAGGGCATACAATTACATTTTTATTTATATACATTCTGGCTTACGAGAGAGCGTGATAGTACAGGTATAGAAAATTAATATAATTGTTAATAAGCAGATATTTTTTTTTGTGTGAATTTGATGGCCTTGGACTAGCCAATTAGCCAGACATTATAGGCATATTTAAGTACATTGCTTAATAAATAAAATACAGTTCATATTGTTTAATATATTTACCGCTGAATTTAAAATTTTATAAAAATAACCATGGAAAGTGTATACGTTAAGCAAGCGGAGATAGGAGCAGAATTAGCGAAACTAGTTTCTAATACTAAAAAGGATTCTCAATCTCGGAGGACTCAACAATACATCCGGGATAGGCAGGAAAAATTAGAAGAATATTGGGCAAAATTTCTGAATAACCACGAAAAGCTGCTAGAAGAAGGTATAACGAAAGAAAAATATTTTGAAACAAAATACCATGATCAGGTATTTAAGACATATATTGAGGGGAAAACCCTGTTGGAAGAATATGGAAGGGTGCTGAAAAGAGGAAAAGCACCGAAAGTAAAGGAGATACAGATAAGGAAGCAAAGAATCGAGGAATTATTACGGCCAGAAAATGAACAAGATTTGCAGGAGGATGAAGAGCTGCAGTCAGAGTTAAGAGAATACATGGAAAAGGTGAATACACTAATAATTGAAGCAGCAGTAAATGAGGAACTAGACGCTATAGATAATGGAGAAGTAGAGAGAATAAATCAACTAAAGAGGAGAGTCAGGGAAACCTTGATGAAAATAAGGCCAGGAATGCAACGGCCAGAAAGCACACAGAGGAGGGACGGTGTGACATTACCGCAGGTAAAAATCCCTGTGTATGAAGGCAGGTATGAAACGTGGAGAACTTTCCACGATCTGTTTACTAAAGTAATACATGAAAACGACCAGTTATCAAACGCAGAAAAAATGCAGTACCTAAAAACTCAACTAAGAGGGGAAGCCAACAGAATGATACAACACTTAAACATATCCGAGGCCAACTACGAAGTGGCCTGGAACATGCTAAAAGATAGATATGAGAATCCAAGGATGATATTGTTTAAATTGATAGACAGGATGCTACTAGCACAGGAAGTAAAGGAATCTTCTGCTAGAGCATTGAAATCACTACATGACACCTTCCACGAAAGTCTGGAAGCCATAGGAGGGTTAGGAACAGACACGGAAGCGTGGAGCCCATTGGTAGCCCGAATTATCATAACGAAATGGGACAATGAAACCAGGAGGCTGTACGAAAACCACGTTGGAGACAGTAGAGAGATACCGACGTACAAATCGACACAAACATTCTTACAGCGAAGATTCCAGACACTGGAACTGCTGGAGTCAGAAAAAAGACAAGAGAAGCAAGGAGGATCTGGGAGGAAACCAAGAACACGTTGCGTGATATGCAACGGATATCACGGAGTACCGAACTGCAGAGAATTTCAGGAACTCAATGTAAGAGACCGAAACAGGATGATAAAAGAAAAAGGATTGTGTGCAAACTGCCTAGCACATAAAAAAGAAAAACAATGTTATGTACAATATAGGTGCAGACACTGTGGCGGAGACCATCACCATATGTTGCATTATGAGAAAGGAACCACAGGCAACAAAAGAAACTCCAATGAAACGAAAGGAGAACAAACACAAGAGAGAAATGGAAGAGATTCGAATAATAGAAGAAACGGGTATCAAGCTAATAGGTACAGAGGAGGAAATAATAATCCATACAACGCCAGAGAACAAAATAACGGAAGGCGAGAAAATACACAAGATACCAATGGGCATAGGAATATCAACGACCACCAAAAAGGGCAGAATTCAGTAAACTGTGCAAGCCATAAGGAAGGTGAAGCATTACTAGCGACAGCTGTTGTACGCATAAGAGATGCGAAAGGAGATTCACACATAATGAGAGCATTAATCGACCAAGGGTCACAATGCGCCTTTATAACGGAACAAGCTGCGACGACGCTAGGAACAACAAGGAAGCCTATACAGGCGACCATATCCGGGATAGGCTCGTCAGGAGAAAAAACAGCCAATTGGAGTATGAAACTTTTAATCGAAACTCATTACGAAAGTGACTTCGAGATGGAAATAGAAGCACTAGTATTACCGAAGATAACAAGGAATTTACCGGAACAGGATATAATTCTACCGGACTATAACGAGAAAAATGCAATACTGGCAGATCCAAGATATTACAAGGTAGGGAAAATAGACTTACTACTAGGAGTAAAAGAATACAGTTACATATTGACAGAAGGGATGCACAGAATAAGTAATGGACTCCTGAGTCAAAACACCAAACTAGGATGGATAGTTTCGGGGATAGCACGAGAGAAGGAGACTACAAAAGCAGAAGTATGCTGTATGATATCCAGACAAGAGATGGACATACAAATAAAGAAATTCTGGGAATTAGAAGAAGTAAATCAGGAAACAAGTTTATCAGTAGAAGAACAAGAATGTGAAGAAATGTATCGACAGACAGTAAAAAGAGATGAAGACGGGAGATACGAAGTGAGAATTCCGTTTAAGGAAGACGTAACAAAGCTAGGAGAATCTAAGCAGCAGGCATTCGCCAGATTGATGCAACTAGAAAGGAAGTTTGCAAAAGACAAACAGTTAGAAGCGAATTACAGACAATTCATGGAAGATTATGAAAACCAAGGTCATATGGTAATAGCAGAAAACCAGGGAGATGGGTACTACCTACCTCATCATCCAGTGAGAAAAGAGGACAGTACTACAACGAAAATAAGAGCCGTGTTTGATGCATCAAGTAAAAGCTCATCGGCAGTAAGCCTGAATGATATTATGCACACAGGGCCGAAATTACAACAAGATTTGACAAATATACTATTACGATGGAGATCCAATAAGATAGCATACTCAGCGGATTTGGAAAAAATGTTTAGACAAATCGGAATGGCAGAAGAAGACCAAAAATATCAAAAAATTTTGTGGAGAAAGGACACAAAGGACCCAATACAAGAATATAACTTAACGACGGTGACATACGGCACGGCAGCAGCACCATTTTTAGCGTTGAGAACAATACAGCAATTACAAGAAGACGAAGGAGCGAGGTTACCGTTGGCATCGAAAATTGTAAAAGAAAACATGTATGTAGACGATATACTAGGAGGAGCGGAGACAGTGCAGGAAGCAGAAATAGCCCAAAAGGAATTAATACAACTGTTCAGAAAAGGAGGTTTCATTCTCAGAAAATGGTTGAGCAACGAAGAAAAAATAATGGAGAACGTACCGGAGGAAATGAGGAACGCAGACTCCAAGGCATTCAAACAAGAAGAAGTACGGAAAACGTTAGGAATACACTGGTCCCCTAAAGAAGATATAATCACATTCAAAATAGGGATAACGACAGCAAAGAAAATAACGAAAAGACACGTACTGTCAGAAGTAGCAAAACTATACGACCCACTAGGGTGGATAGCACCTGTAGTAATTCAGGCGAAAATGTTCATACAGGAATTATGGGAGCAAAAAAAAAAAAAAAAAAAAAACCCTCCCCGGGACTGCAATTTTTCCTCGACGTCGGTGGGAGGGCCGAGTAACTGGTCTTGGTCCTTGAAATTGTGAGGGGAGCACGACCAGTGAAACTAAACGCAGTCCCTAAGCGTCCAGCGCCTGTGCACCGGGTGGCCGCCGGACACCGCCACTGGACGCAAAAAGGCGTGGCAATTGAGGCGAACAGTTGCGGCGCCTTCGCCTTCAGCTTTTAGTTTACCCTTCCAACTTCCCTACGGCTACTCCAAATCACCCTAATCTCAGTCGCCAAGCTCCAAAACCAAGCCGCCGGGAGCGGCGGTGGGGTCCCGCGCATTGGCCGCATCTGTCAGTGCGCGGGCCCCCGCCCTCGCCCCCGACACACTTTTTCGAGTCTTTCTCGACGCACTATCTAGGAGTAGCCGACATGCCTCACCCAACCCAACTTCACCCCCACCCCCCACCCCCCATACCCCACAGGAAGCTCGTAGCTCGGAAATTGTCGGCGGGGCACTGGTGGGATCACTGACGCCAAATAAGGGACTCCGACAAATACCAGTAGAAGAGAAGACCAGCCCAACTGCATATCAGCATGCATCACCGACTAGTCCTTACCCTCAGGGGGGATGAATGGCGAATTCTCGGCGCCACAAAACGGGGACCTTTTGGCTATGGAATGGTAACCCAGACAGAAGAGTCCAGATGGAGAAAATCAGCTTTAAAAAAATCCGCAATCTAAGCTGGAAGACATCGCGGCGAAGGATGAATGGCCATGCGTAGTTGGTCGAGAGCGATTCCTGCGAGGAACCAGGCGACACCTCACAGTAATTAGCCTTACTCCGGCATGCGGGGCTCTGGTGGAGTGGACTGCAATTCCCTAGCTACTCGTGGGAACAATATGGACAAAAATATGGAAACCAATATTCACGAACAACCCGTAGTAGAAAGCCCCGAAGGCACTACTACGCAGATAGCGAAACCGACCACAAGGAAGGCAGTCAGAGTCACCTCCTTAGAGGAGGTGGATCTGATGACAGACGAGGAGGTCCTTCATGCCAGGCTGGCTGGGGCCTCCAAGAAGAAGGTAAAAGATCTGGTGGGAAAAGGCCAGGATTACATTGAAGCCAAACGCTCGGTGATCAAGGCCAATTTTACCAAGGTCTTTGGACGACAGGAGGGCAGTGCCGCTAAGTCTAAAGAGAAGGCGGAGCAAAAGCTGGAAATGGAAATGGCTACGCAAAAGCCTACAAAGAAACGGCAAAGGTCGGACCACAGCACGCCGCCAGCGGAAGTCAAAAAGAGGCCGAGAAAGTCAGAAATGACTTTTACACAAGCCCTTTGCTCGGCAAAGGTGGCGGTAGTATGTGATGGCTTCCCCGAAGTCAAGATGGAACCCACAAAGCTTAAGGCAGTGCAAACATCCATCTTGGAGGCTTTGGAGAGAACGCCAGAAGGAGGGCCGCAAATCAGGCTGCTAAAGAGCACGTTCAAACCCGGTTACCTGGTAATGACGTGCGCGGATAGTGCAAGCGCACAATGGCTCATCGACACTGCTCCCGCTCTAAAGCTTTGGGAAGGTGCAAACCTCCAGGCTAAGGACGAGAGTGAAGTCGAGAGGCCGTGTTCTTGCACTGTCTACATCCCAGACGAGGACGGAAAGAGGTTGGAGGCGGAAAGTGTGCTGACTCGATTAAGGGTCAGCAACCGAAAGCTCAACACTCTTTTATGGACCGTTTTGGGCAAAACACCTGCAGGAAAAGGGCAGGTATGGGTCCTCTCAATGGACAAAGAGTCCTTTGAGGAACTCAAAAAACTTCAAATGTGTCCTTACTTTGGCATAGGAAGAATTAAATTTCGTGTCAAGGATGATGGGCACATTGAGAAGGTTGCAGAGGCCGGACCAAGGGGGTTGCAAGGCGTAACTGCCACAACCTCGGCAGTTAAGTCTAAGCAAAAAAGAAAAGAAGTCAAACCTTCAGAGGCGCAAAGCTCTAAAGTAGCGTCAAAGAAGGTTAAGACTTCGAGCAAAAGCAAGGCTCCCCCTAAGGATGATAAGTCAAGGGAAGGAGCAAAAGAAGGAAAAATCCCGGAAGAAGTCCGCACCGACTTGCAGGGGAGTGCTACAGACCCGCCCAGAAGGCTAGAAGCCACTGAGCGTGTGGTCTCTCCCATGGAAGGGGTAGAGGACACGGGAAAACCCGAAAGATAGCCTTCAATTTAGAGGAAGGCAGAATAAAGATCCTGCAGGTCAACCTACATCATGCCAAATCTGCGTCGGCGGTTTTGTGCAGAAGGTTTGATATGGAAGGCCTGGACTTGGCCCTACTGCAGGAACCATGGCTCCACGGAGGGAGAGTTGCAGGCTTAAAGCCGCAACAAGGTAAGTTACTATACGATGCGAAAGGAGAGACACCTCGAGCATGCATTGTATATGGCAACGAAGTAAACTGTACACTGATTCCGGATCTTTGCTGCGGAGACTTTGTTACAGGTATTCTAACCGCTTCCACCGAGGAAGGTAGTAAAAGATGGTTGGTCTGTTCTGCCTACTTCGCTGGAGAGAAGGTCTTCCGCCCAGGCATAGTAGAGGACGTTATAACCTACAGTCGAAGGGAGAACCTTCATCTAATACTGGGATGTGATGCCAAATCCCACCATCTGGCATGGGGGAGTACGAACATCAATAGTCGAGGTGAGTCTTTACTACAGTTCATCTTAAGCATGGGTTTAGAAATAGCCAATATAGGAAATAAACCTACCTTCGTTACGGCCACGCGCAGAGAAGTCTTAGATGTAACACTTTGCAGTGAAAAAACGTATGATACTATAAAGAATTGGCATGTGTCAGAGGAACCTTCATGTTCCGATCATAGGCACATTCGATTCGATTTAGCTACTTCGATTCGAATGGTGGCAAGATTCAGGAACCCGAGAGAGACGGATTGGGAAGGCTATAGAGGCTCACTCGAGAAGTCTCTCGAGGGAGGAATCGGCACCATAAGAGATAGGGAAGATCTCGAGCTGGCAATTGAAACGGTGAGCGGAGCTGTTCTGGCCTCTTACCAGGAGAATTGTCCAGAGAGAGAAAAGAAAGGAAAGAAAAACACACCCTGGTGGAATGAACACTTACAAAAGCTTAGGGCAGATGTAAGAAGGCTATTCAATAAAGCCAAATTCAACCAGGAGTGGTCCATATATAGAGAAAAACTGACGCAATACAATAAGGAGATCCGAAAAGCCAAAAGAGACTCGTGGCGAAAGTTCTGCGAGGAAGTCGAACAGGCTCCCGCATGCTCCAGAATCCACAAGGTCCTGGCTAAGGATGGTATTGTGAATCAGGTCGGCCTCTTGAAGAAAGAGGACGAAACGTATGTGGAAACCCTGGAGGAAAGCTTAATAATGCTCACCAAGGCACCTTTCCCCGGCTCATCTATTGACAATAATCCTCCGGTAGAGCTAGCTTATCCCAGAAGGCCTACTAAGGCGGACTGGAAATTAGCTACCGACATCACGAGACCGGAAAAAGTCAGGTGGGCGATCAATAAATTCCAGCCATATAAATCACCTGGAATGGACGGGATCTATCCAGCCTTCCTACAGAAGGGACAGGATGTGATTATCCCGCATCTAACAAAGATCTTTAAAGCTAGTTTGGCATGGAGATATATTCCAACTGCATGGCGAAGGGTGAAAGTCACATATATCCCCAAGGTTGGTAGGGTAATGGACCAGACCCCCAAGTCATACAGACCAATAAGTCTATCCTCTTTCCTAGCAAAAACGCTGGAAAGATTGATAGACAGGTATATTAGGGACGATGTGCTGATGGAAAAACCACTTAGCGATCGTCAATATGCATACCAGCCAGGAAAGTCAACTGACTTGGCACTGGATGATCTTAACAGACTGCTCTCAAAGTCGCTAGATGACACAGAGATAGCGGTGGCGACGTTTCTGGACGTGGAGGGAGCATTTAATAACGTCTCCTTCGAGTCTGTAACGGAAGCGCTTAAAAGGAGAGGAGTTCCTGCCTTCATATGCGAGTGGACAAAGACGACCTTAGCAAATAGGATCATGGTGTCCTCGTTAGGTGAAGCCACCATTGAAGCGAAGGCAGTAAGCGGCTGCCCACAAGGAGGAGTTCTATCCCCATTACTGTGGGCAACGCTTATGGACGACCTACTTAACACGCTGTCCAGGGAGGGTTTTTACTGTCTGGGATATGCGGACGACTTGGTAATTGTAGTTCGAGGACGCTTTACCAAAGTAATTTCAGAGAGACTTCAAGTCGCTCTGAGGATGGTGGACAGCTGGTGTGAGAAAGAAGGCCTGAAGGTTAACCCTCAAAAAACATCCGTTGTTCCCTTCACCAGGAAAAGAGCACTGCAAGGCTTACAGCCACTAGCGCTCAAGGGAGTAGAAATCCCATTCACAAGTCAGGCCAAGTACTTAGGTGTAACATTCGACCAGAGGCTGACATGGAATGCACACATTCAAAAAGTCACACAGAAGGCCATTATGGCCCTGAACAGATGTAGACGAATGTGTGGCAAGAATTGGGGGTTAAATCCTAAAATGAACCTCTGGCTATACACAAGGGTTATAAGGCCCATGCTAACTTACGGTTCAGTGGCGTGGTGGAACAAAACGCAACAGTCCGGGGCGATTCGATTGCTCAGTAGCACACAAAGACTTGCATGCTTGAGTGTTACGGGAGCCATGAGAACAGTCCCAACGGACGCGCTAGAAGTTATACTAAACCTACCACCTCTACATATATACATACAGAGTGAAGCCAGATCAACAGTACATCGGTTGATCCAGGGCCAAGCTCCAATAAGTATGATGCAGGGAACTGATAACTTAAGGCTATACCAGGACATAAAGGCAGACCCCGTTCTAGGAATGCCTGTAGACCGAATGGTTACGAGGTATAGCTTTAACAAAAATTTTCAAGTCACAATACCAAAAAGAGAGGACTGGGAAGCTGGTCCGCCGATAACGGCAAACTCAATATGGTATACGGACGGCTCCAAAACCGATATAGGTACAGGGGCTGGAATATATGGCTTAAAACCAAGGACGGAAGTCCGGGTATGTCTAGGGACATATGCGACCGTATTTCAAGCCGAAGTAGCTGCTATACAAAGGTGCGCTATGGAACTAATCAGTCGGAATCTAGATAACGACTCCATCGTTATCTATTCGGATAGTCAAGCGGCTCTGAAGGCTCTCAGTTCGGTACAGGTCGATTCATGGCTGGTATGGAACTGTTTGAGTGTCCTCTCTCAGGTGGGAAGTCGAAACAGATTGACACTTGCCTGGGTGCCGGGACATAAGGGTTATCGTGGCAACGAGAAGGCCGATGAATTGGCCCGAGAAGGCGCATCTACGCCACTGGTTGGTCCGGAACCCGTCTTTGGAATCGCAAATACGATAAAAAGAGCAGCTATACAAAAATGGGCGCAACAGAGGTCTCTTGAATGGTGGAACAACTCCCCAGGACAGAGGCAGGCCAAACAGTTCATCAAAGGACATTCGGCTAAATTTACAACAGACTTACTTTCGCGCAGTCGAAGCACTGTCAGAATGATAGTGGGTCTGCTGACTGGACACTGTAGACTCAATAGACACTTGAGTCTCATAGGCCTGACAGAAGAGGACACCTGTCGGTTCTGTCTGGAAGAAGAGGAAACCGCTCTACACGTTCTGTGTCATTGCGAAGGTCTCGCACGAGTGCGGTTTCTAGAACTCGGTGAGGAAAAACCGGAAGCACCAGGCTACATGAAAAGGCCACTATCAAGGCTGTTAAGTCTCATTAAGAGGACTAAGCTAGATGAAGTGCTTTAAAAGAAAGGGGAAACACAATAGATCTACTAAGGTCGCAGTGTATCAGGCTCTATTGGCCGCCCCATTTTCTACATTCTACATTCTACATTCTATGGGAGCAAAAAACCAGTTGGGATAAAGAATTAACTAGCAACCAACAAAGCAGGTGGAATACATACCAGGCGCAATTAGTAAATCTGGAGAAAATAACATTGCCCAGGTGGAACAACTTAAGCAAGACAAACAGAGTAGAACTACATGGATTTGCAGATGCATCTATGAAAGGATATGGAGCGGTAATCTACTCAAGGGTGTTAGGCCCAGAAATCAAAACGAATCTAATGATAGCAAAATCGAAAGTCGCACCATTGAAAGGAAAAACGACATTACCGAGGCTCGAGTTGTGTGCCGCAGTGCTATTAGCAAATTTAATGAAGAAAACCCTACAAGCATTGAATAGGGAAAACATTGAGGTATATGCATGGTCAGACTCAATGATAACCCTGGCTTGGATAAGGGGATCATCAAAAAGGTGGAAAATGTTCGTCGCCAACAGAGTAGAGGAAATAAGAGGCGTTATAGGACCGAAAAATTGGCATAAGGTAGATACGAAGGAAAACCCAGCGGACATCCTCTCACGTGGAAGTACCGCATCAGAATTATTAGAAGCAGAGCTATGGTGGAAGGGACCAACTTGGCTGACTAGTAACAAAACTTTAACGCAGGAATCAGAAGAAATGCCAGAGACAAATGAGGAGGAAGTCAAAACGAAAATAACGGTGCACACGACAACGATAAAGGAGGACATATGCGAGAGATTCTCAAATTTAGAAAGAATGAGAAGAGTACTTGCATACTGTAGGAGATTTGCAGACAAATGCAGAAAAAAGAAGGACAGTGGACAAAGTCAGCTGACAGTCCAAGAATTAGAGGAAACGCTATTAAAGGTGATAAAGCACTCACAGCACGCCTACTTCAAACAAGAAATAAAGAAGCTGGAGAAGAAACAGCAGTTAGACAAGAAAAATAAATTAGCGTCATTGGTACCATTCCTGGATAGACAAGGAATTCTAAGAGTCACCGGAAGACTGAGACACACGAATCTAAAGTACGGAGAAAAACATCCGATAATTTTGCCAAAGGATAGTGCATTAACAAAGTTACTTATAGCAGATAGTCACGCAAAAAATCTACATAGCGGATTACAACAAACACTACAGTATATAAAAAGGAAATACTGGATAATCAACGGCAGAAGAACCGTGAAAGATCATCTAGCAAAATGCTTAAGGTGCAGGAGGTATAAAAGCCAAGCAGCACAACAATTAATGAGAGATCTACCGAAAGACAGAGTGAACCCGAGTCATCCCTTTACTAACACAGGGATAGATTATGCCGGGCCAATAAAAATAAGTACCACGAGAGGCAGAGGACAGAGGAGCTATAAGGGCTACATCTCAGTATTTGTGTGTCTGTCAACGAAGGCAGTACACCTCGAAGTAGTAAGCGATATGTCTACGGATGCATTCATCGCGGCGTTCAAGAGATTTACGGCACGCAGAGGACAGTGCAACAACGTATACAGCGATAACGGAACCACATTCGTAGGAACAGCAAATTTGTTGAAAAAAGAAAATCAAAAAATAGATGACGAGATAAAACAAGGATTACTGGCACTAGGTACCCAATGGCATGTCATACCTGCATATGCACCACATTTCGGAGGACTATGGGAGAGCGCAGTGCGGATAATGAAATATCACTTGAAAAGAATCATCGGGGAAACAGTTCTAACATATGAAGAATTGAGTACGGTGCTGACACAAATAGAAGCATGTATGAACTCGAGACCATTATGTGGGTCATCAGAAGACCCTGAAGGGAAAATAGCCCTGACACCAGCTCACTTCCTTATAGGGAGAGAAATTATATCACCAAATCGGGAAGAAGAGCTTACGACTTATTTGAAGATGCCGACGAGGTGGAGATTATTGGAGAAAATAAAAAGAGACTTCTGGAAAATTTGGAAACAGGAATACCTGCACCAATTACAACAGAGAAATAGATGGCATAAGGCGCACTCTAACATAAAAGAAGAAGAAATAGTTATAATAAAAGAAGAAGATACACCTCCAGGCAGATGGCCATTAGCGAGGGTAACAGAAACACACCCTGGAGCGGAGGGACTAACCAGAGTCGTAACAGTGAGAAAGGCGAACGGGAAACTGACAAAAAGACCCATACATAAACTAATACGACTGGAAGAAGAGAAACAGGAAAAGCCGAAGAAGGCAGCAGCACTAAGATGGAAGAAAATACTAGTAGCTATAATGTTTTTAACGATGTTAAAACCCATAAAGGCAGAACCATATAAAATATATAATCCGGAACCAGGATTTTTCACAGAAGATCTTGGAGAGGTCGTTATAGACCGGGGAACATTTCGAATAAAGGTGTTACTAGAAAAGGGAAGAATTCGAACAGAGCACCAACTAATAGGAAATATGATACAAGGAGTAAGAGAACTATGTCAGGATATAAAAATCGTGAATTGTAAGGATATAATAGGGAAGTTAGAGGAAGGACAAAGAAAGGCGGAATCAGTAAGCGAGGGGTTGACAGTAGAAATAAAAGCAAGGGAAAGAAGAGGAATATTAGGAACAATATTAACCTCAGTATTTGGAGTCAATGACGAAGCCTACAGTAACATTGAAGCATTAGAAAATAACCAAAAGGAGCTAATAAAGGGATCACAGCATCAAGCGAAGATAATGTTAGAAACAATAACATCAATCAATCACACAGAGAACAGGATAAACGCGCAAATGAACAAGTTTAACAAAGCACTAATCACAGGCCTACAAGAAATATCTAAAGGACTTAACGAAGTAGAAGACAAAGCACAGAGACTAGAAACCGAATATAGCACGTTGCGAATACAAACGATAGCGTTGCAAGTTATGGAATTCATAAACGAATATACTCAATTTTACGAGGGAATATTAAACCTTCACTATAACCACGGACACTTCATTGATATAGTGAAACCGGGTGAGATAACCAAATTGATAGAGAAAGCAGGGCAGATACTGCCACAAGGGGTCGAAATACGACGACAGCCCATTATAGAAACAGAAGTCAGTCATGACGACAGATATATAACAGTCATCGGCTATTTCATAGTGACAGGGAAAATTAAGTACAGCATGCTGAAAGTCACGGCCATACCACTTAACGTTGAGGGGTCGGTGTTGCGCACATTTGTCTCCCCAAGGAATCTACTGGTCGTAGATTATAACACACTGCACTACTTCGAATTGACCGCAGAAGATAGGGAAAGATGTTTACTGTTGACAAAGATGCAGATAGCGTGCTCACCAACGGCTATAAGGAACATGGATAACCAACCAAACTGCATACTTGAAGAAATTTATGAGCGATCTAAGAATAGCACATGTCCAGTGGTAGCCAGGACAATACAGACAGCTCAATGGAGTAAGATGGGTACCCCCAACTTCTGGCTCGTTATCACGCCAGTCACGATACACATATCCATTATTTGCGATGGAAATCGGAGCGAAAGAGTACTGGAACGAGTCACATTCCTGAAACTTTCACCCAAATGTATCGCCAAAACGAAAAATATTACATTACTCCCCACTAGCAGTGGGATGGAGAGAGCGGTAACAAGCTACCTGAAGGCGCCAATCACTCCCGTGGCCCAATTGGTGGCGAGGACACCCCGCAGGTTTAACATGCCTCTAAACACCTACCTGGACATACCAGGAGGAGAGCTACGTCACGCGTTACTTGAGGAGGAAAGTCTAGAACAAGAAATGACGCATACGCAGTGGCAATCGATTCCAGAATCTAATTGGCATTATTTTGTAGCCACCGGGACCATCACTATAATGGTAATTATTGGGATACTCACGTTATGGAAATACCGTCCTGTTGTACGACTATGAACACATACTCAGACTAACGAACAGGAAGTACCTGTATTAAGTAGTAATCGGCATAACAATGTACCGTCGACTTCAAAGGCCGACATCCCACTCTCCACATTTTCATCCAATTGCCCTAATTTTAATCTAGAGATAGAGTCGGACATTGATAGCTAGAGTACGGTTGGAAGATTGTTGATTATTCTTAAACTATTTATTTATTAACATGTTTGAATTTGACTATTTTATGTAATACTTATATGTAAACTTTGAGTATTGACACTTGGGCCAGTTTTTGCCCGATTCCGCAGTATGTCCAATATCAAATATTCAGTATTCATATCCGAAATTGGACAGTATCATTTTATCACCCAGTAGATCGAATGCATTTATTTGTTATTAAACACACACACGTAATTAATTAAATTACATACACATTTGGTCAATTATCAATAATATAATTTGGACATCAGCCAAAAGTTGCTGACATAAGATAAACAATTTACCTTAATTAGATACACAAAATCACGCGGGGCCCGTGTTTACATTGACCCAATTTAAACTTATATAAAACTAAGATCTCTTGTCTAGAAATTCAATTATTATTAATTCATTAACGCGAGTGATTGTCTTCAACGCTCATCATTTAAGTCTCTACTCAAAGTACCCCGGATCAACATCCATAGTGTAAGTCTCATCAATAAACTCTGCTACTATTATTTGGTGTTTCCATCACAACTTAAAGACCATCTACACTGAGCCAACGAAGGGAATTGTTCACAATGTTAGAGCTGCCACCCACTTGCCTCTTGGAAGTTTAACATTACGCGTAAGCTAAAATCAATGTTCATTTTTTAAATAAAACATTTTTATGTTTTCTGGCACCAATAAAATATATTTAGAATTTAACAAATTACATGCATTCATCTTTTTGTACCAATTAATTTAATTTAAAAAAACATTTTTTGGACACCCTGTATAAATAATTATATTGATGTTTATATTATTGAATGGAGAATTACATACCCCTTCATATGAGCTATTACATTACCCCTATTCTTATTTAAAAAAATCATCGATTACGTCATCACGCCCAGATGGATGACGTCACTAGTACGATATGTGTGCCAAAAAATCGTAATTTAAAAATAAAAATCGATCTGTTTCGGGATTTTTCCTTAAAGTCTCCGGTTTACGAAATAATGAATTTATGCGTTACTTTATGGACGCACTGTATAGTCCGTCCGCTATAACTTTTCCCATGCGGTACGATTAATTTTCAATCAAATTAAGTCAAAACAGAAAGTGAATCGTACGCCGATGTGTGTAGTATATAGTATACACATACAGTATACAAAATGTATATACACATCGACGTTCGTTTCAATTTATGTTTTAACTTAATTTGATTGAAAATGAATCGTACCGCATGGGAAAAGTTCTAGCGGACGGACAGGTAAGTAAGGTTCAATCAACCTATTTTTGACCCCAGAATCTGTGGTATAATTTATGACAAATCTTTTCGGGACACCCTGTATATCTGGATTTTATCTGGGTTTTTGCACCTCGTGAAAGAAATTTTGACTTCATTAGATGTTGCATTGCAAAGAAGGATCTGTTTTCTGCCACTTGCTGTTGCGTTTAGTAAATTTCAATTTCCGACTTATCGTCGACTTATTTCGTATGCTTTAAACGCACGGGTAAAGATTCAGGGACTCAACTGTATTTATATATATTTTATGTTATTTCCATTCTAACGGAGTTTATCTGTAAGTGTACCGTATTTTATTAATTTTTACCATATTCTCCGGCTAACCCGGATTTTCGATATCCCGGAACATAGTCGAGAAATACTTGGGCTTGCCCATCAGAGTTGAAAAGTCCACGGTGACCTAGCTGGCGCCTAGACTAAGATCTTGAAAATACGAAAATATTTTTCCTTGAAACCGGTGGGTGTTAATTAAAGGTGTAAGGATTATTTTGTTATCGAGTAAAATATACGAGATGCATTTTTTAGCGAGGTACAAAGTAAACAAGATGTGTTTTAATTCATTGGCTCGCTTCTTGATAACTAGAGAAACTCGAGAATTTTTCTAACACTTGATTTGTTCCTATTAAACCGGTCTTGATTTGTAAAACAAAAATAAAGAAATCATAAATCAGGTCGAAAATTGGTTTTTTATACAGATCGAGGAATTCGCTGTCTAAACATTTGGAATCTTTTATTAATTATTATTAAATATACTAAATTAAAAATAGAAGCATATAAACACATAATGAGCTATTTAGCTAGTACACACTTCTGCAAGTGTGTAACATATTTGTAATATTCCGTGATTTTATGTTTGCGCCAAGTTTCAAGTAATAGTTGAACTGTTTTTATGTAGTTACTCATTGGTGGAATATAAATGTGCAACGGTTAAATTGTTTTACTTCTGAATATTATTAGATTATAGATAGTCAACAAGCATTTGTATATGATCAAATTCTTGAATAAAAGTTAACCAGCAAGATTATTTTTAGAATATTGCTGTTGTTCATATCATAGTAATTATTGATTTTAAAACAACCCATGGTGGGTTTTGATCTGTTCTAGAATCAGCTTCCATTCCTTTCTATCCTTCGCCCTGGTTTTCCATTTTCGTACCTTTAATACTCGTAAGTCCTCTTCTACCTGGTCCGTGCTGTGGGCCTGCTTATTCTCCTCATTCACACCGGTCTTTGGTTATAAATAGGTTTCGACGGATCCGTCTCATTCCTTCTCTCTAGTGACCTAGCCACGCAACCTGTTTATTTTGATAGACCTACCAATACTAGCCTCACTATCAATACTAGCGTCTACCGTGACTATTTACCGCAAGTTACTTTAGCGGTCATAATCCCTTTTCCTGCACGCCTTTATAAAAAATATGTCTTTATAAGGATTTTAGGTTCAAAACAGCCTCACCGTTATTTATCACTTTTTGTTATCGTCCACGTTTCTGACACGTAAATGAGGACGAGCTTATTTAGAGTTCTGTGTATCGATATTATCATTATTTTTGTGACTATGTTAGATGTTAAAAGTTTCTTTAAACCTTTAAATTATGGAGTAAATTCATTTTGTCCAGAATGGGAGATTTTGGAGAGAAATCCCGATACAGGTCGATTTTTTTTTAAATTATATCATACTAGTGACATCATCCATCTGGGCGTAATGACGTAATCGATGATTTTTTAAGTGAGAATAATGGTCGTGTGATAATTCATTTGAAAGGTTATTCAATTCCCTTTTCAGTAATATAAACATTACCGTAATTATTCATACAGGGTGGCCAAAAAATAACTTTTGAATTATATTAATTCAAACAAAAAGAAGAATGTACGAATCTTATTTAATTCAAAATATATTTGACTCCTGTCAGAAAATAGCAAAAACTTTTTATTTGTCAAATAAACCTTGTTTTTCGCTTCAATTCCATGTTAAATCTGCTATCCACCTGCTACTTGACTGTTCGAACCATAGAAGTATATATATTAACATAAAGTCAGCCTACCTTCCGCGCTTCGTGACGACCAGGGGCGCTATTCTTGACCACTCGTAAGTACAAAATATCATTCGCAAGATTGAACGATGCGAACGAAATAGAGTTTTCCGTATTCTTGAGCACTCGCAACATTGCGAACGTTCCAAACTCACTACGAGTGCTTGTAACCATTCGCATCGTCTTCGCAAGTGAAGATTGTAATGTTTTATGTTTATTTTTAAATGGAATTTGGAAATTGTATAATATATTTAATTGTTGCTGTGACTTTTATGTAGAATAATAATTGGTGCGATAAGTTATTATATAATTTTATTCATTCATTAATATCTAATATATTTTATAATTTTCCAGGTAAAGTTAGTTATTTTTAAGAAGAAAAATTCTTTTAAGTAAAGGCATTTGAAAATTTTGCACTTAGCAAATTAGTATTTTTTTCATAAATTCCAGCATTATTTGTTTTTTCTCGTCTGGCATTGGTTGTTTGTTTTGCTAATGGAATTTCCATTTTCAACATACAAATATAAACAATATTTAGACTGTGTAACGTCGTGTAACCAAGTGTAACAAAAACGATAAATAAATAATCGAACCCCATGGTACAATAAATGAAACTTTATTGTACCATGATCGAACCCTAATGAACCCTAACGTTCCCTATTCCGAATTCCTACAGCAGACAGCAGTGAATATAGCTGTTTTGTATATTTACAGTGTTGCTAAATGTATTTAGACGTGAACAATGCAAACGGTCGCATGTTTCTGCGAACGGTGGTCAAGGATACCGTTTTTAGGAAATGTTCGCAAATCTATCCGTTCGCAACCTAAGTCCACTTTACATCAACAATAAATTGGACAAGAAATTGACCAAGTTATTCAAGGCCAAATTTGACGTGTAAAAGCACACTTTGACGTCTAAGTTTGTTCGTTATAAACTTCACGTGAAGAAATTGACGAAAAAGAGAATTGTTCTATTTTTTCATTTTATTTGGCGTGAATTCAGTGTCACAAACCTGTGTCCATTGGGCGGGAAGTGGAAGTAGAACTTTTTGTTTATTATTATTTGTTGAGGTTGAGTCTTTCATGTTCATGACAACCTAAAAATTTTGATTGGAAAATGCATATAAGATAAGGGGGTGGAAAAATGGAAATTAGTGGCTTTTTTTTGCAGTTCTGTCTGTTAGTTTTGCGTTTTGCTCTGGCTGGGTCTCTTTTGTTTAGAATCAGCTGAAAGTGGTCTACAAAAAAACCAGGAAGGAAACGTATTATAGCCTTGTTGTGGCTATGAAAGATACCTATAAAAAGTGTATTGACTAGTTGGAAGAAACTCCACATTGTCGATGCATAATAAGATATTACTTTATAAACAAATATCAAGACCTAGGAATGGAACCTGGATAATATAGTCATCAAGAAGATAGCAGGAAGTCATGAGCAACAACAACTTCATAAGTATGAGAATATTGAGGAAATCCAGCTCCTCATATCTACTACTGGACAAACTAGAAGATTGAAGAGGACAAAGCCTTTTGAACTAGTTTGAGTGATAGGTGATAGTGAAAAGCAGAGCGTAGTGCTTGTGTGCCTGTGTATGTTAGAATAGTGCACGATCTTGTTAGATTAGATAAGAGACGCTATGGGGTAAGCTCTTCATTTTAAGGAACAGTAGTAATTTAGGTTAAATTAACATTGCTCATTGGTCAGTTATGACCAGATTGTAATTCTCTGATGTTTGGCAAAAAGGGCTTAAGTCAGAATTGCACATCAATAATGTTTTGATGATTTCTGGACCATAAAAAAAGTGTTGCAGACTTAAACTGTATGTACCAATAAAAAGAGCCGATTTTTCTGGTCCAGAAATCATCAAAACATTATTGATGTGCAATTCTGACTTAAGCCCTTTTTCCCAAACATCAGAGAATTGCAATGTACAATTCAATACAAATGAATCATCATCGTAGTGATGATTATGGAAAAAAATATATGACAAGATTTTGTGCAATAAAAATGTTTATATTTATCAAGGATGTATTATTTGGTATGGCCACATATACTTCTGGTATATCGTCGGTGATGTGACAATACCTCCTATCTGCTTTTTCATGAATTTTGTAGGAGACGAAAAACCATTTTTAGGGTCATCTCTGTTTTCACATGTAAATTTTGACATGTTTTGTAGTAAATAGATAACTGAATTTACTACAAAACATGTCAAAAAATATCATATGAAAACAGGAGGTGACTGTAAAAAAAGTTTTTAGTCTCTCTTACAAAACGGTTAACAGAGGTGACAGTTAATAGAGAGACAGATAATCAAGGTTCCACTGTATAGTGAAATTTGGACACCCGACACCCCATACAAATTTTATGGGGGTTTTGTTCGTTTAAACCCCCCCAAACTTTTGTGTAAGTTACAATTGAATTATTAATGTGGTACTATTAAACACAATGTTTTTAAAACTTTTTGGCCTCTTAGTACTTTTTTGAAGTCAGTTTTTATCGTGATATTTTGAATATTTGTCAAATCCACCACATATTTGTATATGGTTAAGTACGATTGTAGAGACTAATAATATGAAAATTTATTTATGATTTACATTTTTAGGTATATTTTGAACCATTTTAAAAAGAAGCCATATCTTGATAAAAAGAGCTTTATCGAAAAAATAGAAAGAGGTAAAAAAGTTTTAAAAACACAGTGTTTAACTAATGGTACCGCAGAAATAATTTAATTGGAACGTACCCAAAAGTTTGGGGGGGTTAAAGGGAACAAAACCCCCATAAAATTTTTATGGGGTGCACAAATTTCACTATAATTTTTCTTTAAGATGTTACTGCAATAAGATTGCTTCATGTCCATTTTCAATAAAAAATCTTTAATAGTTTTCGATATATTCGAAAAAATCAATTTTTATTTGGTATCTTCAAAGGGCTGTAACTTTTTTTGTGTGCATATTTGTACTAAGGTAAGTTAGGTTCATTCAAATTATTTTTGGTCCCAGAATATGTGATTTAATTTACGACCAATCTTTTCGGGACACCCTGTACAATAAATGGGATTAGCTGGCTTAAAAATTCATAATCTACGTTCTGTAGAAAATATCCAGTTTTTGGTTTCTTTTTAACTAGATCTTAATATATAACCAAGCATTTTAAGACCTTTTTATTAATTTTTCGATGATATATTCGTGTTTTTAGTTTGTTCAAAATATTCTAGATGATTGTACACTATAATAGATAGCCAACTAAATAAACACAAAAATTTTATTTTTGTTACAGCCTGTATATAAGTTTACCTATATATACAGTGCATTACGCACCACCTTAAAAATTGGGCATTTTTGATGTCTCGAATTTCCTAAACCTGTTGTCCCATCTAAGTGATTTTTTTATAATAATATAGCCTGAGGCTATAGGTTACTGCCTTATGCTTGTCATGCACGGGGAGCTATACTGTAATATATATTATATCACATCGCTCTCTATAGTAATGAGTAATGAGTGAGACTGCACATACGGAACCATTAGTTCCCTGTCTGCAGGCTCACTCATTACTATAGAGAGCGATATGATATAATATACATATATTACAGTATAGCTCCCAGTGCATGACAAGCTTAAGGATGTAACCTATAGCCTAGGCTATATTATAAAAAAATCACTCAGATGGGACAACAGGTTTAGAAAATTCGAGACATCAAAAATGCCCTATTTTTAAGGTGGTGCGTTAATTTCTTGGAGAAGTGTATTGTAATTTAATGTAAATAATGTAATATCCAATAATTGTAATTTAATATAAGATGTAATATAAGTTCCTTAAAAATTTATTTTTTATTTCCCACCATACATTCTCCACAGGTCTAAATATCGATGCTAGACGTCCACCGGAGGTCCTCTCAGGACGTTAGATGGACGTTCGGCAGCAAGACATTGGACCAAACTGGGACGTCCTATGAAGGTCCAATTGACATTCACTGAACGTCCCCTCGGACGTTAGGTGGACGTTTGGCAACGTGGCATTTGGACCAAAATAGGACGTCCTGTTAAGGTCCAAAGTACGTCCCTTCGGACCTTAAGTGGACGTCCAACGGACATTCGGTAGCACGACATTTGGACCAAAATAGGACGTTCCTTGGACGAAAACGGACCTCCCTAAAGTCCGTGAAGGACATCCTTGTGCTATTAGGGATGTATATAGTCTCTTTATTCTATTATATTCTACTCTATTTCAAACCTATTCTATATAAGTATCTACACATTACACCTATTATCATCATCATCATTCTCTTTGCCTTATCCCTATGCAGTGTCGGCTTCCCTAATTGCATTTCTCCACACAATTCTATCTTGAGTCATATCAATGTTAATCCCCTTTACCAACATGTCCTGCCTTATCGTCTTCTTTGGTCTTCCTCTCCTACTCCTTCCAGGAATCTGCACTTCAGCTATTCTTCGTATTGGGTGATTAACGTCTCGATGTTGAACATGACCAAACCATCTTAACCCATGCTCTCTCATTTTGGCATCAATTGGTGCCACACCTAGACTTCCCCTAATATACTCATTTCTAATTTTATCCTTCTTTGTCACTCCACTCATCCATCTAAGCATTCTCATTTCCACCACATGCATTCGTTGTTCCGCTTTCTTTTTCACTGCCCAACATTCAGTTCCGTGCATCATAGCCGGTCTTATGGCTGTTTTATAGAATTTTCCCTTCAGCTTCATTGGAATTTTTCTGTCACACAACACACCACTCGCTTCTTTCCACTTCATCCATCCAGCCCTAATTCTACTGCATGCATATCCATCTATTTCTCCATTACTCTGTAATACCGATAGTAGGTACTTAAAACTATTGCTTTTCACAATCATTTCACCTATTATATTATATTTTACTTTATTCTATACTATATATCTATTCTAATCTATCTATATATTTCATTTAATCTGTTACATTCTACTCTATTCTGTTTTAAATCAAATACTTTATTAGTAAGTATCTACATATATATTACATCTATTCTATTATATTCTACTCTATTCTATTTCAAGTTTATTCTATACTATATATCTATTCTAATCTATCTCTCTATTTTATTAATCTGTTCTATTCTATTCTGTTTCAAATCAAACACTTTACTCAAACAAAGAAACTAATGACATTCAAAAGCTTCTAATAAAAAAATCATTGCATTTAGTCCTGTTGCCAGGGGGGGTACAACGGCCTCGTTAATTCAGATGGACTTACTCAAGTTTTTTTTATGTATTTTGACCCGTAGAACACGAATTTTTTGGGTAACAGTTGATCCGGATGTCGATAAGATTGTTATAGACCAAGAACTTGAGGAATCAAATAACAGCGATTTTTGGCAAAACAAAACAATATTTTGTATTTTTTGGGCCATTTTAAGTAAAAAATATTTCTACAAGTTTTTTCGTAGGATGCACAGTTTTCGAGATAAACGCGGTTGAACTTTAAAAAAATCGAAAAATTGCAATTTCTGAACCCGAATAACTTTTGATTAAAAAATAAAATAGCAAGTCTGCTTACCGCATTTGAAAGTTTAAGTCAAATTATATCGGTTTTGATTATTTGCATTGGTAAAAATTTATTTTTTTATTGTTTAACAAAGCTATAAACACGTAGGGTTTCCCGTGCTTTTACATGCGTTTTACCGCATGTAACGTAGAAATAGTCTTGATTGCACTAGTACCTATTCTACCTACTCGTTCGATTTTAAATGAGAAATCATAGAAACATCACTCACGCACTAGTTGTTTGTAGCTTTGTTTAACAATAACACAATAAATTTTTAGCAATGCAAATAATCAAAACCGACATAATTTGACTTGAACTTTCAAAGGCGCTAAGCAGAATTGCTATTTTATTTTTTAATCAAAATTATTCGGGTTTAAAAATTGCAGTTTTCCGATTTTTTGAAAGTTCAACCGCGTTTATCTCGAAAACTGTGCATCCTACTAAAAAACTTGTAGAAATATTTTTTGCTTAAAATGACCCAAAAAATACAAAATATTGTTTTGTTTTGCCAAAAATCGCTGTTATTTGATTCCTCAAGTTCTTGGTCTATAACAATCTTATCGACATCCGGATCAACTGTTACCCAAAAAATTCGTGTTCTACGGGTCAAAATACATAAAAAAAACTTGGGTAAGTCCATCTGAATTAACGAGGCCGTTGTACCCCCCCCTGGCGACAGGACTAATTGGTACTACTGAAAATATTGACATTTTTACAACATTTATTCCAAGTTCCTTCAATTTTTTTGAGGACAAGAAAATTTTGCTTTCAAGAAATTCACGAATTTATTGACGTCAAGTTAATAACGAACAAATATGGATGTCAAATTGTGCTTTGAGAACACGTCAAATTTGGCCTTGAATAACTTGGTCAATTTATTGTTCAATTTATTGTTGATGTAAAGTGCACTTTACGTATACGCGCTAATTGCGAGTGATGTCGAGAATAGCGAGCCAGATCTCATGGACTGGTTTGCGGCATCTCTTTCTAACATATTGTATCGAGAAACTAAGATGACATAAGTGTGAGTATAGGTACGGAAGGGGAGGACTACTGTCGCAGCTTTACTATGCGTAAGAGTGAAACAGCACTAACCCAAATAAAAAAGATGGTGTGGTCACTTCGTTCTGAATGACACTCTCTCTATGCTAATATATAACCCTATGGTTCGAACATCTAATTTAAGCGAAAAGCAACTTTTATTTGACATATAAATATTTTTTTCTGTTTTCTGACAACAGTAGAATGTATTTGGAATTAAGTAAATTACATACAGAAGATCCCAAACATTTTTTCAGTGCGTCATTAATTTTGACGTCATATTGGGACCGTGCAAGTTCGGCAAAGCGACACCTGGTTTCTACGCTCAGCAACATTATTCGCACTTTTAATTATATTGGCCAATTATATTAGTCCTGGTTACTGGATAATTGTCAAGGCCATAGTCCGAAAAAATAATAAGAAAAAATAAGATTCAGGTTATATTATTAAAACGTAAACGTGTGTAGTAAATAAAATTATAGTTTGTTTTTTAACCAGGAGGAGTAAACTAAAAAGACAGATTTACACCCAAGAAAGTCACTAAAAAATCACCAAATTCATCTTATTTTTTGGTTGATCATATCGGCCTTCAATGGCAATCCATACTTATTATATTATAGTAATACGTCGCCAAAGAGTTCTAAAACAAATGGTTTTTTATTTAAAATTAGACTAAAAATCTAAAAATTAAAGGAATAACGCAAAAAACACAAAAAATCACTGATATAACTTAATTAACCTATAAAATTACATAAGTGTCAAAATTTTTTAAATGTCATTAGTGTCAAAATTTCATAACAGTGGAGTAAACTTGCCTGAGGTTGGACCAATTACAAATGAGCATTACGACGCGGTAAATTTTAATTACTACTCTTGGTTTAAAAACAGACTATAGTTATTACAATTCAGTACTGCAAGCAAAATACAATTAATTAAATGTCCCTTTATATAATAATAGGGAACTTGCATAAAATTTTAAATTCGAAAAAATGGTATAAATCGCAACACAACACAATTTAGAACCTGTATCAAAGATAAAAAAATTTGTTTGTCTTTTGTTTGGCCCCTAAAGATGACTAAAAATTCAACTTATACCAGCCACCCCAATTATATTTTTATATAATATATAATTATATAATATAAATAATTTTTATATAATTATAATTTTTATATAATTATAATTTTTATATAATATATAATTATATAATTTTAAATTAGACATTATAAACGTCAGTAAAAAATACAGATACGTGACGGTAAAAGTGTTTTTGATCGTTTGAACTATTCATAGGAAATTTGTACTTTTACAAAATGGTTTTATTTTCAATAGTAAACCTTCTTTCCTTTCCTTCAAAAACTGTATCAAACTTCAATCTCAACAAACTGGTATATATTATTACAACGACATACGATAAATATTATTAGAATATAAATATTTTTCCTTTATTCCCCGACGACGAGCTGGCCAAATACCTAAGAAGGTGGAGGCCAATAAACTAAAGAAGAAGAAGAAGAAGAATATACGTAAATATAACCATAAACGGAACCACATAGTTAAACTCTGTGACGTCACGGGTCGTTTGAACTATTTTAAGATAAAGAAGTCTTTAAATTTGTACTTTTAAGTTATTATGAGTTTTTGAAGCGTGAAATTTTGAAAATCTCATTTTTATACAAAACTGAACATTATTAAGTAATAAAAAAATGTGCAAGTTCCCTATTGCATATCATATCAATATTGTGGAGCAATATATAAGTTTTCTTCTTCAATGACAGTAGGTATGAAAAATACGTCAATTTGACAATTTCAATTGACAATATGAATTATTTAAGAAAGTTGCAATTTTTCTCCGCTATTCTCGCACGATCGTTTCTTGTATCCCCTCCAAGTACTTGCACACCGCGAATAGGATTTTAAGAATATGGCAAATCATTACATGACATGTTAGTTAAATCTGACAGCTGTCAGAATATTTATATTGATATTTATATAAAAATTAACATTTATACAAATATTTGCCAAAATATTAATATTTAATAGTTATTTTTCTACAACCGTGTTAAAAATGCAATTTTTAGTACTCCATACGAGCGTTAAAAATGCTACTTTAAGGCACTAGTGCTTTAAAAAAATTTTAAGGCTCTGCAGTTCGTATTAACCGTATATGAAATTTTGATGTAATGTCAAAAAAATATAAAGTTGGAATGTCAGTCAAGTTCAAGTAAAAGTTTTTGTAGATATTTTGGAGATCCTGTAATACGTTTGTAGAAAAAATATTGTATGATATGCGTGTTAAAAAGTACATTTTTAAGGCACTCATGTGAATTGCAGAAGTCGCTTTCACTCATTCTGCAAACTTTCACATGCATGCTTTAAACGTGTACTTTTAACACTTATATCATAAATAACTATTATGACATAAGTGTTAAAAGTACACGTTTAAGGCACGCATGTGAAAGTTTGCAGAATGAGCGATAGCGAGTTCTGCAATTCACATGAATGCCTTAAAAATGTAGTTTTTAACACGCATATCACATAATATTTTTTCTACAAACGTAATTACAGGACAATATCTACAAAAAATTTTACTTGAACTTGACTGACATTCCATTTTTATATTTTTTATCCATTATCAAAATTGTCTATACGGTCAATACCAATTGCAGTGCCATAAAAATTTTAAAGCACTAGTGCCTTAAAGTAGCATTTTTAACGCTCGTATGGAGTGCTAAAAATTGCATTTTTAACACGGTTGTAGAAAAAATATTTTAATGTAAAAATAAATAAATATAAAATCAAATTTCACTATACAATGTCCGAATATACCAATGACATAAAATATTTTTTCTACGAGCGTGCAAAAATGTCTACTTTCGCGCACGCATTTAGTTTAGAAAGTTTCACTTTTCCGCACGCGTGTCACTTTTCCGCACGCGTGTTACTTTTCCGCACGCGGTTTTTACTTTTCCGCACGCGTGTTAATTTAGATATGTTAATATGGCCTTAAAGTAATTATAATACATGTAATAAACTAATATTTAGATATTATTTACTAATTTATTTCAAATATAACTTATTGTGTTCCTGTTTTAATGAAATTAACGCGACAATTCGATGAAATAAAATTATTTTGACATAATATTCGAAAGTCAAATAGGTAGACAATAACAGTCGTTTTGAATCATCGTCATGGAAACCAAGGTTGTCGTCATGCTAACTAGTTATATTGAAAATTTGGTTTTGACAACCTTGTCAAAGACTTAATTTGTGTATGTATTTTCATATTAATTAAATTAATTGATTAAGATTTGGTAATTTTTTAAGGACTCTTAGAAAAAATATTGTTCCTAACTCTTGCAGAAAGTCTCTTTTCCGCACTCGACTGCTTGCCGAACTCCCGCTTCGCGTCGTTCGGCAAACTGCAGTCGCGTGCGGAAAATAATGACTTTCTGCACTTGTTAGGAAAATATCTCTCAAAAATATTAACCTAGAAATTACAATTGTCATTCTACAATATGGTACTGTAAAATAATTTCACGAGCGATTACTTGTCTGTCAAATTATCTTTATTCGCATTATTGATGGGTTATCTATTTAGAGTATTGTAATCGCCAGCCAATATAAGTATAACCAATCAACTATCTATAAGTACTTATAAGTCATTTTAAAATGCAAATACCCGTCAAGGAATAGACAATTTTCTAAATTCAATGTGTAATAATCGCAGAGGTACGTTTTTTTCTGTCACTTTTAACTGTAATACGTTAGAGAGAATTCGATAATCTGTGGCGCACTAAAAAAAGTTTTTGGATGATCTGTACATTCTCCTTTTGTGTGAATTAGTTCAATCCAAAAATTATTTTTTTGGTTACCCTGTATAAATAATTATGGTATTGTTTATATTACTGAAAATAGAATTGAATAACCTTTCAAATCAACTATCACATGACTCTATTCTCATTTAAAAAATTTAGCGACTACGTCATCACGCTCAGATGGATGATGTCACTAGTATGATATATATCCCAAAAAATCATAAGTACTTTAACAATAAAAACGACCTGTTTTGAGAGTTCTCTCTGAAATCTCCCATTCTCAAAAAAAAATTATTCCATAATATTGCCCCTCACTATATACGTTTGCTAATTTCTACAGTTACTGTATTGCTGTGGTTGATATTGATTTGTGAGCTTAGATATATGAACTTTCTTATTCCTTCGAAAGTAGGTACCTATATGTTCCAACCGTTAGATCTTCGGGTTTTGTTACTTGATTATCGTTTGTGACCTTCATATACCTACTTAATAGTTTTATTAGTATTAACGTGTAGACATATTCTTTTTGCTGCTGCTCCAATGTCGTTAACGATTGCACCAGGTTCGCCTTTCTTCTTGCTATGGTATCAATGTTGTCTGCATACGCTAGTATTTGTACACTCCTATTACTAATGGTCCCTGTTGTTGTTATACCAGATTTTTTAAGAGCTTTCTCTATGACAATGTTAAATAGAAACCACGATAGGGTATCTCCGTGTCAAAGTTCCGTTTGTGTCTGGAAAATTATTGATAATAGTTCTACACTCTAACCTTACAATCGACTGTTGAGAAGGTTTCGTTCACCGTTTCACCAATTTCACTAAGGGTTAATTTCTCATATCGAGTTCAATTCCAGTTTACCCTGAACTTTTAGTGAACGTCAGTTTAAAGTCAAAATCGTCTTTCTCAATTCACTTTCAACCGATGGCAGTTTAAACTTGAACGATGCTTGAACGGTGGAATTCGACCGTTCAAAGATTTCTGAACCCAGTTCAGATGATTTCATGGATTACGCATGCGTTGTATTAACACGAAACGCTGTCATAATATAAATAAGTATATCTTATTTTATTATATTAAGCCTAACGATAAACGATAACATTATTTTTGTTTTTATAACATTTATTTATAATTATTAAAATTACTATTTGACTATAAATACTTAAATTTAACTTTATTCAAAAACAGCATAAAAACGGTAGTTCAAAATGGCGACAGTTTTTTACCTTTTGCCATCTATTGGCATTTCTCGAAAGCTGTACAACGTGCACTGACATGAACGCGCAATGAGAGTTGCATTCCAAACAAAACGGTAGTTCACCAGTGAACCGGGTTCAACTGAACCATAGATTATCGCAGGTATGAGAAATCGACCCTAAGTGTATTGGGATATTAAATTCAACCATGGCTTTGTATAATTTGTGTCTGTCTACACTATTATAGGCCCATCTAAAGTCCACAAACAAATGGAGAGTATCAATTCCATACTCATATATTTTTTCAAAAGGGTTTTCTCTGCCATGAAAGTCATGTTTCATGATAGAGATTTTAGGTTATTCCTTGTTAGCATGTTTGACTTTGGGATATTTTCATCTAGTATAGCTTCGTTCGTAAGTTGATCTACTGCTTCATTTCCCTTGAATTTTAGATACCTTGGCATCCATCAAAAAGTCATTTCTATATTTTTTGTCAATAGCAGATTGAGTTTATTTTTCATTAGCATTATAATTTCATTTGATAGATATAGTTGCCGGAAAGCTATTAATGCGCTTAAGTGATGATATATTCTAATGTAATGAGGTCTAGATCTTCTTTTACAGATTTTAGTGTCTCTAAAATAGCCAGTACTTCTTCAGTTAATATTAAGTTGAAAGAAAGGTATAGTCCGTCCGCTCTAACTTTTCCCATGCGTTACGACTTATTTTCAAACAAATTAAGTCAAAAACAAAAGTTGTAGGTAGATCTTTGAAACACACTCAGTGATCAAAAGATCCAAAGTTACTGGTTTGGACGACCACTCGTACGAAAACAAACAAATGAAATTGAGAATGCGGAAAAATCCCCTTACGAATAATTCACACATCCACTACTTCGGGCTGGGAAAATTTTTTTGAATATAATCAAAGATCCAAACACCAGTTCTTAGAAATGTGTTTCGCCCTCTTCAAACTCTCTGGGCTCATCAGTGAAGAAGAGAGGTTGAATATCTTCAGACACATTCCAATCAAAAAACAACATTCGAGACCTAGACATAGCAGGAGCGTAAATCTATGCCCAATTAAAACATACATTTTACTTTAAGTAATTAGGGAATTAAAACTTGAGACGGTCATTGTCAGATTGGGCGTAGATTTAAGCTCCTGCTATGTCTAGGTCTCGAATGTTGTTTTTTTTATTGGAATGTGTCTGAAGATATTCAACCTCTCATCTTCACTGATGAGCCCAGAGAGGTTGAAGAGGGCGAAACACATTTCTAAGGACTGGTGTTTGGATCTTTGATTCTATTCAAAAAAATTTTCCCATCCCGAAGTAGTGGATGTGTGTTTAAATTAAGTCAAAACCTAAAGTGAAACGTACGCTGATGTATGTAGTATACAGTATACAACTGTATATTTGTTACGGACAATGACGTAAATCCGGCCAATAACGTTATTGGCCAGCGAATATCGACAATGGCCGGTTGAATTGGCCATTGTCGAAAATGGCCGGATATTAACGCTATTGTCCATAGAAACTGGACATTGTCACGTGTGTATATTTTTTATTGTTTTCGTGCTAAAATTACTCGTAAATTTATTTAATAAGTGTTATCATGGATATCAACGATGTGCGCACTCGTTTTAATAATTATGTATATAAACTTAATAGTCAAGTTAAAACGTGATGACAATAAATCATTTTTAAACTGTGACGAATACAATAGCCGAATAAGTAAAATTAAAGAAGCGAAAAATATTTTGAGAACACCGGATGCTAAAAAAACAACAAAGCACTATAGAATGAAATTCGATGATCAAGCCAGCTCCCGCCAGCCATCTGCCTCTTGGAAGTTTAAACATTAATTAAAGCGAAAAATCATTGTTTATTTGTGAAATAAACATCCCTTTCTGATTCATGATAGCAGTAAAATGTATTTTGAATTAAATAAATTACATACCTACATTCTCCTTTTTTTTGTTAAATAATTTATTTAAAAAATTTTTTTGGACACCCTTTATAATTAATTATGTAAGTGCTTATGTTACTGAATAGAGAATTAAATAACCTACCTAACTGAGGTAGTACACAATCCCTACTGTCATTTAAAAAAATCATAGATTACGCCAGATGGATGACGCCACTAGTATGCCATATATTCCAAAATATCATAATTTAAAAATAAAAATCGACGTGTTTCGGGATTTTTCCTTAAAGTCGCCGGTTTACGAAATAACGAATGTATTCCTTTCATTTGCACCATACTTTATATAAAAATAGGTTGCTACAAAATATCATGCAAGGAAAAATAGCAGGCAAACGCAGTCCAGGACGAAGAAGAACCTCATGGTTGAAGAACTTGCGAGATTAGTATATGGTATCGATACAAGCATGCTATTTAGGGTGGCAGTGAATAAAATTAAGATAGCTATGGTGGTAACCAATGTTCTGAAAGGACATGGTACATGAAGAAGAAGAAGTATATAACAATATTATTATTTCCTTGTTTTAATTTATGAATATATTACCCATGTTATGATAAATTAAGACGTTTTATTTGTTTTTAATAACTACTTCTTATATTTCTGCAACTACTTTCAGAAACATCTTAGTATCTCATTTTAAACACTTGAGGCATCGATTTATCAACATTGGCCATTGGCTTTTGGCCACTGTCGATATTGACCAGTTATTGATGAAAAATCTAATTTTACGTTAAGTTTTTACAACATTGGGCCAATATTTAAGGTTATTGCAGTTAATGGCCGGGCATTGTCGTAAATAACCAAGGAAAATGGACATTCACGACAATGCCAGGCCATTAACGTCAATGTCCAATTTACATCATTGACCGTAACATATACACATCGACTTTGGTTCACTTTAGGTTTTGACTTAATTTGTTTGAAAATAAGTCGTAACGCATGGGAAAAGTTATAGCGGATGGACTATATATGTCATATCTTAAATTTGTCTGCTAATAGTTTCTAGTAATTCGTGCACTTTCAATATGGAATGCTTTCCTTTTGAAATATACAATATTTACATTTCAAGCAATTTATCAATTAAAGCAGTCACTGAAGGTTTTCACCTCCGATTTAGTTGAACCTTCATCGATTTTCAGGAAAATTGGTGAGTTAGTTAGAGGATACCTCAAGGAACTAAGGTGACATGATGTGAACTTGCGCTTTTACCCTGGGGGTGGATGCCACCCCTTCTTGGAGGTGAAAATTATTTTATTAAAATAATACCACAAGTCGATAGAGGGACAAAAATTCTAAGCAAAATTTGTTATATAAACATAACATTTGTTAATAATATATAACATGTTATACAGGGTGTCCCGAAAAGATTGAACATAAATTATACCACACATTCTGGGGTCAAAAATAGTTCGATTGAACCTAACTTACCTTAGTACAAATATGCTCATAAAAAAAGTTACAGCCTTTTGAAGTTACAAAATGAAAATCGATTTTTTTCAATATATCGAAAATTATTAGAGATTTTTTATTAAAAATGAACATGTATCATTATTATGGTAGGAACATCTTAAAACAAAATTATAGTGAAATTTGTCCACCCAATAAAAAATTTATGGGGATTTTGTTCCCTTAAACCCCCCCAAACTTTTGTGTACGTTCCAATTAGTTCATTATTGTGGTACCATTAGTTAAACACCACGTTTTTAAAACTTTTTTGCCTCCTAGTATTTTTTCGATAAGACAGTTTTTTCGAGATGCAGCTTCTTTTTCAATATATTTACGTAAAAATTTTATGGGGGGTTGTTCCTTTAAACCCCTCAAATATTTGTGTACGTTCCAATTAAACTATTATTGTGGTACCATTAGTTAAACACAGTGTTTTAAGACTTTTGCCTCTTGGTCTTTTTTTATAAGTCACCTTTGATCGAGATGTAGCTTTTTTTTTTCAAAATATACCGAAAAATGAAAATTATAAATTAATGAATTTTCAGATTATAAACAGGTCTCTATAACCGTACTTAATCATATACAAATATGTGGTGGATTAGACAAATATTCAAAATATCTCGATAAACACTGACTTATCGAAAAAGTACTAAGAGGCAAAAAAGTTTTATAAATATTGTGTTTAACTAATGGTGCCACAATAGTGATTTAATTGGAACGTACACAAAAGTTTGGTGGGGTTTAAGGGAGCAAAACCCCAATAATTTTTTTATGGGGTGCACAAATTTAACTTTAATTGTTTTTGCCATAGTTGCTGCCATAAAAATGCCACATGTCCATTTTCAATAAAAAATCTCTGAGAGTTTTCGATATATGAAAAAAAATCGATTTTCATTTTGTAACTTCAAAGGGATCTAACTTTTTTTGTGTGCACTATTGTGTATAGGTAAGTGAGGTTCAATCAATCTATTTTTGACCCCAGAATCTGTGGTATAATTTATGACCAATCTTTTCGGGACAACCTGTAAATTATTAACATAAATCAATACTTTTTGAGTTATTAAAGATCAAAATTTTTATTTTTTCGTAAAAAATGCATGTTTTAAATCCTTTTTCTCGTATAACTCAATAACTATAACCTTTTAAAAAAAGTTATAATTACCAAAATTGAAGACAATAAAAAATTTAATACAGTACTCACCTAATAAACTAAACTAATGTTAGTTGGAAGTGAGTTATGGGTAATTGAATGTATGTTTTTTTCGACGAGTACTCAAATCTAAGTATTCAAGCTTAAATAACGGGAAAACGATGCATTTTATAAAATGTACCTGTCAAACACTTGTCAAAGTAATTCGGAGTATCTATCAAATGAGCTTCAGAAGAAGTTAATAGAATCAAAATTAAGCAAGTTTTGATGAAAATAAGAGAACCCCTTCGAATTATTTAGGAAAAAGTGAAAAATAAAACATATGCCATTTCCACAAAAATTAAAATTTATAGATATGTTTACAAAAATATCTGTATATTAGCATAAGTAATCATTTTAACAATTATGACCGGTTTATAATGCATATTTTTGCAAAAAGGATATGATTTACCAAAATCAGAATTTTTAAAATCATGGTCATTTTCATTTGCTTTTGATAATAACTCCATAAATACTCAATATACGTAAAAAATGATATCTGGCCAAATTTTAGCCTTTTCTATACCAAATATTTTACCTGTTTTACTATTTTTGTAGGGTAAAAGATAACCGAGATAGAAACGGTTAAAACTTAAAATTTACTGCGAGAACCATTTAACCGGGGCCATTTAACATTTTATTTTTTTAAAAAGTAACTGGTTTAAAAAATTAAATTTAGCGCGTTTTAATAGCTCTTGAAATTATCTTTCAAATGGTTTTAGATGAATCTAGTGTCGTAAAAGTTAACGGAGTTATTTAAAAAAATAATAATAACATTTTTTGAAAAAATTTTAAATATAAATTTTGAACAATTCTTGGAGCATAAATTTTAATGCTATTGACTCGTTCGGAAGCTTATTTGATAGATGTTGTACTTTGACAAATGTTTAATCAGTTTATGTTATAAAATGCATCATTTTCCCGTTATTTAAGCTTGAATACTTGGATTTGGGTACTCACTGAAAAAAATATACATTCAATTACCTATAACTCACTTTTAGTTAATACTAAAAGGTTTTTTTAGTAAGGAGTTAATTTTATTTTTTATTAGCTCCAATTTGGGTAAAAACAAATTTTTTGTAAAAACTTAAGTTTTTGAGTTATTTGTGAAAAATCGGTTAAAAACATGAATTTTTCTCACGAAAAATTAAAATCTTTGATCTTTAATAACTCAAAATGTTTTGATTTATTTTAATAACTTTATATAACAAATTTTGCTTAGAATTTGTCCCTTTATCGAATTATGGGATTATTCTTAATAAAATAATTTTCATCCCCGAGAAGGGGTGACATCCATCCCAGGTAAAAGCGCAAGTTGGCACCATGTCACCTTTGTTCTTTGAGGTATCTTCTAACGGCTCACTAATTTTCATGCAAATCGATGGAGGTTCAACGAAATCGGAGGTAATAGCTCATATCCACCTTCAGTAACTGAACTAAATATCAAAGTAAATAGGATAATATGGCTGTGATTAAATACATCATGAATTTATTGTTCAAACTTTGTTTTAAACAACATCACTCTCCTGGTCTTTTCCTAGAATAATTATTTTTTTGAACTCAACTTGACAAAACACTCTATCTAATAGCAACGCCACTGGGAACTAAAACTTGACCCAGTTTACATATAATATCAAATAATAAACAAACTGCATCATGTAAATTATATAAAAATATAAATTTTCGAAGTGCATTTCAAGGACCGTTTCTCTATGCAACTATTGGTTTTAGAAGTCAAGTTTCTTTAGTGTATCGTTTAACTCATCAGTTTAAGGTCTCTGAGTACGTGATTGATTCTTCCGCCAAAAATTTTTGAATCCGAGGTCTTGTTAAATTAGTTGTTTGTTTTTGTTGAAAAACATAAACTACCAACATTTTAATGGGTTAATATTTTATAGAAAATTGTAGAAATGTTTTTAATAGAAATCGGTGTTGTTTTGAGCAAAGTAAAGTGTAAACTATGGTTAATAGATGGTTATTTTGTTGCCCTACATTAACAAAAGAATTAATTGAACACTGAGTTTATGTTTAACCCAGTTTAACTTTAGAATGGATAAATAAAGCGTAAAAGTAAATCAAAGCCAGGTGCGATATAATGGAGATCCAGAATTTGCAAATTTGTTTACTTTAAATAGCAAAGGCCCAATCAACATAAATGAATAAAATAGTAAATCGAAGGATATAAAATTATATACTTTTTTTTTATTACTGCGATCTGGTCACAAGCGACCAATTATAAGTTCTTTTCTGACGTAATAGGCTATTGATTATCTTCAAAATAAGAGAGCTAAAAGGAACTACAACGTTAATGGGATTTTATTGTCTCATATGGTCAATGGGCATCTAAGTTTGAAAAAACCGCGGAGTACTACCATTTAAATGGGTGCGTTTTTGCGAAAGGGGTGAATTAGTCCCTAGGCACAGGGCGAATTAGGGTGAGTTCTATTCACTCTTGGTACAAACACTTTTACAGGAAAATTGTTCCAGGTTAAATTTACTATGGAAATATCATATCTTAAAGTCCAAAGTATTTTTTTTACAAAAATATATTCCAAAGAAAAGCAAGAAAAAACACGAAAGAAAGCAATTTTATTTTTTGTCCCATAACTTTTTTCCACGGCAATATAGGTATAGGCATTGCTTCAGCGAATAATAACTACCATCCTTTCTCTTTAAAATAACGTTTGGAAGAAGTCCCTGGGATTTACAGTTTCCGAAATAGGATTTTTCAAAATTTGCCGCTCACATAATTTTTGAGCCATTTTCCCCATTATTTCGCAAACATTGTTCTGTAACTTTTTTCTACGCATTTCTAGGTATATGCAACGGTACATTTAGTAGAAAGAGAAGTCAATTACCTTTAAAATGGTCTATTGTATAAGGCTGTACGCCTATTTTTAAACAAGTTATGCTTTTTCAAGGTTTTATAATTTTAATGATTTTTCATATTGTTTATGATTATTTTTTAAACTTCTCATTATGACTTTTTTCTTGTACATTTAGGTATATACATTGTGGAATAAAAAAAGCTTATTTAAAAGAAAAATTTAAAAAAAAATTATTTTTTCAATTAGAAGAATACAATTGCATATGGTAATATAATTTTTAATTCCAAGTAACTTTTCTTAATAACACTTTTCGATATTGTGAAATATAAAGGTACTTTACTCTTGAGCGAAATTCATATTTTTTAACATACCTCGTACACTATTGATAAAATTTTATATCTGATGATTACATCTTTGGTTTTAGACTATGCAGAGCATTTTATAAATATTAATTTTTTTCATAAAGTTAATAATAAAATGTTTTCCATATGGTTCCAACTTAGTGGGACCAATTGCATGTGTATATGCCAAACTTTGAAAAAGCATACCTTGTTCAAAAATAGACCTAGAATTTTTTACATTACACCATTTTAAAGTAAGAAAATAGGCTTTCTTGTTTATTGGACAATGTATATACCTAAATATACAATAAAAAAAGTTATAATGAGAAATTTAAAAATAATCGTAAAATATATCAAAAATCATTAAAAGTATAAAATTTTGAAAAACCATATCTTGCTTAAAAATAATCATACAGTCTACGATCGACCATTTTAAAGGTAATTGACTTTTCTTCCTACTAAATGTAACATTGCATATACTTAAAGCTGCGTAAAAAATAGTTACAGAACAATGTTTGCGAAGTAACAAGGAAAATGGCACAATACCAAACGTCATTTTAAAGAGGAAGGATGGAAGTTTTTTTCTGTGAAGTAATGCCTATACCTATATCGCCGTGGAAAAAGTTATGGGACAAGAAACAAAAATGCTACCTTAGGTGTTTTTTTCTTGCTTTTCTTTTGGATATATTTTTGTAAAAAAAAATATTTTTGACTTTAAAATGTAATATTTCGATAGTAAATTTAACCTAGAAAATTTTTCCTGTAGACGTGTTTGTACCAAACGTGCATAGAACTCACCCTAATTCGCCCTGTGCCTAGGGACTAATTCATCCCTTTCTCAAAAACGCACCCCACTAAATGGTAGCACTCCGCGATTTTTTCATATCTAGAGGTCCATTGACTATATGAAACAATAAAACCCCGTTAACGTTGTAGTTCCTTTCTAAAATACGTAATCAATAACCTATAAATTACAAAATAACAAATACTTAAATCTAAGGGCTTACCCTATAGCTTACTCTTATTTTATCTATCAACTAATGCACTACAACTAACATACAGTAACATTAAAGCACTATGCTCTGCTTTTTACATTAATCTGTTACACATTTACACTAACTTAAATGGTTTTGTCCTTATGAGTCTTCTCTTTAATTCATTGTTGTCAAGGAGCTGGATTGCCTCCATATTCACATGACTAAGCAGCCTCTGCTCATGACTTGCTGCTATTCATTCTCTTGATTACTTCGGTCACAGTTTCCATATCCAGGTCCTGGTGGAGGTTGATGTTACGGATACTTTTACCAACGGTCGTCATCAATGTTCCCCAGTACTTTTTTTTAAATCTCGATAATGTGTAGATTACTAGTTTCGGTACAACCTCAGAGTTGATACTCATATTATACCCATATTGGTCTCAGTACTTGCTTGTAAATGGATAAAGTTTAATTTCTTCCAGGCAGCCAATACAATTTCTTATGTCTAATATCAAGTTTCCCTATTTTCGTCTCTAGGATGCCTGAATATTTTGCTGATGTTGCATAAAGAGCTTTGGTATCATTTATTCTAACTGAGAAATTTTCAATTTGTTTATTTGTAAAATGAATATGTTCAGATTTAGTCTCATTTAATTTTATTTTTGTCATTTTCTGGTCCATGGATGTATCGTATTTACTGATAGTTGCAACTTATCAGTCGCTCCTTCACTGGTGTCTCCTACCACTAGTATGGCGGTATGATCCGCGAAGGTATCAGTAGTGTTTTGTTCTAGCTCTGGAATGTCACACGTATACAATAGGTACAGGACCGGACCTAATACCCTCCCTTGTGTCACGCCAGCTTTGATCTCCCTTAAATCGGTATACACTTCTTCTTGCTATACTTTGAAATATCATTTCACAATTTATGATTCTAGGATTTCCTAATACTGTTTAGGCAGGAACGTTCTTAGTTTATAGTTTAAACCTTCATGCCAGACTTTTACAAACGTCTCTATTATATTAGTTATTCTGTGAACTGGATTTATAATGGAAGGTTTATTTCTGAAACCAAACTATTAATTCAGTATAAGATTTTCTCTTTCTATTATTGGTTTTAAACTTTTTAATATAAGTTTTTCAAATAATTTTGACATCATCAAGAGGAGTGATAGTGGTCTATGAGAGGTCACTTTATTAGGAGGTTTACCTGGTTTGGCGATCATAATTACTTCAGCTACTTTCCAGAGTCTGGGAACATATCTCAACCTAAAAGCAGCACTTATTAAAGGTGCCAGCTTAACTATGGCTTTTTTTGGTAGATTTTTTAATAGTTTAGTAAGGACCGTTTCTCTATGCAAATATTCGTTTTTGATGTCAAGTTTCTTTAGTGTATCGTTTAACTCATCAATTTGAGGCTTCTGATTTAGTGATTGATTCTTCTGCCAAAAACTTTTGAATCCCAGGTCATGTTAAATGAGTTGTTTGATTTTGTTGAAAAACATAAACTACCAACATTTTAATGGGTTAATATTTTATGGAAAATTGTAGAAATGTTTTTAATAGAAATCTGTGTTATTTTGAGCAAAATAAACTGTAAACTATGGATAATTAATGGTTATTTTGTTGCCCTACATTAACAAAAAAAATCATTTGAACACTGATTTTATGTTTAGCCCAGTTTAACTTTAGAATGAATAAATTAATCGCAAATCCCCAATCAATATAAATGAATAAAATAGTAAATCGAAGGAATAAAATTATATATGAATATAACTACTGAACATCGCAGGTGTTTGGATCCATAGGGGAGTAAAGTTTAAAATATATAAAACCATCATACGACCAATAACAACGTATGGCGCAGAAACATGGGTCATGACTACAAAGAAAATAAACCCTATTAACACTTCTGAAAGAAATATATTAAGGAGGATATTGTGACCCATTTGCGACAATAGTACATGGAGAATTGGAGAATAGGCCGGGCCGAAAAAAATTTTTTTTAATTTTTCTACACGGCTAGTTGCCAAAAGTTGGAACTAGTATTTATATATTTCTATACCAAATTTGGGCCGGTTTAAAAAATATTTAACCGGACCCCCTGGCCCTTAAAATTTTTTTTTTGGTCGAAATTTTTTTTTAAAAATCTTGTACAAGGCTAGTTGCTAAAAGTTGGAACTACTATTTATATAATCCTATACCAAATTTGGGCCGGTTTAAAAAGTAATTAACCGGGCCCCCGGCCCTTAAAACAATTTTATTTTGTTAAAAAAATGCTTGGGGCTATAAAAAAGCTTTTGTTGTCATATTTTATTGTTAAGCGAAAGAAAGATAATACAGTCGACAGGAAAAAATACTTAAGCTTTTAGTACCCTTTCAGACTAAGACACTCAGTCACTGGTGTCTGACACCGGTGTCCGCCACCGTGCAGCAAAGCATTGTTTTAATGAACGACTACAGACGACCCACTTAAAGTGTCTGACTGATTTTAGTAGCTCATGCTTTGCTGCAATTGAAAACCGGTTTGGGACGCCGGTGTCAGACACCATTGTCTTAGTCTGAAAGAGTACTTCTATGCCGTTTTAGAAGATCTAAACTAAATTTTCAAAGATAAACAACGCTGGTCATTGACAAAAAAAATTCGGAGAAGAGTTAAGGAAAACAGACAGAAAATCCAGCATGAGAATAAAAATTTAAAACAAGTCAATTGAAGGGCTATACTTTGATGAAAGGAAAGATCAATCCATGGTCTTCGGAAACGCCAGACGAATTATGAAAACTGAATACCATATAGCTTTAATTGAAGGACCCGGTAGTTTATATTTTGGGTACTTAGCTGTTAACCGTCTCGTGTCATAGATATTGTCGAAGGAATATTATACTAGGTACTTACAAAGTCATAATATAGATCTAAGCAAATTAAGTGGGTTGTGATGGTACAAATGTCAATACGGGCTGGAAGGAGGAATCATTCGATTTATAGAAAGGCGAGTACATAAACCATTACAGTGGAGTGTATGCCCGTTGCACGCAACTGAACTTCCCTTGCGATATTTGCTGCAAAAACTAGATGACCACACAAAAGGTCCCTATTCATATTCTGATTCGATTGGATCCCTTCTTTCTAATTGCGCAAAAATGCCTGTTATTAAATTTAAACACATAGAGACCGTCCTGCCTCTTTTAAATGAAAATGATCTAAGTTCAGATCAACATTATTTGTTCAAACTATATAGTTATATAGTTTTTTCCAATTATTGTAATGATAATAATTGGAGATGGAATATGTTCTCAAAGTTTGGCAGAGAGAAGTCCAGGGAAGATGGCGCAAACACGTTGATTCACGACAGCTAAAATCATTCTTAGAGTTTATGTAGCTACAACTGATCCTTGTGAAATCTTAAAGATTTTAGCTGAGTTTGTATTACAAGTACCTATATTCTCGGATGAGGTTTGAGATAAAAACAGCCAAGATTGGAATATGGTGTTCGGCATCTATGGAAATTAATGCAAACCTCGAGAGATTTTCCGAATAATGTCTCAATTATCAATAAAGTTATTCAAGATAATGCTTAAATTGCGCATCCGGAAATCATTCAAATTTGTATGTTAACCGATTCACGTTAACGTATTAGAGCGGTTGCTGCCAGAAGAATTTTAAAATGTAAGAAGGCTGGTATATAAATTGCGTTTTCATAGTATCCCAAATCTCTAAATCAATTTCGATGCAGAAGATTACATACATCTCACAGTGGGCGGGTGGAAGTCGCCGTGCAGCTACCTCATCATGGTGAGTTTTGAGTTAAATGAATATACAAAATAATGTTAAATATGTGCATAATAGTTCAATGTAAAAACCTTTCGCGCCGAATATTGATTCAAGCAAAGAGGAGCACAGATCACAGTGCAAAAGTAGTAAATAAATATGCATTATTTACCCCTCTTTTATATTTTTAGTCCTGGGGGCGGGTTAAATTTTTTTAGATCATGATAAAATTTTTTTAACGAGATAGTAGCATCGATATTAATATTTTGGACACTAGCCCGCCCCAAACATAAAGCAAAAAAAAAATAATTTTTTTAGGCCCCCCGGGGGCCCGGTCAAAAATAATTTAATTCGGCCTATGTTTGGTACACAGTATAAGGACTACTATACACAACTTTTTTTTACTAGCCCGTTTAAAATTTTCCAAAAAATTTTTTTTTGCCCTTTTTCGGCCAGGTCTAATTGAGAATAAGGTTCAACCACGAGCTATAGGAATATTACCCTCTATAGAAAATTATGCAAAAATACAAAGATTGCGCTGGACAGGCCACCTCGTAAGAATGGACAATGACAGAACACCTCGTAGAACGCTTAGCGGAACTATGGTAAGACGTCGACCAGTAGAAAGACTAACAGACTAACGAAGATGTAGATAGACGAGGTGAGAACCGATGCTAAAGAGATATTGAAAGTGAATAACTGGGGAATGCTGGGGGAGGTTAGGGCCGACTTGCGCTGTAACGTCATAGGAGAGAGACAACTACTAAAAATTTCTTACAACAATAAAATGTAATGACGTTCAGAATAGTTTCAAGTTGACAAGGATCTGGGGACCAACCCTATATTTAATATTAATAAGTCTTCAATAATTATCTAAATTTAGTAAATAATTCAGCTCCGAAAGTGTGGTACAAGAGATATGGCAAACACATTAAAAACTGGGGAGGAACACATTAAAACCTTACTATTTGAAGACGACCTAGGTTATCGCCTGGGGGATATTGCCGATACTATTTACGTTAGATCTCTGTCATTGCCTGTCCCAAACTCGAATGATGATAGTATCCATATCCATGCCAAGTGGATGCTGTCAATAAATGCCAAGTAATGACCAAATCTACAGTTGATTAGATGCCTGTAGATGATTTTTTTGAAAACGATTTCCGAAGTTAAAATCGAAACGGCAAAAACATCAGGTCAAAATGTAATTTTCATTACAATCAATTGTGGCTTAATCAACGCCTTTGTTAATGCTGCAGCAAGAATTAGAAGACTGAAGAGAGAGTGACCGTTAGATTGGGTTATATTATGAATCAAGGTGAATCGGCATATGCCAACAACTACCACCAAGCCAACATCATCAACAATTTTATTTAAAAGTTTCAACGTAATGAGTAGATTGTAAATAAATAGTTTAATACAAAAGTATTGACAATATAATAAGAGCAAAATGACAACAAATCGTCCACGTGGTCACTAGTGGTCAGACCATGAGTAAAAACTGCAGACAGATAAAAATCATTTTGTTATCAAATGATCATCTATCAAAATTTTAAGAACTCGAACGTTGGGTTTTTATATACATATTTGAGAAGTTCCATGACTAAATTTTTGGCTGACAAATTATTCGGAAGATCACGGTTCATCTTTTTGTGTTAAAAATATTAACTGTTTGGGTTTTTTGAGGTCATTTGTTCTACTTAACATGTTGAACAGTTTCATTCAGAGAAATTTTTAGAGACATGTTGGTTTGTCTGTTTGCCAAAATTTCTTAAGTGCGATTTTTATTAAACAAGTTTTCTTATAAAACTAAATTCTAAATTCCCTTATTTCTAATAACTAATAAAATTCTTCTACTAGGTAATTTTCAAATAAATTGTGGTTGAAATTGGTGAGAAATTTGGGATTATCCCCACTTCAGACTTCAAATATAATTTCCTGCAGATTATTTTCTTTGTCTAAATATTGTAGAGTACTTTAGTTTTAAGCTATTTGTGTAGGTAAGCAATTTGGATATATTTATATTATCAGTAGTAATTGCACCAGAGCTCTAAAATTATCGATTTGTTTTCCGAATGACACTTTGACAGTTTTAATTTGTCAAAGTGTCACGAGGGCAACAAGTCGATAATAATTTTAGAGATCGAGTGTAATTCGCTGAGATTATTTCATGAATAAAACTGCTTTTTTTAAATCATTTTAACTAATATTTTATTGGTATCTTCACCTGAATATTTGATAAATATGTTTCTTGGTGTTCTCTGTGACAAGTTGTAAAACATTAATTGTCATTAATATCACTGAATGTTTATTTTTGCGTAGTAACGAAGGGCATCTGACGTAATGCTTGACGACGGGATATTATCAGTAGTAATTGCACAAGAGCTCTAAAATTCTATATTAATTTTAGACATCGAGTGCAATTTGTTGCGATTATTTCATGAATAAAACTGTTCAAAACCAAAATTGTATTGCAATTTATTTATGTAAGTACAAATTAGTACAATTGGATCGTCTAGTATCAAAACCCGACAAACCCACTGAGGTCAAATGTTGGGAAATTCAAAAAAACGGTTTTGGTATGAAAGTTAAGCTTATGGGTATTCATATTTTTTATTAGTTAAAAGATATGTTTCTGAATTAAAAACCATTAATAATTATTCTGGAAATACGTAATTTTAAATAAAATTTAAAAAACAAAAATGGACTTGTCGAGTTTTGATTTTTACTTACGGATTTGTTGGGTTTTGAAACAAACGAGTATGGAATTGTCGGAGTTTGAATTATATCTAGTAAAACACAAAAACAAACATTGTTGTTTAATTATAGAATTGGTTTTATTTTGACAAAAAACATTAAATTAAACTATTAAACTCGGAACTTCATCAACTGATTCACACAAATGGTCATTGTTGGTTATCTCTGGAATCTCGTTTTCTTCAACATTATCATATTTTTTGTAAATATCATCAAAGTATTTTAGAGTTTCAAGTTGTTGCCAATTTTCTCCCCAATGTTTTTCCAATAAGCTCTTTACGTCCTCAAGTTTTTCTTTTTTAGGGCGTACACCACCTGTAACTGTAGATTGGAACATACTTTTAACGGATTTTCCTTTTTTAAATACAGACTTATATTCCCCTAGATCACATTTATAAGACTGTTCCCCTCTAATAGTTACAACTTTGCTTTTTCCACGTCTTAATAGAAATCTTTTGCTCATATTAAATCGAAAGTGCCACTGTGCAGGAGATTTAAGTGCAGTTTGGCAATCCTTTTTCCAATCGTATACAGTCACATCTTGACCCAAGATATAGAGAGTTCCATGGTCTTTAAAAATTTCAGCGAACTCTTCTGGAGAAACGATGGTGTCTTTTTTTTAATAACTTTTTCGATCTTTGCAAATACTCCGTCTGGTTATCATGATAGAATTTTTATTTTGTCCTCCGCACCCATCTGCAACAAGTCGTACAGTGCGTATATCGTCATCGAAGTTTGTATGGCAAAGCTTGTGATAAACGGCACTGGCTATTTCATTTGCTCCTTTTAAATGTTGATCTTCTGTCCATGTATACAAAAACACATTTTCCTTAGTCAACGGCCAATGGAATGAACCTGTTACAGCAGCAAAATTGTACGTATATAACTGCCGGCTATAATAAACAGACTGATCAGGAATCTTCGGCATAGCCTGATTTTTTTGGCAATCAAAGGATATGGTTTTAAGGCCTTGCTTTTCTTCTTGGAGTAAACTAAAAAAAGCTTTTGCTCGTACCTTATGTATGCGTTTTTCGGTTAATAATGTATTTTTAAGTTCATTATTTTTTTCAACCTTTATCTTTTCTGTTAACTGAAGGCACGTAGAACAAAGATCAGTTCTTGTGGAACCAAAGCCAATATTGTAGCAGGTATTAAAAATATGCCGAAAGTAATTTTTTTTACCGCAACACATAAATCACGCTCTACTTCATGGCAATATAGTCGAAACATTTTTGAAATATTTAAATCGGATGATAAATAAGTTCGATTAGTTTTGCCTCTGCAGTAGTGACCTTCAATAGCTTTAAATTTTTCAATAAACTTCATTACACAAGATCGTTTTTTAGCAAACTTTAAAAATTTACGGTCACCGCCTCTGTTTTCACGAGCCATTTATTGTCCATCATGATGTCTCCTTAACACACCGAGTACTTTGTCTTTTTTTACATAATATAGAATATTCAGAAAGGCTTGTTGACAAACAGGTATTTTTTTGTTAGACTTAGAAATGTTAACATAGTATTGTATTGAAAAAATTTTTTTGTATTTTGCATTACCTGTTCGTCCTGACCGTCTTATATTTTTTGTATCGCAAAATTTTATTATATAGTTATCTTGTCCTATTTTATCTACATGTGCATAAAAATTTTGATGAAACTGTTGAACATCTCGCATTAGAAGAGTGGAATATCTGTATGATTTGGTAGCATGTTAACAAGATGGATACGATGGCAGATCATGGGCTTTGTATCTAAAAAAATTTAATATATAGCATTTTTTTTGTTAAAAATAAGAGTGGTTTGTTTACCTTTCATTTTTTTTAGCCGTTCTTTTCCAAGTAGCTGGCTGTGAAACACGTTTTCGACTCCTATCCGGAGTTACTGGTTTTGGACTCTGCCCCATGAAATTTTCCATAACTATTTTTATTTTAAAACGTTTTAACAACTAATTTTAGCTATAAAACAATTTTGATTTTATTCAAACAACACAAATTTTGCAAGGCAAACTTCTATTACAACCAAACATTTTAGCGGTTTTAACAACACTAACAAACATTTTCACTAACGTCCAGTGGCGGCTGGTGACTCAAAAATTTGGTAGTTCTGCAGTATTTTTTGGTTTTTTTTAATTCAATATCTTTTAATCGTTGTATTTTACAACGAGGCTTTTAGTTTGATATTTTACACCATATATTTATTCATTATATATCTATTAAAAAATAATAAAGAACTTACCGATTTTCTTCTTTTCAAATTGAAGATAAATCCAATTATATCAAAAATAGCAATGGTACATTATGGCACACTAGTAATTGTTTTATAGTTTATGTTTTTAGTAGAATTTTATCGATAAATACGCGAAACTAAGGAATGCAAACGAAAAAACACTACAAACAAAATCGCCACAACAATAATTGCATTATAGGGTCTTACGAACTAACTACACACAGAGCCAAATATATTATTTTTTTTATAAATAAGCTCGATTCGTCGATTTTTTTAAAGCAAACTTGTCTATAACTTTTTCATTAAAGTTTGGTATTTCTTTTATAAGTGTTTTTTCTACTGACAACATGGTTAATGCTACAAGTCGGTCTTCAGTCATGGAATTTCTCTACAGTCAAAATTGTAACCTAAGAATTTCTAAACACGGCACAGATGCAACGGTCACGAATAACTGTCGTGAATTGCAGCTCGCAAACACATTTCCGAGGCCGTTAATCAGCCGATTGCCGAAGCACATCGGCTAAGATCGCCGTTTGCCTAATAAATGCATTTTACCGCTGCCAGTGTTTCGGTTGTTAATCGACGCGGCTTCACTGGAGCAGCAAATACGTAAAAAGATTGCTTCACTGGAGCACCAAATACGTAAAAAAATTATACGGTTTCACTAGAGGAGTAAATACGTAAAAAAAATAATATTAATCATCGTTGTTGGTGAATTATTATTAACAGTTGATGTTTAATATGATAATATGGCAGATTTGAAATAAAACTATATTAATTATTCTTTAATAATTAAGATTTGCTATGGTTGTTTGGTAGTTCTGCAGCTCAGCAGCACATAAAGAAAAGCCGCCACTGCTAACGTCACTTTCTTACCTGACTGTGATTGGTTGCCTCGGATTTGCTGGCATTTGATTTTAACATGTGCTTGGATTTGCTGGATTTTGAAACCAACCCAATATTTCAAATGCAAATTTAGATTAAATTAGGAGGGTTTTGCATCGGAAATTTACTATAAACTTGTAGAGGGCAAGATTACAAATCTTTTCACTTTCACGTGTCACACTTTCACTTTCACTTTTTGACAAACATTTAATTAACAATGTCGTAAATTTTTTAGAATATTTTTAATAACTAAAGTAAATAAATTGTAAGTAATTAATAAAAAATAAAAAACTCAAATAAGTAATCGATTACTGACATCGACCACTTACATTCAATCTCGATTAATCGATGCAGGTAAAGTAAAATTCTTCTTTCAGTACAATAAAGTGTTACTTTACTGCCGCAAATGAGAGCAAATGAGTACAATACTGAATGACTTTAGTGACGGTTGGCGATAAATTTTATTTTCATTGTTTTACTATCCAGTTTACCACCGGAATTTCAGAGCATATTATTTAAACATTAGCGATATTGTGTGAATTATTTTAAGATTTTTACTTTTGTCTCAGGAAACAACGTTGGATCGGAAACAATTTTTATTAAATAAATTGGAAAATTTTTCTTTTGTGTAAATTATTTGTACTAGTTTATTTTATTATATTTATGTGGGATTAAACCAAAATTATTGTTATAATGAAAATTACATTTTTAAATGACTAAAGTTTGACGTTTCAATTTACATTCCGAAAATCATTCTCAGAAAAGACTATTTTAAAAAATTTTGAGAAGATGTATAACCAAGTTTTATTAGGTTATGTCTTTTCAAAATTTATATACTTGGACTCTATCTTGTAGGCCACAGCATGTGTATGAGGATAGTGTTACTCTGCTAGGAATATCAAATTATGACTGTTTTGTGTGTTATTTGCTTTATAGTAGTTGCGATTGTGTAAACATAAGTTTTGTAACATAGATTTATGTTTGGATATTGTGTGTTGCATAATATGTATTCTATAAGGTTGCTTATGATTTTTCTGTAACTTCCTTTACTCCGCTATTGTTAGTATTTTCTTCTTGCTGACTTTTTCTTATAGTATTGGTAACCAAAGTCTGCTTCATTCTATATATGAGTTTGCTACCAATACTCTGAGACCTATCATGCCCAAAACCAAACCCAATAATACACAAGAAAGATCCAAAAACTGTATCTATAAAATAACCTGCGAATGCAATAATTTCTAAGTCGAAGGAACTGCAAGAAACTGCACCTAAGCAGTTTAACCAAAAAAAAAAATCACAGAAGCAGTTCCTCATTCTACTTAACGAATAAAAGTGTAGCAAACCTATTTGCAGAATTCAGCAGGTTTTGCTTACGAATACCCAAAGAATAAATTAACAACAAGAATATACCAACAATAGCGGAGTAAAGCGAAAACTCATATACAATATCATACACAAATCATAAGCAACGCAAAATACCCAAACACTGTTACAAAACATACGTTTACACAATAGCCACGACGATACAGATTACACAAACAAAAAACACAAAGTAACACACAAAACAGTCAGAATTTGACATATCTAGGGTAATAACACCACCCTAAGATTTTTTTAACTATACACATGCTGTGGCCTAGAAGACCGAGGCCAAGTACGTCAATTTTGGAAAGGCATAACCTAATAAGACGGTAACGACGGCTCAGTTGGAAGGGGCGCAGTCGATCGACAAGTTTAGTTGATTTGCGATCGACGGTCCGAGCCTCAGCCAGGTCATGAAATTAATAAAAGGCCAACGTCGGTAGTATAAAATTCAATAGAATTTACAAGTTGGTCAGGAATAACTGGTGTCTGATCGGCCTATGGAGGAGCGGTACTGCAAAGGATAAAGGCTTGCGGCTTGGTGATACTCCTCCATAGATCCCTACAGAAGGGCGTTGACAACTAATAACGGTGTATATATACAGTGATGAGCGCACTAATAACCGACAAAATAACGCAAAAGATGGAAAACATATTAAGTTGTGAGATAAAAAGAGATGAACCTAGCGGAGGTGTTAATTTTAGCGATAGTAACTTATAAAATGCCATTATATTGATTGTTTCCCACCTTTAGACGTATCGGACGGGTTTGAGAAATGCCACTGTAATCGTGACAGTTTTAGTTGACATACTCTTCTGATACGTCGAAAGGTGGAAAACGATTAATATAATGTCAATTTATATGTTACTATCGCTAAAATTAAGACCTCTACTAGTATTATTTCTTTTTATCTCACAATTTAATATATTTTCCATCTTTTGCGCTATTTTGCCGGTTATTAGCGCGCTCATCACTGCATACACTGTGCGTCAGAGAAAAGAAGCATCCAAAAAATAGGTAATTTTTTAAGTCTCGTATCTCCTAAACCTGTAGTCCGATTTAAGTCTTTTTTTAAATATTTTGTAGCCTTGTTCTTTTAGTAATATAGCTGTAGTAATATTTTTGCTAGACAGGTACATTTTCATTGTATACCGGGTGTACGAATCACACTGTTTTTTTCTCAAAGTTCGCAACACCCTGTGGAATATTCTAGCATTTCTAAAATACTGATATTAAAACCCAACTATAGCCTCATATTTTCTTAACACTCTGTTTTTTATTCATTCACTTGTGTTGAATAATACAAAAGTTAGGTACTTTAACAACTAGTCATGTTCTTCATCAGTACAAGGTCTTTAAAAATAACGACAGTTTGACTTATGCTTCGTTTCCGAAATAGAGGGTGTTGTCATTTTTCTTACAAACTGACGATTTATTTATTGCTCTAAAACTGGTAGAGATATGCAAATGAAATTTGGTGGGTTTTAAGACGTAGTTATTTTACATTTTTTGACATACAAATAAGAATTTAATATTCACCATTGGCGTGCATACGGGCAATAAGATCGGTCATATTACCCGTATGCGCGCCAATGGTGACTATAAAATTCTTAATTGTATGTTAAAAAATGTGCAATAACTACGTCTTAAAACCTATCCAATTTCATTTGAATATCTCAAACGGTTTTAAAATAATAAATAAATAGTCAGTTTGTAAGAAAAAATTTAACATCCCGTATCTCGGAAACGAAGCATTTGAGGACATACGATTATAAAGCAAACTGTCGTTATTATTAAATTTTTTAATGCAGAATTACCTCTTAAAGTTTGTCGCACTTATTTAGAAACACCTTGCACAGATGAAGAACATGGCTAGTTGTTAAAGTACCTAACTTTTGTATTATCCAACATAAGCCAATGAATCAAAAAACAGAATGTTAAGAAAACCTGAGGCTATAATTGGGTTTGAATTTCAGTATTTTATAAATGCTAGAATATTTCACAGGGTGTTGCCAACTTTGAGAAGAAAAACACAGTTTGATTCTTACACCCGGTATACAATAAAAGTTTACCTGTCTAGCAACAACATTATTACATCGATATTGCTAAAGAATAAGGCTATAACATATTACAAAAATTACCTAAATCGGAAAACAGCCTTAGGAGATACGAGACATTAAAAATTACCTATTTTTTTGTGTGCCCGTTTTCTCTGACGCGCAGTGTATATAACCTAATAAAACTTAGTTAGAAATCTTTCCAGAATTTTCTTAAAATAATATTTTCTGAGAACGATTTCTGCAGTGGAAATCGAAATATCACACATTAGTAAATGTAAACGTGATATTTCGATCTTCTTCTTCCTGTGCCACTCCTATAGCAGATTGAAAATCATCAAGGCTACCCTGACCTTGTTTACAGCTGACCTAAAACGTTCATTAGTGGTGCAGCCATCTCAAATTCCGCAACGATGACATTCTTCTACGGCCTGGATACCGTTTTCCTTCTATTTTTCTTTGCATTATATTTTTTTTGAAGTAATACGATATTTTGATAATTTTTATCAAACCAGTAATTGTGTTTTAATCCCATATATACATAATGTTTAAATTATACATGCCACAAGAAGGTAGTTTCAAAACCATATTTGTACTACTTCTCGCTCTATACCTTTTCTGTATTTCATCTCTTCTCTGACCATTACAATCTTTCTGGAATCCATGAAGACTTCATATTTATTGGATAAAATAGTGTCAAGTACATGGCATAGTCTGTGCTGATTTAATTTTCAGTAGTAATAACCCAAGGACATTGATAATTGTTCGAAAAAATTTTATAACAGATTTCGAAAGCTTGTTGCTTGGAAACAGACCGACGCCGTAGGCGGAGGTCTGTTGCCTGTAAGCAACAAGCTTGAGAAAGTTGTTAAAAAATTTTTGAGCATTTATCAATGTTCGAGGGTTATTCGGATAGAAAATTTTTTACTGTAAACACTATTCTTTGGTATATTTGATTCGATAATTTCATTAATATTCTCATCAGTATTACAACCAAATCGTGACATTTTGAAATATTGAATATTTGAAATGTCAAAATCGAAATGAAACGAAATGTAGGTATCCATAGCTACATGATTGAGTGAAAACAGCCCATGGGATCTGTTTTCAGTATAATGTTGGTTTTATTGGTTGTATTCAATCAGATGACCACAAATTAATTGATTTCATTGGATTTCTAATTGACCAAAAATTTTTCAATAATAATACCACTAGTGATTCAATTTTCGCGATAAGTCTGTCGATTTACTTCTAAACGAAACTGAGTTGCTTGAAAACACCATAGTCCTGTCGCCAGGGGGGTACAACGGCCTCCTTAATTCAGATGGACTTACCTAAGTTTTTTTTATATATTTTGACCCGTAGAATACGAATTTTTTGGGTAACAGTTGATCCGGATGTCGATAAGATTGTTATAGACAAAGAACTTGAGGAATTACATAACAGCGGTTTCTCGCAAAACAAAACATATTTTTGTATTTTTTGGGTCATTTTAAGCAAAAAATATTTCAACAAGTTTTTTCGTAGAATGCATAGATTTCGAGATAACCGCGGCTGAACTTTCAAAAAATTAAAAAATTGCAATTTTTGCACCCGAATAACTTTTGATTAAAAAATAAAGTAGCAATTCTGCTTACAGCATTTGAAAGTTTAAGTCAAACTATATCGGTTTTGATTATTTGCATTGCTAAAAATTAATTTTTTTATTGTTAAACTAATCTATAAACACATAGTGTTTCCAGTGCCTAATACATGCGTTTTAACGCATGCTACGTAGAAATTGCCTCGCTTGCACTCGTAGCTTGTTTAACAATAAAATAATAAATTTTTAGCAATGCAAATAATCAAAACCGATATAATTTGACTTAAACTTTCAAATGCGGTAAGCAGAATTGCTACTTTATTTTTTAATCAAAAGTTATTCGGGTTCAAAAATTACAATTTTTCGATTTTTTGAAAGTTCAACCGCGGTTATCTCGAAAACTATGCATTCTACGAAAAAACTTGTAGGAATATTTTTTGCTTAAAATGACCCAAAAAATACAAAAAGATGTTTTGTTTTGCGAGAAATCGCTGTTATGTAATTCCTCAAGTTCTTTGTCTATAACAATCTTATCGACATCCGGATCAATTGTTACCCAAAAAATTCGTATTCTGCGGGTCAAAATATATAAAAAAAACTTGGGTAAGTCCATCTGAATTAAGGAGGCCGTTGTACCCCCCCTGTCGACAGGACTACCACGAGTCCGTAGGACGAGTGGTGTATTCTTTAAGCAACTCGGTTGAGTTTAGAAATAAAAGACAGACTTATAAGATAAATTAAATCACGAGTGGTATTTTATTAGACTATTTCACGAACAAAGTGATAGGTCAAAAATTCAGTAGAATGAGAGGAAGGAATTTAATAATAATACATTTGATCTAGGTAACCCAAATCTACCCATTTTTTGAATAATTCACAATAAGTCATAATCATGAAATATTTATTATAACTATAAATAATTTGTTATAATTATTTTTTACCTATAACAATAAATAGTTGAAGGCCCAGTCTTTTAGAATGAATGCTAGTCTTTCGTTGTTATTTTTTGCATCTAATTTGTAGTTGCGATCCACAAAGAACATCATAAATTGTCTCCATATATAAGATTTAGATTTTCTTGTGTTACTCGGTATATTTTATTCAATGTTTTGGTTTATAACTTCGTTTGAAGTACCACCGAAACGACTCATTTTGACGTATACAGCTACAATAATTTTTTTGGCAAACGTCAAACTTTGCTTTGCGATCGGTATCCATGGTTACGTCGTTGAAAACACGAAGCTGATAGACCAATCAGAATTGAAAGACAGTTGGTGTTTTCGCGATAACACAAGCTGTCTTTGGTTTGTGATTGGTCAGATTATGTGAACATTTTAAGATGAGTGAAATAGTCACTGAAACTGTAACAAAACAGATAATTTTATTGTGTAAATCAAAACTTTTAATATAAGTATTGGTTATTCAACATAGTTTCAAAAGTTATGCATCACCTAAAATTATGCTCATTTTCATATTTGATTTTTTCATGAACAGATTAATGGATTGCCCTAATTTTTTTTATTATTTTAGATTTTTTAGATTTCTCTTTGTTATTTAAACACTTGGGCAAAGGTTTACTCAAACTTATTTTTTGTACTTATACCGGGTAGAAGCACAGAAATGTTTTTTCTTATGTTAAGTTTGAGACACCCTGTAGGGAGGACAAAGTACAAGTATGAGTATATATCGAAATAATATTGTAGTCTTATGTTTTGAGGACATTTTGTTTTTTTAATATCCCTGATATCTCTAGAAAGAAAGAAAATAGACGATTGTATTCTTTAATATGTGTTTTAACTAAAACAAAAGTTTAAGACACCTTGTAGGGAGGAAATGGTACAAAGGTGGGTATACATTGAAATTATATTATTGTGTCCTATTTTGTGAACATTATCTTTTTTGAGTGTCTCTGATGTCTTTAATAACAAAGAAACTAGACGGTTTTACTCTTTAATATGTGTTTTACCTGACGACATGCGATACATGAGGAGGCGATATCTTATCATACACTAAGATGAAGTTATTTCCTATATATAGTGCAAAAGGAACAACGTGTTCAAAGGAAAGGAAATCTGTGAAATGTACCTCTCGCTATTTAAAGAACCCTCACGTAGACACTAAATCCGTACTAACTCTCAAGGAAATTCTACCCCAAAAAATCACGGAACCTCCATTAAACAATCTCGTCTCCACTTACTGGGTCGACAAAAGGTGTCGACCAGAATTGTTACCGTTATGTGCCTTTCTGTTTTTAAAGTTTTGTTAACTGTTTTTTTACTCTTAATTTAGTTTTGTTTCAGTTAAAACACGTCATGTTAAAGAATAACACCTTCAATTTTCTTTGTTTCTAAAGATATCAGGGACATTTAAAAAACAAAATAATCGCAAAACGTAAAACTAAAATACAATTTAGATGTCACCGCTACAGGTTGTCTCAAACTTAAGATAAAAAAACGTTTCTTGTCTTCCAACAATTTTAAGCAACTGTGTAAGTACAAAAAAAAATTTAAAATAATAAAAAAAATAGCGGAATCGGTTAATCTGTTTAAGAAAAAATCAGCTATGAAAATAAACATAATTTTTCTACGGCCGTGCTAAAAGAGCCACTTTCACGCACGTATATCGTTTCCGAAAGTTGCACTTTCCCGCACGGCATGCGTAAAAGTAAATTTTCCCTCACTGCGTGCGGGAAAGTAAAATACCTTGTAATATGGCATTATAATATATTATAATACAAGCAATAAACTAATATTTAGATATTATTTACTAATCATTCATAGGAGATTCTGACCAATAGAAAGCAACAGAAATAAAAATTAAACTGATAATTTTTTAATGATTTTAACTTCCAATCGTATAGTAAGATATTTGATCACGTGTTTAATTCTGTCCAATCAGATTAAAATTTTACTGAGAATTATCTACTGTAGAAAATTACCCATAGAATTTTTTTAAGTAGATTGTTTCTGTTTAATGGCAACCAGTTTCCTAGTTTTGAAAACTGTCACATTTAAGAAAATACCCATAATATACCTATTAAAAAATAATCTCACGAATACCACACGACAGTAAGAATAAATAAGAAAATAATGCTTCATTTTTACTCAAATTTGTTGTCATTGGGCAATAGCCACTCGAGCCCTGCGGGCTCTCGTGTCTATTGCCACACAACAAATTTTCGAAAAACTGTCGCATTATTTTCAATTTATTCTCACTTTCTTGTGATATTATACCCGATTATTTTTGATAATTTGCCGTCGTCACCTATATTACGTCAGATGCCCTTCGTTGCTACGAAAAAATACATTCAGTGACATTAATGACAATTAATGTTTTAAAAATTATAAAAGTGATGACTTTCAACCGTAAAATATTTATAACAACTGTGTTTTTAATTGTACTAATTTGTACCTGCATAAATAAATGACAATAAAATTTTGGTTTTGAACAGTTTTATTCATGAAATAGTCGCAACAAATTACACTCGATCTCTAAAATTAATATAGAATTTTTTTCCCTCGTGACACTTTGACCTAATTTCACTCCCCTTCGGGTCGTGAAATTAAAACTGTCAAAGTGTCACTTGGGAAAAATTCAATAATTTTAGAGCTCTTGTGCAATTACTACTGATTATTTCATTCATAGGAGATTCTGACCAATAGAAAGCTACGGAAATCTAAATTAAACTGATAATTTTTGATAATTTCCGCCGTCAAGTATATTACGTCAGATGCCCTTCGTTGCTATGAAAAAATACATTCAGTGACATTAATGGCAATTAATGTTTTAAAAATTATAAAAGTGATGACTTTCAACCGTAAAATATTTATAACAACTGTGTGTTTAATTGTACTAATTTGTACCTGCATAAATAAATGACAATAAAATTTTGGTTTTGAACAGTTTTATTCATGAAATAATTTTAACAAATTGCACTCGATCTCTAAAATTAATATATAATTTTAGAGCTCTTGTGCAATTACTACTGATTATTTCATTCATAGAAGATTCTGAACAATAGAAAGCTACATAAATCTGAATTAAATCGATAATTTTTGATAATTGCCCGTCGTTAAGTATATTACGTCAGATGCCCTTCGTTGCTACGAAAAAATACATTCAGTGACATTAATGACAATTAATGTTTTAAAAATTATAAAAGTGATGACTTTCAATCGTCAAATATTTATAAAAACTTTGTGTTTAATTGTACTAATTTGTACTTACATAAATAAATTACAATAAAATTTTGGTTTTGAACAGTTTTATTCATGAAATAATCGCAACAAATTGCACTCGAACTCTAAAATTAATATAGAATTTTAGAGCTCTTGTGCAGTTACTACTGATAATTCGATGAAATAAAATTATTTTGCCACAATATTTAAAAGTCAGATCAGTAGACAATTACAATGGTTTTAAACAGTCGTCATGGAAACCAATATCGTCGTCGTGGTAACCCATTATATTGAAAGTTTGGTTTTGCCAACCTTGTCAAAGAATTAATTTGTGTATTTTCAATTCTAAATAACAATTGATATAACTCTATTTTTTGTGGCTTTTTTTAAAACGTACGGCCGTAGAAAAAATAATGTTCCTAACTCATTCGGAAAGTGTATTCCCCGCACTCGACTGCTTGCCCGAACTCCGCTATCTTGTCTCGTGCTTGAAAGTACCACTTTCCGCACTAGTTAGGAAAATGACTATTTAGGTGATGCATAACTTTTCAAACTATATGTATTTATTATCAATATTATCGTACTACTTAAGGTGATACAGTAGCGATCAACAGGTAGCCAAAACGCGTTCCAAGATTGCGGCTGTAATTTTGAATATTTTTTCGAGACATTTGGCACACGTATTCGTAATATAATAAAGAATGGCGGTACAGAGCCCAATTTGAAAAATATATTAATATGTGGAAATTACTCTGTAATTAAATACAATATTAAAAAACGAGCCTGTACCGCCATTAAGAGGAACAAAAAAATACACTTTCTTCAAATAAACTTTTTTATCCGATGCCTAGATTTTGTGTCATTTTGGAACTACTAATGAAATAAAAAAATTTAGTAGTTCCAAAATGACACAAAATCTAGGCATCGGATAAAAAAGTTTATTTGAAGAAAGTGTATTTTTTTGTTCTTCTTAATGGCGGTACAGGCTCGTTATTTTAAATATTGTATTTAATTACAGAGTAATTTCCACATATTAATATATTTTTCAAATTGGGCTCTGTACCGCCATTCTTTGTTATATTACGAATACGTGTGCCAAATATCTCGAAAAAATATTCAAAATTACAGCCGCAATCTTGGAACGCGTTTTCGCTACCTGTTGATCGCTACTGTTTCCTCTTAATATGCGTGCAAGAGATTAAAAAAAATTAATATACTGTTATTATTTGTGTACCTAATTAAAACAACACAAAATATGTAACGAATTATTAAAAATAGTACATATAACACTTTTAACAAACATACATCCAGGATTTAAAACTATATTATCCTTAATTATTATCAAAAGATACAAAATCTCGTCAAGTGATTTTTCATTTATATGTAAAGTTTATTCTATGATCTAATATTTATCTTTATTTTCTCGTCTAGCTCACTACATATCTGTTGCCAAATGTGATATTTTTATTCAAAGTAATCCGCGCTCTTAAGTCTGTCTCCTCAGTTCTCACCAGTCTCAGTCAGAACGTTCGCGCAATTTTTAAAATTTTAGAATATCGGAAAATGACAGCCGACATACTGTTACCGGTGAAATTTAGTTTTTTTTTCTGCCGGGATGATGACGAAATTAATGTGCGCTCAATTGTTATTACGGCCAATTAACAAAAATACTATATAAAATTATGTGACAGTAAACATTAAATAATAATATTAGTGATATTTGTAAAACCAGTGACCATGTAATTGACGTGACTTAATAACCACCAATACCAGTAGTTTAGCAGGACTTTATAACCAATCAAACAGTATTTTATAAACCTCTCTAATATAATTGTAATAATTTTATAAAATCTACGATTCAAATTTTTAAAAACCTACGCTAATAGATAGTGCCAAGTAGTTTCAATTTTAGACTATTTTATTCAGTGGAGTACATATTGTTGAATATATATTTTAATTGAAGAGGAATACAAGAGAGTTTGAAAAACTGCCAAGGAGATTTTAAATCATGGGATACGTGGTCAGGCAACAGTCCTGCAAATGATTTGTGAACGTAATGTCAAGACTGTAATTAAGCTAATAAAAGATGTCTGAGAAAAGAAATTCAAAATTAAAAGCACTAGGTAGAAGTGCCAGTACAGAATCCACAGAGTATTCCATAACAATGGGAAAGTCAGTAAGAAAAAAGAGTAAAAAGGCAAAACCGAAAGAAAGATGGCTGCTTACAAGAAAAACTTGGCGTTATATGGCCGACGCTGGAAGAAAACTAATACCTGATGGTGCTCAAAATAGAGTGGAAGATATTCCGAAAATAGAAGCGTATTTCCAAGAAGTGTGCAAGAAAGAACCAAGATTTCTGTTATGGCGAAAAAATTCCTATCCTGGAGCTATCGGGTTTCGACAGAAGAAAAAAAGAGTTTCTAGGAAAGGTGGTAGTTGCCGAAATGCTGTATCTGCTGATGAGGTGAGTTTAGGTAAACCTGACAAACCAACAAGACCTACTCATCTTGCCATTGAGCATACTTCTACAGGAAAATTCGACGTAAGAAGATTAAAAGAAGAATTCCTAAGTCGTAATGGTAACCCTTCGGGATATTCCAGCTATGATCAAAAGATGAGCCCCACAGGAGCACCAGAGGAAACAGCAGAAGATAAGCAACTTATAAACATGTTGGAACAATATCTCTCTTTGGGAAAAGAAGAAACGGTGCCCGAAAAAGCAAAAGCAGATTTTAACTATCAAGATCTAGTAGACAAACTACAACGACACTTAACACTATACGGTGGAGATTACTACAGCGCTGGACATTCATCACATTTGCCATCTCAACATACTCAACATGCTCAACATGCTCAACATGCTCAACATACTCAACATGTTCATTTTGAAGGTGATCACATGCAAAGATCCTTGCTTGATACTTTAAGTCGTTACTATGGTCAATCCACAAATAGAGACAAAATAATCAGTGATTTATTGACGGATAGAAGGGCCTTAGAAAAACTATACTTCGAGTTACGAAAAACGAAAGGCTTTAGGGGAAGCCGAGGTGGTACTGGCTATACTACGTCTTTTGCCTATGGACCTCAAAGAAGCAATTATGAAAATACGTCTCTTAAGAGGCTTCTAAAAGAAAAAGAAAGCCCTTCGACCCCAACTCATCCTCCACCATTAATAGAGGTGGAAACGGCTACAGCGGAACCTTCCTTTCACAACTGGGGTACACAAACGTTACCGATACCGGAAGCTGTACTGCAAAAAGTTGAAGAAGATTATAGAAAACTTCAGGAAGAAAGAGGAGACGAAGTACCAACGAAAGACGGTAAATCATTTCGTAGAAGAAGTAGTGTAGATAACGACGACATATCGCAATCAGTAAGTGATACCATAAAACGTTACCTTAGGATGGCCCGTAAAAAAAGTGTAGATGTGGACAAAGTGGACAGATTTAAGAGAGTGAATTACGACAGAAATTTACGCAATATTAAAGCAAAAGGTGAAATTACTAAACCCGGTGATGACGATGGTTTAAATAAAGGTTGTCAAACCAACGAGGAATGGATTTTAACGTATCGCGATTTAAAATTTTCTGACTTGTACGATGTTTCGGACGTGGAGAGCAGATTTTCGAGCTCTAGAAGTAGTATAGATATTGGGGTGGTAGATGAGGGTGCAAAATCTCTGCCTTCATCTCCTCCCTCAGCGAAAAGTGGGCATTCATTTTTAAGTCAATTATTGCATGGTAAACACGACAAGCATGATAAAAGTGATAAATCTTCTTCAGCAGTGACCAGCGGTGCCACCATGCAGAAGAGCAAATCCTCTTCTAGTGTGATGCACCATGGCAGTAGGTTGATGGCGAAGAAAATATTTAAGTCAAGGTCCAAAAGCCAAACTAGGTCAACGCATCCTTGTAGTTGGACTCCGCAGGTGAGTATTTTATATATTTTAGTCTTAAGTAGTAGCCCTTTTGATAATATAGATTGCCTTATATTTCTTTTTATCTATTTTTTTGTACAATTGTGAAATTTAGTTTATAATTTCTTTTAAAAAAAGTTTTCTTCTTCTTCTTCTTCTTCTTCTTTCTTGTATGTATTACACACCTTTTCTTGATCTGACAATACTTCTTTGTGCATTTGGTGACTTATCTCGTGCTATTCGCATTGTCATATCCTCTGCAATTCTACTAATGTGTTCGTTCCACTCCTGTTTCCGTTTTGTCACCCATCCATTTGTCTTCTAATTGCATGTTCTTCTTATGTTTTCGCTTCTCTCCCTATCCAGCAGACTTTTCCCTGATATTCGTCGAAGTATTTTCATCTCTGTTTCTAGCACTCGTCTCGTTTTAGATGTGTCAGGTCTTGTGTCTCCGCCGTATATGTCAATATAGGTCTAATTGCTGCATTATAGATTCTTGCTTTTGTGTCCTGTCTTAGGTGTTTGTTCTTCCAGATTGTGTCATTAGGAGATCCCGACGCTTTACTTGCTTTTAAGCTTTGTTGTCGTACTTCTTCTTTAACATCTCCTTAACTAGTTATATCCATTCCCAGATATCTAAACCTTGCTTCCTGCTTTATTATTTTCCCATCAATTTCGATTTTACATCGTAGTGGGTTTTTAGATGTTGTCATACACTTGGCTTTTTATGCTGATATTATTATATTGTATTTTTTGGCTGTTGTATTGAAGATGTGTATTAATCTTCTGACTCGGCGATTAATGTGGCGTCGTCTGCATAACATAATATTTGGATTTATTTGTTCCCCATTCTGTAACCATGACCTTTACGTACTACTTGTATTATTTCGTCCATTATTATAATAAAGACCAGTGGGCTTAACGAGTCACCTTGTCTGACTCCGCTTTGTACTGGTATAAACTGTGTTAGTTTTCCATTTATCTTTGCCTGTATTTTATTATGGAATGACATTATGTTTTCGATGGTTTGTATAATATTGATTATTATGTTTCTTCTATACTGTAGGTGTAAGAGGTCTTCGACTTGGATGCGATCGAAAGCCTTTGTCAGGCCTATAAAACATAGATATGCTGGTTTATTGTACCTACTCGACGGCCTTTTCTGTGATTTGTCTTAGTACAAACACGGCGTCTTCGCAGGATCTTCCGCAGCTGAATCATTGTTGTTCATCTGATAAAGTTGTTAGTTTATTGATTTTGTTGATAAGGACTTTTTTGGTAAGCTGAAGTGCGGTGTTCAGTAGATTTATACCTCTATAATTAATGAGGTCTTCATTATTGAGTTTAAAAATAATATTGAATCTCTTTAATTCTCTAGGAGTATTTGTACATCACCACTTTCTATTATCAACAATTTATTATCAGAATATATTTTTTGTGTTTGTATCCTAGCTGTTTTGTATAAATACATAATGCTATGCAGTATCTCTTTTTGAGCGCTGATATTTTTAGACTTACTTTGTATCATCTACTTCTACACCTCTACATGTGTATCTAAAAAAATTAAATCTACCCAGTTGTCGACTTCTTGTCTATCTATTTCATTTTGCACTATTCATGCACCGATTTTCCTTCCTTGCAAAATTTGTTACTCCTTAATTTATATAACTTTTTATAGGCGAGCGGCACAGTCCTAATTTGAGGTTTAGAAATCGAAAAAGCGACCGTGATAGGCAAATGGCAAATTTTGGTCATTCTTTATGATTTCGAGGTCGCTGAATCCGAATATGAATTTATTTTTATCTAGAATTTGTGGAATACGTTCAAAAATCAAATTTTATGCAAAAATGCGAAAAATCAATTTTGATGATTTTTCATATTCACCTTGCTGTATCTGTGGTCGCTGTAAATATTTCCTTTTAAAAATTTTACTGGACCATCCTTGAAGAATTTAGATAACAACGAGATTTTTCAGAAATGTATAAACAAATTAAAAGAGAAGCTGTTAGTTTTTAAACATTTGGCCGTCAGATATCGTTAGTTTCATGTTTACTTAAAAAATATGTTTGACAAACTTTTTAGTTTATAATTTTAATTAACACAGTATTAAAACATAAGTCATGAAGAAGTTTTTTGGAAAATTTCAAGTTAAAATATGCAATAGGAAAAAAGATATGTGACTTTATAAACGAGTGGCACTCCCCAAAAATAAACGCTTATTTCTCGATATATTGACCACGGTGTGGTGAATAGCTAATTTTCTTCTTACTTTATGTTCTTGATGGTTCTGAAAACGAAAATGAGGTTTATTTTGAATTTTAGATAGGGGAACATTGTCAAAATTGCAATATTTCCATAAAAATAAAAAAAAAAATTAAATCACGTTTTTCTTAAAATCAAAACTTGCACCATTTTTTTTTTCTATAAAATATTTTGTTCTTTGTACCCTATGTTTCAACATAACCTTTGATTAAAAAGCTAAATTTCAAATTTTGTTACTCAAATTTTGCCATTAAACTGTGCAATTCAGGAATCTGCACTTTTTACTTTAAACAATTCATAACTTTTAATATAATAAGACCGAAAGATTCCAACAGATTCCATTGTCTTCAAAAAGGTTAGAAATATATACAATAAAAATTTCAGAAAAAAGTATTAAAATAGAACAGATTTGTAGCGAGTTAAACGCAAAATAAAATCGTGATTTAATTTTTTTTTTATTTTCAGGATAAAATTGCGATTTTGACTATGTTCCCCCACGTAAATTTCAAAATAAACCTAATTTTCGTTTTCATCACTATCAAAAACATAAAATATGACCAAAATTAGCCATTCACCACACCGTGGTCAATAATTCGAGAAATAAGCGTTTTGTTGGGGTGTGCTGCTCGTCTATAAAATAACATAACTTTTTTTCTATTACATATTTTGAGTTAAAATTTTCGAGAAATCTTCTTCATGAACTATGTATGTTTTATTGCTGTGTTCCTTAAAATTATCAACTAAAAAGTTTGTCACACAACTTTTTTAAGTAAACATGAAACTAACGAAATCAGACGACAGAATGTTTAAAAATTAACAACTCCTCTTTTAATCTGTTTAAAGAAACCACAAAAATTTTTTTGAAATTAGATATTTGATAAAATACAATACCTATTATAATGATTGACGATACACTACGTTATCGGTATTGAATAAATAATTACTATTATTTTATCCACATTTAGCCATACGGCTCACACTCTCCCTAAGGGGAAAACTGACTCATCCCAGATACCTACGGTATCAAAAGAATTGAGCTCTGGTGCGACTATTTATGTGTTATCGAGGTGTATCTCCCAAAAGTTTTCGTACACATCTGGCCGTTCCGAGTAGTACAGCTTTTTGCATGGTCACATAAAGATGTTCATTTAGACCCAGCTTTTTTATGCTTTCGAGGAGGTTCTTCGAAATGACTCCAGTAGTAGACATAATAATATGTATCGTTGGGTACTTTGCATTCTCCATTGTCTTCGTATTTGAATTTCCAGGTCTCTGTATTTGGCGATCTTTTCAGTAAATTTAGTACGTAGATTATTGTTGTTAGGTATCGCCACATTTTTCAACGAAAACTTTTCGTTTATAAATTTGCAAAAGTCTGTGTGTTATTGCGTTGCCGCTCCTGCAATACTTAGAGCAGGTGTATCGATGGATTCTTATGTAGTTTTGCCTTCTGAATCCAAATCTGAAAACGGAATTTCGATATATCTAACCGTCTTCGAGATAGTCGACCTCAAAGTCTAAAATGTGACGTCACAATCCGGTTATTTCCTACAGACGCACTAAACGTCAGCTCAAATGGTTGATTAGGAAGTAGGCTACTTTTGTTTTAAATCTCGATTTGCCAAGCATAGGTTATTTACATTTGAGTTTGACACTTCGTGAATGTCAAACTAAATTTTAAATTAAGTATTAATAAAATATCAATGACATTTGATAGTGAATTTAATTATTATATAAAATAAATAAGATGTCCAAAAATACAATTTAAGTATAAATATTTTAAAAGCAATAATTTATTAACAGTTTTAAAAAGGTTTATACCACTATAAATACGGCCTCCCCTTTATGATAAATGGACTGTTCCATTTGCCATAAAATTAAAATATTATGTATACCTAGTCGTTCCCTAAACTCGATACAACTGGCTAGTGATTGTAAAAGGTAATTTTTTTGTGTTTTGAGAATTTTGCCGAAATTGGCAAAACTACACTAATTATTTAGTAATAATTATTAACAATTTAGAAATTATTTTTTTGTCGAATTGGCAAAATTATTGACTAAAATCACTAGCCAGTATTGTGCCTGTGTACATCCTTCTAATGGAAAAAATATTTGAAGATTTTTCTCAAATTATGGATACCAAGAACATTTTCATTTATAACTCTTTTATTTTTAATTTGACAAATTTTCCAAAGATTTTTCTCAAATTATGGATACCAAGAACATTTTCATTTATAACTCTTTTATTTTTAATTTGACAAATAAAAGTTATTCTTCATAAAAAGCTCTTCATGTTCTAAGATTTATGATGCAACCATCATATATAGGGTTTCCCAAAAGTAGGGGAACGGTCGAATATTTCGCGAAATAAACATCGGATGGAAAAACTGAAAAATACGTGTTCAATCATTTTCAAAAATCTATTGAATGACACCAAACACCAACTCCCACTACACCCCCTGGAGGTGGGGTGGGGGGTAACTTTAAAATCTTAAACAGGAACCCCTAGTTTTTCTTGCAGATTTGCATTCGTTACGTAAAAGTAAGTAACTTTTATCCAAGACATTTTTTCGAACTGTGGATAGATGGCGCTATAATTGGGAAAAACGATTTATCGTGATACCATAGGTAAAATATAGAAACGGTCTAATATCTCGAGAAATACACTTCCAAATAAGAAACTAAAAAACAGGTTTTTAATATTTTTCGAAAACCTATCGACACAGACTAAACATGACCCTCCAACCACCCCCTGGAGGTGGGGTATGGGGTAACTTTAAAATCTTAAATAGCAACCCCCACTTTTTATTGCAGATTCGAATTCGTCATGAAAAGTTAAGCAACATTTATTCGAAACATTTTTTAAAAATGCTGATAGATGGCGCTAATAAATCGTATTTTTCCAATTAAAGCGCAATCTATCAACAATTCTAAAAAATGTTTCGAATAAATGTTGCTTAGTTTTTCATGACAAATCCGAATCTGTAATAAAAAGTGGGGTTGCTATTTAATATTTTAAAGTTACCCCCCACCCCACCTCCAGGGGGTGGGTTGGAGGTTTTCGAAAAGTATTAAAAAATTTGTTTGGTTTCTCATTTGGAAGTGTATTTCTCGAGATATTAGACCGTTTCTGTAATTTACCTATGGTATCAGGATAAATCGTTTTTCCCAATTATAGCGCCATCTATCCACAGTTCGAAAAAATGTCTTGAATAAAAGTTGCTTACTTTTACGTAACGAATCCAAATCTGCAAGAAAATCTAGGGGTTTCCATTTGAGATTTTAAAGTTACCCCCCACCTCACCTCCAGGGGTGTAGTGGAGGTTGGTGTTTGGTGTCATTGGATAGATTTTTTAAAATGATTGAACACGTATTTTTCAGTTTTTCGATCAGATGTTCAGTTCGCGAAATATTCGACCGTTCCACTACTTTTGGGATACCTTGTATAAAATTTTATTAATTTTATACGAGGTATATAAAAAATATGAATTTCGATCAAGAGTAAACTACCTTTATAGTTCATAACATTTAAATTAGAATGATATAATTGCACATTAAAACATAATTATTAATTCTAAACTACTTTTCATAATAGCAATTTTCCATATTGTGAATTAAAATACGTAAATATACAAAGTTTTCGTTGTGACAATTCTCGCATTTTCAGCTTGTTTTTTTATGTAATTATGTTTATTTAAAAATCTACATAATTAAAAGAGTATTAAGTAAATTTGTTCCCTGTTTTTGGGCATGAAGAAGAGACTTCCAATGATGTCTCATCTTATTCTATTTATGTTAAAGTGTTAAAATAGGTCCTGAGGCCAGGTTCTATCTATTCTCCTTGTGACAGGGCCATTATGGAATAATTCCTTTACTAACTCATTGTCATGGTGAATGGTACACTCGTTTTGTGATTCCGAGGCTCGATGGATTTCTTCTCTGATGAAAGGTATATTTAAGTCTTTGGATGATATTCAGTGATGTTGACTTTGCACAGCCCCAGAGGTGTAGTCCGTAGTACCAAATAGGTTTGAGTATTGCTTTGTATAGAAGAATTTTTTTTTTGATGTTGAGTTTTGATCTGTGTCCAAGGAGCCAATACATTTGCCGAAATTTTAAGTCTAGTTGTCTTCTTTTAGTCTGTATATGTTTTTCCAAGTAAGACGTTGGTCAAGATGGAGGCCAAGGTATTTAGCGTCTGTTACTGTTGGTATTCGTACATTTTCCATTCTTACAGGTGGGCATGTGTTGTGGCTATTTGTAAACGTTATTTGAGATGATTTTGTTTTATTTACTTTTGTTCGCTATTTTGTGTACCATTCAATGAGTATGTCCAGATGGTGTTGCAGGTCTTGTGAGGCTTGTATGTGATCTTCATTTACCGCTAGTATTGCTACGTCATCAGCAAAGGAAGCGATCCTAGTATTATGAGACTCTGGTATATCGGATGTGTAGCGGCTGTGTAGAGTGAGAAAATCAGCGGCCCGAGAACACTACCTTGCGGAACTATCGTATCTAAACTAAGGTATCGCCACATCAGTTAGTGTTCTTTGTCTTGTTAATTTATTAACTACATAGTACGACATCTAGTCTATTATGAGCCACTGTTTGATCTGTGAGTACAGTGCGGTCCCAGTATAGCATACTCTCATGGACGTATTGATAATATGGGAGATGGTCCGTTTGGAGTAGTCCCAGCTTGATAGCTATCTCCTGATGAAGGATCTTTCCTACTAAGTTATGCCGTTTCTTGTATTCAGTTGCAGCAAATTCCTGGTAGCCCCCTGTAAGATGTTGGATGGTTTCTTGGGCTTGACATTCATATCGGCGTTTGGCGGTTTGGACCTGATGGTCTTTGACGATATATTTCAGGTAATTTTTGGTTGGTATAACCTGATCCTGAATGACCAGTAACGTTCCTTTAGTTTCGGGGAACATTTTTCCTGATGTCACCAACAGTTCGACGCTGTATTGTTGACATAGTCTTGGCTAACCTCATTGGGATGTCGCCCGTGCAGAGGTTACCCATCCAGGTGCGCATTTTTCCGTCTTTTGTAAGGTGATTTATGCGCATTTCTGGTTTCCTCAGTTTGATCGATGTTGTGTCATCTACTGCGCAGATCGCGCGATGAAGAATAGAGGTCTTAGCTTGCATCTGAAAATAAGTTCTTAAATTTGTTTATCTAATGGCTCACATATATCCATAGGTCCTCTTCCTCCTAGATTCCGTGGTAATGTCGTTCTTTCTACTGTAGTTCAAGGATGGTGTTTTTGTGACTTTGTGAGGTGTGTTCTTAGTTTTTGATAAAGATTCTTGATGTCCGTTTTTTTCCACTTAACAATGCCAAACGAATAGCTAAGCTCAGAACATGCGTAGGTAGGTGTTTAGTGCCTTACACAAATTTCTATTGTTAAGGTGTGAACGAAGCAGCTGTTTTACCCTTCGTATAAACTCCGCGGTTGCTTCAATTTTCATTTGCTTATGGTTTGCGAGTTTCGTATAGAGTACTAATTTCATAATTGATAACACGATTCTTTCTATGATCATTCACAACAAAAAATATATTTAAGTTTATTAATTTTATAACGCAAATAAATTAAGTAGTTTGTCAGTTTGTTTACATATTGAGAACTGTCAAAGCGCATATTTATAATTGACTCGCCATTGGTCACTGCGCGTGTGCCACCTTCATCGCGAATGAAATGTCGCGATTCTATTGGTTAAAAATCTGTATCGTAATGAAAATCTGTATCATAATGAAGTTCATTATGATACAGGTAGTGAAATTATAATTGATATACCGGGTGTCCACTTATATTTTCCCCCATTTTAACTTCTAAACGGCTTAAGATAAAAATATGCGGTTTTCACTGAAATGTTTTATTTTAGTAAAAGTTTGGTCGGAATGAATTGAATTTTTTATATCGGTTTCAAAAATGAAATAAAATATGGCGAATTTTTGAAAAAAACGTTGACTTTTTTTTAATAGAACACCCAGTATATTCTTTTGTAAATTGAAAGAAAGGTCATTCACCTATCTAGCGATATAAATTTTTTCAAAATCGGTTGTCAAATCGCTGAGTAATTAATTTTTAAAATGAGAGGTGCAACGTGGATATCACATACCTACCTAAATAACATAACTAACCAAGTTATGTGATTTCATCTCATTTTAAAAATTAATTGCTCAGTCATTTGACAACCGATATAAAAATTTTTTATATCGCTGGATAGATAAATGACCGTTTTTTCAAGTTTTTAGGTAAGTGACCATTTTTTATATCGCTTTTAAATAAAAATGGCGGATTTTTGAAAAAAAATAACGTTGCTGACTTTTTTATTAAAACACCCAGTATATTTTGATGTATCTTGAAAAAACGGTCATTTACCTATCCAGCGATATAAAATTTTTTAAAATCGGTTGCCAAATGACAGCAATTAGTTTTTAAAATGAGAGATGCAATGTGGAAATCACATAACATAATATCATTTTGCTCAGTTATGTTATTTAGGTATGTGATATCAACGTTGCACCCCTCATTTTAAAAATTAATTACTCAGTGATTTGACAACCCATTTTGAAAACCTTTATATCGCTGGATAGGTGAATGACCTTTTTTTCAATTTACAAAAAAATATACTGGGTGTCCCATTAAAAAAAAGTCAACAACGTTTTTTTCAAAAATCCGCCATTTTTCTTTCGCATTTCAAAGCGATATAAAAAATTCAATACATTCAGAAAAATCTTTTACTAAAATGAAACATTTCAGCGAAAACCGCATATTTCTATCTTGAGCCGTTTAGAAGTTATAGGCAGTTAGAATGGGGCTAAATATAAGTGGACACCCGGTATTATAGTATGAGAATAGAAAAGAATGATTTTTAATAAAAAATATTTAAAATATGGGATCAGAATCAAAGTAATTATATTACTATTGGCCTCTTGGTACTTTCCATGGATGTCATCTAGGCTATTAAGATAAAGAGTTTTAATGTTTAACATGTTCAAAAATCAAATTTTATGCCAAAATGAGAAAAATAAAGTTTGATGATTTTTCAACTTTACCTCATTGTATCTTTGGTCGCTGTAAATATTTCCCTTTGAACATTTTACTGCCTCATCTTTAAAGTATTTAGATAACAATGAGATTTGTTCAAAATGTTTAATTTGTTATAAATCTGTAGATGTTACATTAATATAGAGTTATAAGAGGCCCTTTTGTTTTATTCTAAAATATTTCTCAGATATAAGATTGCGAAAGTTCCGCGTTATCTCGACATAAACTTTGTAAAATAAACATGCCCGTTAAAACTTTATCAAAAGCATACGCTACATACAAAAAGACAGTGGTACTTATAATTAAATGTTTTTTGGTAATATTTGTGTTATGCTTTTATCTTGTGAACTTGGCCAATTTCCTATTTATAAAGTCAAATATTTGAATCATATTATTTTTGTCTGAAATTGTTATGTTTACTCTTTGGTAAGAATCTTCTTGGTCCAAGAGCTGTGAGACATTTTTGATTAGGTATTTTAGGCAACCTGAAAATTTTTCAGGTGACTCTTCCATGATAACTTAATACAAAAATGCCGGTCTGGCTGGAGGATAGCGGTTATTTTCCCCAAAAGTCCCCCCAAAGTTAAACAAAAGGGTAAAAATTGTTATTACAAAAAATATCATTGACCTGACTTTAAAGTAAATTTAAATATTCAAATATAAAGAAAATAAACAGGCCAGGCGATTTGAGGGCCATCTTAACTGTGCAAGATACTTGCATGGGCGCTCCAGGAATATTTTCAGGGGATGTATCTGAACTTCAGAAGATTTCATCTGAATCTGTACATACTATTAACGAGTATAAAATATACAACTATACATGCATAGTGTTAAAACTTAATACATAATTTGTTTAATCCTAAATAAGGTGGCAATGACATATTTGCTGATATTTTGTAAGTTGCCGATTGTCAGAATGACAAGATCCAATAATTCAATTTCATTACGTACACCAACGAATGTATTTTAGACGAAGAATAAATTTAATAAATTGAAGATAAATTCCTTTTATTAGAACCACAAAAATAATACAGTCCACCCAAGATATTTATACATATTTTTTGGTCCTTCGAGCCGGATATTTTGAAAGTCAATTGCAACGATCTATTGAAGAAGAAGCCACAAGCGAAGTCTATAGTAGCAGTCAGTGGCCCAGTCAAGTAGTGAACAATTTTAAAGAAATTATTACACAAAGAGGTGATATTCAATAAAATCAATTGCAACAATCTATTGAAGAAGAAGCCACAAGCGAAGTCTATAGTAGCAGTCAGTGGCCCAGTCAAGTAGTGAACTATTTAGAGAAATTATTACACAAAGAGGTGACATTCAGTCTACAAACGAATTGGTCAACTATAAATTACAGTTCAAGAACGCTATTAAAATTATAACACGAAGATATCCTTTTAAACTATTTTCTGATCATATTACTGTAATTAAGGGTTTGCAGTTTTACATTATTTTGATTACCCCCTTTTTTCAACTTTAAAACGATTATTTTGAAGTCATTTAGAATATCTATTTTTGAATATTTGTCAAATTGACATTTCGATAACAGTTCCAGTTACTTAGAACTTGGAACTGATTTCATTTAACGTTGGTGTACATTTCTAGGTCAATATTGCATTTTTTCCTATTATTTCAAAATTGATACAATTTTCAAGTAAAATACAATTATTTTTGATGAAATAATGTGTCCATTTACCATTGCACAATAATTACACTTGGGATACTATTTCCATAAGTTCAAGTTCAAGTTTCAAGTTCAATATAAGTTCAATTTTAACAGGTCTACTTATACCTGTTTTCAATCAATTGCCAATTTACCATTTCTATATTACGAGGTACGATTATACGAGGATTACGAGGTAGATACAATATTACCTCTATAACAATACAAATACAATTATTGTCAAAGGTCTATTTATACCTTTGTCAAACCATTGCTAGATTACAATTTTAACAGGTCTATTTATACCTGTTTTCGATCAATTGCCAATTTACCATTTCTATATAACGAGGTCGAGGTACGAGGATTACGAGGTATTACGATTTTACTTCTATACGAATACAAATACGAATAAAAATACGAATACAAATAATACAAATACAAATACGAAAAATACAATTATTGTCATAGGTCTATTTATACCTTTGTCAAACCATTGCTAGATTACAATTTTAACAGGTCTATTTATACCTGTTTTCAATCAATTGCCAATTTACCATTTCTATATTACGAGGTACGATTATACGAGGATTACGAGGTAGATACGATATTACCTCTGTTACAATACAAATACAATTATTGTCAAAGGTCTATTTATACCTTTGTCAAACCATTGCTAGATTACAATTTCTATTTAGCCTATATTTCCATTTTGATTATTAATATGTCTATTAAACAATTAATAAGAAACAGAAATTCATTGACTCAAGAACTAGCAATGTTAAATGAATTTGCTACAAGTATAGATACCAATTTGCCTACTATTTCAGATGTAGAATACAGGTTAACTGGTTACAATGATTTATTACAAGAATTTAATCAACTGCAGAGAACTATAGAGGAGAAATGTGATGAAACAGATCTAGAGACTCATTATGAAACACGAAAGCAATTTAAAACATCATTTTTTGATGCTATGGCAATATTAATGAACTATGTGAATAAAAATGCAATTAATGTTACTAATGGTACAACTTTCCCCAATTCAAATCAATCTTTTGACTATATAAAAAATAACTTTTTACCAAAAATAAAATCAAATATAAGCCATACCAAAGATCAGTGTAGACTAGATAATTGTAAAAAATTTTCAAAAAAGCATAGTACATTGCTGCACATTGATTCTCAAATTAAATCAACAATAATTTTAGAGCCATCTACTAGTCAAACAAATTTATTAGTTGAAAATAAGATTCCAGTTACACAAGTTTTGCTGCCTACTGTAACATTTCAAGGTAAGGATAAATACAACAATTTTCATAAAGCTAGAGCAATTTTAGACAGTGGTGCACAATCAAATTTATTCACTGAGCCTTTTTGTCAAAAAATTAATATTCCATTGATCAATAGACATATTCCAATTATCGGTATTAACCAATCTGAAAGCATTACTCATAAAAAAAGCAGCATCAATATAATTTCAAGCAATAAACAGTTTTCTACAATTTTGAACTGTCCAGTAGTACCAAGTATTAGCACTGCTACTCCATCATATGTCTTAAACAATTCTCTGTGGCGCATTCCTGAAAATATTAAATTGTCAGATCCGTCTCATTATGAGCCAGTATGCATAGACATACTAATTGGAGCTAGTGAATTTTGGTTTTTGCTATCAAAAGGCCAAATAAAATTAGGGAAAAACTTACCAATTTTACAAAATACAATGCTATGTTGGACAGTAGCAGGCTTAGCACCAATATCAAAACCCATTTCAAGTCAACACATTTTCAATTTTTCTGTTATTGAAAGTTTAGATGAGCAATTAAAAAGGTTTTGGGAATTAGAAAAAATTCCTGAAAGTAACTTTTTATCACAAGATTATATTGAAAGTAAACAATTATTCTTAAATACTACATCTAAAGCTCCCAATGGACAATTCACTGTTAAATTGCCATTTAAATATCCTCCAGAAATATTAGGCAATTTCTTTGATACTGCGGTAAAACGCTTCTATTTTCTCGAAAAAATACTCACAACCAATCCAAAGTTAAAATACTTATACAAGCAATTTATTGATGGATATCAAGAATTTGGTCAATTATTCAATGTTACAAGGACTATTGATACACAATTTCAAACCTATTACTTTCTTCATCATAGTGTATACAAAGAATCAAGTCTCACTACTAAACTAAAAGTAGTTTTCGATGGAAGCTGTAAAACTACTAGTGGTTTGTCTCTTAAGGATATACAATATGTGGGTCCTAAGATCCAAAGTAATATATTTCCTATTTTAATCAAATTCAAACAATACATTTACGCAGTTTCAGCAGATGTCAGCAAAATATATGGACAAATTCAAATGATCCCTGAACATGAATCACTACAAAGAATTATCTGGAGAGATGATCCAGAGAGAGAACTTCAGGTTTTGCAGTTAAGTACAGTCACATATGGCACTTCAGCTGCTCCATATCTAGCCATACGATGTTTAAATCAGTTAGGTATTGATCATTCAAATAAATACCCACTTTCTTCCAAAACTGTTTTAAAGGACTTCTATGTAAACGATCTATTAACTGGTGCCAAGGAGCTTCAAACACTTAAACTTCTGTGTCAACAAATTTGTTCTATTTTAAATTCGGGCCATTTTCAACTTCGAAAGTGGATTTCTAATTCACAGTCTTTGTTAAATGAACTTGCAGACAACAATGTTTTCAACTCAATTCTCATGTTAGGAGAAAATGAATCATCTAAAACTTTAGGCATTCAGTGGCTTAGTCAACCAGATTTGTTTATTACACCTTCAGACCATGTTACAAAAAGAACAATTATTCTATCTTATATTTCCAAAATTTATGATCGATTAGGATTGCTTAGCTCATGTATTATAATAGCAAGAATTATTATTCAAGAGTTATGGTCTAAAGAATTACTATGGGATGAACATATTCCTAAAAACTTGTGGAAAACTTGGCATGAATTTTATGTTCAATTAAAAAACCTTAACAAACTACAAAAGATTTCTATAAATAAAGGAACTCTTAATGCAAGTAAACTCAATAGTGTTACAATGAAACTTAATAAATCAGCCCAAATTGAGTCATTTTATGATATTATTCACATTCTAAATACCAATAAACAATTACCAAAGCATTATAAAATACGTTCATTGCAACTTTTTATTGATGAGGTTGGTGTCTTGCGTGTAGGAGGCAGGTTACGTTTTACTTTGCTTAACTTTGACATAAAACATCCAAAATTATTATGTTCAAAGCATCCATTATCACACCTCATAATTAAACACAAAAAAATACACTCTTACATGCAGGAACTCAATCACTTTTGTCTTCTATTAGACAAAAATATTGGATAAGAGGAGCAAAAAATCTACTAGCTAAAAGGTTTATAAAAGACTATATGATATGCTTTAAGGAAAAGCCTACTCTCTGTACAGCACTCATGTCTAACTTACTTGACAAACGTGTTTTGCAATCATTTCCCTTTCAGCATAGTGGTATAGATTATGCTGGTCCATTTTCAATTGCAGATAGAAAGGGAAGAGGTAAACTAATTACCAAATGCTATATATGTGTTTTTGTATGTTTTTCAACCAAGTCAATACATCTTGAATTAGTTTCAAATTTAACGAGTGAAAATTTTGTGGCATGTTTACGTAGATTTATTTCAAGACGAGGTATGCCTTCAAATATATACTCAGATAATGGTACTACTTTTATAGGTGCCTACAATGAACTTAAGGAGTTGGGTCAATTTTTACAACAGCATCAAGATGTTGTTTTAGATTTTGCAGCAAATCAGGGTTTCATCTGGCATTTTATACCTCCATACTCTCCCAATTTTGGTGGCCTATGGGAGGCTGCTGTCAAAAGTACAAAATTTCATTTTAAAAGAATTTTGAAAGATGCAATATTGACATATGAAGAGTTTAATACACTATTAATTCAAATTGAAGGAATATTAAATTGCAGACCTTTATTTGCATTATCCAATGATCCTCATGACCTAAATCCTCTAACTCCTTCACACTTTCTTATTGGACGGATCATCACAGACCCTCCTGATGCTGATTTTCAAGAAGTTCCATCTAACCGACTATCTAGACTTCAATTTGTACAACAACTGAAGCAACAATTCTGGAATCGGTTTTCTAAAGACTATGTTACTCAACTACACAAGCAGTATAAATGGAACGAACCTGCATTTCCAATATTGGTGGACAGTCTTGTCCTCATCAAGAATAACCAGTTACCATCTTTCCGATGGAACATTGGACGAGTGTTAAAATTTTTTCCTGGAAAAGACAATATCTCTAGGGTAGCGGAAGTTCGGACGTCCAATGGTGTTTTAAAACGATCTATTAGAGACCTCTGTTTACTACCATTACAGGACTCGCATGTGTAATGTAGTTAATTTTGTTGTGTTTTATATTACATTAATATTATTATTATTTGAAGGTTCCCTTCAAGGTGGGGGCTATGTTAAAACTTAATACATAATTTGTTTAATCCTAAATAAGGTGGCAATGACATATTTGCTGATATTTTGTAAGTTGCCGATTGTCAGAATGACAAGATCCAATAATTCAATTTCATTACGTACACCAACGAATGTATTTTAGACGAAGAATAAATTTAATAAATTGAAGATAAATTCCTTTTATTAGAACCACAAAAATAATACAGTCCACCCAAGATATTTATACACATAGCTATATACATTCCTTCCGGACAGGGAGGTGCAATTGTTATTTTAACAGGGTATTTTTTAATATTGAAAATAAATATTTTAAAAAAGACAGGTTTCTTTTTGGTGAAATTTTCCAACTGATAGACGATCAAACAAATTACGCGTGCATATAAATGAAAAGCGCTATAGGTAAGCAGCAGTGTGAGAAAGAGCGTATACCGACAGCTGTTTGCGTCCTCTGTTGTAGCTGAGCGAGTTCGTTCGCTCAAGAAAAATCACGTGACCTGGCGATACCAGTGTATCAGATACAGTGTGAGAAAGAGCGTATACTGATAGCTGTTTGCGTCCTCTGTTGTAGCTGAGCGAGTTCGTTCGCTCGAGAAAAATCACGTGACCTGGCGATACCCATGTTGTTGTCCTCGAAACGTTAGAGTAATTATTATATATTATAGTTTTTTAAGTAACTTCTTCTTAATTAAAAAAAAATAATACGTACTATACAATAGATTTTGCAAATATGATAGAAAAAGACAAATTTATTATTATAAATATATAGGTAGAAAAGTATAAAACTATAAACTAAATGAATTCTGTGTCCGAATCTTGTACTTTTTCTTCAAACTCCTCATCTGAGCTTAAATATTCATTCTCTTCTTCTTCGTCAGACTCCCCTCGAAACTCAGATTCCTCTTTCTACATGTTCTGTAAATAGTTGTAATGTGTATTTAGAATTAATTAAAAATTAATTAGTGATTAATTAGTTGAGTTGCTACGTATTCTCCGTCCTTTTATACGGAGTCGAAGCCTGGACAATCACGGGCGCATCTGAAGAAAGAATTGCCGTTGTTGAGATGTGGAGTTTGAGATGCCAGAAAAATAAGTTTGACACCCTGTATCTCGGTTATTATAAACTTTGTACTAAGGTAAGTTAGCTTAAATCGGCCTATTTTAACCTCAGGAACCTGAGGTTAAGCTATGGCTCATTCTTTATCAAACACCCTGTATATTTATAATAATAAATTTGTCTTTTTCTATCATATTTGCAAAATCTATTGTATAGTACGTATTATTTTCCTATAATTAAGAAAAATTACTTAAAAAACTATAACATATATAATAATTACTCTAACGTTTCGAGGCACAACAACATGGATATCGCCAGTTCACGTGATTTTCTCGAGCGAACGGACTGACTCAGCTACAACAGAGGACGCAAACATCTATCGGTATACGCTCTTTCTCACACTGCTGCTTACCTATAGCGGTTTTCATTTATATGCACGCGTATTTTGTTTGATTACATGGCAATTGGAAAATTTCACCAAAAAACACCTGTCTTTTTTAGAATATTTATTTTTAAAATTAAAAAATACCCTGTCAAAATAACAATTGCACCTCCCTGTCCGGAAGGAATGTACATAGCTATGCATGTATAGTTGTATATGTTATACTCGTTAATAGTATGTACAGATTCAGATAAAATCTTCTGAAGTTCAGATGCACCCCCTGAAAATAATCCTGGGGCGCACATGCAAGTATCTTGCAGAGTTAAAATCGTCCTCAAATCGCCTGGCCTCTTTATTTTCGTTATATTTGAATATTTAAATTTACTTTCAAGTCATATCAGTGATATTTTTTGTAATTACAATTTTTACCTTTTTTTAACTTTGGGGGGATTTTTGGGGAAAATAACCGCTACCCTCCAGCCAGACCGGCATTTTTGTATTAGGCTATTATAGAAGAGTCACCTGAAAAATTTTCAGGTTGCCTAAAATACCTACTCAAAAATGTCTCACAGCTCTTATACAATGTATTTTCTTAACGTGACCTATCAAGTCCCCTTGACGTTGGCATTTAACATGGCGAAACTGTCTCTGTCTCGAGCTCTTCTAAATTTTCGGACCTCACCACGACATTAACACAAACCAGTATAGGATCAGAACCAACATCGAATTAAAAACACTTTACAATGGCAGCGATATTGTCCAAGAAATTAAATCACAGCGACTAAGATGGGCAGGCCACGTGCACAGACTTCATAACGAAAGACTTATAAAACTGGTATGGGAGGAGATTCCTACAGGCAAAAGACCACTTGGACGTCCCAAAATGAGATGGAGCAGATCTCCGGAAAATGAACATTTCATTTGACCCTAGGTTGATGGAAGACCGAAGAAATTGGAAGAAAGTTGTACAGTCAGCCAGGACCCACCCAGGGTTGTAGCGCTACGTGATGATGTAGATGACTCTTTGAATTATATGACCATCAAATAACCGCGAATCTTGATGCTAAAGACCAGCTACTTCTCTAACTCTTTTAAACCTATTAAACGTATCATGTTTTTCATTCAACTTTTCTAATTCCTTGCATTTATCCTCCATCCGTTTTTCTTTAGCTACCTTTATTTTTTGTTTAATTAGTTTAATTAGTTTAATTAGTTTAATTAGTTTAATTAGTTCAATTAGTTTAATTAGTTTAATTAGTTTAATTAGTTTAATTAGTTTAATTAGCTTAATTAGTTTTGGTTAGAATATGTCAATAATTTCTTCCAGTTCTGTCGATCTTGGGCTTTCTGCAACCAATTCCCAGCAACCTTTTTGACGTCGTCTGTCCATCGTGTAGGTGGTCTACCTCTACTTCTTATGTCTGCTTGTGGTCTCCTTAGATTTTATCTTAGATGAATAAAATTAAGCGAGATATGATAAAAACTACTTAGTTAAGCTTTAGCGTTTCATAGTTTTTTTCAAGGCTTTTTTTCAGTGAAAATTTCTGTCATCATTTCTCAAAGACCATCAACATTTTGTTTCATTTAAATACACTCACATATACAAAACCATATAATTCTCAGAGATTTTATTGTTTGGCTCATGCAATCCTGGCAACTGCCAAATGTTTCTCAACTTACGTGCAATAACTTAAGATATGCTTAACACACAAGGATACGTGAAGACTAAGCGGGCCTGAGAACAACCATTCAAAATTTTTCTGCTTATTTTCTGCTTACTCTGAATATCAGATCGGGTTTCAACAAATCAAAAACAACCAAGCAAACAACATAATTTTAAATCACTTTAGTTTTCACGGTTATTAAACAATCTTAGATTCCAGTCTGTCTAAAATTGTGCCTAGTAAATATTGTGTAATATTACAAAAGGACATCTCCATGACACACTTTAGTGTCAAATTAATAAAAATATTTTCTCTATTTTTACAATATATTTGGCATATGTTTGAAAATAATCTTAAGGTCAATATCACTCTGGTCTCCCTAACTTAACGTAAAAGCACCGTATACCGTCCGGTCTCCCAATTCCGTCCGACAAAGAAATTGCGCTCTATACCTCAGAGTTTCGTCGCAATCAGACGGCCGAGTAGAATTTTTGATAGGTTATATCCCCACTCATTCTACTTTTAGCACGCAGACATTTTACGTTTACTGTTGTCAGTGCGATTCAGTTCATTGCAAGTGCATGTCTTGTTTTAAGCTATACTGATTCCAAAAAAACATAAAGGTAAGGAATACTTATTTTCCATATTTTATAGATACTACGTTTAACAGTTATGTTTTTACTTATTTATTAGAATCTTTCATATTTATTTATTGTAAATATACATATATTTTTGTAATTTTTTTCGAACAATAGATTTTATTACCGAAATTAAAGTGGACGGAATAGGGTAATGCAGAATATCAAGGGGTTCTTGATACCGTCCTAGCGGACGGTATTAGGGATTAACTCCTTCAGTTTCAAACGCTTTGTAAATATAAGTCTTAGTTAAATAATATAATCCGACATATTTTAACCATAATATATATTTTGCTCCGTTTAAAAACCTAAATACGACCTATTATAGGTACAACTCATTTTAAGAAAATTAGTGTCAACTATTAAGTGAATTCGAAAATTCAATTTAAAATTTAACCCAAGAATGATGCATTTATTACCTATTCTAGATTTAATGTGTAAGTTTGGTTTAGTTTTTATTTGTAAAAAATGTTTATGGTAGTTCTTCCTCTCAGTTTGTATTATCAAGTATGATAAAAATGACTATCTAATTAGTAAAACTCATTTAAAGGAATTGGACGGACACAGGAACCTTCTGTCCTATATCCGTCCATGGTGGACGGACAGAGCTACCTCAAACTCCTGTTACCGACCCCATAAAATAAAAACTAATAAAATATTTTTTTTTTCAGTTTTTTATTATCTGCAACTATGGTATACAAAAAGCGGATGAAGTATCCCCGAGAGAATATCCAAAAAGCTATAGAAGATATTAATTTGAAACGTTTAAGTATTCGACAAGCCTCCAAAATATACAATGTGCCTAAAAGTACTTTGTTAGATACTATGAAAGAAAAGTACAAAACTCCGGGCAATATTGGAGGGCCAACAGTTTTGTCCAGTTCCGAAGAAGACTTGATTATAAAATGGATAATCGAAATGGGTAACGTGGGATTCCCGGTAACAAGATCTCAACTTGTTGATTCTGTTTCAAAACTAATTCAAAATTTGAAACGAAAAACCCCATTTAAAAATTACATACCTGGTAAAAAATGGTACAATGGTTTTCTCGCTCGTCATCCAGAAATTTCAAAACGTGTTCCACAATCACTATCTTCTTGTAGAGCCGCAGTTACGGAACAAAATATAAGAAATTGGTTTACCCAAGTTCGGGATTATATGACAAAAATGAATTTTTTACACATTCTTGAAAACCCCAAGAGAATATTCAATTGTGATGAAAGTGGTTTCTATTTATCCCCTCAAGAAAAACAAGTGTTGGTTAGAAAAGGTGCAAAAAAGGTATACAGTCGCATAGCTAATGACGAAAAAGAATGTCTTACAGTTTTGCTAACTGTTGGAGCTGATGGTTCTGTACCTCCGCCATTAGTTTTGTATCCCTACAAACGGTATGTGTCAGCTGCAATAATAACGAACATGCCAAACCAGTGGGGAGTTGGGCACTCTGAATCTGGTTGGATGACAAGTGAGACATTTTATGAATACGTTACAAATGTATTTTTTCCCTGGTTGGAAAAGAACAGTGTTCCACTCCCAGTGATATTGTTTCTGGATGGACACTCTTCCCACATCAATCTGCCTATTACTGAATTCTGCAAAGAAAAAGGTATTATTTTAACAGCATTTTACCCCAACGCAACTCACCGATTACAGCCGTTAGATGTTGGTGTTTTTTATCCCATTAAAAATAACTGGCGAAAAGATGTTCGATCTTGGCGTATGGAGAATAACGGAAGAAAACTTCAACGGGCTGAGTTTGCAAAACTCTTAGACAAAACTTTGAAGGCTACAGTCTGTACATCGATAATAAAAAGTGCATTTGAATCATGTGGACTCTTTCCGTTTAACGAAAATCGCATTGATTATTCAAAATTAATAAAACCAATAGAACAAAAAGATTCTGATGATAAAATAACTGAATCAACATCCACTACAACTGTTAATGTTTATGATTCTAAACTACTTCGAGAGGTAGAGATACGTTTAAAGCCAGAGGTTGTTAACCGTTTTAGGATTGCTGAATCAGCGGCCCAACTAGAAGAAAAATATGTAGCATTGTATGATTTCTGGAAGAGTCTTCATCCACAAAATGTCGATCATGATAAAACTTTGGAAAACAATTTGCCAATTAATGCTGCTAACGAGACCATTGTTGACATACACTTCGATGAAAACTTTTGGTTTTGCAATAATGATACAATTGAAGCTACAGTCAAAGCAGATGGAGCATTGGTCTTAATTCCTTCACAGAATAGCAATTCTAGTTCGCCAAAACCTGGTCCATCAGCATCCAAGAACAATGATTGTGAGAATATAGACTATTATTTAGCAGTAAGTTCACCCCAAGAAAAAACACCACCTAAGAACAAAATAGTAAACACAACTCCTTGTAATAGCCCATTAAAAGATGATTCAATAGGTATAGTTTATTCTGATCAAAAAAGACAAGTACAAAATCAAGAAAAAACCCCACTTAAGCAAATTACAACAACATCAGAGAATAATAGTAAATATCCAACACCTTTCAAAAAAGCACTATTTTGGCCGGAAAGTTCTGCAAAGAAAAAAAATAATAGCACAGAAGACACCAAGGAAAGGAAAAAACCAAAGATTTATCCTACAGTAGCTATAAGTGATGAATTTATGGAACATCAACGAAGACTCAAAAAAGAAAAAGAGGAAAAAGAAAATGAGAAATGTGAACGAATCCGAAAGAGGAAAGCAAAAACAGAGATTCAACAAGCAAAAAAGAAAAAGTGTCCTCCAAAACACACACCAGGCATAGATACTGGTAATAATAATACGGAAAACATAAATAAAAAGAATATAGAAATATATTCAAAGGACGATTTTGTGTTGGTTCAGTACGACAGTGAATATTTCCCTGGTGTAGTTCTGGAACGAAGCAATGATACTTTGAGAGTTAAAAGTATGACTATGAATGGAAAGTACTGGAAATGGCCAGATAGAGATGACATTTTAAATTATGACTTTGATGATGTAGTTTGTAAGATTGCGAGACCTTCACTCATAAATAAACGCGGCGCCTATGAAGTTCCAGAAATTGAAAACCTAAAAAAATGAAGTCTTTTTTTTTTATTATTTAATTCATTTGCAGTCATTAAGTTCGTTTCAAAACTTTGTACTTAAATAAAACTTATTTTTAAATTATTTGTTTTGTTTTTTGGCCATTTTTTTGCAAATTTATTTAAAAATTATTCATAATGGGTTTTTTTTGTCATAACTAAATAAATAGGACGGATAACGGTACTCTTGTGGACGGAATTGGGAAAAAATCATTAATGTGGACGGAAAACGGCTATTTGCGAAATTTTTGCATTTGGTTTCTTAAATAAGCAATTTTGTTGAAATGACTGCTGTTATTATTATAAATTTGGCTCTAGTAAGAATTAATAATGCATAATAGCTTATAGACAGAATTACTTTAAATTTCAATGATTCGGAATTGATCTTTCAAACAATTTTATATATACCACTTATAACCGGTCGGAATTCGGTGCTCTTACGTTATGATGTTTACTGTAGTTTTTGTTGTCTGTTTATGACTAAATTAAATATAGTTTATTAAAAATGGTCATATTTATAATTCTCCATATGTATTAGAATATGATATACCTACTTAATAATAAAAAGACATTTTTTTATAATTGTTTCCAACTAAATAGAAATTCATCTATTTACTATATTTTACCGTTTTTTTGCTAAACAAAAATATAAGTGCGTCCATAAAGTAACGCATAAGTTCATTATTTCGTAAACCAGCGACTTTGAGCGAGAATCCCGAAACAGGTCGATTTTTATTTTTAAATTACGATTTTTTTGGCATAAACATTATACTAGTGACGTCATCCATCTGGGCGTGATGACGTAATCGATGATTTTTTTAAATGAGGATAGTGGTCATGTGATAGCTCATTTGAAAGGGTATTCAATTCTCTATTCAAAAATATAAATATTAACATTATTATTAATTTATACAGGGTATTCAAAAAAATGTTTTTAATTAAATTAATTGAGACAAAAAGAAGAATATATTATGTAATTTATTTAATTCAAAATACGTTTTCTTGTTGTCAGAAAACTGAAAAAATGTTTATTTGACAAATAAATATTCTTTTTATATGGATGCTATACATACAATGTGCAACTTCTCTCACTACTTACATTCAAAACAAACAATTCCTCAAATTCAATGTTAAAGCTGCCACCTGTCTCATGGCAGTTTGAACATATTCGTTTAAGCAAAAATTAATGTTTATATTTCAAATAAATATTTTTTCCAGATTTCTGACAACAGCAAAACTTATTTTGAATTAAATAAATTACATAATATATTCCTCTTTTTGTCACAAATAATTTAATTAAAAAAATATTTTTGAACACCCCGTATAAACAATTCTGTTAGTGTTTATATTTTTGAATAGAGAATTCAATACCCTTTCAAATGACCTCTATTCTCATTTAAAAAATCATTGATTACGTCATCAGGCCCAGATTGATGACGTCACTGGTATGATATATATGCCAAAAAATCCTAATTTAAAAATATAAATCGACCTGTTTCGAGATTTTTCCTCAAAGTCGCTGGTTTACGAAATAATGAATTTATGCGTTACTTTATGGACGCACTGTATAAACCATAACATAAATACGATACCAAGTGATCTGATAAAAAACTGTTTTGCAGTTAAAGCGGAGAACACATCTAAGCGACCACGATCGCGATCGCGTCCACGAACGCGATGGCGATCTCGGTTTCTGTAGACAGCGAACACATCGGTGCGATAGCGACCTGCGATTTCATTAGTATAAAATTATTCAATAATACAGTTGGAAATATATTATAGTACATACAATGTGCCATTTACAAGCAGAAGAAGCATTGCTTGTTGCAGTATTGTTGGATGAAGAAAGGCAATTCAAATATTGAATGGGTTGCATATGTGAGTCCATATTAAATGAAGTAAAGAAACACAGACTTACTCACAATCATTTAAGAATACTTTGTCAAAGTATTATTAAATGATTGTGAGTAAGTCTGTGTTTCTTTACTTCATTTAAATGCAATTCAATTAAATTCGAAGGTATGTAACATAATCAATTCCGAAAAAGAAAGAAATTTAATTAAAGGTATAGGGCTTTTCAACGATTCTCTATTTGAAACGTTGCACCACTTCTGAGTTCTGAACGCTAACTAATTATATCGCCGCGATCGCCGTCAGAACGCTGCACAAATTCCTTTGATCGCCAACAGGTCGCGACAAGTATGTGCGGATCCACTTGATTGTTTGAGACGAGTCGTATCGCGATCGCGATCGTGAACGCCATCGCGTCGAGATCGCGTTGGTATGTTCTCCGCTTAAAACGCTGCGATTTCAAAAAAACAATGGTTCAGGCAATATGGCTATACAAACTTTTTTAGATACACATTCCAAATTTTTGCGCTATACAGATATTGTTGTATTTGTAACAGCTGCATAAAATTGACGTGTTTGGAGAAATGACGCAAATGAAAAAATAATTCTAGGTCTGATTAAACAGTATTATCTAAAAAATTAAGTTGCCGAAGAAACAAACAAAAAACTGGATAACTATACTAATCACAAAAAGTGTTGCATAATTTTTAATTCTTAGCAGAATTTTATAATACTCGTCTATCGTCTTCTTTAGTTACCTACAAACCCATAACATTTCAAGTTGAAGCTTGTTTTTGCAGAATAAAAAACAGTAAACACCACGTTGTTAAGAGAGTATTTATTTTGGACATTTTGTCTTCGAGAATTTGATCTGTGCACTATAGACCGATCAAATAAAATTGCAATACATGTAAATCAAAATGAAATTCCGTATAGGTTGTAATAAATTTTTTATCAAAGTTTAGGTCCAAACAAAAGATATTTTCAAGAAAGTATATGATTCATATGAGGGGATCATTGATTAAATAATTAAAAATGGGTAATTTTTGCACAAAATTTGCTTTTTTAACTGCGGCGGCAATTTGTGTTTCTATTAAGGATTTTACAATTTTTTTCTGGAAAGATGAAGAAACAGTCTTTTATATGAAACTCGCTAAATTAAATTTGACCCTTAATTTATTCAAATAATTGTAAATCAAAAGTAAAAAACAAAATTCCAAAAAAATATTATTTGCAATATAAATAAGTTCTATAAAATAGTTTGTTTTGCAGAAAAAGTTGCGCTATAATATCACTATAAATTGACAGAAAAATTGGTTGATAAATATTGAGTAGTTTATGAGATATTTAATTTGTTTATAAAAAATTACCATTTTTCAATTATAAAAACGCGGTTGTTGCCGATCTATTATACAAGTTTTTAAGGTCTCATTTGTTTTGCTTTTATGTATATTTTCGACAAATGTATTGACAAATGAAAATTTCAATTAGACACCCTTCCAAAATGGCGGCGTTTGAAAATTGGTGTAATTTGTTTAAAATATATTTTTTTAATAACATCGCCGGGATTAAAAATCTTGAAATTATTTTTCGATATTCGTATTATTGGTAATTTTTGATATATTCACAAAAGAATAAAAATTTTCTAGAAGCATTTTTGGCCGAGATAGCTTTTCCCAGTATAAAAATTCATAATTTGTTTACTTATCAGTATTTAATTTAAAAGTATGTACGTGACTACATCTATTAACCTTACTACTTTTATATCTTTTTATGTCATTTATATGAAACTTGCTAAATTAAATTTGACAGGCCCATTTATACATATCAGGGCCGTGTCCGTTCCGTGTTAAGACAGGGCCTGGTCCAAAAAAAGCAATATGTACTCTTATGAGGATATTTATACATTGGCGTTTCCCGGACGGGGCCCGTCCGGGCCCGGTCTGAAATTAATCCCAGCCGATATTTTTGCTGTCGGCACTAGCGATGCACGAAAATGACACGGATCGCAGGGACTTGTATAAACACGATTTTATTGTTTTGTGAATGCGACTGTTGGAAAACAGACAAGCAATAGATATTGTGAGGTGAGATCTTCTATCCAAGTCGAAATATTTTCAACTATCTTTTACACAGAGATATGTAATAACGTTTTCCTCTCTAAAGGCCCATTTATACATACCCGGGCCGTGTCCGTTCAGGGTCAGTGCCGAGTCCGGGTATTTTTAAAGCAATATTTACATACAACCGGGTTGTGGCAGTGTGCGTACCGGGCCGAATAAGAGAGGAAAACGTTATTACATATCTCTGTGTAAAAGATAGTTGAAAATATTTCGGCTTGGATAGAAGATCTCACCTCACAATATCTATTGCTTGTCTGTTTTCCGGCAGTGGCGTTCATAAAACAATAAAATCGTGTTTATACAAGTACCTGCGATCCGTGTCATTTTCGTGCATCGCCAGTGCCGACAGCAAAAATATCGGCTGGGATTATTTTCAGACCGGGCCCGGACGGGCACCGTCCGGGAAACGCCAATGTATAAATATACTCATAAGAGTACATATTGTTTTTTTTTGGACCGGGCCCTGTCTTAACACGGAACGGACACGGCCCTGATATGTATAAATGGGCCTTTATTATTCGGCCCGGTACGCACACTGCCACAACCCGGTTGTATGTGAATATCGCAATAAAAATACCCGGACTCGGCACTGACCCGGAACAGACACGGCCCGGGTATGTATAAATGGGCCTTCATTTATTCAAATAATTCTAAATCAAAATTGAAAAACAAAATTCCACAAAAATATTATTTGCAATATAAATAAGCTCCATAAAATAGTTTGTTTTGCAGAAAAAGTTGCGCTATAATATCACTATAAATTGACAGAGAAATTGGTTGATAAATATTGAGTAGTTTATGAGATATTTAATTTGTTTATAAAAAATTACCATTTTTTCAATTATAAAAAACTCGGTTGTTGCCGATAGATTATACAAGTTTTTAAGGTCTCATTTGTTTTGCTTTTATGTATGTTTTCGACAAATGTATTGACAAATGAAAATTTCAATTAGACACCCTTCCAAAATGGCGGCGTTTGAAAATTGGTGTAATTTGTTTAAAATATATTTTTTTAATAACATCGCCGGGATTAAAAAACTTGAAATTATTTTTCGATATTCGTATTATTGGTAATTTTTGATATATTCACAAAAGAATAAAAATTTTCTAGAAGCATCTACATCTATTAACATCTATTAACCTTACTACTTAACAATGTCATTTATACACATAATTAAAATTGTAGAATACTTTGAAAAATGATGATTTTCGCAGCACCTTAAATGAAAATTTTTGTCTGAAAATTGGCGGAGGAGTAGTTTCCAATATCTCTGTTAATAATGGGCCAATTTCAATGTTTTCTTTTATTTTGGGGTAGCATATAAAAATAATAGCATCTGCATGACCCTTTTTGCCATAAATAATTAGTTATAAATTATAAGCATTTTTTTTCTCTAGTATTGTGATAAACAAAAGTTGGCACCAAAGATAATCACAAAAGAGTATTAACAAATTTTTCATGTAAAAATTTAAACAAAATAGTAAATTTTTGTTAAATAATCATAAAATTTTTTTATTTGTACAAATCATTGGCAAAACCTCGCAAAGATAATGTGAATACAAAATATAATATATTATAAAAAAATGGAGAATATATGTATATAAGTGAATAAAAATTAACAAATATTTATATACACAATTTTTCGTGTATTACCTGTTAAAAAGATTATAAAATTAAATGTAAAATACATATACAGTGAGCACGTAAATGGTGGAATTAATTCATTTTCTCGAGAATGGACAATTTTGGAAAAAAATCCCGAAACAGGTCAATTTTTATTGTTAAATTACGACTTTTTGGGGTATATATCATACTAGTGACTTCACCCATCTGGGCGTGATGACGTCATCGATGATTTTTATAAATGAGAATGGGGGTCGTGTGATAGCTCATTTGAAAAGCAATTCATACATAATTATTTATACAGGGTGTCCAAAACAAATTTGTTTGCAATAAATTTATTGACATAAAAAGAAGAATGTATGTAATTTATTTAATTTAAAATAAATTTTACTGCTCTCAGAAAACAGAAAAAAATGTTTATTTGAAAAATAATCATCGATTTTCGCTTAACCCGCCGTTACACGCGTCTTCAATTGTGACGTGGTTGCACGCGTATGAGCGTCGCCCTCACCTACATAAATTCGACTTATTTCGAGGAAGAATGAATGTCAACATGTATAAATATAAAATGGGTTCTACTCACATATTATAGAAAGTCTCGTAAACCAATTTTTTTTTATTAATTTAACAAAACAAAAGTAAAAATAATATAGATCAAAAGCAAGTTTTCTTAATTTTCAATTTCAGCAAGCCACTGAAGAAATTAACGTTCTTTACGCGAATTCATTTTACTAAAAATACAAATTAAAATTAAAAACTGTTCTGAAGCTATTTCTTTGTGGCATTTATGTAATTAACTATTAATATTTTGTATTTTGATAACGACGTCCGAGGTGGAAATTCGAAACGTCAATAAAATCAATTTTTCAAGTTAAATTGTGGCTTATTTCCCAATTAGAATAGTTAATTTAAAAATGGGTTCTTAACCAGTGGCGCACCTAGAATTTTCCTCTGGGTGGAGGGGGGTTTTCTTGGGCACCGAAAGTTTTTTGTATTATTTGTGAAAGACAAGTTACATTTTCCTACTTTCTTTTATATATATTTCTATATGCTCTGGGTGGGATTTTAACCCCCAAACCCCCCCTCGGTGTGCCACTGTTCCTAACCTAATCCCAACAATAATATTTTAATTAAACCTACCTAAATATTAAATAAAAACCTAAAAGTTTCTTTGAGATAGTAGAAAAGTGATTTCACTGTGATTGCACGCGCAGTGAGGAATTCCCTCACTTGAAGAGGGATGTCTCTTCTTTCAACTATCACACAGCACACTGGCCGCCTGAAATATTCTATAACTTTTTCATACCCTCTCATAAACCATGCTAAAGGCATTCCTGGGTGCTTAAGGTTATCGTATTAGTTTACACAATTTCATTGGTTATAAACAAATATGGTGAGGGATTTCCTCATAGCGCGTGTAATGGCGGGTTAAATTAAATGTTCAAACTGTCAAGAGGCAGGTGCGTGGCTGCATTAATATTGAATTTAAGCAAGAAACCGTATTTATGTGTTCAATAAACCTTTTTTTTTCTGTGTTCTGGGAGCAGTAAAATGTATTTTGAAATAAATAAATTACATAAATCCTCTTTTTATGTCAATAAATTTAATAAAAATTTTTTTTTGGGCACCTTGTATAAATAATTATCTTAATGTTTATACTACTGAATAGAGAATTGAATTGCCTTTCAAATGAGCTATCACACGACACCTATTCTCATTTAAAAAAAATCATCGATGACGCCATCTCGCACAGATTGGTGACGTCACTAGTATGTTATATATGCCAAGAGGTCGTAATTTAAAAATAAAATTTGACCTGTTTCGGGATTTTTTTCCAAAATCGTCCATTCTCGAGAAAATTAATGTATTCCAACTTTTACGTGCTCACTGTATATTTTAATATTGTACAAAGCAAAAAGTCTTTAACAAATTTTTAATGCTAATTCAGTATTATTTTGTAAATTTTGTTATAAAAATCTTTTGTGTCAATTTGTATTTATCACATCTAGAGAAAAAAAATTTGAAAAAAATGTTTACAACAAATTGACGAAAATTTATCGTTAAAAGTGTCATTTGGATGTTACTATTTTTATAAGCTACCATAAAATAAAAAAAACATTGAAATTGGTCCATTATTACCGAAGATATTGCAAAATACTACTGCACCACTATTTATGCAAAAAGTTTTCAGTTAAGGTCGCTACGAAAATCATTATTTTTAAAAATATTCTAAAATTTTAACTTTATGTATAAATGGCATTGTTAAGTAGTAGGGTTGATAGATGTACTCACGAACTTTAAAATGTTAATATTGATAAATAAACAAATTACGAATTTTTAAAATTGGAAAAGCTATCCCGGCAAAAAATGGATCTAGAAATTTGTTGTCTTTTGTAAGTATGTCAAAAACTACCAGGAACACGACTATCGAAAAAAAAAATTTAAATTTTTAATCAAGGTGATGTTATTTAAAAAACAAGTTTTAAACAAATTACGCCAATTTTCAAACGTAATTTTAAAGAAATGATAAATTCAAATTTTAATTTGTCAATACATTTATTGAAAATATACATTAAATAAAAAACATGAGACCTTAAAAACTTGTATACTCTATCGGCAACAACTGCGTTTTTGCAATTGAAAAAATGGTAATTTTTTATAAACAAATTAAATCTCTCATAAACTACTTAACATTTATCAACCAATTTTTTTGTCAATTTATAGTAAAATCATAGCGCAACTTTTTCTGCAAAACAAAATATTTTATAGTGCTTATTTATATTGCAAATAATATTTTTTTGGAAAGTTTTTCAATTTTGATTTAAAATTATATAAGTTAATTACGGGTCAAATTTAATTTAGTAAGTCTCATATAAAAGACTGTTTATTCATCTTTGCAGAAAAAAATTGTAAAATCCTTAATAAAAAAAATAATTGCCGCAGAAGTTCAAAAAGTAAATTTTGCGCAAAAATTACCAATTTTTAATTAGTTAAACAATGATCCCCTCATATGAATCATATACTTTTTTGAAAATATCTTTTGTCTTGACCTAAACTTTAATAAAAAATTTATTCCAACCTGTACGGAATTACATTTTGATTTTATTTAATTTTATTGGGCTACTATATTATGTGCTTTCAATGAGGAGGTGCGTTCTTACAAACATGAGTAATATAACATCCGAACAAGTAGCCCAAATTGTAGATTTAATTGGAGATGGACGATCACAGCAATATCTTGCTGATATCTTGCAGCGTCTCAAGGTGTAGCGAAAGTCGAGAATACACACGGAAACCAGTTCCAGGGTCCAGGACTGTCCAGTTGCACGAACCCAGCAGAAGAATGTTATTTACATCTGCAGACTTTGCGTGCACATCATATTACAGCTAATAACTGGGAAATCTTGCCACACCCGTGACCGGTAATGTTCGGTTCGTAAAGTTCCAATTCGGTTAGAAACGTATTAAGGGAATTTGGAATCAGAGCTAGAATGTCTGCTAATGGGTTTGTAGATACCTAAAGGGGATGAGAGACGAGTATATAACATTCTGCTAAAATTTAAAAATCATTTTTAAACTTTTTTTTCTGTTTATTATGCGATATTATGCGATACTTTTTTGATTAGTATATTACGTGACTAATGATCCTTCAGACTAGGCAGTCAAGTTTTGGTTTCATGAATTTCGTAGTCGTCGTATATACATATAGGTACCTACATTGGATGAAAGTATAAAGAACACAAACGAAGTGATAATATTGATAATTGGGAGACCATCACCTATTTTTCAGATCTTTTGCAGTCGTATTAATCGGGCGGCATAAAGAAGTTGGAAAATCACCCAATTTTTAATATTGAGATAAAAAGAGACTATATTGAATAAACTAAGAGAATTTTCTGGAAAATCGTATTTTTCAGTTTAAAGAATGTTACTTATCAGACAACCAAAAAACGAAAATAAGACGAAAGGACATTTATATACAAGGTTTGATTTCTAAAAAGTTACAATATTTACCATTTCTTTCATGTAATATACATATCCCAGCCTTACGTCCAATAATCCTTTTCCTTGTGGAGATATTTTTTTTTCTTTTTTTTTTCTTACATTACGCATCAACCACGTAGGGTTATTGGCGTGTATGGATTGCGTTACAAAATTATAAATTAAAAATAATAGATTATTAAACATAACAATAGGAAATTATAGAAAGCCCTGAATCTATATAAAGTAAAGTAAAATACTATATCTTTGGTAAGAGGTTGCAGTCTTTGAGGAATGTGAAAACGTGTTTTGTATATTTACTGTCTTTTCCGAGTGCACTATTTAATGTTGGTGGTATGTTGTACTTTTTCCATTGCAGTTTATACTTCGGACACTGCAATTAACAATGTTTCACGGTAAGGGCAGTTTTACACAAGTCACACACATGAATATGTGTCCGTACAGGTGTCGCTTTCTGCTTCGGTATGGAAGTCTGGATCAATTTGTCGGAGAATTTAATTTCTTATTCGGGTGCATCTACTTTTAATTTTTCTGTCAATTAGTTTAGAGTATATTTTTGTCAGTAGATCTGTGACTTCAGAAATTTCATTGGTATACATTTTTTCAATGCTTAGAGGTTTGGATAGCCTTTAAAATTTTCGAAGAAATCTATTAGTTCATAGTTTAAGGGACAACTGGAATTTTGGCCTCTAAATAATTCTTCTGCAGGTTTTAGCATTTCCTCTAACTGTGCGTTTTTGTAATATTAGATCTGTTTCTATTTGGTTAGTTTGGAGTTTTGTGCTTAGTATTTCATTTTGCGCAACTTGATCGTTAAGTCCGTTTTAATTTCGTGGGATGTCACTAGGTAGTTACTTCTTCAGTCACCTGATTGATACTATTTTCAATAGAGTTTTCACCTGCTTCTGTATTGTGAGGAATTGAAGTGACGTCGTCTGATACAAATGCCTTTGATGGGCAGTCTTTTGCTGAATGCTTGGTATTTTTGCATATTTGGCCCAAGACTGGTTGTCTAAAGATAACCGTATAATATATGATGTCTCCTTATAGTGACAATGGTAATGAAAAAATCGGTTAAAGGGGATATGTAGGTTTGTCGCATGAAGCTTAAAATATGCTACAATTCAGGACTTGACGTCCCTACACTCAAAAATGATAAGGGTGACACCAAGTGCTTGCAGTTCGGATTCTAAGATTGACTTTGGGATAGATGTAAATACGTTTGAGAGCACTAGTCGTTGGCTGGGTGTGATTAGTCGACGTGCTTGTAAGAGTTGTTGATTAACATTGATTTTTTTGTGGTTGGTAATAAAATCATCCACTAATTTTTCATTTGCTAAGTAAATGCACATTCTATTGTTGGAAATCTTTGAACAGCCGAAATAATATTTCGGCTTAAACTGTGAAGACAATCTTCAATTTTAGTGTTGTCAATTGCGTCGAATACAATTGCTTGATTTCTTGATGGAAAAACATTAGAGGTTGGTTGTCTGGTTACAGAAGAGTAACTTTTAGGTTGTAGATATTGTTGGTCTGGTGTAGAGCTAGGTTGAGTTGACGTAGATGAGGATGACATGTAGGAATTAATTGGGGCCAGTAAATACTGCCCTATTTATTAAGTTGTATATACGTATTTAAATAAAGTCACCTTACCAATGTTTACAGTTAAAATACAACACACTCACAAAACGCATTTTTAACTTTTGTAAAAAAACCGTAAGCGAATAATTATAATTTAACGTGTTTACTCATTGACTGCAGTAATAGGGATAAGACTCCTGTGGAGATATTTAATTATTTTTACTATCGCTTTAAATCTAAGTTTATAATTATTCTTTAAAAAAATTTAATCTCTTTTTAATGACATTTTTTCATGGAAGTCCACTGTCAGAAGCAGAAGATGCCAAACTATTATTACACGTCTACGACTTGGACACTGTAGGTATACTCACGCTTATCTCTTCTCAAATAGTGAACCTCCAAAATGCGAAGCATGCAATACAGTAGACAGTATAAAGCACTTCTTGATAGACTGTCCTAAATATGTAAATCAAAGACAGTTTTACAATTTGCCAAATAACCTGAAAGCACTCCTCAACAAAAATTTAGTTCCGGACAATTTATTGGGTTACTTAAAATGTATAAATATGTTACACACAATTTAACTTAATTAATTGTTACAAATGTTCAATTGTTCTCAAAGTCTAATTAATTGTTAAAATGATTGATTGTTATAAATGTTAAATTTAATATTATTACAAATGTTACAGCAATGTTGCTAATATCCTTTGGGTGGATGCGACTTTATCTCTTTAAATAAATAAAAAAAAACTATTCTTTAAATATCATTCTAATTGAAGTGTAGAAAATAATGGCAGTTATTCCTTTGCGTAGCTTTGAGTTTACTTCATAATGATCATGTTAAACTGATAGTGTTTAGATAATTAGATAAACTGATACAGTTACCACATAAATTAAGGATCTTTTTTTGAACAAAATAATAGAATAAAATAATAACTTACTACCAACCGATCTTGTATTCTATTTAAACGATAAAGATGTACTGAAAATGCAAACAGGAAAATCTTTCTTGTATCTGAATTAAAAAAATATTAAATATTTTTTCTTCTCTTAAACATTTATCACCACAAATGATAGGAAATATTATATATTAAAAAGAAGGTATGAGCAGAGCAAGCATCTAGTGGAGGAGTCCTGATTAGATCCTACAATGGTAGTCCATTGAATAAATTTGTCAAATATATAAATTTTTGTAAATAAAAATTAATTTTATTTACAATGTATTTTCCTCTTTATTTATGCATAAAAACTGTAATATAGCCATACGCTAAATAAAATAAATAAATATCACCACAAAAATATTATTTTGTAGTACATACTTAAAAACTCGTTAGAAATATTTTCCTTGTAATCAATCAGAAGTATACAAAACATGTAAATATTTTTAGATCTATTTTGCAATGGCAAACACCTCAAACTATATTAATTAAATACCCATTGGTCTAGACCTTGTTTTTTTTTCACAAAGTAAACAAGTTAGTCATGCCTTTAATATTTTACAAATATAACAAAAACAGTTAATTTTTTATATCTTTAAATCATTTTGTGTCCCTCTGTGGTTAAGTGGTAAGAGAGCCTACTTTTGGATTCAGGTGTCGTGAGTTCGAATCCCAGCTGGATAGGAAATTTTTTATTTATTAGGAATTCTTCTTCTTGATGTGCCTATCCGTGATGAATTTTGACCATCATGGCAATCTTCACCTTATCTGCAGCAACGCGGAGCAGCTTCACAGATGTTGTGTTGAACCAGGTTCTGAGGTTCTTTAACCAGGATGCTCTTCTTTTTCCTCGACCTCGCTTTCCAAATATTTTTCCTTGCAGAATGGCTTGTAGGAGGGCATATCTGGATTCGTTTCGCATAATGTGACCAAAGTGTTCCAACTTTCGTGATTTGATGGTGGACAGTACCTCTCGGTTCTTCCCATTCTTCTAAGGACCTCCTCATTTGTGACCCGGTCAGTCCATGGAATTTTAAGAATTGTCCGATATAGCCACATCTCAAATGCTTCCAACTTTCGGCACATATCCTCGTTCAAGGTCCATGATTCAACACCATAAAAAGGACAGAGAAGACGTAACATCTGAACATTCTTACTTTTATACCAAGAGAAAGGTTGTGGCTCTTGAAAAACGCGCCCATACGGCTGAAGATTGATCTAGCTTTTCCGATACGTGCTCTTATCTCTTGGTTGTTGGTCCATTCTTAATTTATTATGGTGCCGATGTAGTTGTAGTGCCTCACTATTTCTACCGGGGTTTGGTTGATATAGAGTTGACCTTCTGTTACCTTTTTTTGCTGACGATCATAAGCTTTGTTTCTTTACGTTTATATTGAGTCCATATTGTTGACTATAATACGTGATTTTGTTCATGAGGACTTGTAGGTCTTCTAGGTTGTCTGCTAGTACTATGGTGTCATCTGCATAACTGATGTTATCTAGCCGGTACCCGTTTAGTAGAATACCTCTTCCAGTTTCGTGCAAAGCTTCGATAAATATTCTTTCAGAGTAAATATTGAAAACTAGGTGGGACAAAATGCTGCCCTGCCTCACTCCACGCATGATTTTCACATATTCGGTGTGTTCACCGTTAACTTTGAGGTTTGCAGTCTGATTCCAGTAAAAGTTTCTAATTATTTTCAGATCTTGTTTGTTAATTCCTGCTTCTTTTAGTATTTGCATAATCTTGGCGTGTTGTACTCGATCAAACGCCTTCTCTTAATCAACCGGACTTGCGTATACGTCGCAATTGACGTCTCTGCATCTCTGGAATAAGACTTGTATTGAAAATAAATCCTCTCTCGTACCAACAGCATTTATGAACCCGAACTGGTTGGGCCAAATTTGACTTTCACATAGCTTTTAAATTCCCGTATGGATTACCTTTAGGAACAATTTTAGGAGATGACTTATCAGGCTTATCGTAATTCGCATTTTTTGGCTCCTGTTTTTTTTTGAAAGTGCAATAAACTCAGACTTCAGCCATTCTGTTGGTATTTCTCCAAAGTTGTATATGTTGTTGAATATCTTTGTGATTTTTTCTATTCATTCGTTGTCCATCAGTTTAAGTAGTTCTGCTTATATATTATCGGGACCTGCTGCTTTGCCATCCTTTAGCTCTGTTATAGCAGAATAAACTTCCTGCTGTAATATTCTTGGTCCATCATTTACCTCTTCTTCTAACTCAAAGGTGTTATCTCTTTGGCTTTCAAATAGTTTTTCTAGATATTCTTTCCACGTTTTAATTTTACTCTGTTTGTCTTAGATGATGTTTCCGTATTAAGAATTAATGAATGAAAATAGTTTATTGTCTTATGGGATCGATACTCACCGGACCGTAGATGTTCGGATGCAATTAGCGTCTCTTTGTAAAGACAATAAAGTTGACTTTTCAAAGTAACAAGACTCAACACACACATTACACACTACACTAGGTATCTTATTGCAAAATCAACTGCACCATGCCAAGGCCATTAGATGTTAAGGTATTAAGCTAAATAAAAAAGTGTATATTTTGTACATTTTATAAATTTACAAAAAAATCTATGTCGCATTATTTCCAAAATCCTGTGTCAAAAACAGGTTAATCACTAATGTGCTTTGTTACAAAATAATGTTAGATTTTGTCTGATTTTGGTCTGGTTTTCTACTCTTGGATATCTTCTTCTTCTCGTTTTTCTTTAACCACTTTCTCTCTAGAAGCGATCTAGAAAACGCCGACGATATCTGCATATTAGCACAAAGGTTCCAAGGTGTGGCTGATCAATTGGAAACACTTTTCACTGAAGCCAATAAAATATATTTGAAAGTTAATATTAGTAAAACTAAGTCCATGAGAATAAATGCAAGGAACGAAACGCTATTTACTATCGCCAACATGCAGATTGAAAATGTGGAAAACTTTACGTGTCTTGGAAGTGTCATAACAGAAAACGGAGGTACAGAAGACGATATTCGTATGCGGATACGATAAGCTCATCAAGCATTCAGCATGCTCAACCCTCTTTGGAGGTCTGGCGAGTATTTTACAAGGACAAAGATCCGAATATTCCAATCAAACGTCATGTCTGTTATACTCTATGGATGTGAAACCTGGAAAGTGACAAAAACCCTTACAAACAAACTGCAGGTGTTTGTAAACAAATGTCTATGAAGAATTGTACGTATTTTCTGGCCAAACACCATCAGAGACGAAGATCTACTACGCCTGACCCAACAAAAGCAGGTAGAAATTAAATAAAGTCCAGAAAGTGGAGTTGGATCGGTCACACACTCCGAAAAAATAGTTCTATTATTGCAAAGACTGCCCTAAAAGACTAAAGACTAAAATGCTTTGTTACAAAATCATGTTAGACTTTGTCTGGTTTTTGTCTGGTTTTCTACTCTTGGATATCTTCTTCTTCTCCTTTTCATTTAGCCACTTTCTCTACACTCCTGAACATAATCTTCTTTTATATTATTTCATGTCATGTCCTGTTCTATTTGAAACCCAGTATTTTCTGCATAATTCTTGATATGATCAAGCCATCTCTTCTGGGTCTCCTGGTATTCTCCTGGGCGTTTTAATTTTTCATTTGATTAAGGTCGACTCTTGGATATAAACTGCTTAACTCAATGGCGACTAAAGGAATAATAATTAAAAAAAGGAGCTAAGTTGAGAACTTCACAGAATTACACTATTCAGGGATGGAATAAATAATATACCTCCTCAAAGGCAATAAATAATTTTCCTATAGAATAGCCTTCTTCAGTTCTGGAAGTAATGGATGCAATAATTTATCTAGAACAAGAGTAGCTGTCCACGTAGAAAGATAATATTTTATTGGATCAAATTTAAGAGCGTTGGCGCAAAATTTCGTGCCAGTGCGTTTTAAATGCATTAATTTTTTTAGAATCCTGAGAAAACTACTAATATTTTTGAAAAATTATAACGAAAAATAAAAGATTACATTATTACCGCGGCAGAAAGTCCCTGAAATCTTCTATAACGTTTATTTTAATAAGTCACAGGGGTGAAAAACAAGAGAAAATTCAGTGCGATTGTTAATTTCAAATATCTCATTAAAAAAATAACTTTTTGTTTATTCTAAGAGACTTTGGGCAATCGGAAATAATGTAATCTTTCATTCTGCGTTTAAATTTTTCAAAAATATTTTTTAGTTTTACCACAATTTGAAAAAATAAATGCATTTAAAAAGCAATGACCCGAAATTTTGCGCCTATGGTCTTAAAATATAAGAGTCTAACATTTAAGAATTATAAGGAAAACTAAAGTGAGGTGTAATGTAGTGTGAAAGTTATATTGGTTTAGCTCTCTTGAAAACAAGCTAATCTCCGATCTAATAAGATTATTCTTGATTAGCATCGAAATTGATTTATATTTTATACCAGGATGGTCTAAAATAGACCGGATCTTTGTGCTTCACCAGTATTACCCAAAAACTAACAAATATATTAATATTTTCCATTCATTTGAAACACAGACGTCGCGTCGTTACGAAAAAGGATATCTAGCAGGTCAGGATTTAAATTGAATTTATATTGCTGCAGAATATCGTAAGAGACATAAAGTTGTACAATTGCAAAACATTTTCATTTCATTCTTTTGTTTGCTTTTCTCAGCCACATTTGACGCGCTCAGAGCAACAGTGGCCTAAGCCACGAATTGAGTATTTTTAGATTAATATATCAATAAAAGCAGCAACATTAAATCTTCGCATTAACAAGGTTCTACACAACCTACCTTTATATGTGGCTAAATGGCGCTACATTATTTGTAGCGCTATCCCATAAGCATAATGGAAATACAAATGCAACCATTGCATTTATCTCAGAACTTTGGTGTTAGATGGTTAGAATGCAAAATCAATTGGTCAAGTCTTTATAAACAATTTAAAAGTTATTTCAATACTCTGTGATGGGTAGTTCTTCTAAGACGACAGAGTAAAACACAGGTTAGGCAAAATAAATATATACAGTCTAATTATTTACAAAATAAATAAAAATAATATATCTCATTCTATTCGTCGCAGCGAAGTCCTCCTCCGGATAGACGTCTGGAAAAGAAGAACAAAATTAACAATGTTATTGAAATATATACATTTATCTGGGGCTCGCTCACTAAGCTTGCCTCCGTTTATTTATGAGCCGCAAATTACTTCACTATTCACTACGGTACACCTTGCGGCTCGAATTGGCCTGCCTAAGCTTGCGAATCACGTCAGTACGGTGCACCTCGCTATTCAGGTCGGCCTGCCTTGCTCACCTCGCTTGGCTGGTTGTGAAGCCCAAAACTGTCGTTTCAGGACTGACGGATCTCTGCTTGTGGCCTCCTTAACTATCCCTCTGTCGGTGTTGTTTCGGAGAGGTGGAACTGAGTGGGGCATCTACGCGATTTGAGAGAATCGCACGGTTCCAAGTGTCGATGCGTGTTCGGCGTATCATTACACCCCCTTCTCTTTGAAAAAAAAAAGAAGTAACATACCTTTTTTTTTGTCTACAGTCGTTTGATCCCATCTATTCCTCGCGGTATTTTTATTACTATTGTTCTTCCATTGTTGCAAGAAATTTTGAACCTCTTGGTTCGCCCCTCGATTAGACGCTTTGGGACGACTTCTAACAGCTCGGAGTATTCCCTAGGTTGAGGCTCTCCTGGAGTGGATAGGGCTTGGGCTTCGGGACCCGTTGGCGTATCTGGGGCCGCCGGTGATTCGAGGGCACTCTGCTTCCTTGGGGTGGGGGGGATGGCGGCGTTCCGAATAGTTCGTTTAACTTCTTCAATATCCGTTCCGCGTCTTTCCCTGGTGTCACGGGTAGTCCGGGTCTCTATGGCGTTCCTAGAGAGGTCATCTGTTCATAAATTTCTAGTATATCTTCCATGGTTGATGTGGACGAACTAAATTCTGACTGCTAGTATTGCTGCTTAACCCGGCACCTGCCACGTGGCTTTGCAAGGCGCCAACTGCCACGTGGGGTGCTCACAGCATCCATTAAAAATTTTCTGTGATCTACTTGTTTAAAAAATAAAATAATGTGTTGAGTAACACAAGAATATAAATAAACATGTTTTATTAACTTATTAGCCACTAATATGTTATAAAAGTTAAAAAGTAAAATGAAAAAGGTGTTATAAGCAAATTAGCAAGTACCAACCCATAATAAATGAAGTCAAGTAAAATATCTAAAAAAATTAAGATTTAGTGAGTATAGAGTCCATATTAATAATTTAAATCAGTTATTTCAATAAAAAATGTAAATTTGACCTGTTTATCAAAAGTACAAAAAAAATTTAAAACTTAAAGTGCCAGATGATGACACCCCAATTCGACTTTAGAGCTGTAAGTTCAGAATGACACTAAATAACCACTTCAAACACTAACACATATATGCTATATAATATTATAGAAAGCTACTATGACGCACAGCTCGGTTACCAAACTTGAAATACCAAATATTTGATAAAAATGTGTTATGGGGTGCTGGTAGCACCCCACGTGGCAGGTGCTGGGTTAAATACCGTTTTCTTTTGTTGGGAATGGGATTTCTGTCGAGACGTCTTCCCCCACCCACGGCTTTAAATCTTTTACATGCGCCGTCATCTGCTTGCGGCTACTGCTGTCAGCAAATTTCAGTTTTACGATTACTGACGATATCACGGATGCTACTATGTATGATCCCGAGTACTTTGGCGCTAGCTTGTTGGTGAACGCTGCGCTAGCCGATGATAGATAGTGTTCCTTTTTCATGACCCGATCTCCTGGATGTGGCCGCCAGTCTTTTCGTCTTAAATCTTAATGTTTCTTTTGGTCCTCGAAAGCGTGTTCCATGTGTACTTTCGCCAATTCCCCTAACGCTTCTAACTTGCTTAAGTTTTCTGCGTACTCCTGTATACCCTGGTCGTTTGTCACATCTGTTGTATCTAATTCTCTTCCAAAATTGAGAAGCGCTGATGAAAATCCTGTCGAATCATGTTTTGACGAATTTATGGCATAGCAGAACTCTGGTATGAATTTGTCCCAGTATTTATGGTTATCCTCCACGTAAGTAGCTATAATTGTTTTCAGTACCTTGTTTGTTCGTTCTACTGGATTGCATTGAGGCGAGTATGGTGGTGTCAGAATGTGACTTATGTTGTAGGACTTCATGAATGCCCTAAAGGTACTACTTGTGAACTGCACGCCGTTGTCCGAGATGATTTTCTTTGGGATACCGAATTGCATAATAATTACTTTTGATCGTAGAAAGTCGATGAGGAAGTTCGTAGACGCTGCTTTTATTGGTTGGGCGACGACCCATTTGGTAAACCGGTCTTGCACGACTATCAGGAAAGCGTTTCCCTTTGTAGATCTTGGAAATGGTCCCACTAAATCAATTGAGACAGTATGAATGCCAAGGCTTTTCTACAGCGGACGGATGCATTCTCCCGGCTGGTTGCATTTGAGACGGTTTATATTGGAGGCACTTCTCGTACAGGTTCTAACGTAGTCTGCAATTTGTTTGAAGACCTTAGGCCAATAGTATTTCTGCTCTATCCGGCAAATTGTTTTTGCAATTCCTAAATGGCCTGCTGTGGTTGAGTCGTGATTTTCTTTCAAAATCTCTTTCCTTTAATAACTTGGTACGCATAATATCCATGGGTTGTTAAATTCTGGGTCGGCTAAATTGCGGCTGCTCCAGACGTGTTTATATAGTTTCTCATTTGATATCTGTAAATCCGGGAAATTGTCTGGGTTTTGGCGTACATTCCTATATAAATTATCGTACCAATTGCATGATTCTAGTTCCGATGCTAACAACTCCAGCTTTGCTTCTTCGTTGGAGGTTTCTTATGGTTGCCGTGATAAAGCATCTGCTACCTTGCTCAGAACTCCCTTTCTATATGTGACCTCTAAATCGTACTGTTGCAGTTCTAAACTCCATCTGGCTAATCGACCTGACGGGTTTTTGAGGTTCTTCAGCCATTTGAGGGACTGGTGATCCGATATGACCTTAATGTGTACCCTTCTATGTATGGCTTCATTTGCTTTATCCCGTACACTATGGATAGACATTCTTTTTCCGTTATGGAATATTTTGTCTCGGCTGGTGTGAGGGTTCGACTTGCATATGCGATTAATTTATCTTGGCCGTAGTATTTCTGTGTTAGCGCAACTCCAAGTCCGCAGTTTGACGTATCTGTTTGTAGGTAGAATGTTTTTGAGAAATCGGGGCACGCTAATACTGGAGCCTTCGTAAGTTTTGCTTTGAGTTATTTAAACGCGTTTTCCTGCTTATCCGTCCACTTCCATCTTATCTTTTTCTTTAGAAACATGTTTAGTGGTCCTGCTATTGTCGAATAGTTCTCTATGATTCGCCGATACCATGAGGTTATTCCTATAAAGCGACGGAGCTGACGTACATTTTTAGGTGCTGCAAGTTCGGTTATAGCGTTGGTTTTCTCCGGGTCAGTTTTTATTCCCTCTGTTCCCAAAACGTGTCCTAAGTATTTGAGTTCTGGCTGGCAAAATGTGCATTTTTCGAAGTTAAGTTGTAATCTGGCCTCTTTCAGTCTTCGGAAGATCTCTTGTAGGTGATTTAAATGCTCTTGGAATGCCTTCGATATTACCACGATTTCATCCAAGTATGCGAATGCGAATTCTACATCGGGCGGTATTACTTTGTCTAGTAGTTGTTGGAAAGTTGTTCCGGCGGAGTGAAGTCCAAACGGGGTGGTTCTGAACTGAAAATGACCTTTTCCGGGTACGCTAAATGTTGTCACTGGGCGGCTTGTTTCTTCCAGGGTTATTTGAAAATATGTATCCCTGTTTCAAATCGAGGGTTGAGATAAAATTTGCTTCCTTAAGTCTATCCAAAATTTCTGACATCCGAGGTAATGGATATGCTCCTTTTCTGATAGTTCGTTGACTTTTCTAAAGTCAATGCAAAATCTGTACGAGTTATCCTTTTTTCTAACTAGTACAATAGGTGAACTTTAACCACTTGCGGAGAGTTCGATGGTTCCTTCTTTCAACATCTTGTCCACCTCCTGGTTGATGATCTACAGCATTGCGGGATTGTGCCGCCAATACTGCTGTTTTACGGGATCGCACCTTTTCTTCAATTTTATTTCGTGTTTTATTAAGTTGGTGGGTCCTGTTCTCGAATTCCCTAAGTTCTTTTCTTAGGAACTTTTCTAGCTCTGTATTTTGAGTGGAGTCTTTTAAAGTGTTACCTGTGTCTTCTTGATGTTGTTCGTACTGCTTGGACGTATCCCTATCGAACTTAAGTTCGATCGAATGTTCCCTGAGGAATTTCACTCCTAGTATTGCATCATCCGTTAACCCTGGCATTACTATAAATGTTTGTCTTGGTTGTAAATTATCGATCTCGCAGTCAATTGTCAACTTCTTGTTAAGCTCCATTGAAGATCCGTTTGCTAGTCTAGTTCTTCCGTTATAGCTACGTAGGGAGTGTTTGAATATCTGCGCTATTCTATCTCCGGCGTAATTTTTAATGGTCCCTGTTTCAATTAATGCTCTGTAGGATCTTTGTCCGATTTTCAGTGATGCGAACAGTCGCATGTCGTTGCTTGTTTGTTGTGTAACGGCGAAAACAAACGGAGTCGAATCTTGCTCCTCAGACTGGGATGACTCCTTATTTCTCCAGTCTGTTATTCGTTTCCCTGACGTCTGGAATAGCAGTCACTGCTGTAAACCCCTTCTTTGCCGCATCGCGAACAAAATTTTTCCATGGGTTTTTACAATTCTTACGGAAGTGACCTGGCATCTTGCATCTAAAACATGTCCTTCTGGCATCGTATTCTGTAGGTTTTGTAATTGTACGTACCCAATTTCCGCGAAAATTTTGATTTTCTCGGGTCCTTTCGTCTTCTAAAGTTTCGTATTCTTGGGCTAAATCTTGCAATTCTGATAAATTTTCGAAGTCCCGGCGGCGAGCATAAAGATATTCTGGCAGCATATTTTTATATATCCTTTCGAGTTCTTGCTTTCTTGAAAAAGATCCTTCTCATCTGATTAATGTTTGAATATCCGTGATATATCTATCCACTGGTTCGATTTTTCTTGGCTTCCTTTTTCTGAGTTGCTCCTCTAGTTGTAGCGAATACTCTCTGGGATAGAAAGCTTCCTTAAAATCTTTGCTGAAGTCCGTCCATGAATCCCAGTTCCTGTTGTTGTTTCGGTACCATAACAATGCATGATCTCCTAACAATTCTGGTAATGCTTTTAGCAGATCTTGCTTATCGACCTCGTAGGCTAGGCTTAACTCGTCTATTCTCTCTATGAAGTCTACCGCATCCGAATGTTTCTTGTCGAATTGTGTGTTCCACCTTTGTACTTGATTTAGCAAATCTGATTGCCTCATTTGTTTTGTCGTTCTTAAGTCTTGTAATTGACTTCTGATTATTATTGAAATTTCCTGGGTCAGTGTGTCTGGTTCGACTTCCTTGGAGGTATTAATTTTTGGGATTGTTCCTGTCGCTTCCCCGCGATCTTGTAAAAGTTTCTGAGTCTTAACCTTAACTCGTCGACGATTCCTTCGGAATCTAATCCGCATCTTTCGGCGTCGAGCTGTAATTCCTCTTTGGAAAGACGATTTATCCATGACGTACCTGTCGTGGCGCCTGTTACTGAGTCTGTGTCTTTATCTATCGGCATTTTTGGTATTTTCCGGGTGTCGAGTGACGACGTTCACCTGCGTATGTTCTAATTTTTTTGCTCGGGCGCCAATTTTGTGATGGGTAGTTCTTCTAAGACGACAGACTCAGTAAAACACAGGTTAAAACAAAATAAATAAAAATAATATATCTCATTCTATTCGTCGCAGCGAAGTCCTCCTCCGAATAGACGTTTGGAAAAGAAGAACAAAATTAACAATGTTATTCAAATATATACATTTGTCGGGGGCTCGCCCACTACGCCTCCGTTTTTTATGAGCCGCAAATTACTTCACTACGGCACACCTTGCGGCTCGTGTTGGCCTGCCTAAGCTTGCCAATCACGTCAGTATGGTGCACCTCGCTACTCAGGTCTGCCTGCCTAGCTCACCTCGCTTGGCTGATTGCGGAGCCCAGAACTGTCGTTTCAGGACTGACTAAGCGTTTAGGCTTTTTCGCCTCTTCACGGAACGGGGATATTCTTTTTTGGGTTTGGGTATATCATAGGAATCGTTTCACTCTGACATCCAAAGGGCAGGCCCAGCCGTGCAGAGCTCCGCCCCCACCGACAAGCTCCTCCTTCTTGTCTTACTGCTGTTTGTTCGGTTGTTGTTTCTTTTCGCTCTCCGGAAGGTACCAAGCCCGAAACGAAACCCAAGCTCGGTGTGGACAAACGGCTCTTTTCAGAATTTTTGGCTTTTTGTTATTTTTTTTTGGTAACGCGTGGAGGTTAGCTGTGGCTAGATCCTCTCCTAGGTATAGGTATCATTGTGCAATGAAGGTAGGAAACCACAGAAAACTACCTTCCCCCTATCCTGTATTGTGTGATTCGACTCTGAAGGAGTGTACGTGAACGCTCATTTCTTCTTAGTATGTATGTACTTATGATTTTGTTGTGTGTTGGTAAAATGTTGTTTTTTGGTTTTTATTTTTATTTGGTTATTGTTATGTATTAGTGGTGCGTTCTAGGAGTGAGTATTGTGGTATATGTATGCATGTGTGTGTTCTGTGTGTAAATGAATGCTTTTTTTTTGTTTTTTTGTGAGTTTTTTTTTATTTTTTTTTTGTATTTTTTCTATTTTTTTTTAATTAATAATAATGGTGTTAGGTGTAATGTGTTAGTGTAATTTAGTTTTGTAGTGATGTGAATGATTGGGTTATTGTGTTGTTGTTTGCTGTGGTGATTACTGTATGTCCGTAGATTTGATTTGTTATTGTATTTATTTAATGTGCTGTTTCGTTTCGTTTATCTGGGAATATGTTGAGGAGGATCATAGATGTAAAGTATATTGCTTGTTTTATATCGTTGGTAAGGTTTTGTTTTGCTGTGTTATTGCTTTGTAGTGGTTCTGCGTTGTGTTTGGGCATTTTGGTGAGAAAGCTGGGTGCTTTCCCCCGCAGTTAGGGCATTTGGGGTTATCTGTCGTAGGGCATGCAGTCGATCGGTGCTGTTGACCGCAGAAGGGCCAGATAATGGCTGGTTGGCGGCACTCTGTGCGGAGGTGATCATTTCTGCAGCATCTTGTGCAGTATTTTAGGAAGCTAGGAATAGTGTTGCTTGCCCTTGGACGCTCGCAACGTAGCCGTTCCCCATCCATTCTAATACCACACCGAAGCGCATCTGCGAACTTGGTTTCTGAGTCTATGAAGACCCTGATGAAGGAGGTAGGTATGTTATTGGATCGGGCGGTTACTCGTACGATTTTGCTGAACGGAAAATTTATGGAGGTTAGAGATTCCTCGATATATTTTTGAGTTAGACTTTTGTCTACTCCGGCAATAACCAATTGATATGTTTGGGATGGTGCAGCTGGGCTTGGCTGCGGTGGAGTATGCTTTGTCCTTTTGGAATACGGACTAAATGTGATGTTAATTGACTTATCGTTGGTTATTTTGTGGATCTTTGCCTGGAATTTGATGAGATTTAATTTTTCGGTCGTACGAATTGAGGCTGCCTTATGGGCGGGTAAGACTTTTATTGAGTCAAAATCTTGTGTTAGGAAGTTGTTGTTTATGATAAATTCATGGAATGATCGCTGCTGACAGATGTCTGCTTGTGTGCTGCTGCTGGGTGAATTTTTTGTGGTGTTTGATTGTGTGTTGTTGGTATCATTTGTTGTGTGGTTTTCTGCTTGGTCCATAGGTGTATGTACCAAGTCGGTAGTTGTGTCCTGAACGCTCACCGCCTGCTGCGAGGTAGCGAGCGCACTGGTTTGTGTATCTGTTTGGGTTTGTATAGGTGTATGTGTGAGTGTACGTGTATGTGTGTTTTCTATGGTTTTTTCATGTTCAGTTGGTTTTGTATGTTGTGGAGATTGCATTGGTCTTTGTTGCATTTGTACTTGTCTGTGCAGTTCGGGGTTGGTCTCCCGAAGAGAGGTGTCGAACGCAGACCTGATGCGCTCCCTCCACTCCTCAGGAGTCCTGGCGCCTCGAGAGGGCTCTAGCCCCCCGAACGTGGTGTAGTAGGTGTATTTGGTGTATGTGTGGGTGATTTTAGTGTATGTGTAGGTGTATTTGGTGTTTGTGTAGGTGTATCTGGTTTTCCTGTGTACTTTTCTGCTTTGTCCCTCATTCTTTTGGAGATTTGGAGTATAACGTTCGGTATTCGTCTATGTATTCAAGTGGCTTGAATGAGGTTATCTGTATGCTTTCGAAGTCTGTGTTTGTGTAAAGTTCGGTTTTGCGGTATTTTAGCTGTGGTATGCGTGATTGTGTTTTGAGTGTGGCTTGTTTGTGTGGCGTAGAGACTCTTAGTGTGTACGGTATATCTTTTGTTATGTGTTCTCTTATGGCTTTGGATAGTCTGCTGTGTTTAGTGTATTTACTCGGAATTTGTATTATGTAGTATGTATATGGATGATCTGTTTCTTGTGATGTAGTAGCGTTTGTGTTCTGTGGTGTACTGGGTGATTCTATATGTGACGTGCTTTCGTATAGTGTATTTATGATTGTTTTTTGTTGTTTTTGGGTATTTTGTTATGTTAGTGGATACCACTTCGGTCAGAGCTTGCATCCACTCCTCCTGAGTCTCTATGTTCCTGCCGTCAATTAGTAGAGAAACCTGTGAGGAGTCAGAGGAGCATGATGCGCCATCATCGAAGTGTGTGTGTGTGTGTGTGTGTGTGTGTGTGTGTGTGTGTGTGTGTGTGTGTGTGTGTGTGTGTGTGTGTGTGTGTGTGTGTGTGTGTGTGTGTGTGTGTGTGTGTGTGTGTGTGTGTGTGTGTGTGTTTGTGTGTGTGTGTGTGTGTGTGTGTGTGTGTGTGTGTGTGTGTGTGTGTGTGTGTGTGTGTGTGTGTGTGTGTGTGTGTGTGTGTGTGTGTGTGTGTGTGTGTGTGTGTGTGTGTGTGTGTGTGTGTGTGTGTGTGTGTGTGTGTGTGTGTGTGTGTGTGTGTGTGTGTGTGTGTGTGTGTGTGTGTGTGTGTGTGTGTGTGTGTGTGTGTGTGTGTGTGTGTGTGTGTGTGTGTGTGTGTGTGTGTGTGTGTGTGTGTGTGTGTGTGTGTGTGTGTGTGTGTGTGTGTGTGTGTGTGTGTGTGTGTGTGTGTGTGTGTGTGTGTGTGTGTGTGTGTGTGTGTGTGTGTGTGTGTGTGTGTGTGTGTGTGTGTGTGTGTGTGTGTGTGTGTGTGTGTGTGTGTGTGTGTGTGTGTGTGTGTGTGTGTGTGTGTGTGTGTGTGTGTGTGTGTGTGTGTGTGTGTGTGTGTGTGTGTGTGTGTGTGTGTGTGTGTGTGTGTGTGTGTGTGTGTGTGTGTGTGTGTGTGTGTGTGTGTGTGTGTGTGTGTGTGTGTGTGTGTGTGTGTGTGTGTGTGTGTGTGTGTGTGTGTGTGTGTGTGTGTGTGTGTGTGTGTGTGTGTGTGTGTGTGTGTGTGTGTGTGTGTGTGTGTGTGTGTGTGTGTGTGTGTGTGTGTGTGTGTGTGTGTGTGTGTGTGTGTGTGTGTGTGTGTGTGTGTGTGTGTGTGTGTGTGTGTGTGTGTGTGTGTGTGTGTGTGTGTGTGTGTGTGTGTGTGTGTGTGTGTGTGTGTGTGTGTGTGTGTGTGTGTGTGTGTGTGTGTGTGTGTGTGTGTGTGTGTGTGTGTGTGTGTGTGTGTGTGTGTGTGTGTGTGTGTGTGTGTGTGTGTGTGTGTGTGTGTGTGTGTGTGTTTGTGTGTGTGTGTGTGTGTGTGTGTGTGTGTGTGTGTGTGTGTGTGTGTGTGTGTGTGTGTGTGTTTTTTGGTTTTTATTTTTATTTGGTTATTGTTATGTATTAGTGGTGCGTTCTAGGAGTGAGTATTGTGGTATATGTATGCATGTGTGTGTTCTGTGTGTAAATGAATGCTTTTTTTTTGTTTTTTTGTGAGTTTTTTTTTATTTTTTTTTTGTATTTTTTCTATTTTTTTTTAATTAATAATAATGGTGTTAGGTGTAATGTGTTAGTGTAATTTAGTTTTGTAGTGATGTGAATGATTGGGTTATTGTGTTGTTGTTTGCTGTGGTGATTACTGTATGTCCGTAGATTTGATTTGTTATTGTATTTATTTAATGTGCTGTTTCGTTTCGTTTATCTGGGAATATGTTGAGGAGGATCATAGATGTAAAGTATATTGCTTGTTTTATATCGTTGGTAAGGTTTTGTTTTGCTGTGTTATTGCTTTGTAGTGGTTCTGCGTTGTGTTTGGGCATTTTGGTGAGAAAGCTGGGTGCTTTCCCCCGCAGTTAGGGCATTTGGGGTTATCTGTCGTAGGGCATGCAGTCGATCGGTGCTGTTGACCGCAGAAGGGCCAGATAATGGCTGGTTGGCGGCACTCTGTGCGGAGGTGATCATTTCTGCAGCATCTTGTGCAGTATTTTAGGAAGCTAGGAATAGTGTTGCTTGCCCTTGGACGCTCGCAACGTAGCCGTTCCCCATCCATTCTAATACCACACCGAAGCGCATCTGCGAACTTGGTTTCTGAGTCTATGAAGACCCTGATGAAGGAGGTAGGTATGTTATTGGATCGGGCGGTTACTCGTACGATTTTGCTGAACGGAAAATTTATGGAGGTTAGAGATTCCTCGATATATTTTTGAGTTAGACTTTTGTCTACTCCGGCAATAACCAATTGATATGTTTGGGATGGTGCAGCTGGGCTTGGCTGCGGTGGAGTATGCTTTGTCCTTTTGGAATACGGACTAAATGTGATGTTAATTGACTTATCGTTGGTTATTTTGTGGATCTTTGCCTGGAATTTGATGAGATTTAATTTTTCGGTCGTACGAATTGAGGCTGCCTTATGGGCGGGTAAGACTTTTATTGAGTCAAAATCTTGTGTTAGGAAGTTGTTGTTTATGATAAATTCATGGAATGATCGCTGCTGACAGATGTCTGCTTGTGTGCTGCTGCTGGGTGAATTTTTTGTGGTGTTTGATTGTGTGTTGTTGGTATCATTTGTTGTGTGGTTTTCTGCTTGGTCCATAGGTGTATGTACCAAGTCGGTAGTTGTGTCCTGAACGCTCACCGCCTGCTGCGAGGTAGCGAGCGCACTGGTTTGTGTATCTGTTTGGGTTTGTATAGGTGTATGTGTGAGTGTACGTGTATGTGTGTTTTCTATGGTTTTTTCATGTTCAGTTGGTTTTGTATGTTGTGGAGATTGCATTGGTCTTTGTTGCATTTGTACTTGTCTGTGCAGTTCGGGGTTGGTCTCCCGAAGAGAGGTGTCGAACGCAGACCTGATGCGCTCCCTCCACTCCTCAGGAGTCCTGGCGCCTCGAGAGGGCTCTAGCCCCCCGAACGTGGTGTAGTAGGTGTATTTGGTGTATGTGTGGGTGATTTTAGTGTATGTGTAGGTGTATTTGGTGTTTGTGTAGGTGTATCTGGTTTTCCTGTGTACTTTTCTGCTTTGTCCCTCATTCTTTTGGAGATTTGGAGTATAACGTTCGGTATTCGTCTATGTATTCAAGTGGCTTGAATGAGGTTATCTGTATGCTTTCGAAGTCTGTGTTTGTGTAAAGTTCGGTTTTGCGGTATTTTAGCTGTGGTATGCGTGATTGTGTTTTGAGTGTGGCTTGTTTGTGTGGCGTAGAGACTCTTAGTGTGTACGGTATATCTTTTGTTATGTGTTCTCTTATGGCTTTGGATAGTCTGCTGTGTTTAGTGTATTTACTCGGAATTTGTATTATGTAGTATGTATATGGATGATCTGTTTCTTGTGATGTAGTAGCGTTTGTGTTCTGTGGTGTACTGGGTGATTCTATATGTGACGTGCTTTCGTATAGTGTATTTATGATTGTTTTTTGTTGTTTTTGGGTATTTTGTTATGTTAGTGGATACCACTTCGGTCAGAGCTTGCATCCACTCCTCCTGAGTCTCTATGTTCCTGCCGTCAATTAGTAGAGAAACCTGTGAGGAGTCAGAGGAGCATGATGCGCCATCATCGAAGTGTGTGTGTGTGTGTGTGTGTGTGTGTGTGTGTGTGTGTGTGTGTGTGTGTGTGTGTGTGTGTGTGTGTGTGTGTGTGTGTGTGTGTGTGTGTGTGTGTGTGTGTGTGTGTGTGTGTGTGTGTGTGTGTGTGTGTGTGTGTGTGTGTGTGTGTGTGTGTGTGTGTGTGTGTGTGTGTGTGTGTGTGTGTGTGTGTGTGTGTGTGTGTGTGTGTGTGTGTGTGTGTGTGTGTGTGTGTGTGTGTGTGTGTGTGTGTGTGTGTGTGTGTGTGTGTGTGTGTGTGTGTGTGTGTGTGTGTGTGTGTGTGTGTGTGTGTGTGTGTGTGTGTGTGTGTGTGTGTGTGTGTGTGTGTGTGTGTGTGTGTGTGTGTGTGTGTGTGTGTGTGTGTGTGTGTGTGTGTGTGTGTGTGTGTGTGTGTGTGTGTGTGTGTGTGTGTGTGTGTGTGTGTGTGTGTGTGTGTGTGTGTGTGTGTGTGTGTGTGTGTGTGTGTGTGTGTGTGTGTGTGTGTGTGTGTGTGTGTGTGTGTGTGTGTGTGTGTGTGTGTGTGTGTGTGTGTGTGTGTGTGTGTGTGTGTGTGTGTGTGTGTGTGTGTGTGTGTGTGTGTGTGTGTGTGTGTGTGTGTGTGTGTGTGTGTGTGTGTGTGTGTGTGTGTGTGTGTGTGTGTGTGTGTGTGTGTGTGTGTGTGTGTGTGTGTGTGTGTGTGTGTGTGTGTGTGTGTGTGTGTGTGTGTGTGTGTGTGTGTGTGTGTGTGTGTGTGTGTGTGTGTGTGTGTGTGTGTGTGTGTGTGTGTGTGTGTGTGTGTGTGTGTGTGTGTGTGTGTGTGTGTGTGTGTGTGTGTGTGTGTGTGTGTGTGTGTGTGTGTGTGTGACTTGGCTTCTTTAGTGAAGCAAGTCAGTGTAGAATAGTATTTGTGTTTGGTTTTGCCTAGCTTGTTCGTGTTTTAGAATTCTATATATACAGTGTCTCCCAGGAACACAAGTATATTAACTTTGCTCCGTTTTGGATCCAAAATATATATATTATTTCTGTGTGTAGTTGGTATGTGCAGACTTGACTTCTTTACGAAGCAAGTCCGTATTGTGTGGTTTTTGAAATCTATATATACAGTAAGTCCCCCAGAAGCATAAGTGTATTAACTTTGCCTCACTGTTTGGACCCTATACATATAGTATCTCTGTTGTTGTGTGTAGTGTGTTTGTGTGTGTTTTGGTGAATGTGTGGTGATTATGATATGAAGTACATACATATACCTGAGAACTGAGACGTATCTCTGCGGGTGGCCTCCTTAAATATCCCTCTGCCGGTGTTGTTTCGGAGAGGTGGAATTGAGTGGGGCATCTGCGCGATTTGAGAGAATCGCACGCTTTCAAGTGTCATGCGTGTTCGGCGTATCAGCGTATCATTATTCGTATTAATTGTTAAAATATTTGAATTTGAATTTGTTGATGTAATAAAAAACTATACATTTTGGTGGCATGGTTAACTTCAAATGTTAAAATTTTAAGGAAAGCACCTTCAAAAATGAGACATATAGAAAATTTATTTAGAAAGTTCATTAAATTTAATTACAATAAAAACACAATTTAGGCATATATTTCCAAATTTTATATCAAAAGTACATTTCGTACCCTCAGTGCAAGACTGCAGTAACTCAAAATTTTATGAAAATGAAGTAATCATGGAATTCGATTGTAAACATGCATATCTATCCCCTGTAAAACTTTACTAACTTTCAAATGCTGAATGGGCTAAATATTACAAAAACAACAGTTTAACTTTTTTGCGTTTTTGAACATAAGTTCCGTGCAAAACTGTTATAACTCTAATGTAACAGAGTTACAACAGTTTTGCACGGAACATTGCAACGGATTCGATAACAAGCAATAACAAGCAATGAAAAAAGTAAGATATTTGTTATTTTAATATCTATATCTGTGGTGTTTAATTTTAATATACAGCGCGTCTCCGTAATCCATTAACTGCTGCGAAAATAAACAAAGATTTTCGAGACCAATCTATTCATGTAAATTTTATGTCCTTTGTGTGATATTATATTTATTTTCCATAAGATGTGTGCGATGTCGTTTGACCATTTATTTGTTAGATTGGATTAAACCCACATAAATTAAGACTAATTATTTACGACCAAAAAGTATTTTTTCTCATGAAAGGAAAAACAGTTATCTTAGAACTTGTGTATTGACAATACTGAGAGGTCAAAAATATCTATTCTCAGAAAACTTGCCAAAAATTCAAATGGCCAAAAAGCAATATTTGGTATACTTATGCCATTCGGGTATGATACCAGAAGCCCACCATAGTTTTTATAAAAAATATTTTGGCACAAGATGATGTACAAGAAGAGGAAAACAACTACTGTAAAACCTGTCAGCAACGGCCACTAAAAATGAAAGAACTATTGGCCGATATAGAAAGGTGGCCGGTATTGCAAGTTTTTGTAGTCTAGTTATACATAATTGGTTTGGGGAGTTTACATAACTGGCCGTTAGTACAGGTGGCCGATGTTAGCAGGTGGCCGGTAACACAGGTTTTACTGTAAAAGTAAATGTGGCTACACTTTTTACAATTTTCTCCGTGCAAAACTGTTGTAACTTTGAAATTCTATTACTAAATGTGTAGTGATTAACAATTTTTTGCGTGCAAAAGTGTTGTAACTTTGAAATTCCTAATTTTTTTGCATTAATATTATTTTATTTAAATTTAAATAAGCATAGAACGCGGCGTAAGACAAGGCGACACACTCTCGCCAAAACTATTCATAACTGTTCTGGAATATGCCTTTAAGATGCTCAACTGGGACAATAAAGGGATCAAAATAGATGGAGAAAAGTTAAATCATCTTCGTTTTGCAGATGACATAGTCCTTATAACTGATGACCTAGGAGAAGTAAAGAAAATGCTAAATGAGTTAGACGCTATCTGCTGGAAAATAGGCCTGAAAATGAACTTTTCTAAAACTAAATTTATGACTAATCTGATTCCTAGCGGACAGCTGATTATACGCGAACAAGAAGTAGAACTAGTGGAAAAGTACATTTACTTGGGTCATGAAATTAGAATTGGCAGAGATAACCAAACATGCGAAATAAAAAGAAGATTAACTCTTGCTTGGGCAGCCTACGGAGCTCTGAGAGACATATTTAGGAGCAGTATACCGATCGGTTTAAAAAGACAAGTGTTTGACCAATGTGTGCTACCGGTAATGACATATGGAGCAGAGACACTGACTCTAACCAAGGCAACAGAAATGGAGAGAAGAATGGAGAAGATAAAATAAGAAATGAAGATCTCAGACAAACAACCGGTATCGCAGATGTTGTAGAACGTATCACCAGGCTCAAATGGAACTGGGCAGGACACGTCGCCAGGCTGAAAGATTCAATATGGGCACGAAGCTGATGGAGTGGAGACCAAGAGAAGATAAACGAAGTAGAGGAAGGCCGCCTACACGGTGGACAGATGATATCAGGCGGATTAGTAAAAACTGGCAAAAATCAGCACAAAACCGTGAAGTGTGGAAACAATTGGGGGAGACCTATGTCCAGCAGTGGACGTAAATTGGTTGGATGATGATGATGATGATTTAAATTTCTATTTTTGGTTAATGTAATATAGGTTGAAAAGCATACAAAATCATAATCAAATGTTAATTTTTCTTAAAACTTATGTCTTATTTCACCGATATTAGCACGAAAATAAACAAAATCGTCTTTATCTCGAAACTTACTTATTTTGACTTACTGCAGTCTTGCACTGAGGGTGCGATTATTTATTCTAAATGTCAAAACTTTGTTTTTGGGGTTACGCCACTCTTGCTCTGAGCGTCTCATTTTATCTACTATATTTTTAGGTCATCATATCATATTGTTATGGGTCCATTTCACCTTTCGGCTTTTATTTTTGAAATGTGTACTGCGTAGTCTTATTTTAACTACATGATTGTTTTTGTTTCCTTTTTTCTTCTGTATTTATGAAGTTGCTTTGTGATATCATTTGCATTTTATGATTCCTCCATTTCATCCTTCGGCTGCTATTTTTGAAATGTGTCATTCGTAGTCGCATTTTAGCTGTGTGATTGTTTATTTCTTCTTGTGTATTTGTGAAGTTGGTTTGCGATAATTTTTATAAGTAATTTATAGATTTGGCCTGTGGTTGTTTAGCAAGGTGTACCTAATCTTTTTATATAAGGTAATTATTATTATATCGCTTTGTCTCATGTCTGCGCTATCGTTCTTATTGTAGTAATTTTCTATGATTGTAAGTAACTCTTCGTTATCATTTCTTTATTCTTAAACTGTTTTATCTTTTAAGGCTAACTTTCTTTTCATTCCCTTTTCCCAAAGAGTTTCATATTTTTATTCTATGGCTTCTTCCATTTGCTCTTGGTATAATGTTTGAATATCTCTTAATATCTCTTCTAATTATTTGTTTAGACTTTACTTTACTTCCAAATATTCGTTTGTATTTGTTTTCACTCTCTTTATAGCGATATTCTTTTTGTTAGTTTTCCCCTGTATGTATGTATCCGCAGTCAGCTTTATGCTGTATGGCTTCTATCCTAACTATAGAGGTTCATGGATTCGTTGAAGGGTTGATCGCCATGATGTATTTTATTATTCGTTTTTCTAAGTTTCTGAGTTACTATTATATCTGTGATTCTTGGAAAAAGCTCACGTTTAATTTATTGTTTCACACGTTGATATTTAAGCGAACGCTTTACATTTTCAACCAATTTCTAAGTTTTATTTATTTAAGTACAGCAGACACACATAATGTTGGCGAAATCTGCCTTATCGACTATTTTAAAACTAGCAATGTATATACAAATTTTTGAAACAAATCAACATATTTTTAACTATGCTTTCCGTATTATAATCGAATTACACGTATGGACGATTGTTTATTTGAAAGCGGCCATGTGCTAAAACGTAAATCTGTATAGATAGTCCATTTACTCACGGTTTTTGCTCTATATTTTAAAGAACCGCTTGGATTGACATTCAATTTAGCATACGCATAGCTACCTTATCAAAGAAAACAAGTGATATTGTGGCAATGTGCGCTTTTGCTCTGGGGGTGAGTTTCACCCCTTCTCGTGGGTGAAAATATACGTTAAAATTAAATTCGGAAGTGGATATACTTGCTAATTCTAAGCAACTTTTGTTGTATAGAGTTTGTTACTCAATCAATCAGTCAATACTTTTCGAGTTATTTTTGAGTCAATGTGTTTATTTTTCAACAAAAAAAAAACACATTTTTAGACGGGTTTTCGCAAATAACTCAAAAAGTAAATATTTTATGGAAAAACAGATTTTTGACAAACATATAGCTCATAAAAAAACGAAAAAAAATTGCTGTATATATTAGGTCTCTTAACACAGTAGAAGCAGTGTTGTAAAATAGGTTCAAATTCCAAATCGAATAATTGAACGTGAAATAACCAAAAAATGAAGCACTTTTTATGGAAAACTCATTACAACGTTTTTAAAAACGTGTTTAAAAAAACCTTTATTTTTATTTTTTAAACAAGTTCCTAATTAACTATTTAGATAGGAAATAAGCCACAATTAAATTGAAAAAAAAAATAATTTTTTTATCGTTTCGGCGCCCAAATCGGGTGTCGTTGTCAAAATACAAAATATGTATTACTAGATTAAACAAAAATGTTGTTGCTTAGTAAAAAATTCTTCTTATAATTTATTGAATCTGACTCATTTATATCGGCAATTCAGACATATATTATGCTTGCCAATATTTATGAGTTGCATTCCTGGGACGACTTTACTGAAAGATAGTTCATTCGATTACATGAAATCAACCCCAGCTTAAGAATATCCGCCACAAAAAAATCATAGCATGTGATCTGTCTTTAAAAAGACAACCAAATGCAACGGTGACAGTAAAATTCTCGCGTTAGAGATTCCATAGTAAATCACGAGGGAAAACCAGGAAAAAAACCTCGTGATACTATGCCGACATTGTTAGTATTTGGTCTTACATTTAGTTTACTCTCAAAACATACCAAATTCTGACTTTAATATACAGGGTGTCCAGAAACTCTACCGACAAACGAAGACAGGAGATTCTTCAGATAATTTTAAGATAATTTAACCCAATTCACTTAGTCCGAAAATGCTTCCTAAGGAAGCTAGAGCTCTTTGAAGATGGCGTTTGTAATTAGTTTTTCTTAAATACCTCCAGAACGCTTCTATTTAGAAAAACAAAAATTGGTACGCGTATTTATCTTCAAGATATAAATCTAATCCATCAATTGCAAATTTCTAGTACCGAGCATAGGCGTCCGTTTTGGGTAGGGCAACGGTTACTTTATTGCATAACTTTTTTATCTTTAACTTTTATGCATTTCTGATACTGGATTCTTAAATTAAGAAGTATTTTAGTACTAAAAAGTACTCTTGTTTTAAATCGATAGGACACACCGTTTTCTAGAAAAATCGATTTGAAAACTTTCCGCTTTTTAAATAAAAAAAAAATTAAAAAAAAAACTGTTTAGAAAGGCGAAAACTGGTACATTTATTTATATTCCATAGATAAATCGATTTCATTAATTGCGAATTTCTAGTACTGGTCATAGGCGTCCGTTTTGGGTAGGTCAACAGTTATTTTATAGCATAACTTTTTTGTCTTGAGTTTTTGAGCATTTTTGACACTAGATTATTAAATTATGAGGTATTCGAGTACTAAAAGTTACTCTTACTTTATGTTGGTAAAATACTTCGTTTTTTGTTGAAAAGTTCTTTCAATTTTTTTTCAAATTCCAAAAACGAAAAACTTTCAAATCGATTTTTCTAGAAAACGGTGTGTCCTACCGACTTAAATCAAGAGCACCTTTTAGTACTAGAATTCCTCACAATTTAATAATCCGGTGTCAAAAATGCATAAAGGTTAAGGACAAAAAGTTATGCGATAAAATACCCGTTGCTCTACCCTAAACGCACGCCTATGACCGGTACTAGAAATTTGCAATGGATGAAATCGATTCATCTCTGAAAAGTAAATATGCATACCAATTTTCGTTTTTCTAAATAGAAGCGTTCTGGAGGTATTTAAGAAGAACTAATTTCATGATGCCATCTTCAAAGAGCTCTAGCTCCCTTAAGAAGCATTTTCGGACTAGGTGATTTGGGTTAAATTGTCTTAAAATTATCTGAGGAATCTCCTGACTTCGTTTGTCGGTAGAGTTTCTGGACACCCTGTATAATATAATATGTTGTTTAAATTATAAATAATATTATTAATTCATAGATATATAAGTAATACTAAAATATAAAATATGTACTAACTCGAAATGTTATTGACTTACTAATCGTGGTATTTTGTTTTTATTGACTTCCTCCTATTATCATCCCAAACGAAATTAATCGTTTCACTTCATAGGTTGCTTTACTCATGTACTATTAATAATATGATCTGTATGTTCCATCAGCTCAAAGTGCTTATTTTTGAAAAAATTGGTTTTAAAGTAAATTTTTAATTTTTTTATTTTGAAAAAAAAAATGCTTTTCTTTAAAACAGCTTAAAAATTTATAAGTAATATCAAAAATTTCAAAGAGTAAAAAACATAGGTTTTGATTTTCTGAATGGATTTGATTTTTTGTATTTCTGTTGATTGAAGTCAAAAATTGGTTAAGGTATGGCTGTTCAAAATTTGCTTAAACTCGTGAATAATGAATCTTTCAAGCCTTTTCAATTACAGCCCTATCAAAAATAAGCACTCTGAACCGACAAAACTTACAGATCATATTCTATAAACAATATATACACGAGTAAAGGAACTTGTGAAAGGGCAACGATTAATTTATTGGGATGATAACTAGGAAGTGATTTTCACGGTTTTTCACAAAAAAAGGAAACCATGTTATTTTGAGCGTAACTTACTTACTTTTGATGCTAGAAACTTTTTAAGAAACAAAAATACAGCCTTTCGAAATGCTTTAAAAAAGTTGCAATGCATTTTCCACAGAGCTTATTTTTTAGATATTTCACGTTGAAATATTCGATTTCGAATTTGACGAATATGAACCTGTTTTTCATTAGCTACAAATCTGCATCTACTGGGTTAGAGACCTTTTCACTTTTTTATTAACTATATGTATTTTTACTCCGAAAATTTTTTCTATATATAACTTTTTGAGTTATTTGTGAAAAACCGTCTCAAAACGTGTTTTTTTGTTGAAAAATTAACATAATCACTCGCAAATAACTCGAAAAACGCTAAAACGTAGACTTCGCGAAAAACGCTATAGAACAAAGGTGGCTTTGAATTAGTGAGTTTATCCATTTCCGAACTTATTTTGAACGTATATTTGTTCACCCTCGAAAAGGGGTGAAAGTCGCCGTCACAGCAAAAGCACACATCGGCACAATATCACTTTTTTTTGACATGTTAGCTATGTGTATGCCAAATTTGATGTCAATGTAAGGTTTTTTTTTAAATTAGGAGCTGTTGCAATATTTTACCGTGAGTCAATGAACTAAAAAATCGGACTGATATTTTTGTATGTAAAAAGGTTTCCTCAAATCCATTTACATAAGTTAGAGTGCTATTTACACATCAGATAAATAAAACTTAAAACTAAATGATATTCCCAACGATTTGTTTTAACACTGTTTACTGATTATTTAAATTTATTAAGTTTTAAATCAAGCAAAATCTTTTCAGACTGCAAACTAAATTATAAGAAAATCGGATTGAAAATAAACACGATTCTCAAAATAACTGAAGATTTGAGAATGTGTACAGTGTTGCGGCAAAGATTTGTTAGGGGGCAGTCTATATATTTTTTTAAAAAATATATCGCTGATTATTCAGGTCAAGGAAAATTCCAGAATAAATTTATTCTATGAGAAAATTTGTTCAACACAATTTGAACAAAACTGTTCAACAAAAAATGTTGAACAAAATTTGTTCTCTCAAGGACACGGGACACTAACTGGAAAGTATTGGTTTGTTATTTTGAGTTTTATCTGGCTCTATCTGTTCATTTCACCTTGTGTTCGTCGTTAGCAAAGGAGCATTGTTTTAACAATTGAACTTTTTTGTTTTTACTACTTCAAACCATTGTAATTATTCTAAAGTCAAAATTAACAAAAAATTTGGCACTGTTAATTGTTGGAAAAGTGATCTTCTTGGATCTTCCATTAGCTTTGCGGTGAATACAAGTTTTTTACATCATTTTTTTTCAAGTAGGTACATGTTTGTTAAACACGTTGTCCTCTTTTGCTATTCAAAGTTGTTTAAATTGAAAATTGTACGTAGTTTTATTACTGATCGAAAAGGGTAGTACCTATGTTTTTTTTAATTCTAGCCTTCATTCATCCAAAAACCTTATCGGGAGGATGAAGAATTTTGGCCGACTACTAGGAAGAGCAACATAACTTTTTTCACAGACCGGCGAAGCATCTTGTGCATGAACTTGCTTAGCATTACTTACAATCACGATATTATTCTTGTTTTGGCCGCCGCACCAATCAGCGGCTACTTTTATTGTGTGCACTCCTGTCAGATCTGTGTTTAGCACACGGTGGGTGGTATTTATAGTGTTGAAGAGATTTGGTTGGAACATTTTTTATACTCGTTTTCTAATCAAAGTTGAAAAAATATTTTTCCTTCGTCTGAGGATCTTTGAGGAGCTCTCACAGATAGTGAAGTTGTAAATGTACAGTTGGCATAATACGAGGCTTGGTGAGGAATCTTGGGCATTATCTGGTTTTTCTGATAATCAAAACTAAAAATAATTTCGCCATCTTTTTGCTCCCTAACAACACGGTAAAAGGTATCTGCCATTTTTTTATGGACAGTGAGTTCTGTCTTTAACGTGTCGTTTTTCTTGTTGATCCCTCCAACGCTTAATCCTATCACGAAGAGACAGACATGTTGAACAGACATCTGTAGCAGGAGAGTTGAAGCCTAAATTATATTTGTTGTCAAAAATGTTTCGAAAATAATCATACTTAACTTTAAGACCTTCGTCATGAGAGGCTTGGTACTGCTCTCAAAGTCCTCTGATGGTTAACTAACTTAGGAGATATTGACGGGTTACACTTTTATCCCGACAGTAATGACTTGAAGTAGTAATGACTTAGTACTTGAAGGGACATTATTAAAGCTTTTACAGCACTTGTTTTTTCTACATATTTCGATGATCTTGTGTCCCCACCACGTTGGTCTTTGGGTAAATCTCCTAATTCAAGGAACTTTTTACACAACATCTGAGTTCTATCTCTTGATACACCTAGGGTGTTTACAAAGAGATTTTTGCACACTGGAACTAGTTCTGGCCCACTACTTGCACCAGTCTGCATAAAACTTTTGATTCGTTCGCCTGACATTCTGTATACTCAATTTGCTACATTGAAAAGCCCCTGTTGCCGAATGAGTACGTCAAGGTGGTGGAGGCAGTCCAGGTGAAGAATTTCTGAAGGAAAAACAAATAAAGCCTATGAATAATTTTCATATTATGACCTAGATATTGTATATTAGGTATTTATTTAGTGTTATGGATGAAGAATAAAGTGTAAGAGTTACCTATTTTTATTCAGTAATAATAAGTATTGGATAAGATAATTTAATCACTAGACCTAAACTTCAGATGATTATATTTCTTACCTTTGTTTATTAGCTTTATTTCTTTTCCATTCCTCTTTATTTGGCCATTTCTTTCTTCCTTTACCCAGTGGAGGTTCCAGAACTTGTAGTTGATTCATAATTTTTATTTCAAATTATTATCAAAAGATGGAAAATTTCTTCATAAATACACTTACACACAAGCTTTGTTACGAGCAATGTTTGCTGAATGACAGCTGTCAAGATTAGACAAAATCATTGCTTGCCCACACGATATAACACAAACCCTATAATGTCTCAGAATTTAATAAAAACAGCATATAGCGAAGAATTGTGTAAGCAGAATTTTAAATTTTATAATGGATATAACGAATTTTGCAACACTTTAACTATTGGTAATCCAGTTTGTTATGACTATGAGACATGAGTTTAGAAACAGTTTTATTATGTTAAGCAAGACGAATTTTGCTGTATTATGAAAATGCACGTAACGTGTTTTGCAGCAATTATTGATCTTCTGAGACGTTTTAAACGGGTTTATAACGACTTTTGCAAGACGACATAAAACCTCAACCAAACTTATATGGTAAACCTGATATTTTTTATTATTTTAAGCGAATTAATTCTAAATTAAATTTTCTTTCATCCCATCTCTCAGGAGCCTAACTACAAGTTATAGAACCAAATCAACATACCTGAGAGCTATTAAGAGCAAACAGTAGCGATCAACAGGTAGCAACAAACGCGTTCCAAGATTGCGACTCTAATTTTGAATATGTTGTCGAGATATTTGGCACACCTATTCGTAATATAATAAATAATGGCGGTACAGAGCCCAATTTCAGAAATATGTTAGTATGTGGAACTTACTCTATAACTAAATAAAATATTGAAAAAGGAGCCTGTACCGCCTGTAACCTGTACAGAAAGACAAAAATCCACTTTCTTCAAACAAACTTTTTTATCCCGTGCCTATATTTTGTATCATATTGGAAATACTAAAAATCGATTTTTTTATAACAAGAAATCGAACGTCATTGACTTGGCAACATTTCGCGCCTATGTGTATAAAAATTATTGTTTTTGATAGTATAAACGTCACTGTCAGTGTCGAATTACCGACGCACTGTTGCCTCACTTTTGAAAGTTCGCAGAACTTTCGCAATCTTGGACCGCGTTTGTTGCTACCTGTTGATGGCTACTGTGTGCTCTTAAAGTTGGTTGGATCGAAATTAAAGAATTTTTTTACCAATCATAATTCCTCCCCAGAATATGACCCTTCCTCTTTTATATTTATGAACAAATCTGGCAGTTTACGTTCTTCCTTGTCTTCCTCACCCTCTAAGTACACGAATTCGTTAATCATTTGATTTGACACATTCTACTTTCGTTTGAAAATAGCACATTTTTTCAATTTCCAATGTTCCAGTTTTGGTGTTGAAGACACCAATTTACGTGATCAATCTTGTGCTGCCTGGTTAACTCGTCAACCCGTAGCCTCCTCGTGCTATATAGTCCTTGGTCACGACAATTATTCTTCTTATAGTTTCAGCTAAAATATTTACTCATGTAACTTCCAAAGGCTGTCGGTTTCAAATACATAGTGATTCCATATAAGTTTGGTTGAGTGTATGTTTTTGAACACAGGAGACAAAACTCTACAAAATGGCGGTCTCATCTCAGTTTTGAAAAAATGGACAGAACAAGTTTTTCAACTGAGCGACTCATATGATAAATTTTATTAATTAGGATCAATTGTACGCTTGACCTGTCTGTCAAGAATTCTTGATTATAATATCTTGGTACATCCGTGAAGAAATGAACTGTTTTCTACAAAGTTGTCTCAGGAGTATTTCTAGTTATATTTGTACGTAATTACAATTTCCTAAAATGTTTTATTTAAAAAGAAATACCAATAAAACAAAATTTTAGTACAAAATACGTCTTTTCCTACTACCTGTTATTCAGATGCTGTTTTGATTTGAAAACACCTCCAAGATATTTCATTAACGTGTTTTTCGTTTATAATTAATTGTATCTATCTTGTGAAATTGCTTTCTTAATAATATATACAGATATTGGAAGTTGCATAAAGTTCTAATATTGCGTATTACATATTTATTTTCTGGAAAAACACTGCTTTTAATTTTAACAAAGTAATTTCACTGGAAAATTCAATTTATCATGAATGGAAAACAATTTGAAAAACGAAATGTTTCAGAGCAGTTTTTCAATCAAAACAGCATCTGAATACGTAGTAGGAAAATACTCGCATTCACAATATTTTTCTACCTGTATGTTTTGATTTTGTTTTCACTACTAAACTATTTAATTGAGATGACTTTCCGCCTTTATAAACATCTCGTGCTATACTCTTCTATGCTTCTGTTTCCACTGGAACTCTCTTTTAAAAACATCTATCATCATTTTTCCTTTCATTTTTTGGACACATGCTACCCATATCATTGTTTGTGTCAACAAAACCGGGAATTTCTACTCTCTATGAGTCGTTAGATTAGTGGTTTGTTCTTTTTCTTCTACCATCCAGCTATAACAACCTTTTATTTATTGTTACCCCATTTTGCTTATTTAAAGTATTAAATTATTTTAGTGTTTTGCTTTTAGTGTTTTGCTATCAGAAACACTTTTTAAGAAATCTTCTGTTTCTTATAAGAAGTCTACCACTTGCCGTTTTTATGACGTATTTTCTGTTTTCTCCTATTTCGATTATTTCACCTATCCTGTTCCATAGTTTATTTCTCTTATTTTGAATCCTTACTTTAGTACCTATTTTAATTGGATCTAAATGTTTAGCATATTGGTTATAATTAGGGAGCGGATTTTATGCTAAATGCATATTGCATGCATATTTCGCATATTTGAGAACTTTACTAAATTTTGCATATTTTTAAAGAATCATGCATATTTTGTGCATATTTAAAAACATTTAAGTCCAAAAAAAAATTATTTTTTAATTCGACACAAAATATTTACCCGCACAAGCTGTCGTATCTATTAATTCGAGAACTACCTGAAGAGAGACGGCTCATTGACTGCCTTTCCATTTTTTCTTAGAAAATACCCGCTCTTAACACAAAGTACTTATAGTGCTTATAGTACGCCGTTATATAATGATTGTAGGATGTTAAAATGATGAAGGATGGTTTATCGGGAAATCCGAATTTTATTTACATTTATTATATTTAGTACAATTTGTATCCCAATTTAGTAGGTACCTATAATTCTGGTGATTCTTTTAAATCCCCTATTGTTAAGAGAATTTACACCTTTGACCATAGTTTTACGATTTTCTAACGGAAACTGAAATATTCATGCTTTAGATCAGAGCCCGTCTTTAAACAGCTTTAAAACTTTGGAGGACATATGCGAAATTTTTAATGGAAATTCTGAAATTGATTTTGGTGCAGAATTTTTGGCTTTAACAAGTTATTTTAAATACGCCCCAATTACTTCTGTTGATGTTGAAAGGAGTTTTTCAAGTTATAAAAATATTTTATCTGATCAAAGAAAATGTTTCCTCGTAGAAAATTTGGGAAAAACACATTGTAGTGATTATTTAAATAGGTAACTATTGGTATCAGTTTTTGTAAAAAATGTGAATAAATTGCATGTATAAAAAATAATGATTTTATTTAAAAGATAATAAATAAGATTGCCGCCCCCCTATAAAAGACCCCTAGAATAGAATATTTGTGGTTTCTCGAAATGCGCATTTTTTGAATTTTTGTGCATATCTTGCGCATATTTCGTAATTTTTTACTGCATATATATGCGCATATTTCATCAAAATTGATCGCATATAAATCCGATCCCTAGTTATAATACACAACTGCTTTTTCTTTTTCCATTTCTCGGTGTTCCATGTCTTTGACTTTCGTGTGCCACTTCTTTGAAAAAGCTTTATAATGAATGGGTACTAAGGATCGTATTGGATGTCCATATAAAATCTCGGCTGGTGAGTGGCCATCAGATTTTGGGGTATTACGCCATTCAAGTAAACCAGAACAGAATTTATGTTCGTCAAGGTTGCCATTTACCATGCATTTTAATATCAAATGCTTCATAGCTTTTAATCCAGCTTCTGCATGACCATTACTCTGAGAATAGTGTGGACTAGACGTGCAATGTAGAACATTCCATTTCTTAAGGAAAGAATTAAATTCGAAAGAATTAAATTGTGGCCCATTGTCCGAGCGTAAGCGTAGGGGTATACCGGTGTCTGCAAAGATTTTCCCTTGATGAGAGTCATGTAGCCTGTCTAGGATCATTTTTCTAGCAGATAGGTGAATGAAAATTTGGCAGCCTATTAAAATTAGTCCATCATCACAACTAAGCTCGTTCCTAATGTTCCAGTAAGGTGTCAGTGAAGGATGAACTTCTTTTTTTTTACCTCAGGAAACCCATTTTTGATTGAATCTTTTAGCATTTGGTATATTTCATCATTTTCTGATACCTTAATTAAGTCAGTTAATAACGAATCTTGCAGATGTGAGTTTTGTACCATCAACTAGAGCAATTTGTTGAATAATGAAGGATTTTAGCTGTGTAGCTGCTTCTTCTCCCTCTAACCCGTCTTCGCATGGAACATCTATTGGTGCTCTTGAGAGTGCGTCTGGGATTCGATGGTCTTTGCCTTTCGTCCACTCAGCTACAAAATTATACCCTGTTAATTTTTCTTTTAGACATTGTAGCCTTAGGTTTTCAATCATGTCCAGGGTGTAACTATTTAATATCGGTAAGAGCGGTGTGTGATCTATTACAATTAAATTCATTCAAACCTAGCAAAGTTAGCCTACACTTCTTGGCTGCCCATACTATAGAAAGAAGTTCTATCTCGATCATAGCATATCGGGTTTCTGTATATGACAGAAATCTTGACCCACACTGTATAAGCTTCCAGTTTTCATCGTATTTTTGCAGAAGCACATAACCAAGGCCATTTGATCGAGAAGCATCTGTATGAAGCGCGGTTGGTAATAATGGATTGAAGTGGGCTAAGATTGGAGGTTTAGTCAAAGCCCCACGAATTTTGTCAAAAGCTTCAGCATGTACTGAACACCAAACAAAATGGTTTTTTGTTTTTAATAAGTATCTTAATGGTGATGCCAGCTTAGATATTTCGCTAGAAAAATTTCCCAGCTGATTTGCCATACTCATAAATGAGCGTAATTCAGTTAAACATGTTGGTGTTGGAAAATTTTGGATGGCACACACTTTTTTGTGATCTGCTTCTATTCCATTTCTTCCTACGATGTATCCGACATATTCAACTTCTTTCTGGGCAAAAACAAACTTATCTGGGTTAAGAGTTATCTTTTTTCTCTACATGTATCAAGAAATTTTATAATTCTATTGCAGTGTTCACGAAATGTTTCATCGTATATTAGAATGTCATCTACGACCTTCTCCAAATTCTTAAAGTCTGCTAAGGCCTCATCACCTCTACTTCAGAATTCATCTCCAGAACTTACAAGACCCATTGGAGCTTTTAAAAACCTATATCGTCCCCAAGGAGTAAGAAATGTAGTGAGCTTTTGGCTTTCCTCATCGAGTAACACTTGCCAATAACCACTAGTAGTATCTAGTGTACTGAAGTACTGTGGATTGCCGGATATGTTCGAAACTGCTTCCCAGGGGTACTTGAAAGGATGGACTGGTCGTTTTACGAAAGAATTGAGCTTAGTAAAATCTACACAGAGTCTTATTTTACCATTTTTCTTCTGTACAATTACCAAGGTACTAACGAAATCTGAAGGTACCTCATCAGCTGGTTTAATGATGTTTTTCTTAACTAGGCTATCGAATTCAGCATTTACATAATCTCTCCAAGCGAATGGAATCCTTCTAGGACAGGTTACATTATACGGGACACTATTTTCTTTCAAATAGATATGCATTGGCGTACTATTCATAGGTTGCAACATGTCGTTTGAGTTAAATATATCTGTGTACATGCCTAAAATTGTATTTCTTATGTCTTCGCAAATTGCTAATGAAGGATTTTCAGGAATTTCATTAACATTGAAAGAAGTAACACTGAAGATTGGCTTTGCATGATTGGCATGGACATTCTGTCGATTAACAGCTCTTTAACTCCACTACAAATGTATACTGTGATGTTAACAGAACAATTTTCATAGATTATTTGACACTGTAAACTTCCAATTACTTTAAGTTTCGATTTGTCTGCGGATTCCAGGGACAAAGTAGAGCGTTGTAAATCAGATCTGGTATATTTAAGCAAACGCATAAGCTCTTCACCTGCCGCAGAGATTTCTGCGCCTGTATCAGGGGTGGCTTTATAAGAAAATGTTATGTTCTGTTTGAAATTGAATTTATTTTTACTTTTATTTGTCGGTTTCTACCTTTATTAGCAGCATAATCGATAGAAGCAATTTTTAAACACCCTATATTGACAGGTCCTTCTATGGGTTCAGTTGCAATATCTACGGAACGGATCTCTTTTGATAAATAGAATTATATATAATGCCCCTTTCTGTTACATTTTTCTTGTAATTATTGTGCCTTGAGAAACCGCACTTTAAGCATTTCTTTTTATTTAAATTGCTACTAGGCTGATTAACTTTGATTTTTGCAATGCTTTGGTTGCATATATTTTCTTCAGTTAAGGCTGCTTCTTCTATTTTGTATGTTTTGGAACTGCGCCGTGATATGTTCGTTAAATATATTTTATTAAATGACACTGACAATCAACAAACTAAAATAACCTAAGTACATAGTATAAATCTAAATATGTATTAACTATAACTATAATATTCGTACACACCTCAGCGTGTTTAAATTCAGCTTTCAAAAACGCGCGTGTTTTAAAGTTACCATGGCAACATCAACAGTTTGAAATATTGATCCCACCTGACGAGAGTACATAGCTTACTATGATTATTGTTTACTATTTTTCCTTTTTACTATATTTTATGCTTAAAATATTACTACCAATGTTTCAAAACCTGTATTCAAATATTTGAAATTCTGAATCTCTTAACCCGCGAGCAGTCACGCCGTTAAAAAAATCTAATATTTTATCCTTTTCGTGATAACTTGATGAAAAATTTTTCAACATTACTTTCCACCCAGAATAATAGCCTGTAAAGATAGGGACGCGACGGCTCTATAATTAGTAACAAAGGACAGATACTAAACAGATAGGCGAACCATTTTTAAGAACTGCTTAGCAGCAATCATGAAGATGGCGAGATTGAGGATCCCATGTTTCAAATGAATGAAGATTATCGGCAACCACTCTTCACCGAAAAAGAAATTAGAGAAGCCATCGTAACACTGAAAAATAATAAAGCCCCCGGTTCGGATAATCTCCCTGCTGAACTTTTCAAAAACGGCGGCGACACTCTCCTGAAACACATGCATAAACTGATAACTGCAATCTTGCAACATAAAGAAACACCCACAGACTGGAAGTTAGGTGTGCTGTGTACATGATGGTGTGCGATAATTATAGAGGCATCACTCTACTCAATATGGCATATAGAGTGTTGTCCAACGTATTGTACAAAAGACTCCTCCCATACGCCGAACAAATAGTGGGAGGATATCAGTGCGGTTTCCGTCCTAATTAATCAACAACGGACCAGATATTTACAGTGAGGCAGATCTTCGAAAAAACCCTAGAGTTCGGCGTCGACACCCACCACATATTCGTTGAATTCAAAGCCGCATACGACTCCGTTCTTAGAAATAAACTTCTACTTGCTATGATAGAATTTTGAATACAGTTTCATCTTGTCCAATTAACTGAACTTACACTGACAGGTGCAGAGAGCATGGTAAAAATCCAAAACGGTCTCTCAAGACCCTTTCATTGCAAAAATATACTAAGACAGGGTGATGGACTAGCGTGTCTCTTATTTAACCTGGCATTAGAAAAAATAATTCGAGAGTCCCAGATTACTACGAATGGTACTATCTTTAACAAATCAGTAAATTGTCGGGTACGCAGATGACATATATATTTATATCATAGGTAAGTTCACAGAATCTCTGACTGAAGCATTTCGGTCGTTAAGAGTATCTGCACAGAGAATGGGACTAAATATAAATGTTCAAAAGTCCAATTATAGGTGTTGTAGGTACTAGGTCAAGCAACCCGACACCTACAAGCATAATAATTTATGAACTAGAACTCGAAGGTGTCGACACCTGCATATAGTTAGGCTCGCTGCTAACTAAATATAACAATGTCAGTGAAGAAATTAAAAGAAGAATAGTGCTCGCCAATAAGTGTTATTATGGCTAAAGAAGACAGATGGCCTCAAAAATGCCTAGAAAAATTAAACTGACTGTATACAAAACACTAATAAGACCAGTGCTAACATATGGTTCAGAAACTTGGTCACTTACACAAAATGACCAAGAACTGCTCAAACGTTCCGAGCGAAAAATACTAAGACGAATATACGGAGGCATAAAAGAGCAAGGTTTGTGGCGCAGGCGTTATAACTTTGAGTTGTATAGAAGTTTTGGAGAACCTGACGTTGTAAAATTCATTAAGGTAGCACGCCTTAGATGGATAGGTCATGTAATCAGACGAGAGGAAGATGCCATAGTCAGAAAAGTTTTTGACCGAAGAGGGCCGATAGAACAACGAACAAGAGGAAGACCGAGGCTTAGGTACCAAGACAACCTAGAAAATGATTTGAAATCTATTGGAATTAGAGCATGGAGAAGAGTTGCCAGAGACAGGGGCGAATGGAGGATTGTTCTGAAGAAGGCTTTGGCTCATAAACAGCTGTAACGCCACTGACGATGATGATGATGATGATGATGATGATAAGTGCCTCGAAGAAGGGTCTAGTAATGCGTAGGTTTATGTTTTTTGAATTTATGGCTTTGGTAAGAAAAAATTAACTTTAATAATTGTTAGAAATTGTTAGAAAAAGATGAGTGAAAAATTAGATTGTATGGATAATAGAGGCATAAGAATAGAACAAAAACTAAATGAAGTGCAAAATGATTTACAGCTCATGAAACTGGAAATCGCAGAATTAAAAGCTGAAAATATAGCATTAAAATCAGAAAATAAAGTACACGAAAAAAGAATAGAAGATCTAGAAAGAGAGGTAAGAAAGAAAAATATTATAGTATACGGTATAACAGAGAAAGAAGGTGAACAAGAAAATGATATGATAAAAAGTATACAAAATATGGCAATTAAAATCCAAGTTCCACTAAATGAACACACAGACATAATAGACATAAAACGCGTTGGTATACAAAGAGATCCCCTAAGACAGTTACCGAGACCTATACTACTGGAACTTAAAAGCGGTTCCAATAGAACTGAAATATTGAACCAATCGAAAAGACTAAAAGGAACAGACATTTACCTAAGTGAAGATTATTCCAAGGAGATACAAGACCAGAGAAAAATACTGAAACAACACTTAAAGGAAGCAAGAGAAAGGGGTCAGAAGGCATCGCTAAATTATAATAAGCTAAAAATAAACGACAAAACATATACTGTGGAAAGCTTAGGATACAAGAGGACACAAAGCGAAATGATGAATACTAAAACACCTCAAGGAAAACCCAGAGGAAGAACATATACGGAAAGATCACCAGGAGATGACGAAAATGAATCAGAAAATATGGCGAAAATAACCAAGACTGCACATAATTCCGGCACAAAGCCAAAAAACTGAGATTGTATGTAAAAGTAGCACATAGTAAAGAACAAACGACTAGTATCACTAAAACATACCGGCAAACGAATATGGAAAACGCATTTATGGAATGTAAAGAGACTATAAAGAAAATGAATGAAAACCTGAAAACGAAACTAGCACGGAAAAAGAACAACGAATCAAACATAAGAAAAAGAGATAGAAAAAGAAAAACCAAGAAGAAAAATAGAGCAAAAGTAGGAACCTGGAACGTTCAAACATTATTGAGACCAGGAAAAATGGAAGAGGTAGCAAGAGAAATGCAAAGATACAGAATAGACATACTAGCACTACAAGAAGTACGATGGAAGGGAGAAGGAAATATCAAAAAGAAAAATATATAGCGATAGAAATAAAGCGATAAATGGACGAATGTCGTATATAAAAGTAGAAAAAAAACAAGCCATTATGACAATCATAAACATATATGCACCCACAGAAAATGCACCAGAAAATGATAAAATTGAATTGTATGAACAACTGGAAGAATTATATGAAAGATTACCCAGAAATGGTATAGTACTAATGGTTGGTGACTTCAATGCAAAAGTAGGCAAAGATACCCACTATAAGGAAGTAGCAGGGAAAGAAACTATTCATGACGAGACAAACGATAACGGAAGAAAATTATGCCAACTAGCAGCAATAACAAACAGTTACATTATAAGTACAAACTTCATGCACAGAAGAGAGCATAAAGTAACATGGTTGATACATGGCACAACAGATGGCAATCAGATAGATCACATACTAATATCCAAAAAATGGAAAGCAATAATGCACGATGTCAGATCATATAGAGGAGCAAACGCGGACACAGACCATTTTCTAGTAATAGGAGAAATCAAAATGAAGATAATTAAAGCAGAGAGAACAAGACAAAACAAAAGAAGATGGAATCTGGAGAAGTTAAAAGTACAGGAACTAAGAGAACAATATGAGACAACCCTAAAGGAAAACCTAACACAAGCAAATAACACAGAGGACATATGGAAAAATATAAAAGAATCCATTTTGAATTCAGCTAAAGAGGTGCTAGGACAGAGGGAAATAAAAAGAAGGAAAGAGTGGTTTGATGCAGAATGCGAAAACAAAATCAAACAGAAAAACCAAGCAAGAGATAAATGGATATCAACTAAAGAAGTGCATCATCGAAACTAATATAAAGAAAAAAAGAAAGCAGCCGATAATTGTTGCAAGAACAAAAAAAAAACTATGGATCGAAGAGCTGTTAAAGGAACTAGAAATGAATAGTAAAGACAGCGCCAAACTATTTGGATACCTAAAAGCTCAACAAAGAAAAGGCAGACCAGTAGTTAAAATTGACAATAGATCATGGAAAATACACTTCACAGAACTATATAGATGCAAAGAAAGCCCGGAAGAGGAGGTAGGCGCAATGGAAGACATTAGAGATAATGAAATAGGGATGCCAACACATGATGAATATTTAGCCATCATTCAAAAAATGAAACAGAAAAGAACACCAGGCCCAGATGAAATTCCCAATGAACTAATTAAAAACGAACAGGAAAAGTTATTAACAAGCATCTATAACCTAATAGTTAGAATATGGGAAGCAGAAGAAATGCCCGAGGATTGGAAAGAAGGCAGAATTATACCAATATTTAAGAAAGGAGAAGTAACAAACTGTAACAATTATAGAGCAATATCTCTACTGAGTACAACATATAAAATTCTAACAGCCCTCATCAAACAAAAACATAATCAATTCACAGAGAAAAAAATTGGGGACTATCAGCAAGGATTCAGAGAAGGCAGATCCACTACAGATGCGATCCACATAGTTACACAAACAATCGAAAAATGCCACGAACACAACATAGAACTCCACATCCTCTTCGTAGACTTCAGACAAGCCTTTGACTGTATTGGAAGAAACAAATTATTTATTGAAATGAAAAATCAAGATATACCAGCAAAATTAATCAGATTAACAAAAATGACCATGGATGGAGCTCGAGCAAGTAACAACAGAAGAAGGTAGCACAAAATCAGTTGCAATAGAAACAGGAGTGCGACAAGGCGACTCCCTATCAACCACATTATTCAACATAGCACTAGAAGGAACAGTCAAGGCCAGGAAAATTAAAGGAACTATAGCCCACTCCTCAACACAAATAGTTGCATATGCAGATGATTTAGTTCTTATGGGAAGAGACAAGGAAAGATTAAAAGCAGCAGTAACAATCCTGGCAAAAGAAGCACGGAAAAGAGGTCTAGAAATTAACGAAGGAAAAACAAAATATCCACTCTGCTCTAGAAGAGAAGATAACAGGATGAGAGAAATCAAAATAGAAAACTACACTTTTGAAAGAGTACAACAATTTAAATATTTGAGAGTAATAGTGAATGGCCAAAACAAGAGAAGTGAAGAAGTAACGGAACGAATACTAACAGGCAACAAAACATACTGGAGATATCATAGGCTTATGAAGGACAAGAACTTATCCAGAAATACAAAACTGAAAATATACAGAGTTGCAATCAGACCAGTAGTTACGTACGCAGCTGAGACAATGTGCCTCACGGAAAAAGATGAAGAAAAATTGAGAATATTCGAAAGGAAAATCCTCAGACGCATTATGGGCCCGATAAGAATGGACAACGGAGAAATGAGAAGAAGAATGAACCATGAACTAAGAGACATAATGAAGGGAGAAGATATAGTTAGATTTATTAAATCACAGAGGCTGAGATGGCTGGGACACATAGAAAGAAGGAAAGACGACCGACTGATTAAGAAGATCACCAAATGTATACCGGCAACTGAAAGACCAAGAGGAAGACCCAGAGTGAGATGGGAGGACCAGGTCATGAGAGATATCAAAATTCTGGAAGTGAGAAACTGGAGGGAACTGTGCACATATCGAAATGAGTGGAAGAAAATAGTAACGAAAGCCAAGTCATATAACAAACTTTGACAACATACAAGTGGAATGCGGAGTGATTCACCGCAATAAGCGAATCTGAGAGCTCTAAGTAAGAGCGGCAAACATTCCACCTGGAATGAAAAGCCCTGATGATGAATTGTTAGAAATAATATTTCTAACATTACAAATAAACAAAAATACTATAACATAAAGATTGGTTGTAAATTCGCGTATAAAGTACGTGACAGAATAGAGCACGACTGTTCCCGGGTTAAATGAATATGAAAAGTACAGTTAATATTGTTTGAAATGTTTATACTTCTGTTTTTTAAATCTGAGAAAATACTGTTCAAATTAATATCACCGACATTCTCGAAAGCCAATGAGGTTGTACTTCCATTAATGGCACTCCCAATAATGATTGGAAACATTCTTATTTCTAATACTCTCTTACTCTCTTCTACTCGTCGTTGGATTTGATCTATTGTCATGCCACTGTTCGCCATAATTGTAGCGGACGTTCGTCGAAACGCATGTCCCTTGTATTTCTCAGAATAGTCCAATTTTAGATAACGTTCAATTTTCAAGGGACATGATCCAAATATATTGTTACCAACTACTTGACCAGTGCACTTCCCTTTATCAAACTATAAGAAACATCTGGATCTGTACTTAGGTTTTTGGGGCACAATAATAAAAAATATTTCTTTACCAAACGCACATAATTAATTGCATTGCTATCAGCAACTGTAAAAAGTCGAGCCATCCCAGTCTCAGATGCTCAGATAGTAATATGCAATACTATTCCTTTTTCCTTGATGTCATGTAACCGAAAATACCACAATTCAAAACACCTTCAAAAATAAATACGTAATGTCCGGTGTGTCTGTGAAAAACTTCCACAAATCGTCTTTCTCGAATACATACGCCTTCTTGACCACGTCATTCTTGCTAATTGCCTTCATGAATGCATACAATTTGACAAATGATTTTAAATTGACCGCTTTGTTGATGCTCAACAGACTTTACAATTTCGAATGGATAGCCCACATAGTCGACGGCTGGTACTATTCCGACATTTTTGAAGGTAAGCAAGAACAACTCGTTCATCTGTATCTGTTACCTTTTGCAGTCAATTTCAATGTATCAATTTAATGAACATGTCGTACTTTTTTATAATCGTCTTCCGATTTTTGAGGTATTAACCGCGATTCTGCTTTATTATTTAAGTAAAGAACTCATTTAAAGCAATACACAACCAGTAACAACAATTAGTCTTATGTGACAGATTGCAAATTAATTTGTGTTTTTCTTATTTCCATAACAACGAAAGGTATACTGATGTACATCACAAATTCAACCATTTTTCATTATTAGCTCTCATTTCAATATTTTATAGTATTAATACATGATTTCAAAGTGTACCAATAAAAAAATAGCGTAAGATATTCATGGATGACTGGTGTTTAAAACACTTGCTCTATTTCGAGTACTCCGGCTGCGCCGCGGTGCTCAAAAAACCGTGCGTGTTTTAAAGACCTCAATATCGTATACTTTAACCTTTAACTACACGCGCTGGCGTATTCTGTACGCCAGATATAAGAATTCTACTGCAAATATATTTAAAAATTTAATTTTTGACCTTGTTTATCTCTCTAACCTATCACTGGAATGTGCTTTGCAATTTGGTTTTAGTTTAGTTATACTCGGCGTTCTGGGAAGATCGTAATTTACAGTTTATTATTTGTTGTTTCCGGTGGTGGACAATATACGTCACGATTATATTAATATAAGTCGTAATATAAGTACATATTTCAATTGTTTTTTAGTCACTATGGCACAAAATATATTTTTCTTTATAAACAATACTTTTTCTCATGTAAAAATCACATTTCAAAAAATTTTGTATTAGTAATTTTATTTATCATGGAATCCAGTTATTCCATGATTCCAGTTATAAATCCCAATTGGCTTACTGAGAGGGAACTCCAAGTATTCACTGATGCCGAATAAGGTTTATAACAAACAACTAAGTGTATTTAAAAAAAATAAACAAATTCGCTGTTTTTAAGTGTATATCCTTGTGGCGTATAAATTACGCCACGCGTGTAGTTATGTTATAACTTGATGCGCGGGTAGTTAAAGGTTAAGGGTATGGGCGCAAATTTTTTATGGCTATACCTATTTTTTCTGCCTTTACACGGCAAATTACGTGTAGTAAAATTCTCACTGGTATGAATATGTAAACACAACTTGACAAATGTCATCATTAACTTTAAAGAGATGACTTTTGAATGTTCTTGGATAACTGTTACTTGTAAAATTGCATCATTAATTCAGTTAATTAATATGATAATTTTTTCACCAACTATGTATTAAGTGATTATAATAATTTATATACTGTACAACAAAACCAAATTAAAAGATTATTTTATAGTTTTTCGATAAAATTAAAGAACTTCAATACAAAAGCGGTCAGCTGATTTGTCCTAGGTGTTGTGCATATTGAAGAGTTTGTCTCGAACGAATTTAATGTGAAAATATGTTGTATTAATTATTATAATTCTCATACTTTTTTACGTTATAGTTATCGTATGTCAAAAACAATGTTCCCACATATTTAAGATATATATATTATATAATAATATTATATCTATAAATATAAAACCAGTGCACTCGCTGAGCATTAAGATTTCTGGACCATGAGGCCAACATATCAAATAAGACGAGAAAAACATTTGGTGTTTTCAGTGAACCGAGTCAGAATATCACACCTGCACTTCGGAGAAACTGTTTTCCTTGATAAATAACGACGTAAATAATGAAAGTCTGTTTTTTCTAATGGTGCAGAGTAACATATGGGAATTATGGTGTAAAAATAAAAAGTATAATTGATATTTTTGCCACGAATCAACTACTTGCGAGAATTTTTTAGCGTTATTTCCGGAGCGATTCATGGCATTTTTCTAAAAAATGGGTAGACGATTTGGAGACTTAAAACAGCTGATTGAATTACATATTTATGTTAATTTTATTGCCTGGATTTATTCAGTTTGGTTCATTGTTGCATATTTATTCATTAAGATCTATCTTGGAAAAGAAAGAAAACCATGAAATTGAAGACAATCAGATTGCAATAGGATTACCCACAGAGCAAGAAGTAGCAAACATAATAAACAGCATGAAAAATAATAAAATCACAGGAATAACAGAAATATCGGCCGAAATGATAAAATCAGGAGGAAAAAGACTACAAAAAGCGATATATGACATGAGAAAAAGAATATGGGAAGTAGAAAAAAATGCCAGAAGAGTGGACCAAAGCAAGGATACGCCCGATACATAAAAAAGGTGATAGAATGCTATGCGAAAACTATAGAGCAGCGGCTCTAAATCTTTTTGAGTCATGAACCACCAAATACTTTTAATTATTTTTGGTACCACCTAACTGAAATACCTATCTAGCTAGGTGATCTAATTAACGATAATAGTGGTACTGATTTTGATTGTTTTTATGTTTTGTGTACCACCTCAAATAATGATATGCACCACCAGTGGTACATGTACCACAGATTGAGAACCGCTGCTATAGAGGCAATGCACTACTAGAAATAGTTTACAAAATTTTGGCATAAAGTATAAGAAAAAGGCTAAATCAATATTAGGAAAAGATATCGGGAAATACCAGGTTTTGGGAGCAATAGATCAACGAATAATTAAATATGTGCCTTAAAAGAAATATATGATAGTACCTTGTTATGAACATAAAACAATATAACAATGTATATGCTTTGTTCATCGACTTTAAGCATGCCTACGACACAGTAAATAGACAGCAGACGTACGAACTGATGAAAAAATTGGGACTTGGGAAAAAATTGTACTTGGGATACCAAGTAAAATTATTGTCAGGACGGTAAAGATGACGATAGAAAACATAATAAATGAAATAGCATGGAAAGGGCATACATTCCAAACAGTTTGAGACCAAGGAAGGATTACGACAAGGAGACCCACTATCCAAAACTGCATTCAGTCTGCCATTGGAAGAAATAATCAGGATGAACATGTAAAAAACGATATAACAACGGCCACCAATGCATAGCTTTTGCAGATGATCTGACACTATTAGTAACAACCAAGAAAGAACTACAAAATTAATGAAAAATATAATTGAAAGAAGCCAAAACATCTAGACTTGAAATAAATGAAAAAAGACAAAATATATGATAATGAGAGAGACCCAAAAAGAAAGAGATAATAACATCATATTACAAACAGAAGGAAAAAAAATCGTTCAAAACAGCCAAAGAAATGAATTACCTGGGAGTCAAAATAGATAAAAATGGTCGTGAGGGGAAGGAGATAAAGGCCGAAATAGCTAAAGGAATTAAAAAGGATGGAGCATTACGAACATTAATGAAATCAAAATAAATCTCCAGAAAACAAAAATCAGAATTTATAAGACAGTTATCAGACCGAGAGTAACGTACCTACGCATGCTAAGCATGGGTGCTGAAAAAGTCAGCAACAAAATTTTTAGAAAGATGGGAGAGGAAAATGCAAAGAGGAATAAATGGAGGTGTGAAAATAGAAGGTTAGTGGAGAAGAAGGACCGATAAAAAATTGGAAGAACTGTAAACTGAAACAATCAAAACACAGAGAATACGATATTTGTGACACATCGAAATAATGGGAAATGAAAGGATGCCAAACATGATACTCTCACGAAGACCAACACAAAAGAGAAAGAAAGACAGGCCAAGAAAAAGATAGACGGACAGTGGGTACGAAGACATGAAAACAATTAACATTGAAAGGTGGAAAGAACTAGCTTTGGACAGAAGCAGATGAAGAGAAGTGGTGAAAGAGAGCAAAAAAAAACTGAAGTGAAATAAAATAAAGTTTAAAAAAATGTTGACGTTTTAGCCCTAGGCCTACAAGGTCTGTTGCGCTTAATAAATAAATATATAACGACGTAAATATTGGAAGTCTGTTTTTTTTCTATTGGTACATATGAGAATTGTGGTTTAAAAATAAAAAGTTTAATTGATATTTTTGCCACGAATCAACTTGCGAGAATTTTTTAGCGTTATTTCCGGAGCGATTCATGGCATTTTTCTAAAAAATGGGTAGACGATTTGGAGACTTAAAACAGCTGATTGAGTTACATATTTATGTTAATTTTATTGCCTGGTTTTATTGAGTTCGGCACATTGTTGCATGTCTATTTTTATTCTTTAAGATTGTAGTAGTCATAATAGAGCGACTAGTGAAAAGTTTTATGTTCAAATAAAAGCAACTGATTACCCAAACTATGCGTCTAATAATATTGAAGGAGGACAGAAATAGATTTTTTGACATTTAAAAGGTAAATCTCTGTAGTTGGCTGTAGAACGTAGAACATAGTTAGAAAAACTTACGATTGAAGCAAAAACTTCGAGTGTAAAATGGTATATATTTTTTTTTTAAAATACATACTATAAATAAAATTCCTCAAAACTTTTTCGGTCCTACCAGACCATCATCAGTCGGAACGTCTATGCGTCACTAGATGAAAGATAGGGCCACATAATTGGGCCAAAAAACCTTTAAATTTGGTTGTCACCTCTCACCCGATTGGTATCTGATTTCGAGTAGAGATGTGTATATCCCCCCACACCGACATAGTTAGTATGTTAATAATTGTTTATAACACTGTAATAATTTAATAATTTAAACACTCAACTCTGTGGATAGTTTACTGACGCGTCTACTGGCGCATAGACGTTCTCACTGAGGATGGTCTGACAGGACCGAAAACGTTCTGAAGCATTTTATAAATCAAATTTATTTAATAGAAATCCATATACCTATTGTTTTGCATTCGGAGTTTTTACTTCAACCTTACGTTTTTACAAAAATAAATGTTGTTCATGTTGCTTCTTCAGTCAACCGTTGAAAGAAGTTGATTAATTTTTAAATGGGTTTAATTCCACCCAACGTTAATATGCAAGTTTTACTTCGTAGTGTAATTCCTAAAAATATAAAGTATTTAACCAAATTACCAATAGTATTATAATTTTTCCCGACAGCCTTAGCACACATGAACATAGGCCATTGGTCAGTTTTTCCAGACATAAAAGCATTGATTTTGTACTTACTGCTGTTTGTAGAATAAGTCAGGCAAAGGAAAGTTCTGTTAATAATCAAAAAATATGATAACCTCGACATGCTCTATAGATTTTAAGTTTTACAAACTTTTTTAAGGTCTTTGTAGAACGTGTTACCTCCAGTAAAAAAACTTTATTCTTTCGTTGTAGTCTTCTTTTTAATCCACAATAATTCATTAATGTCCTCCAATTGATTTTAATCAAAAGCTTTCCATCTCAACAAGTAATAGTTATTAAGGTACCAAGGGTATTATAAGGATAATAACGCTGGAGGTCAATGTTGTATAGACAGAGGGCCTTCGGCCCGAGGTATATACGTTGACCGAAAGCGTTATTATTATAATACCCGTGGTGCCTTCAACGTTTAATGTCCGACTAAATTATTCTTTATATGCAAAAAATTTGAATGAATTTTTAATTAATTAGTTTTCAAATAAGTACATTTACCAGAAATAGTCGTAACGTAATTGTAGTAAGCATAGTTTTACTTAGAGTTTTATTTGTCAACTTGATACTATTTAACTCGTTATTTAAATTTAATAGGCCCTAGGGCGTTATTTTTCAATAACACGCGCTTGTGCGCTATATCGTGCCTAATAGACTTCGAAATAATGTCATTATTTGTCAAATAATAAACCAGTCGGACATTATAGTTATTAAGGTACCAAGGGTATTATAAGAATAAAAACGGTTGAGGTCAATGGTGTGTAGACCGAGGGCCTTCGGCCCGAGGTATATATGTTGACCGAAAGCGTTATTATTATAATACCCGTGGTGCCTTCAACGTTTAATGTCCGACTAAATTATTCTTTATATGCAAAAAATTTGAATGAATTTTGAACTAATTAGTTTTCAAATAAGTACATTTACCAGAAATAGTCGTAACGTAATTGTGGTAATCATAGTTTTACCTAGAGTTTTATTTGTCAACTTGACAGTATTTAACTTGTTATTTAAATTTAATAGGCCCTAGGGTATTATTTTTCAATAGCACGCCCTTGGGCGTTATATCGTACTTAATAGACTTCGAAATAATGTCATTATTGGTCAAATAATAGACCAGTCGGACACTAATACATTATGAATGCTGATGTATTAGTTTCTATGGATTTTTTGTTTTGAATATTTGTCGCATTATAAACAAAGCGTTTGTACATAATCTATCAAATGTAAAACCTTTCTCTTCTTCTTCCAATATCGTGAAAGTATTTATTTTTTTAGTTACTACGTTGACGAGCACTTTTAGAACGGTGTTTAGAATATTTTATGCTTCTCTAACTGAAAAGATTTCCTTTTATTACCCAGGGGGGTAAGGAGAAAGAACTTCTTATTTTCTTTATAGGGCAGTCAATGAGGATATGTGGCTCCGAATTCCATCCTACTATATCGATTTACGTGATGTTTTCACAGTAAGTAGGGAATAGCCAAAGAAACAAAGTCTATCCTATGCCGATGTGTGCTTTTGTCTTGGGGCGGTTCCCACCCCTTCTCGGGGTGGAAATTTTTTTGCTTAAATAACTACGGAAGTTGCTAGAGAACCTAATACTAACCAAAAGTGTTCTATAATTTTTTTTCGAAAACTCAATACTTTTTGAGTTATTCCTGGTTGAAAATTGTACATTTTCATTGACACATAACACCTTTTCAAACGTTTTTTTGCGAATAATTTAAAAACTATGCATCTATCTAAAAAAAACTATATAAAACATTTTTGTAGCTGATAAAATAGCAAAGAGATTTTTTCCTTTATGAATCTTCTAGTTATAACACAAAAACAGATATGGTAAGTGAAAAAAACTTGTTTTCTTGGTGCATGGTCAAATCAGTGTATTTAACTTTAAATAACAGAGAAACGGTGTATAATGCCAACAATAACTTTTGTTGTGCTTGAAAAGACCTTTAAAATAAGCAATATTAAATATCGATTACATTCACACTATGCGAGATAAACTGTAAAAAATTTGATAACTAACGTATTTTAAGAAAAAAAAATGAGAAGTATATTTAACCCCTCACCCACAAGAATTTAATTGCATCGTTTTCCTTCTCCAATACATTTTACTATAGTGTTCTTTTTATGTTCAAAAAGTTAAGCGGGTTTTTGGGATGACTGGTTTTTTGAAAAAATAAAGATCAAATTATTGAGCGCGTTTTTAAATTTTCTTAAAAATCTTCCTATTTCTCCATGTAACTCGAAAATGATAAGAGATGTAAAAAAAGACGCCATACAAAAATATAGGTTTCTTCTAGATAAACATTTTGATTTTATTTTTTTATAACAGTATCTCTTATCATTTTCAAGTTACATGGAGAAAAAGGAAGATTTTTAAGAAAATTTAAATATGCGCTCTATAATTTGATCTTATTTTTTTCAAAAACCATTTATTTTAAACCCGCTCAACTTTTTCAACATAAAAATGACACTGTAGTAAAATGTATTGCAGAAGGAAAACCATGCATTTAAATTCTTGTGGATGAGGGGTTAAATATACTTCTCAACTTTTTTCTTAAAATTCGTTAGTCATCAATTTTTTGCAGCATATCTCGCTTAGTTTGAATGTAATCGACATTTAATATTACTTATTTAAAAGGACTTTTCAAGCACAATAAAAGGTACAGGGTAGCATTATACACCTAAAATCGACCGTTTCTCTGTTATTTCAAGTTAAATACACTGATTTGTACATGCACCAAAAAATAAACTTTTTTACCTACCATATGTCTTTTTGTGTTATAACTAGAAGATTGAAGAAGGAACGAATCTCTTTGTTTTTTTATGAGCTACAAAAATGTTTTATATAATTTTTTTAGTTAGATGCATTGTTTTTAAATTATTCGCAAAAAACCGTTTGAAAAGGTGTTAAATTTCAATGAAAATGGCCAATTTTCAACCACGAATAACTAAAAAGTATTGATTTTTCGAAAAAAAAATATAGAACACTTTTTGCTTAGAATTAGGTTCTCCAGCAACGTCCGTAGTTGTTTAACCAAATAATTTTTCACCCCCGAGAAGGGGTGGGAACCGCCCCCAAGACAAAAGCACACATCGGCATAGGGTAGACTTTGAATAAGGAGATATTTTCAGGTTATTCCTAAAATTTCATTAAAATCCATGCAGTAGGATAGAATTCGGAGGTAGTAACATGTTCTTGCTCACATTGACTGCCCTATTAGTAAACATGGGTTCTACTATACTTACACACCAGCTATTTGGAATAGATCAGATTGTTCAACATAACGAAACAGAAAATGAATTTTACAGAATTTTGAAAGAATTTTAACAGAAAAAGCAGTTAAAAACATGACAACGATCAAAGAAACAGTCCTCACTAACTGAAGAAAGATATGTAGCCTAACCTATCTTATTATCAGAATGCAGCAGCGGACAAGAAAATGTGAAACACAGGTCTCAATCATACACAATTGGTCACAATACACTCATAACACATAATACACACTACACACGTACACATTTTACAATTTACATATTAAAAACTGACAATATACGAACACTCCCAAACACAGAATCGCAACATACATAGAAATAATACATCAACACACAGAATAATAAGAATTTGATACTTACTTTTTACTTTATCGTGTCCAGACATGTTATTCATAGAATTTTGGCCCAGTATCGGGCTACGTCGGTTCCATCTTTGTTAGCGAGCCACAAATCTTCGAGGGTACACCGATGAGGATAGTTTATGGATGTAAGAAGATAATATTCCATATTCTGTATTTCTCCACAGTCACAGTTCACATCATCTTTGTCTATTTTCCCCCATTTGACCATGTTTGATTTTACTGGAGCGACCACGTTGTTATCCTCTTCATAGTTTTCCACGTTTCAAAGTCTAGAGATTGGCTGGTCCATTGAATCTGGGAAAAAGGAAAATACTCAGGCAGTTCATCCTGCACTGTTCCAAGGAATATTTTCCTGGATTTTAGTCGCTTTCGTGGTGTTCGAGCTTTATATAGGGCATGCCGCTCGTCCACGATCTGTTTAATTTTCTGTATATGGTCTGCAACGCTTCTGCGTGTTGAGAATTCTGCAAAATCCGCTGCTTAGATTTAAGAGTGGCGTTGGTTTCATCTACCCCGTTACTATCCTGCTGCATGTCTCATTTAGCGCAGTATCAACTTGTATGGTGTGGGCAGATCAAAATTTGATGTATCATATGTAATAAAACTTCCACCCTCACATCTTTTCAGCTACAGCATGGCTAATGCCTTCAACACCATAGCAAGTACGTTTAAACATCAATAGATCATTCCAAATCACGTGATATAATATGGCCGAAGGAGGACAAAATTGTTATAATATCGCCGGTCTGGAATAAGGATGACGTAACCGCAAAAAGTCAAATTTTTCAGGAGAAAAAAAAACGATTTTTAAATATTTAAAATAAGGATTAAATGAGAAGTAATCGTCCAGGTGCATCGTTATGGCGCACATTCTTACAATGGTGGCTCTTATTTTATCCCTATTGGTTCGAATCCCATTATCTAAATTTAATTCCCCCATTTTCAACCCTTTTGCAGTTACGTCATTCCTCATCTAAAAATTTTTAAATATTTAAGATAGTCATAGAATAAAGAGTAACCGTCCGGAGCATCGGTATGGTTTTTATTCTTACAATGATAGCATTTATTTTCATTTCTATTGGTTCGAATTTCATTATCTTAATTTAATACCCCCATTTTCAACGCTATCTACAGTTCCGTTACTCTTGATCTTAAAATTTTTCTGTGCAAGAAACTATTTTTAAATAATTAGTATGCTGTTTATTCTTACAGCGATGGCTTTTATTTTCATCCCTACTGGTCCGAATTTCATTATCTTAAGTTAGTCCCCCCATTTTCAACTCCATTTAACGTTGCGTCATTTTTCATCTGAAACAAGGTCTAAAATGGTGCTTAGTTCAATAACGACGCAATTACCCTGTAGTGGCTGAGCATACAGTTACAGTGCTGTCGATTTTGTATCATCTTTACACAGTATTTTAGAAGTTACTTACGCAATAAACAGGAATTGACAAAATTTGCATTTACGTCATTCTTATTCCGGACCGACGATATAATGTTTACATCAGTTTTTGTAAAGAATATCCTGTTTGGTTTTGTTTTTTATTGTTAATTGTGCAGCGAAATTGTGATAGCAATTAAATATAAAATAGTTTATCGCCTACAGAATTGAATTATCCCATAGTAGTTATTGACAAAAACTGGTAACTACTATGGTATAATTCAGTTCTGTAGGCGATAAAACACTTTATATTTAATTTGCTATCACAATTTCGCAGATTTCGCTACACAATTAACAAAAAAAAAAAAACAACCAAACAGGATTTCCTTTACAAATTAATGTCGATGTAAACATTAGATACGATATGACATTTGCCCTCCGTCGTCCATTCTGACATATAATTGGAATGCATAATTCTTTAATTTTTGATGAAACATAACCTCAACAACCTGGCGGTTATACATTTTTCAACACGATTTCTTTTCTTAATCTGTTTTAAAAACGATTTTCGGAGTAGAAATCGAAACTTCAAATGTTTTTTAAATGACTGAAAAGTAATTTCGACCACGAATCAAGTAATCTGTTAACCGAGGTACACAGTACCAAGTGGCGCCGCTAGGAGAACACTCCAATAATGCGTCGCAGATTACTTATATGAAACGTGGTCATTTTGTACTCTAATACAGAGTAAGGTATGACAAGAAAGAAAATAATCGTTTCGTTTTGATTCAATTCGAGTCTGTCTTTAGCTAAAAAAAATGTTTTTAGCTAAAAATCTAATTGTCATTAGTATTACAGTCAACTGTGGCTAACCTCATAGTCGACCCATACAAACATAATTTTCAGTAGTAATTGCACGAGAGCTCTGAAATTATCGATTTGTTTCCCGAGTGACATTTTGACAGTTTTAATTATCAAAGTGTCACTAGGGCAACAAGTCGATAATAATTTTAGAGATCAACTGTAATTCGCTGAGATTATTTCATGAATAAAACTGTCTTTTTAAATCATTTTAACTAATATTTTATTGATATCTTTACATGAATATTTGCTTAACCTGTTTCTTGGTGTTCTCTATGACAAGGTGTAAAATAGTAATTGTCATTAATGTCACTGAATGTTCATTTTTGCGTAGTAACGAAAGGCATCTGACGTAATGCTTGACGATGGGATATTATCAAAAATTATCGCTGTAATTTTTATTTTTGTAGCTTTCTATTGGTCAGAATTTCCTATGAATGAAATAGTCATATGTATTTTCATATATATCATATGTTTATTTGCCACCCGTCATTATCTCTAAAATTTAGAGATATTTGAGGTATAAGAGGAAATAAGTCTACGTTACATTTTGGAGTATATTTTTTTGCGAACATTAGTTCAAGTTAACAGAGCGTTAAGTTTATCCACAAACTTGAAGACACTGGCCTAGTTATTTTATACACCTATCACAACTACTAGACCATTAAGAAAACCCGTAAAAAATGTCCTGACATACTTTTGCCACATAATTGCTCACACTTTGAAAGATTGGCAAAATAAAATCGTGGACAGGTGCCAAAACTTTTTATTCACTAAACATTTAAAATCTAGGAATGTACTTTGAGCGGTATTTCGGAACGCCGAAATGATAATACACTGTAGACTCCGAAAACGGGAAAAGTCAAATTGCAACAAAAAAATTTTTATTTCTTTTTTAAGTAAGTGCATTTTTTTATTTCTCCTTTAAGTAACACAAACATTAATGAACTACGTTAACTGTTTTTTTATCATATTCTCTCTTATTTTTGCTATTATTATTCCACATCTTTCTACTTCTTTCCTTCCATCTTCAATTCTGTTAATGTGTTCGGTTTAACCCTTTTTTACAGCCTGGTACTTCTTAAGCCTTACAGCTCCGCTATAATATTTCCAGCCTTAGCTCCGCTGTAACATTTTCAGTCTCAGCCCCTTTGCCGGCAGAAATAATTTTGTTTGATTACATGCTTTCGCTTACGCGTCCAGACACTGATCTATAGTCATACTTGGACGCGCATACGCGTCACCCGAGCTGAAAGGGTTAGTATTTTCCCTCTCTGTCCGTTTAGGAGAATATTTGCAGCAGTTATATGATATAGACAAGATGTAGTTATATTAACTCGTGAAAATGTTACAACCTAATATTGAGAGGGACCATTTGTTGTGTAAAAATAATTATTGCAACTGTAACCCTGTGCTAATTGTCCTTTAACCCTGTGTTAATAACACAGCCCAACAAAAAAAATTTTTGTCTTGCTGCCGAAAAAAATCAACTGATTTTAGTTAATTCATCTGTGCTGATTCCAAAAATACAAACCTTTTCTTTGTATCAGCTCTAGTTTTCGAGATATAACATACTCATCATATACTTAAATATTCTTACATTTCTGTATATTCCACCACTATAAATGCAATATGTTTATAAACAAACTTAACAAATTCTAAGACCAATGGACAAATGGACAAAAGGGCATATAAAGCCTATTTTGGTATTCATTTAGGAGATCAAGATATATCCTGGGCTCCACATGTAGTATACAAAGCTTGTCTTGAAAACTTGCGACAGTGGACGAAATGACAACGAAAATGTTTAAATTTTGGTGTCCAATGGTATGGAGGGAACCAAAAAATAATTTTAATGATTCAGCGAAGACCGTCCTAACCTGGATTCAGCAATAAGACCAATTGCCCATCAGCTTAAGCAGATAGGTACCCATTTCAATATTTAGCAGTCTACCTACGTTACCAGAGGATAATGTCGAAATGTTATCTGATGAACTACAGACTAATAGATTTGAGGAAGACGAGAGTAATTTTGAAGGGGATTCAACACGTCCTGAGCGCTTTACTCAGGAAGAGCTTTTTATATTATCAGAGATTCCGAGATGCTTGCCTCCAGACTAAAAGAAAAGAATATTCTTCACCCAGACACCAAAATTACATACTACCGTAATAGAGAAAAAGATCTTTTGCCTTTTTTTCTCAGCAAGATGATATGTTTTTTTACAACAATATTAAAGGACAGTTAGAAGAAATGGGTGTATCGGAGTATACACTAGATCACTCGCGTCTTTTTAAACGAAGTTTAGAGTGTGTCCTTCTACATAATGGCAACAAATATGGAAGTATACCAATTGGGCATTAGAGTGGAAGAAATGCTCAAAAATTTTAACAAATACGGTTGTCATATGAGCATTAAAATACCTCTACGGCCACTTAGACCGTTTCCCAGAAAATCTTGGTCACCTTAGTGAGGAACAAGGGAAACGCTTCCACCAAGATATCAAAACGATGGAAGAGAGGTATCAGGGGAGATGAAGTAATCACATGATGGCGGATTACTGCTGGAGTCTTCAAAGAGACCGTCCTTTTAAAGCCTTTGCAAGAAAATCATATAAAAGGAAGTTTTTAGGTGAAGCCGAATAACACATTTTTGCTGTGACGCTGGTTAGGTTAGATGAGAAGTTAAGTTTTTTTGGCAGATATGTGTGATGGTTTTTGTTGTACAATAAATATTTTACTTTTTATTCGTGTTTTGTTGATTTCATGGGTAGCAGCACTAAATATATTTATGTAGGTAGTGCTGCGTTAAATTACCCTATATGTGAGACATGTGTCTGTTGTCGTATTTTCTCAAAACGATCTGATGGAGCAAATCTGGTGGCACTTTTGGATTCAGCAGACCCAAATTACCTAGAAACAGTAAAATAATTTCCGGCAGCAAACTGTGTGTTTACCAGTGTAATGTGTATTGCAACCAAATACAAGGTTTTAAATGGGAGTAAAGGTCAAACAATCCATAATTTGGAAAGAGTTTACATTAGTTACACAAATGTTTCTATTATATTTTTTTAATCGATTTATTAGTTACCCACAAATCGCATGTTATAGTTTTAAAATACCATCAAGTACCTAAATCAACAATAATACAAAGTAGAAACTGAAAAATATTCGAAGCAAATATTAAAATAAACCTACCCTTACATTAATTATTGGCGAAGAAAAAAAATTAAATAACTAGTTTCCATTTCGTAACAATAATTGTGCGAAAGCTGCGGCAAGAGTTATTAATGAAAATCATAAAAACACAAATGTAAGCTACCAAAACGCACATAACTTACTTTTTCTATGGATGCTATAAAATGTGCAACTGCTCTTACTACTTGCATACATTCAAAACGAACAATTTCTCACGCAGTGAGAAAAGCCTGCCATTGCAGTGAGACATATTTTTTCTCACGGGTTCTCCGTACATATGATCGCCGTGGTCATGGTAACATGCACAATACAAACACAATTTATTGTTGTTAAACAAAATGTGTTGAAGCAAAATTTACCAGGAATTACCTCTCAAAAATGTTCAAATATAACTGTTAATTATAATTTTAAATAAACAAAGTATATAAATATTAAAAATTTTAGATACTTACATATTATGTGTATTTTATGTATTTTGTTTCAATTTAGGTATAATATAATATATACCTCAAAGCACTTAAATTATTTAATTTTGAAATTTGAACTCTTGACAAAAACGTATCCATATAAAAGTACAGTGTACAACACATGAGAAAATGACATATTTCTCCCTCGCTTGATTTGCGGCACTCGCCTCGTGCCTAGGCTCATGCCATCAAAATTCTGAGCTCCTGAGAGATATGTATTTTTTCCACTTGTTGTACAATATACCTACTTGTTGTACCTACAATTAATATATCAATTATTATTTCACTACCTGTATCATAATGAGCTTCATTATGATCACACGCAAAAAAATCATAGCATGTGATCTGTCTTTAAAAAAACAACCAAATGCAACGGTGACAGTACAATTCTCGTGTTAGAGATTCTATAGTCAATCAAGAGGGAAAATGAGAAACCAGGAAAAAACCTCGTGATACTATCCCGACATCGTAAGTATTTGGTCTTACATTTAGTTTACTCTCAAAATTAATACCAAATTCTGACTTTAATATACAGGGTATCCCGAAAAGATTGGTCATAAATTATACCACAGATTCTGGGGCCAAAAAGAGGATGATTGAACTTAACTTACCTTAGTACAAATGTGCACATAAAAAAGTTACAGCTCTTTGAAATTACAAAATGAAAATCAATTTTTTCCAATATGTCGAAAACTATTAGAGATTTTCAATTGAAAATGGACATGTGACATTCTTATGGCAGGAACATCTTAAAAAAATATATAGTGAAATTTGTGCACCCATAAAGTTTTATGGGGGTTTTGTACCCTTAACCCCCCCTAAACTTTTGTGCATGTTCCTATTAAATTATTATTGTAGTACTATTAGTTAAACAGAATGTTTTTAAAACTTTTTTGCCCCTTAATACTTTCTCGAAAAGCCAGTTGTTATCAAGATATTTTGAATATTTTTCAAATCCACTACATATTTGTATGGTTAAGTACGATTATAGAGACCTGGTAATAATATGAAAATTTATTTATAATTTGCAGTTTTAGGTATACATATTATGAACCATATTAAACAAGAAGCAACACCTCGATAAGAGGTGCCGTATCGAAAAGAACCTGAGGCATTTTTTTTTTAAAACACTGTGTTTAACTAATGGTACCGCAATAATAGTTTAATTGGAACGTACACAAATATTTGTGAGGCTTAAGGGAACGAAACCCCCATGAGATTTTTATGTAAACATATTAAAAAAGAAGCCGCATTTCGATAAAAACTGGCTTATCGAAGAAATACTAAGAGGCAAAAAAGTTTTAGAAATATTGTGTTTAACTAATGGTACCACAATAATAATTTAATTAAAATGTACACAAAAGTTAGGGAGGTTTAAGGGAACAAAACCGCATAACATTTTTATGGGGTGTACAAATTTTACTGTTGTTTTTTTAAGATGTTCCTGCCATTACAATACCATATGTCTATTTTTAATAAAAAATCTCTAATAGTTTTCAATACATGAAAAAAAATCGATTTCCGTTTTGTAACTTAAAACGGCTGTAACTTTTTTTGTGTGCACTATTGTATAGAGCTAAGTGAGGTTCAATCAACCTATTTTTAACCCCAGAATCTGTGGTATAATTTATGACCAATCTTTTGGGGACACCGTAATATATATGTTATTTTAAGTTAAAAATAATATTAATAATACATAGATATATAAAAATTCTTAAATTAAAAAAATGTATTATTTTATATTTTAGTATTATTTATATATCTTTTTCTTCTTCTTTTTATGTAGACATGACTCTGTTTTTCAATGTGCCTCCAGTAAGTTATCATTCCATCTTTTTCGTGGTCTTCCCGCTGATCGTCTTCCTAGTGGGGAACCGTCTCTCGCCGTCCTTACTACTCTATTTGTTGTCATTCGGCTTATATGTTCGTTTCATTCTACTCTTCTGTTTTTCACCCAGTTATTAATGTTGTCCATCTTGCATCTCCGTCGCATATCGGCAATTCTAGCTCTATCTCACACTGTCTTACCATCTATTTTTCGCAGTGTTTTTATTTCTGCTGTTTCTAGCATTATTTTTGTCCTTTCTGTATCAGGTCGTGTTTCTGCCGCGTATGTCATTATTGGTCTGATGACTGTTTTGTATTTCTCCATTTTTATTTCTATATATTGTTTAATTCAACCTGCGGCTCTGTTTGCTTTATTCACCTGATCTTCCACTTCTGCTTCGAGCTTTCCGTAGTTAGATAGTGTGATGCCTAGATATTTAAACTCCATGACTTGTTCTATTATTTGACCCTCCAGCTCTAATTTACACCTTATTAGATCTGCTGTTATAACCATAAATTTAGTAATTTTTGGGGAAATTAACACGTTAAATTTTCTAGCGGTTATATTAACCTTCCGATGACCAACCTTTTTTTGTTACACGGATTACCAAGGGGGGGGGGAATGACCCCAGGTCAAAAATGACAAATAACAAAAAAATAAAGTTTTTTTTTTAATTTTTAATTTTTTTTTGGCATGGACTTTATGTCATTCAGCCAGTCACAAAATGAGTATTAGTGTCATGTGTAGTGTGTATGTTGAGTAAGTGTCTTGTTACTTTGCAAAGTCGACGTCATTAGCGTAAAACTACTTGTAATTACACATAATAGACGCTATTTTACTAAACATCAACTTCAGAATATATTTTTTATTCGTAAAATATAGGGAATTTTTTTTATTTCAAAATATGAGGATATCTAGAATGATATCAAAGTCAAATAAAAAAATAATGAGTTAAAAATTAAAAATACTTTTGAATTTATTAAAGAACAACATACGCTGGGGTCACAATTTCCCCCGCTTGGTCATCCGAAGGTTAAATTCGTGTAGCATACGTTGTAAATCATCTTCACTTTGAGAGATTAGTTATTGCGTCGTCTGCATAGCAGAATATTTTAATTTGTTTGTCTCCCATTTAGTATCCTTTTTTTGTTCTTATTTTTTTTTTTCGTCCATGATCAGGTTGAAAATTAGAGGACTCAGGGAATCTCCCTGTCTTATCCCATTGCCAGCTTCGATTGGGTCAGTTAGTTCTTCATCTACTTTTACTTTTATTGTGTTGTTTTGGTAGATATTTTCGATTGTTTTAATTATTCCTAGAGGTACCTCCCTTGCGTAGAATAAATGGATAACGTTCTTTAATTTGACCGTGTCAAATGCCTTCTTAAGGTCCACGAAACATAAGTATGCCGGTTTGTTTTATTCTAACGATTTTTCTTGAACCTGCCTCATTATAAATATAGCGTCGGTGCATGATCTTCCCGACCTAAAACCTTGTTGTTCTTCTGCTAATGTTATAATTTTATTCAGTTGGTTTGTTATCACTTTGGTCGTTAATTTTAATGTTATTTTAAATAAATTAATTCCTCTGTAATTCTCCGGGTCCGATTTTTCTCCTTTTTTGAAGGGAGGTATTAGGATAGTTGATCTCCATTCTTGTGGTATTCTGTTTTGCTCTATTATTTTTTGGATTAGTCTTAATAGTTGTTTGGTCTGATCTTGTCATCCATACTTTAGGAGTTCATTCGATATTCTGTCCTCTCCTGGTGATTTTCTGTTTTTAAATTTCCTTAATGCTTCGGTTACCTCTGCTTCTTCAATATTTATTTTTTCGTTTGTTGTCACTTCAGGTATTGATGGTTCGTTATCGTTATCTTTAGCAAAGAGAGATCGAAAATAGGCTGCCCAAGTTTCCTTCTGAATGTGTTTCGTTTTTATTAGTTCGTTCATCTCTTTTCTTTGTCCTCTGATAATTCTCCATATTTCCTTTTGTGTTTCGTAGAAGTCGTGTTCCATATGTTTTGAGAAGCTCTCCCAGTGTTCCCTATAAATAGTGCAGTCACTGAAGGTTTTCACCTCCGATTTCGTTGAACCTTCATCGATTTTCATGAAAATTGGTGAGTAATTAGAGGATACCTCAAGGAACAAAGGTGACATGATGCCAACTTGCGCGTTTACCCTGGGGGGGAATGCCACCCCTTCTCGGGGGTGAAAATGATTTTATTAAAAATAATACCATAAGTCTATAGAGAGATAAATTATAAGCAAAATTTGTTATATAAAGTTATCAAAATATATCAACACTTTTTGAGTTATTAAAGACCAAAGATTTTATTTTTTCGTAAAAAAATGCATGTTTTAAATCGGTTTTTCACGTATAAATAAAAAACTATAAGCTTGTACAAAAAAATTATAATTTGTGAAATTGAAGATAATAAAAAATTGAATACATTCCTTACATAAAGAACTAAACTAATGTTAGTTCAAAGCGAGTTATTGGCAATTGAATGTGTATTTTTTTCGACGAGTATTCAAATCTAAGTATTCAAACTTAAATAACGGGAAAACGATGCAATGTGTAAAATATTCCTGCTAAACATTTGTCAAAGTACTTCGGAATACCTATCAGATGAGCTTCAGAACAAGGTAATAGCGTCAAAATTAAGCAAGTTATAATGAAAATAAAAGAACCGTTTCGAATTTTTTAGGAAAAAGTGAAAAATAAAACATACGCCATTTCCACAAAAATTAAAATTTATAGTAATACTTAAAAGAACTACTTTATATTAGGATAAGTAATGTTTTCGATGATCATTTTGACCGGTTTAGAATGCATATTTTTGAAAAAAAGATATAATTTAAAAAAATCATAATTTTTAAAATTATTGTAATTCTCATATTCTTTTGATAATAACTCCAAAAATACTCAATATACATAAAAAATTTTAAATAACCAAATTTTAGTTTTTCCGTGCCAAATATTTTACCTCGTTTACTATTTCTATAGGATAAAAAATAACCGAGATAGAACCGTTTAAATCTTAAATTTTGCTGTGGGAGCCGTGCAACCGGGGTCATTTAACCTTTTATTTTTTAAAAAAGTAAAGGGTTTAGAAGATTAGGTTCAACGTACTTAAATAGCACTTAGAATTAGCTTTCAAACAGCTTTTAGATGAACCTGATATCGTAAACATGAACGGAGTTATTAAAAAAAAACAATAAGGTTTTTTGGAAAAATTTTTAAAAGATAAATTTTGAAAAAATTTTTGGGCATAACTTTTAACGCTATCAACATGTTCGGGTGCTCATTTGACAGATATACAGGGTGTAACGAAAATATAGGTCATAAATTAAATCACATATTCTGAGACCAAAAATAGTTTGAATGAACCTAATTTACCTTAGTACAAATATGCACAAAAAAAAAATTAAAGTCCTTTGAAGTTACAAAATGAAAATTGATTTTTTTCGAAAATATCGAAAACTTTTGGAGATTTTTTATTGAAAATGAACATGTGGCATTCTTATGGTACGAGCATCTTAAAAAAGAATTACAGTGAAATTTGTGCTCCCCATAAAAATTTTATGGGGGTTTTGTTCCCTTAAACCCCCCAAACTTTTGTGTACGTTCTAATTAAATTATTATTGTGGTACCATTAGTTAAATTCAATATTTCTAAAACTTTTTTGCCTCTTAATATTTTTTCGTTAAGGCAGTTTTTATCGAGTTGCTGCTTCTTTTTTAAAATGTTTACATAAAAATTTTATGGGGGTTTTGTTCCTTTAAATCCCCAAATGTTTGTGTATGTTCCAATTAAACTTTTACTGCGGTACCATTAATTAAACACAGTGTTTTTAAAACTTTTTTGCCTCTTTGTATTTTTTCGAGAAGACACTTTTTATCGAGATATTACTTCTTTTTTAATATGGTTCAAAATATACCTAAAAATTTAAATCATAAATAAATTTTCATATTATTACCAAGTCTCCAGAATCGTACCCATATACAAATATGTGGTGATTTTAACAAATATTCAAAATATCTCGATAAAAACAGACTTTTCGAAAAAGTACTAGGAGGCAAAAAAGCTTTTAAAATATTGTGTTTAACTAATGTACCACAATAATAATTAAATTGGAACGTACACTAAAGTTTGGGGGGATTAAAGGAACAAAACCCCCTTTGGGTGTCCAAATTTCACTATAATTTTTTCTTGAGATACTACTACAATAAGAATGCCACATGTCTATTTTCAATACAAGATCTCTAATAGTTTTCGATATATTGGAAAAAATCGATTTTCATTTTGCAAATTCAAAGGGCTGTAACTTTTTTTATGTGCACATTTGTACTAATAGTCTGGGCTGATTATCGGAGAATAGGCCATTTTTGGGAAAAGTTGTTTACCAGCAATTTTATTTCGAATTATAAGATCCTATATATTAATAATATAGGTATGCAAAGTCCTCAGATAGTGTGCTAATTTTTTTATAAACAAAAGGGCGCACGAAAATCGTGTTTTTTTCAATTATTGCTCTATAACTCCGAAGATTTTAACTTTACAACAAAAACACTCAAATAAAAATTCACCGTGATCAAATTTTGCATAGAGACGCGTTTTTCCCGATCTGCTCCGACGAAAATTTTCCTCGAAAAATGCGGGTTTTCCCAACAAAATCTTTAATTTTCAAATAAAGTTTTAGATAAGTAATTATCTACCAATAATTAAATAATTTGGTGACTTAAAAGCCTTTTTGGTTTAGATTATAGTTCCAGAAGATGATGAAAATTAAACGAATATTTTAGCAACAATTCAATTGTTAATTAATAATTTACGGTCGCAATAATAACCAAAATAATTATGATACACTGATCAAGCTTTGAAATCTTATAAAGATGAGATGTCTATTTAACATTTTGTCGACAAAATATGAATTTTTATTTTTTTGCATAATCTTTAAATGTTTTTAAAAAAATAGTTAGGTATAAACAAATTAACGTTTCTCAGAAAGTTTTTATTATATTATAATTTTAAAAAATAGTTAAAATGTGCATTTCAAATATATTGAAAATGAATGCTTTAAAACTTTTTTGCAGCCATTTGTAAAAAAGTTATGAAACAGCAAAATTAACATACGATTACTACTGTGTTTATAATTTTTTTAAATTATTTCAAAGCGTAGAAGTGAGTTTAAGGTACAGGCTAATTACTTACAAAAAAATATCGATTATAAGTTTAATGGTTATATTTTAATTAAAGATTATAAATATATTTTTTTGTAATTTACACGCGCGAAAGTAGGGTAACACAGTACTGTAGCTAAAATTTTCACTCGGAGCGACGACCGGCCGCGTGATGTACACTTTTAATAAATAATGTACGCTGCGTGTCAGTCGCTTCGAGTGAACATTTTAGCTCCGACTCTGTATCAGGCCTACGTTTGCGCTAAAAATTACAAAACAAAGTATTTTTAATCTTTGATTAAAATATAACCATTGCACTAATTTTTGACATTGTTTGTGAGTAATTAGGTTGTACCATAGACTCACTTTTAAGCTTTGAAACAATTAAAACAAATTATAAACAACGGAGAATTCTTATATTTACTTTGCTGTTTCATAACTTTTTTGCAAATGGTTGGAAAATTTTTTTAAAGCATTCATTTTCAAGACCGATGAAATACGCATTTTAAGTATTTTTTAAAATTAGAATATAATAAACAATTTCCGAGAAATGTTAATTTGTTTATAACAATTTTTTTAAACATTTAAAGATTATGCCAAAAAATAAAAAATTTATATTTTGTCGACAAAATATTAAACAGGCATCACACCTTTATAATCTTTCTAAGTTTGATCAATGTCTCATGATTATTTTGGTTGTTATTGCGACTGTAAATTGTTAATTAACAATTGAATTGTTGCTAAAATATTCGTTTCATTTTTACCGGGTTCTGAATTTATAATTTATAACAAGAAAGCTTCTATTTCACCAAGCTATATAATTATTAATAAATAATTACTGGCCCAAAAAATTTATTTGAAAATTCGAGATTTTGTTGGGAAAACCCACATTTTCCGAGGAAAATTTTCGTCGGAGCAAATCGAAAAAAACATGCCTCTATGCAGAATCAAATTGGGGTGAATTTTTATTTGAATCTTTTTGGTGTAAAGTTAATATCTTCGGAGTTATAGAGCAATAATTGAAAAAAATACGATTTGTCGGCGCCATTTTGTTTATAAAAAAAGTAGCACACTATATGCGGACTTTGCATACCTATATTAATAATATATAGGACCTTATAATTCGATTCCAGCAATAAAATTGCTGATAAATAACCTTTCTTTGTACTTTACTAATTAGACCAGCGTATTATAACTATTTTTTTTTTCAAAATTTAAAGATTATGCCAAAAAAAGAAAAATTTATATTTGGTCGATAAAATATTAAATAAGCATCTCATCTTTATAATCTTTATAAGTTTGATCAATGTATCATGATTATTTTTGTTATTATTGCTATCGTAATTTGTTGATTAACAATTGAATTGTTGCTAAAATATTCGTTTAATTTTCACCGGCTTCTGAAATTACAATCTATACCAAGAAAGCTTTGATGTCACTAAGTTATTTAATTATTGATTAATACTTACCTACCTAAAACTTTATTTGAAAATTAGAGTTTTTTTAGGAAAACCCGCATTTTCCGAGGAAAATTTTTGTCGGAGCAAATCGTGAAAAACATATCTCTATGCAGAATTTAATTGCGGTGAATTTTTATTCGAGTGTTTTTGTTGTAAAGTTAAAATCTTCGGAGTTATAGAGCAATAGTTGAAAAAAATACGATTTGTCGGCGCCATTTTTTTTATAAAAAAAGTAGCACACTATCTGCGGACTTTGCATACCTATATTATTAATATATAGGATCTTATAATTCGATTCCAGCAATAAAATTGCTGGTAAATAACTTTTCCATGAATTTTGCTAATTAGCCCAGAGTATAAGGTAAGTTAGGTTCAGTCGAACTATTTTTAGTCCCAGAATATGCGATTAAATTTATGACCTGTATTTTTGTTACACCTGTATTTAGGTACTTTGACAAAAATGTTTATGTTATAAAATGCATCCATTTCCCGTTATTTCAGCTTGAATACTTAGAGTTTTTTACTCGCCGAAAAAAATATATATTCAATCACCTTTAACTCATTTTTAGTTAACATTAAAAGGTTTTTCTAGTAAGGGATTTATTTGGTTTTTTATTAGCTTCAATTTTGATAATAATAACTTTTTTGTAAAAACTTAAACTTTTTGAGTTATTGATGAAAAATTGGTTAAAAACATGCATTTTTCTCAAGAAAAATTAAAATTTTTGATGTTTAATAACTCAAAAAGTTTTGATTTATTTTAATAACTTTATATAACAAATTTAGCTTGAAATTTGTCCCTCTATCGAATTATGGGGATATTTTTAATAAAATAATTTTCACCCCCGAGAAGGGGTGGCATCCACCCCCAGGGTAATAGCGCAAGTTGGCACCATGTCACCTTTGTTCCTTGAGATATTCTCTAACCACTTACCGATTTTCATGCAAATCGATGGAGGTTCAACGAAATCGGAGGTAATAGCTCATATCCACCTTCAGTGACTCCACTAAAAGTGTTTGTTTCGTTTCTAATTCGTTTATAGTGGTTGTATGCCTGTTGTGTTTGGTGTGTTCTGTATTGTAAAAAGTCTCTCCTCTTTTCTTCACATTTTATCTTCACTTCCTCTCGAAACCATAGGGTTTTCTTTTTTGATATATTGGTATTCGTCACTTTCCTCTCTCCAAGTGATTCTGTTGCTGCGTTAATTATGTTACTTTAGAGTTACTTTAGAGACGACTCTCGTCGTCTTTAAACTCTTTTAACATATTTACCTAATTAATTGTTACCTAGTAACCCACTTAACACGTGTGGGAGTCATATTATGTTGTCCTAAGGCCATATCCATAGGATTTATATACCCATCCTGTGGATTTTACGATGTTAACACATATATAAGACTTTTAGCCTATTTTTAAAAGGTTTTTACCTTTGTATTTTTGGGTGGCTCACCATGTTCTTGTAACACCGATGATGCTCTGGTTACAGAGCGAAAACGTTTTGTTTCTATGTTTGTAGCTCTATAGGGGCTTTTTAAACTAAGGTACCATTTACCAAGAAATTTTTTTTATTAAATTTTAATGTATATTTGTGTTGGTCTTTGTGGTCAAAAAAGGTGTTGTTCATTCGAAGTTCGTTATTCGTGCAGAAGTTTATCATCAGTTCTCCATTTTCGTTTTTGACACTCATTATGTTTTTGTTTAATTCCGGGTATTACTTGGTTACCTATTCGAGCGTTAAAAAAACCCAGTATTATCAACTTTCCTCTAACTTGATCTACTACTTGTTGCAATTGATCATAGAATATTTCGCTTGTTGTTTGGGACTTACTATTTTCTGGGCCGTATACTCCAATGATGTTCAGGTATTCCTTGTCCAATCTTATTTTTGCTGCGACAATCCTATCTGGTACATATTCACACTCTTTGATGTTATTTTGGTATCTTTGGTGTATTAGTAAGGCTACACCCTCTTTGGCCCTGTTTTCCTTTGCTTCTCCACTGTAGATTAATATACAGAGTGGGCCAAATAAAAGGAGCCACCCCGATATTTGGCAGTATTTATTAGATTTTAAGAAAATAAAAAAACAGGTCAATTTTTGATCTAAGGGGGACACATTTTTACGATACAAACATCTGTCATTTGTCAACTCCCTCCCTTCCACTTCCCCCACCCCTTATTTTTAAATAGGGAATAGGGGTCGTGTGCTAGCTCATTTGAAAGGTTATTCAATTCTCTATTCAGTAATATCAACATCGACTTAAAAATGTATACAGGGTGTCAAAGAAAAATTATTTTGAATTAAATTAATTGGCACAAAAAGAAGAATGTATGTAATTTATTTAACTCAGAACACATTCTACTGCTGACAGAAAGCAGAAAAAAATGATTTTTGATAAATAGACACTGATTTTTGCTTAATTTTAATGTTCAAGCTTCCACCCATCTGCCTCTTGGTAGGTTGAATATTGAATTTAAACAACAAACAGTATTTATTTATCAAATAAACATTGTTTTCTGTTTTTTATCAGCAGTAGAATGTATTCTGAGTTAAATAAATTACATACATTCTTCTTTTTGTGTCAATTAATTTAATTTAAAATAATTTTTTTTGGACACCCTGTATAAATTTTTATGTCAATGTTAATATTACTGAATAGAGAATTGAATAACCTTTCAAATGAGCTAGCACACGCCCTCTATTCCCTATTTAAAAATAAGGGATGGGGGAAGTGGAAGGGAGGGAGTTGACAAATGACAGATATATGTACCGTAAAAATGTGTCCCCCTTAGATCAAAAATTGACCTGTTTTTTTATTTTCTTAAAATCCAATAAATACTGCCAAATATCGGGGTGGCTCCTTTTATTTGGCCCACTCTGTATATTCGCCTAATTTTGACTGGTCTTTTCCTTTCTTTTCTCCTCTAGAGCGCATATATCTACTTATTTTCTCTTTTAGCTCTTGGGTTATTTCTTGATCTTTAGTGCTGAGCGATCTTATGTTCCAAGTAGTTATTCTCATCTGGGTTTTGGAGGTTTTTTTCGTGTCCTTATTTTTTTGCCGTGGTCGTCTTCATATCATCAATCCGGTTTCGAAGCTTCACATTGTTTCTTTGAGCAATATTCGTTTTTACGATTGGTAGGTTGCTAACCTTGCCAGTCACCCTCCAGCTTTTATCCGGGTTTGGGACCGGCTTTGGTAACCACAGACCTACTCGATCTACCCAGCAATTACTCAGGCAGTTGTTATTTATACCTATATCTATGTATTATTATTATTATTTTTAATTTAAAATAACATATATATCTATATTAAAGTCAGAATTTGGTATTATTTTTGACAGTAAACTAAATGTAAGACCAAACACTTACTATGTCGAAATAGTATCACGAGTTTTTTTCCTGGTTTTCCCTCGTGATGACTATGTAATCTCTAACACGAGAATTTTACTGTCACCGTTGCATTTGGTTGTCTTTTTAAAGACAGATCACATGCTATGATTTTTTTGTGACGGATATTCTTGAGTTGGGGTTGATCTCATGTAATCGAATGAACCATCTTTCAGTAAAGTCGTCCCAGGGACGCAACTCATAAATATTGGCAATATCATTCTAAAGTCTTCTACGTTAAAATGTATAGGTAATATATGTCTGAATTGCCGATAAAAATGAGTCAGATTAAATAAATTATTAGAAGAATTTTTTACTAAGCAACAACATTTTTGTTTAATTTAGTAATATTTTATATTTTGACAAATACCGACATCCGATTTGGGCGTTGATAAAAATAAACGTTAATAAAATCATTTTTTTAGTTAAATTGTAGCTTATTTCTCATTTAGAATATTTGATTACAAAAATGCCACAAGGAAATAGTTTCAGAACAGAATAAATCAAAGGTTTTTTTTGTTATATTATAGTTTGAGGTAAGTCCTTTAGGATATCTAAAAAGGGAGAAACACGAGAAACCCCTAAAAAAGACTGCAAGAACCCACCACGATTTTGGGAGGTTTGGACGTATTTCTCCCATTTTTGAATATCCTAAAATTCTCAGTTATTTCAAATTAAACATAATCTATAACTGTGTCGCACATTGCGAAAAACTGTGAAAAAAATTAGAAATGTAGTTTTTGATAAAATGCACAAAATAAAAAATAGACTTGTTGCCATCTCCAAAAAATACGTAGGTTTCAAAAAAATGCATTTTGAGGTTATGTTCACTCAACCTACGGTCTATACCATAGATATATAATACTCTAGATTGCGCCTTACGATCTTAAAATGGGTGACGGTTGCGACAGAGATAAATGAGCCTATTTGGTCGGTAGTCTCTTTCTAATTCAAGGGGAGTATCGACGACGTCACTATCCTACTCTGTCGTCGAGTATTTTAGATGGTTTGACAGTTCGAGCGGATGGCGACGAGAACTGGTCGTTTGTCTTCGGACGTGGATAATCCTGGTTCGAATCCCATACCAATCTTTACTTTTTTTATTTTTTATTTAATCAATATTGCGTTTATTAGATATAGTCCGGTCGGCAGGTTGTGGAAAAGGGGCGTCACGACGAAAAATTCCGAAGTTAATGAAATTTTAGGATGTTGTTTGTACATGTTTACTAATGTCAAATCCAAGTTTTCGACCTCGAGGAGGTTGTGGAAAATTTTTGACGGCCGAAAAACCTCGAAATTTTCAGACTTGTTTCAGTTTGTCGCTCTTAACTCTAAAACGGCCAATCCTACGTGAAAAGCTATCATATAGTAATTTAAAGACGGCACAATTTCTCGTCGATCAAAAAAAAAAGTCCGGAATCGGTCCAATAGATAAAGTTTTACGGGCGATCAAAAAATGACAATTTTTTCTAATTTTGTTAACATCTGGCATAACCTCATTTTCAAAGTGCTGTAGCTTTACAGCATCACTCCCAATTGCCTACCCCCCTCCCTAAAAGTTGTAGAGCATCAACAAGAGAGTTCAAAAACCACAAAAATTTTAAAATTGGCCTAATTTTTGAAATTTTAGAACCTGTTTTTTTAAAATTGGCGTTTCTCGAAAGTAGCTCCCACCTGGTTTTATGCTCTTTCCTGGGGCTTATTCAACCCTATAACCCACAATCGTCTCTGATACCATTCCGTATCGACCTAGGGACGTAATAAGAATTTACCTATGTATGTAGGATTATTGAAGATATATGTATTTAAATCTACCGTATCCATATTATCAGGATATTTCATCGGTCAGGATTTATTATCCTTTAGTAGAAAATATCTGTAGGTATAGGCCAGTGCAAATAGCGTAAAAAAATGGGTCAACTAAGAAATAATCCCGTTGTTCCAATTTTTAATGTTTTTTGAACTGGTTCCCTAATGTAAAATCTTTTATTCTATCAAACTTACGGTAAAAGATAGAAGGTTATGAATATGCAACATATCTTGCTTTGAGCGAAAAATGCGCCTCTAAAGCTGAAAGAAGGCTGAAAATTTCTTAAATACTTTTTCTTCAATTCTTAATGAAACAAAAACGAATGTAATGATATATAAATAAATACTGATAGAACATATTTAAGTTGAATTTGTATTTGATACACAAAGTGATTAAAAAAATACGGTTGCACCTACATTTTGCGGTTTATTGATAGAATTGATAATATATACAAATATAAATAAACGTAAATATTATACCGCAGAGTTAACACATTCAGTGCAGGACCCTAAAACCCGATTCATATTTTCAAGTTAATTTAAAACTTCAAACTCCTTACTTTTATTGCATTTATTTAATAAATTCATGTATATTTTATAACGGTTGTCAATATTATTTAATAAATACTACTAAAATCTGACTGTTATGACGAAAAGCAAAATAAAATTAAAATAAAATAGTTCTAAAAGTTAGTGTTGTTTTGAATAAGAGGAAAAATATCCAAAATGTATATGTGAAAAAAAAACTAATTTGATTGGAAATTTTCATTTTATTTGCCAGAAAATAAAAACACTTGAATCAATGGCTATTGTTTATAAAAATTGAACACATTTTAAAGGAATTCCCTGACTAAAAGTTCACTTATCTTTTACAGGTATAAGTTGAAACTGTTTTCTATGCAACAATAGGTTAATCCTTTCAGTAGGCAAATGACCTTTTACTGAATAGTTTTAAGGTGAAAGCAATAAAAGCTAACGGGAAATACGTCAAAAGTATGATTTGGTTGGGTCAATCCTCCCTTCTTTCTCCCTTCACCCTTCCTTTTCCCTCCTCCCTTTCGACCTCGTCCCTTCAGAAGTAAAAACAAATATAAATATTTAGCCAGTTGTGTAGAAGCCTCCCAAAGTATCGGGTCGTATTTATCGTGCGAAGTTTTCTACTTTTACTTGATATCCTTGCAAAACGTTCGTTACTATATAGTTATTATTATAGTATATTATAGTAGTGTGTGTACAGTAGTATATAGTTGTTAGTAGTGTAGTGAAGAAAACATGGCCTCAACTTCGTCAACACCTACGAGAGAGGAGTGTTTCATATGCAGATCATCGTTGACAGAGGGTGTTGAATCGTCATGAATTGTCATTTTTTGATCGCCCGTAAAAGTTTATCTATTGGACCGATTCCGGACTTTTTTTTTTGATCGATGGGAAATTGTGCCTTCTTTAAATTACTATATAATAGCTTTTCACGTAGGATTGACCGTTTTAGAGTTATGAGCAACAAACTGAAACAAGTCCGAAAATTTCGAGGTTTTTCGGCCGCCAAAAATTTTCCACAACCTCCTCGAGGTCGAAAACTTGGATTTGGCATCACTAAACATGTACAAACAACACCCTAAAATTTCATTAACTTCGGAATTTTTCGTCGCTAAAAGTACTTGCCGACTGGACTAATATTATTACATCTCTAAAGTAAATCTATGTAAAGAAATATATAAAAAATAAGAAAAACTGTGTAGGTACCTATAGATTCTTAAAAATATAAAAGCCAATGTTATTTTTTTAATAAGTTAATTGTAGAATAGTATAAAGTAATTGTTAAAAATATTCGTAAAAAATTACCAATAATTAATATCAACATAATGTACCATCGATTTATTAATTGAATCGGTCATTTCAAAAACAACATGAGTCACATATTCCTAATTTTACAGAAGAGCAAAGAAAACATAACTATATAGTCGAAAGATGGATGAAATGAATGACATCAAAATTCAGAGTTATATTGTAGTTTTGTTCCTAATGTTTTTACTGGACTGGTGTCGTTTTTGCACACAACGTTTATCTTAAAGGAGTCTATTCCTCTCAAAAAGTTAGTTTCTGAAAATTGTGGACTTTGCTGTTTTTGAAATGACCGATTCAATTATAAGTAATTAGACATTATTTTTATTTATGAAATTATTGTTACAATTTTTAAAAAAAGTAGAAGCAAAACAAACATTCACATCATTCGAATAAGGACGAATTTATAACGAATGACTTTTATTTTACTATGCAGTTCACAAATTATGTATTCCAATATTAACTTACTATACATACATTTATTATCTGCTAGATTTACTTAGGTCCATTTTTCAGATGTAAAAATATCTAATAAACGCAATATTGATTAAATAAAAATAAAAAAAGTAAAGTTGGTATGGGATTCGAACCACGATTATCCACGTCCGAAGACCAAAGACCATTTCCCGTCACCATCCGCTATAACTGTCAACACATATTACTCGATAAAGTGGGATATTCACGTCGTCGATATTCCCCTTAAATTAAAAAGAGACTACCGACCAAATAGGCTCATTTATCTCTGTCTCAACCGTCACCCATTTTAAGATCGCACGGCACAATCAAGAGTATTATATATCTATGGTCTATACCAGCGGTTCTCAATCTGTGGTACATGTACCACTGGTGGTACATTTCATTTTTTGAGGTGGTACACAAAACGCAAAAACAGCCAAAATCAGCACCACTATTATAGTTAATTAGATCACCTAGTTAGATATGTATTTCAGTTAGGTGGTACCAAAAATAATAAAAAATATTTGGTGGTACATGACACAAAAAGATTGAGAACCGCTGGTCTATACTATAGGAAATAGACATGTTTTGTAAAAGCTTCAAGTTAAAGTGCCAATGTTATGAAATTTTTAAATTGATTGGAATAGTGCACAGGAAATACGACAAATCACTTATTATTGAATGCCTGAGAATAAATTCCAAGGTCTTGAAAAATGTAAGATATGGGCGTGGGTGTGAATCAAGATTGTGTTTATGAATAAAAGTAATGAAATTATGGGTCATAATTTTTGTACAAAAATTGGTTCCCCTCGAATTAAAAATTCGACCTACTTTTACTTTTTGTCAAAATATTTATTTTGTCTGGTTTTAGATGGATACAAATTTTCATTGGAAGACCCTGTACACTGATTAGTGGCGGATCTACGGGGAGGGCAATTGGGATATTTCCCCCCCTAACAAGGTCCAAAATTGTTCAAAAGTAAAAATATATTAGCCGAGATGAAATTTAAACCACAGAGAGACAAATTCAAACCAATAAAACCGCTATTTAGGAAAATAATGCGTATAAGTTATAATGTATGTTTTTTTATGTAGTTTAGGTTTATCTTTTTCATGTTTTTTGGTTAATGTTTCGATGGAAGTCCCCCCTAACGCACATTTCCCCTTCCATGGTAAATGCGATCTGCCACTGACATTGTTGGTTTTATTAATATTCTGGCTTTTGACGTTTATGCTATATTTTTGCAATACAGGCCACAATAAGTCTAATTGTTTTACAGATTTTTCATTGTAGTGTCCCTACTAATGGTTTTGTTTCACCAAATTGTTATTTTGTTCAGGCATTCCGCAGTTTTGCCTGCACTTGTTGTTTGTTCTCGTACTTCCTCCACATTATCGCCAATACTTGATAATTCTATACTAGACCAGGGCCCATTTGTAAAAATATTAGTACATTTGGACGTTGAGAGGTGACTCAAATTTTTTTGCAGAAATTGCTTGAAAATAAATCAATAATAATATTTGAGTTATCCTCCCTCTCAAGAAGGTCCGGAACATTGCTTAAATAATCAAAATGTCAAAAATTGAAGGAAAAATTCGATTTTTTTCTTCGTTTTTTGATTATAACTTTAAAAGTATTCATTTCCGAGAAAAGTTGTACTAACATAAAAGTTGTGTAATTAAATTTTCTACAATATAAAATTGGTTAAAAATTTAAAAAATAGTCACCCTAGTTGCAAAATAGCAATACTTGCGAAAAAAACATACAAAAACAAGTATTCGCATTTTACGTTTTTCAACCATTCATGCTACACTTAGGACCTTCATATTTCACCCAGAAAAACTTTATGATACAGTAAAACAATGCTGTAAATTTCATTAAGATCAGTTCAATAGATTTTGCAAAATAAATTTTGCAATCCGGCTTTCGTAAAAAAAATTCATTTTTTCAAAATGTTACAGGACCAAAAATGAAGCAGATAGCAAGTTGAAAATTTTTTTACATATAGAAGTGTACTGTACCTTTCATTTGCAATTTTTAAAAATTAAAATCCATTAACACCACGGCGTCAGGAATTTTTTTAAATAAACATTAATTATTGGTGCTACGCGCAGGACAGCGGATAGTTTGCTCTGATTGGGCATTCCAATGACCTTTGATAATGATTGATACATTTTATTTTTTATTACATTTCGAAATAAATAAATAAATTTGTTTATTGCAAAATAAAAACACCTACTCTATCCTTTGAAATAACACTTTTATTAGCAAAAACTTTCTTTGTTAATATATTTTAACTTAAATAATACAAGTTTATTATTTTTAAACATATGCAATTGTTTAAACAATATTTCACAAACAATTATAAAATTAGTTTGATTTTTGTGGAATTAAAATATTAAAATACAACAAAATATAGAGTAAGAAAATAATATATTATATAAAGATTGGAAGAAATTTTGGTGGAAATCAACTTGTGTGAATCGAACACCGCTGTCCTGCGCGTAGCACCAAAAATTATTGTTTATTTCAAAAATTTTCTGACGCCGTGGTAATTAATCGATTTTAATTATGAAAATTGCAAATGAAAGGTACAGTAAACTTCTATAAGCAAAAAAAAATTCAACTTGCTATCTGCTTTATTTTCAGTCCTGTAACATTTTGAAAAAATGAATTTTTTTTGCGAAAGCTGGATTGCAAAATTTATTTTGCAAAATCTATTAAACCGATCTTAAAGAAATTTACAGTATTGTTTTACTGTATCATAAAGTTTTTCTGGGTGAAATATGAAGGTCCTAAGTGTAGCATAAATGGTTGAAAAACGTAAAATGCGAATACTTGTTTTTGTATAGTTTTTTCGCAATTATGGCTATTTTGCAACTAGGGTGACTATTTTTTAAAGTTTTAACTAATTTTATATTATAGGAAATTTAATTACGCAACTTTTATTTTGGTACAACTTTTCTCGGGAATGAATACTTTTAAAGTTATAATCAAAAAACGAAGAAACAAATCGAATTTTTCCTTTAATTTTTGACATTTTGATTATTTAAACAATGTTCCGGACCTTTTTGAGAGGGAGGATAAGTCAAATATTATTATTTGATTTATTTTCAAGCAATTTCTGCAAAAAAATTTGAGTCACCTCTCAACGTCCATCTCAAAACAGATGCGCCCTGGACTATACGTAAATATTGAAATTTTATTTTTTTTTACTTTACATGTTTCTGTTTCTTTTTACTTTATTTTTTATTCATTATCTATTTTTTAAAGGACGACTTTCGATCTGTTAAATTTTTATAATTTTTTAAATGAAAACAAATTTTATATTTTAATTACAATTTATATTTACTAATGTTTCATTACTACATGTAGCCTATCTTTTTTAGGGTAGCTGCGTGTGGTCAAACATAACAGGGAGGCAAGTGATATTAGGTGATACTTCTTTACTAAATTTGACTGACATAGAAAGAAAGGTATTACAGAAAGTAGCTATAGCAAAATTACAAGCGTTAAATTTGGGCGTCAATATCAAAGTACCAACTGGTAAGTAGCATTTTATATTATTCTAACAGACTAGACACTTCAGATTTGTAGTGGAAATACAAAAGTTGATCATTGAGTATTTCGAATATTCATTATTTATATATTTTAGTTCATTAACCAATAAAACTGAGGACTGGTGTCATTTTGTAAAATAATTCGAAATGGATCTCATTCAGTAATTCCCTAGATTTTGGTACTTCTTCTTCTTTGAGTAACGTGCCCAAATTGTAGGCCTGGATAGTTTCCATGATAATTTGCCGATATTGTTTTCGATCTTGCGCGACATATAGCAATTCATCTGCTTATAAACCGTCCATTGGCGAAGGTTTTGGAGCCATGAATATTTCTTTCTACCAATTTCGCTTATTCCTTCGATCTTTTCAGTAACTGTTAACTGCAGTATCCAGTATCCAGTACCTGCTACCTCACATTATAATATGCTCCAGATATTCAAGTTTTCTGTTTTTTATCATCTTCGCCTTGACCTATTCTGTTAAAGACTCCTATGTTTGAAATACAGTGATTTCATGATATTTTGAGCATTGAAAACCACTCACGATGTAACCAAATCTTCTTCTCCTTGATGTTTCTATCCGTGACGAATGTTGGCGATGATCATGGCAATCTTAAGTTTATCTGTAGCAACGCGGAAAAGCTGCACATATGTTGTATTGAACCAGGTTCTGAGGTTCTTTAACCAGGATTTTCTTCTTCTTCCTGGACCTGGCTTTCCAAATATTTTTCCTTGTAGGATGGCTTGTAGGAGGGCATAACTGGATTCATTTCGTATAATGTGTCCAAAGTATTCAACTTTCGAGATTTTATGGTGGTTAGTACTTCTCGGTTCTTCTCCACTCTTCTATGGATCTCCTCATTTGTGACCCGATCGGTCCATGGGATTTTAAGAATTCTCCGATATAGCCACATCTCAAATGCTTCCAATTTTTGGCACATATCTTCGTTCAAGGTCCATGATTCAACACCATAAAAAAGGACAGAGAAGACGTAGCATCTCAACATTCTTACTTTTATACCAAGAGAAAGGTTGTGACTCTTGAAAAAGGCCCTCATACGGTTGAAGATTGATCTAGCTTTTCCGATACGCGCTCTTATCTCTTGGTTGTTGGACCATTCTTCATTTATTATGGTGCCGAGGTAGTTGTAGTGCCTCACTCTTTCTACAGAGGTTTGGTTGATAAAGAGTTGACCTTCTGTTATTACATCTTGATGGCTTCTAATTTGTTTATCATATTAACCATAATGATCCAGGTTTCACATCAATAAAATAGAATACACATAACATTTTCGGAACTTGATTCTTATTTGTAAGTTCAGTTGAGAATTGCAGAGTATAGATCTAAGTTTCATAAAAATGTCCCTCTTGCAATTTTTATACTAGTTTTAATTTTTTTATCAGAGTTTAGTGTCTCGGTTACCTAAAAATGCTAGGTATTTAAAATGGTTAACTTTTGTAATCGCCTCATTGTTAAAAATTAGTTACATAGAGCCAACTTCTTGTTTAGTAACCAGAAGTAACTATGTCATCAATTTATTTATGCCAAGTCTGTTATTGGTGAGTCTGTTATTAGTGTATATCTTCGATATTTTCAGCCAAGACAGCTGTGTCATCTGTATATCTGATATTGTTAATAATTTCTCCCTCAATTGTAACTCCACACTGCCCTTCCAAGGTTTTGTTAAAATATTGTTTTTAAGTAAACATTAAACAAAGTTGGGAATAATACACAACCTTGACTGGCACCTCGCTGAATGAAAATTTTGTCTGTTCTTTTGCCGCCTACCAGGATAGAAGACTCTTGATTCCAATATAAGTAGATGTTGTAAAAGTGTGATTTTGGTACTAATACTCTTTATAATTTGATAGTCAGCATCTTCCTTGGAAAACGCTCGAATAAATCATTTAATTTCCTTACTTTTTTGTCATTATTTATTTATTAAGATCTTTTAAAAATATTACGCGTATAGTATATACCAAAGAGATCCGCTGTTTCATCTAAGAAGTAATTTTCAATTATTAGCCCCACCCAACTTTTTCCAGTTCTATCAGTATTGAACTTCCTGCACACAGTTCCCAGTCATTTTTTGACGCCGCCTATCCATCATTGTGCAGATAGTCAACATATTATACTTCTTCTTTTTGATCTTGGCCTTCACACTGCAGTTTTGTGGGTCCGTCCATCATTCATTTTATCTGTCATCAGAACTAAGTCATTCGCAAATCGAAGGTGGGAGAGCATTTCGTCACTGACATAAATTCCTTTTGCGTCCCACTTAAATTGTTTGTAAATAGTTTCCAGAACTGTATGTAGTAAAGAGTCTGGAAGATAACGTGTCTTCTTGTCAGATTTCTCTTTTGATTTTTATACATTTTGTGTCTTTGGGCCATGATTGCATTATTGTATATTTTCCATCAGTTTGTAGTTAGTAGGACGACTTTAGTCACACGCTTTGATTACGCTGTTAATTTACATCGTATCGAAAACTTTGTGAAAGTCTACGAACACCAGGGCCAATGATCGGTTGTATTCGATGGAATTTTCCCTTGTCTCTTTTTCTCTTTTGTGCAGGGGAGATGATTTTTTCTAAAACGTACCTGTTCGCTAGGTTAGTAAAAACTTAATTTTATTTCCAGCATGTTTGTTACTATTCTTGTGAATAAGTAGTAGAGGTGGTTTAACAGGCGCATGAGTAGGCAATTCTCGAGGTCTGTTGGGTCGTTCTTTTTGTTTAATAAAATGTTAAGTGCACTGTGTCATCTTGTAGGCATATATAAATAAGTTTAACAATGACTTTATATTTACTAACTCTGTCTCCTATCTTTGCGGCGTTTATAACGATATTAAATATCTTATACCGTAGCTTTATTCTGCCCGTTGATTTATCTGGTATCAATTCTGATCCTTGAGTGACGAATCTTTTTCCTGACTGTTTTAACTTTTCTGTTAGCTGCTCGACATTGATTTGTTGACTTCTATATAATTCTGTTAAGAAAACCTTATACTACCCTTATTAATTCATCTCTGTGATGATATTTCAATCTCTATCTTTATTTTTGTCGTTTTTTTGTCCTTTTTTTTTTCTTCCTAGAAATTTGAAGCTCGTATTATATTCGATCGTTTATTGTTTATATATGTTTTCGGTTGTCCGTTTTTAGATTTTTGTATTCTTTCATTTATCTCTCTAAGTTTATGGAGTTCATTTGTTTTGCAGTACAACTTGCGCATCTCATTTTATAGTCCAAGTAATGAAGTTTAAAATAGGACAAAACCTCGCAATTTTTACAGAATAGATCGATTTGATTAAAAATTTGAGAATAAGTAGTGGATAGTCCAAGGACCAGAATTTATAATATGATGCCGAAAGGCGATTTTACCATGGGGATGGTTGCCACCCCATCAAAAGTTGCAAAAAACATTCATTCTAAGCAAAAAACGTTTTATACATTTTTTTTATAAAATTAATAGTTTTCGATTTATTCGCTATCGAAAGTGTTAGTTTTATATCGAAAAAATCAATGTTTTTAATCAGTTTTCTGCTAATAACTCAAAAAGTTTTCGTTTTATCAAAACAACTTTGCCTGACAAAAATGAACCTTTTGAAAAAATAAACAAAACAGTTTTTTATTTTCTTTAATACCAATAGTAATCGAGTTATACTTTATTATATCTTAGCTCTTCTTCGTCAAATGCTAAATATTGTAGTTTCAAACTCAAAAGACGGGAGAACTGTGCATTTTCGAAGATAACTTAATCAAACTAATTTAAAGTATTTAAAAATATCTATCTACAGAAATAAAAAAAGTCTCGAGCTCAAAAATTAAGTGACATTATGAAAATAATGTCAGTCCCTATTTTTTTCAGCGAAAAAGTGATCGGAAACTTTCACCTACTTACCACTCTAATTAAAATTAGTCATTGACCTTATTTGGTCTTCTATATTTATGTATTATTAAGAGGTTCTAGAGGTTTGACCGGCTTAGAGTGATTAGTTTTTTAACAAATGGAGTTAAAAGCGAATAACGAATTTTTGTAGTTTAGTAAAAAACGCATTTTTCTTCGGAATAGAAATATTAACATCAGAGATACGAAAAAATATTTACAACTAAAATTGTAGCTTATTTAATTTCCAAGAACGGGGTTAGCAAAAAATTTTTTATGGCAAAAATTGACTGAAATATTGACAAATAAAACTTATAATAACATGCAAAAACCACCTTTATCAACCCTTTTACAGTCATATCTTTTTGCGGCTGAGGATTTTAAAAGGATTTAATATTAATAGCCTTATAGATCTAGAAACCTACAAAATTCTTTTTTACCAAACTTTCTAGGATAAAAAATAAAAAGTTACTGTTAAAAAATCGATATATTTTTTTGAAAAAAAAAAGGAGAAATCCAATTATAAGCATTATTCATACTTCTTTATTTATGTATTAATAATAGATTCCAGAAGTTTGACTGGCTTAGAATTATTAGTTTTTAAAAAACTGGAGTTAAAAGCAAATAACGATTTTTTTTAATTTGGTAAAAAATGCCATTTTCTTTAGAATAGAAAGATTAGCTCTAGGAAAATATGTTTAAATATGAAATTGTAGGTTATTTAATTCACAAGAACTTTGATTGAAAAAAATTTTTCTACGGCAATATTTAAGTGAATGGTAAATGAGTATAATATCCAACAACATTGATTTTTTCGATATAAAGCTACCACTTTTCATAGCGAATAAATCCAAAAATATTAAGTTTATCAAAAAATGTATAGATAATTTTTTGCTTAAAATGAATATTTTTATTAACTTTTGCGGTCAAAATATAATAAAAAATTTTCACCCCCAAGATAGGGTGGCAACCACCCCCATGGTAAAGGCGCCGTTCGGTATCACATATATTTTGATCCTTGGACTATCCACTACTTATTCTCAAATTTTCAAGCAAATCGATCCATTCTGTAAAAAAGACGAGGTGAAAAGCTTCGGTTCCTGGACTATTAGATATAATATTTATTTTGAATTGGCAGTGGTGTAGGCGTGTCCTCTATATCTACTCTAAGAATATTTGCTGCGAAACGTCGATGTTTCGTGGGTACATTAGGTTGTAAAGTTGAATCACCGTGATCCACTACGTAATTATTTCCAATTTGACAATATCAATAAAACTGTTCACTTTTAGTATGCAGTCTTTATATGAAACACTGACTGACCAGAGAATAGCTGGACAGACAGCTCCCCCACTATCAAACTTAAATAAGCAAGGGGTATATAAACTATTGCTGGGTTACGTGGACGCTGTCGATAGAAGTTACGGGTAAAAAGAAAAACGACTAGGTATAGTAATTCTTGGAACAATGATCAACTCCACAAATGATTATTTCTAGAAAATTAAAATTAGAATAAAAAAGGCTAGAGCGAATTTTAACAAAATGAGAAAAGTGCTCTGCACAAGAGATCTGAAGTTACTGCTAAGAGTAAGGTTGGATAGGTGCTATGATTTCCCGACTTTTCTAAGGAATCGAAGCTTGGACCTTGATTGCGGCATCAATGAAAAAACTGGAAACATTTGAATTGTGGGTGTATGGAAGAGTTCTGAAAATATCATGGACAGAACACGTCACAAAACAAAAAGGTTCTGTGAAAGGTGAATAGAGAAATGGAAATCTTAAATACAATCAAAACCAGAAAATTGAAATATCTCGGATATATTACACGAGAAGCTCGAATATATTATACAACTTGCTTTAACTGATTATGTGGGGAAATATTCAAGGAGAAAAAGCATAGAGAGACGCAGAATATCGTGGCTGCGTAACCTCAGAGAATGGTACGGATGTACATCAAATGAACTTTTCAGAGCAGCCGTCTCCAAAGTCCGAATAGCTATGATAATTGACAACCCCCGTCGCGGAGAAGGCACTTAAAGAAGAAGATATTAATTATAGTTTTTCAAAAATACCTATAAACCATCTAAAACTATTTTCTACAGTTTTTGATAATGTGTTGAATTTAGTTGCTAATTAAAAAAATCACCTTGCAAAATGTAAAATAGCAAGATAATTATGGATGCTTAAAATAACAATTGAAATAAAAATAGTACAAACTCAAACAAACAGTTTTAATTCTGGTCGTTAGTAAATCGTAAATTGTTGAACTCATTTTGGTTAGATATTACGAGCTTTTTATAAGTCAGACAGGTTGTATTATGGGTGTGTAAACTGTGATTTTCTTGTTATTTTTAGAAAATCGGTCACATCTTTCATTATTGGAGATTTTAGTTTTGTTGAATTGAAACTCGAAAAGTGCTTCAGTTATTTAAACTACAAACATATATCTGATTTGTCGACTACTGGAAGGCATTTGAGTTAGTGACATAGTAAAATTGTAAAATTTTTTAAAATAGAGAAAACAGAATCCATTTATTTGATTTAAGGGGGTAGGCGCAAAATATTGGGCTAACGCTTTTTAAATGCATACATTTCGAATCCTGAGAAAACTAATAAGCATTTTTAAAAAATTTAAACGCAGAATGAAACATTACATTATTACTGCGGGCCGAAAATCCCTGAAATATTTCATAATGTTTATTTTAATAAGTTACAGAGTAAAAAAAAAATAAAATTGAGTGTGATATTTAATTTCATTCAAAAGAAACTTTTTGTTTATTCTAAGGGACTTTTGTCTCTAGGTAATAATGTAATCTTTCATTCCGCGTTTAAACTTTTCAAAAATATTTATTATTTTTCTCAGTAGTCGAAAAAAAATAAAAGCATTTAAATAGAATTGGACCCATATTTTGCGCCTGCCGCCTTTTCGAATACTAAAGGTCTTACAATAAGTCAGTCACAGTCAATATACAATTTAATTATACATTATTGCATAATTGATACAATTATGCAATAATTGATGATTGATGATTTAATTATACATTATTGCATAATTGATACAAAGACTAAAATTCGGGCTTCACTAAATATGTAGGTACTACATAACCAATCTCCTTACGTATACAGTACTGGAAGTCATCAATAGCTTATACAATAAGAGGTGAAAAATATTAAAACTGGAAACAACACTTAAGGGGGTAGGCGCAAAATATTGGTCCAATGCTATTTAAATGCATTCATTATTTTTCATTTACTGTGAATACTAATAAAAATTTTTGAAAAATTTTAACTCAGAATGAAAGAGAACATTATTACCTATGGCCGAAAGTCCCCTAGAATAAACAAAATATTTCTTTTGAATGCAATATTCGAAATTAAAAATCACAATAAAGTTTCTCTTTTTTTACTCATGTAAATTATTAAAATAAACATTATAGAAGTTTTCAGGGACTTTCGAACCTGGGTAATAATGTAATCTTTTATTCTGCGATTAAATTTTTCAAAAATACTTAAGTATTGGTTTTCTCAGGATTCAAAAAAATTAATGCATTTATGTAAATAGCATTGGATCAAGATTTTGTGCCGATCCCCTTAAATACTAATATGTAACGGTATGAATAATTTAAGTAACCACTCGTATGAGTTCCCAACGAATAAATTAAATGAAAAAGAAAGAAACAAAAAGAAATCACCAGTATTCCCATATACAAAATAGGTTCTCCGACAGATTGCAGTAATTACCGTACAGTAGCGTTGATATCTCACGCGAGCAAAGTACTTCTAACAATAATCAATGAAAGATTAAAATCCATTCTCTTACCGCAAATTCCACAAGAACAATGCGGATTCGTCCCAGGTAGGGGAACAAGAGAACACATTCTTAATATTCGTCAAATTATCGAAAAATCTCGAGAGTTTAACATAGAAACATATTTGTGCTTTTTGACTACTCCAAGGCGTTCGATAACGTAAAATGGGATAAAATGTGGCATATACTTAGAGAAATGGGTAGTACGCCAGAACATCTAATCTGTCTATTACAAGCACTTTATATAAATAACACCGCTAATGTAAGAGTTATTAATGTGGTTTCGAAAAACGTCAAATTAAAATCTGGAGTGCGACAGGGATGTTTAATATCCCCATTCTATTCAATATATATATATAGTAAACACATTATGCGTCAAGTTTTTGAGGAATGGCAAACAATACAAAAATAGGAAATATAATAGGAAAAATACAAAACCTACGTTATGCTGATGACACTGTTATATTGGCTTCTTCACCAGAAGAACTAGAAGAAATTATGAATAGGCTAGTAATGGCGAGTACAGAATATGGTTTGATAATAATTATACAGAAAACTAAAGTAATGATCATCGATAGAATCAGAAACAACCAACCGGAGATAAGAGACTTGGCAGGTTACGAAGTGGTCAGACAATTTAATTACTTAGGCTCCGTTATAACAGCAGCCAAACTCACAAAAATATGGAAGAATACTGACATTACAAAAAATACAAAATTACGACTTGTTCGAGCGTTAATATTTCCTATTCCTATCGCCACCTACGCTTGAGAGACTTGGACCATCAAAAAGGTAGATTCAAAACGTATAATGTACATATAATATAACTTAACATAAAAACTAGACTCAGCACAACTATTAACCAAAATATACTGAGATATTTTGGACATATAACTCGAAGAAGGGAAGGCATGTAACGAATGATAGTTGAAGGCAACGTAGAGGGCAGAAGATCCAGAGGAAGATCTCCATTACGATGGTCGGACCAAATAAGAGACATGACTGGTTACTCGTTCTCCGAAGCAAAACAACACGCACAGGAGAGAGAGGATTGGATAGAAATAGTCAAACGACTTACATGACGCCACTACATCCTTACGACGGAGAACAGATAGAGGAGGAGGATATAAATAATACCAAAATATAAACTATATAATATCCTCGATATTTTATTGACTTTGGTATTTTTTTCTATTGACTTCCTATTTTAGTATGGGTAACTACATCCTACTGCATTCTACAGAGGAATTTGAGACACAATTAGTTTCAAGAGCCGCTCCTTTGATTTTTTTATTTATACTTTTTCTGTTTCTTTCATGACTATACTTAAATCTTTCCACTAAAATCTGTGCTCATTGTCCCATGTGTGTTGACATATTTGAAATCTATTTAATTTTCTATTTTTAACATAAGATTGACTTTCACTTATTCTAACATCTAATGGCCTGAATGTTATACCTAAATAAAATTGTTCGCATTCACAATGTATTTTTTAAATACAATTCTTTGTTCTTTCTTGTTCATTGATAGGTTTAGATTTAGATAAAAATAGATTTCAATGTGTTTGTTTTTTTAATATTTTTGAAATGTTGAGGTTATTTCCTATTGTTTTAAGTTTCTCAGATGGTCCTTTTATATATTTGGCATTGATATTTTCCTCGTATTATTTCTTGTGATTGTCAAAGGATCCCGTTTTAAGTTGTTGTGTTCTATTCGATCCAATCTTGACAATTCCTTATGTAACCGACAAAGGATGATCATGTTTAATAAAACATATGTTAACAATTGTTTTAGTTCTGTGGCTTAGTTCTCAATTAGAATAGTAAATTACATAAATGTCACATGGAAATAGCTTCAGAACAACCTTTAATATAAGGTACATATTGAAAAATATCGAGAAATCAGATACATATTTCTGTGCAGTAAATACCTTAGCAATTTACTGATAGAACTATGAATGTATAATTAAATCAGGTATAATAAAATCTATTTTTATATAAATGTTAATGTAATGGAGATTATACTATAGGATAACTAATTTTTTATATAGAAGCTGCAGCTGGTGTTTCATCAAAACCAAAAAGAAGGCCATATTTGCTCAAGAGGAAGGCTTTAACAACGGGCATTTTTGATGCCAGTCGAAAAGAGGCAGAAAAAGATAAGGGTAAGTAGCATTAGATTTATTTATTTAGTCCAATCATTTGGTAGTTTTACCTGCAAAGCTTTCCGGATATTTTGAAAATTGGTAATTTTATGGATTTCGGTATTCTCTTTTCGAATTTGAACCTCTTTGCTACCTGGTATTTCCGCCGATCGCGCCACTATATTGAAAAAATGGCGCCTAATAACATTTTTTTTTGGAAGCATCTACTTTCCGACGTATTTTACGGAAAAACATTTATGTATCAAATTATATAATATTATTAATATTAAATATATAAATAAATATAAATATACATAAATTATATTATGACTATTAAAACTAGAAAAAAATTCCTACAATTTATGTATTTATAATATTTTTCATAAATTCAATGGTTTTTCATAAAATCAAAGTATTTTTCAATAGAAGTTTTGAAATAGTTATTTTTCTAGGGCCGTGCTAAAAGAGCCACTTTCACGCACGCATTTCGTTTCCGAAAGTTGCACTTTCCCGCACGGCGTGCGTGAGAGTAAAATACCTTGTAATATGGCATTATAATATCTGTAATACATGCAATAAACTAAATTTAGATATTATTTACTAATTTACTTCAAATTTATCTTACTGTGTTCATGTTTTAATGAAATTAGCGCGATTATTTCATTCATAGGAGATTCTGACCAATAGAAAGCTACAGAAATCTAAATTAAACTGATAATTTTTGATAATTTCCCGTCGTCAAGTATATTACGTCAGATGCCCTTCGTTGCTATGAAAAAATACATTCAGTGACATTAATGACAATTAATGTTTTAAAAATTATAAAAGTGATGACTATCAACCGTAAAATATTTATAACAACTGTCTGTTTACTTGTACTAATTTGTACTTACATAAATAAATTACAATAAAATTTTGGTTTTGAACAGTTTTATTCATGAAATAATCGCAACAAATTGCACTCGATCTCTAAAATGAATATAGAATTTTTGCCCTTCTGACACTTTGGCATAATTTCACTCGCTTTCGGCTCGTGAAATTAAAACTGTCAAAGTGTCACTCGGGAAAAATTCAATAATTTTAGAGCTATTGTGCAATTACTACTGATAATTCGATGAAATAAAATTAATTTGACATAATATTTAAAAGTCAGATCAGTAGACAATTACAATGGTTTTGAATCGTCGTCATGGAAATCAATATCGTCGTCGTGGTAACCCATTATATTGAAAGTTTGGTTTTGACAACCTTGTCAAAGAATTAATTTGTGTATTTTCACTTCTAAATAAAAATTGATATAACTCTATTTTTTGTGGCTTTTGCGGAAAGTGTCTTCGCTATCGCGTCGTTTGGGTCAACGGCAGTCTCGTGCGTGAAAGTATCACGTGCGAAAAGTAGTGCGGAAAGTGATACTTTCACGCACGAGACTGCCGTTGACCCGAACGACGCGATAGTTAGGAACATAACTATTTCCACCTACCTCTACCGAAAGTATACTTTTCCAGACCTGATTGTAGGGAGCAAAGTTGTACTTTTCCTCCCTAGGGAGGAAAAGTAAAAGTGAGGTCATGGTATTTCATTCATGAAATATAACTTATTGACGCCCTGTAAAATATCTCTTTTCTATTACGTAAGTATCTATACATTTTAACGTTTATTTATAAAACACCCTGTATTTTGCAGAATGGTAAAAAACAGTAAATTGTTATTTTGATTTAACAATGATTAAGTTAATAATTTGACTTATATTTGACAGTTGACAGTTATATCGTACCTACTTTTTAGTTTTAGTTCTAATAAATTTTGTTGGTTAGTTACATAAATAAATTAAGTAAAAATGAAAAAATTACTTGTTATTTGAGGAAGGTGGAAAAACCATATGTAGAACATGGGTGTAAAGTGCCTTTTCCTCCCTTGAATGATTACTGCCCTCCGCTACGCGTCGGGCAGTAAACTTCATTCTCGGGAGGAAAAGTAGCACTTTCCTCCTTTGTTATACAAATAGCTATTTCCTAACTAGTGCGGAAAGTGATACTTTCACGCATGAGACTGCCGTTGACCCGAACGACGCGATAGCGGAGTTCGGGCAAGCAGTCGAGTGCGGGAAGACACTTTCCGCATGAGTTAGGAACAATATTTTTTCTAGGACCGTACGTTTGGAAAAAAGTCCCAAAAAATAGACTTTTAAAATAGAATGTCAATTTTTATTTAGAAGTGAAAATACACAAATTAATTCTTTGACAGGGTTGTCAAAACCAAACTTTCACTATAATGGGTTACCACGACAACGATATTGGTTTCCATGACGACGATTCAAAACCATTGTAATTTATAGGTTTGTTAACTCGATACAAAACCGTTCTTGAACGGTTACGAGTATGCGCAGTAACGAAAAATGTGTTACTGCGCATAATTATTAGGTATTGCGCATGCGCGTAACGATTCAAAAACGGTTTTGTATCGAGTTGGAACAAACCTATTGTCTACTGATCTGACTTTTAAATATTATGTCAAAATAATATTATGTCATCTAATTATCAGTAGTAATTGCACCAGAGCTCTAAAATTCTATAATAATTTTAGAGATCGAGTGCAATTTGTTGCGATTATTTCATGAATGAAACTATTCAAAACCAAAATTTTATTGTAAATTATTTATGTAAGTACAAATTAATACTGTTAAACACACAGTTGATATAACATATTTTACGGTTGAAAGTCATCACTTTTATAACTTTTAAAATATTAATTGTCATTAATGTCACTGAATGTATTTTTGCGTAGCAACGAAGGGCATCTGACGTAATATACTTGTCGACGGGATATTATCAAAAATTATCACATTAATTTGCATTTCTGTAGTTTTCTATTGGTCAGAATCTCCTATGAATGAAATAATCGCGCTAATTTCATTAGAAGATGAACACAATAAGATAAATTAGTAAATAATATCTAAATGCGAATAACCCACGTCGCATAGGATTAGCCTGGGCAGCGTTTGGTAAACTGAACTATATAGGGTGAAGCAGATAAAGGGCCCATTAGAAATATCTCGAGAACTCAAGGTAAGAAAATTATGAAAATTGAAATACAGGGGTTTGAGGTGTGAACTATTTAATGAAAATATTTTGGTCTCTTTGCTACTTCCGGTTATACCGGAATTTGGTTGTAACTTCGTTTTTTTTTTAAATGGGACACCCTGTATATTTTTACATTTTTGTATTCTCCTTGATTTTTTTCTTTCTTAAATATAAGTTTTTGTAATATTATACAGGGTAGGTTAAAAGATAATTACGTTTTTTTATTAATTTCGTAGCACAATTCACACCCTGTAGAATTGTAGTAGTTTGACATAATAAACTCTATTTATGTTCAAATGATTTTTAATATAGTCTACTATGTTAAGAATTATTGGTATAGTTAAATTTTTCCTTTTTTGTATACAGGGTTGGTCGAAACTCAGAATGAGCATTTTCTGAGTTTTCTTAAATGAAACACCCTATATTTTAGTATTGTAATGAAATGTTATTTTAGGATACTTTTTAATTTCTTAAGCAATCCCTATACCTAACTGCTTCAATTTGTGAGTTATTGGTGATTCAAGCCAAACATTAATTGCAACACAAAATACCTGAAATTTTATTAGGTTGGCCGTAAGAATATTCAATCACAAATAATTTTTCGGAAATAAATACATACTAATCGAGACTGATTCTTAAAATTGCCAATAATGGTTGAGCTATCAAAATATCTACGTACCTAGTAAAGATTGTTGGTGCGATTAACAATTTTAAGCACAAATTAAAGCAGTTGGGTATAGGGAATGCTTAAGAAATTAAAAAGTACCATAAAATACCATTTCATTACAATACTAATATATAGTGTGTTCTATTTAAGAAAACTCAGAAAATACACATTCCGAGTTTCGACCCACCCTGTATACTAAAATTCAAAATTTAGCTATACTAATAATTGGTAACAATAGTAGACCATATTAAAAATCATTTGAACATATAAAGGGATTTTGATGTAAAACTACTACAATTCTACAGGGTGTGAATTTTGCTACAAAATTAATAAAAAAAACGTAATTATCTTTTAATCTACCCTGTATAATATTACAAAACCTTATATTTTAAGAAATTAGAAATCGAGGAAAATCCAAAAACGTAAAAATATATAGGGTGTCCCATTAAAAAAACGAAGTTACAATCAACTTCCGGTATAACCGGAAGTAACAAAGAGACCAAAATATTTTCGTTAAATAGTTCACACCTCAAAACCCCTATATTCCAATCTTCATAATTTTCTTTATTTTAGTTCTCGAGATATTTCTAATAGGCCCTTTATCTGCCTCACCATATATTTAAACGGACTTGCCCATGTGCCTCAAATGGAAAATCTTTGACCAGTGTGTGTTGCCTGTACTCACTTATGGAGCCGAAACGTTAACACTAACAAAAAAGGTAGTGCACAAAATTCGCGTAACTCAGAGGGCTATGGAGCGCCAGATGTTGCGTGATTCCCTGAGAGCCCGGATCCCAAACGAAGAAATACGCTGTAGAACAAAAACAACAGACGCTGTCGAAAAAATCGCGTCGCTTAAGTGAAATTGGGCAGGACACGTCGCCAGATTGCCAAACAACCGATGGACAAAACCTATTGTCAAGTGGAGGCCGCGAGAAGAAGCAACTTAAAGGTTTAAACTCACTAAGGTACTTTTTAAAAAGACCCTTTATTAACTTTTACAAATATACTTCACTTTTAATTGATCGAAAATAACTGAAATTAATTACAATGATATTACTTTTATATAAAATCAAAATGCTGAATATAAAAGGTAAAACTGCTGATTGCGATCGCTGACCTCTGGGGTTATTGCACCATAATTTCTCCATCCCCTTGAGAAGTTTTTTGAGGGATGAACAAAACTGAAGGCGTTGGTTCCGGATCGGCTGCATCCTCTTCTTCTTCGTCTTCTTCCATTTTCTTCTTTTTCCATAACTCTCGTAATTTGTAAACCAGGAGAATGATAAGGGCAATTACCAAGAAATATATTGGTGGTGTCCACAGATGAGAATGGTCCATTGTTGTTAGGGACACGGGTTGGAGTCTTTCTTCTTCGGTTGAGAGTTTATGCAGTTCATCTAACTGGATTCTGTCTAACTTTAGAGGCTTCACTGTTGGATCTTCGTCTTGGAATTTAATTTTGATCTTTGGCAGGGTTAAAGGTTCTTCTTTTACTGCTGCTTTGGAGTTGATGTAAACTTCGTTGTTGGTTCTGAACTCGCATCCTGGGGGTAGTTCTATCAGGAATGTTCCTTCTAGTACTTCAATTTTGGAAATAGAACAGTGGGTGGAAATTTTAGTAGCTTTTGGAAAAACAGCAATATAGTGGGCTTCAGATAATTTTTGGATAATTGTTGTGCTAATTGTGATCTGCACGTTTTGACATTGAGCGGCGTCGTTGGATAATTTTAGGATTTGATTTATGCAGTCATCGGTTTCTGTATTTTCTTGTGGGAACTTCTCTGGACAGATGAATTTCTTCGGTTCGCTTTTTCTGCATGGTAGGTCCATGTATTGGAAAAGTTCCGAATTAGAAACTAAATATGGCCCAGGTGGGATAATTATTGTATTGTTGATGGTGGGAAGTGAATATAAATGAAAATATGTAAATACTTTGGAATGAAGAATGGGGAAATGTAAGATAAAGACTAGAGAATGGTTGGAATAGTAACCATCTACTTCTACTATCTCGTAGTATTTCATCAGATCTTCTTCTTGGAGGTATGGTAGCTGAGAAGCTGGGTGATGTTCTAGCATCTTCTGGATGGTCCATCTGATTTCGTCTGGTTTTATAAGTCCATTGTGAAGAGTTTTGATTTTTGCAAACGTAATTGCTGTCTGTAAGTCATCTAATATTTGTATGATAGTTTGTAAGGCTAAATTCATCTGGTCTAGAACGTTTCGAACTTGCATGTAGTGGTTGAAATCAAAGACGAATTGGTTTAAATCCGTTCTGATTCTGTTGGTTTCTGCTGCTATTATCTCTTGATTGTGGGTTAGCAACGTTACTGTCTCATTATAGTTGTTCATTATTTTCTTATTAAGGCTTAATTGGTTGTTGATGTTGTTAATAATATTCTGTTGATTAAGTTCAAGTGTCTGAATTGCAGCATCATATCTTACTGCATCTTCTTGATCTAAGTTTCCTGATATGGATTTTATAATACTTCTTAAGCCATTGATAAGACCTCTTTTATTTCTGGTTGCTGGATAGATTGAGTCGAGTTTCTCTTGGGCTGTTTTGAGGAGATATTGCAATGTTTGGTCGAAGTTCTGTAGACTGTCGAAGTACGGTTGGCTGAGTCCATTTTCTATAGCTATGGTTGTAGTTTGATATTGAGATTCTAATGTTTCGATTTCTTGTGCTATTGGTTCTAATTGGAAATAGTGGATAAAATCGTGAGTGCTAGTTTGGATTCTGGCTTCTCCGATCTTAACAGGAAGGATCCCTGGATTGTCTCGAAGGTCCTGGATCTTCACTTCTTGGGCTGTTACTGAGATACATCTGTAAAGTATTTTTGGGGTTAGTTTTCATTGGTGGTTGATGTTTAATGTTCTTCTTGTGCACCGTAGTATCTTGGGTATCAATAGTAACAGGAATTTTTGACTAGTTTAGATGAAAATCTGGGGAGCAATTTGTTTCGTTTTACTGTTTTTCGAGTGTAGATTTTCGTGCTTGGTTTATATGTTATAGGTGAGTGTCGTTTTTCGTTCAATTTTTCAATATTTTTCTGTTTGCTCTCTTGCAATTCCTTATTTATTTCTTTATACATCTCTTTTGTTTTCAATCTGTGCTCCTGTGTGTAATTATTTATAAGTGTTCTGTTAATGTCAATGTCGAATGGATCTTGGGCATCTATGTGACCATTGAGAACGTTGATGGGCTTCTGTTTGGTAGCTGAGTGGATAGAGTTGTTGTATGCCATAATGGCGTAAAGCATCTGGTCTTTTATGTTAAGTGTTTTCTTTTTTTCTTTTAATATTCGAAGATGCTCTATGATTGTGGAGTGAAAGCGCTCGACCATTCCATTGGATTGCGGATTATCAGGTGTTGTGTAGTGGATTAGAATCTTGTGAGTGTCCACGAATTCTTGAACGAGTCCATTTTTAAATTCGGTTCCACTGTCCGAAATTATCATATGTGGTAATCCATGATGTGTGATGAATAACAGGAATGCGTTTAAAATGTTGATAGCGTTTGATCCTTCTATTGGGTATGCTTGTCCGTATTTTGAAAATGCGTCGATGATGGTAAGGAATTTTTGTCCTGCTGCTTGGAATGTGTCTACGTGAACAATTTCCAGTGGTTTCGTTGGTGTTGGGGTTAACATAAACTTCGGTTTTTCGGGATTTCTGTCGTATTTGTTTGTTTGACAAGTATCGCAGAGATTAATATATTCTTCAATGTCCTTTTTCAACGTTGGCCAATAATAGTGTTTTCTGATTTGAATTTCTGTTTCGTTAATTCCTCTATGGTTTGTTTTTCCTTGATGATAGTCTTGTACGCTGGTTTTCTGTCTCTCTGTACTGTTTATATCTTCTAAGAGGTTGTTGCATTTGACAAGATCAAATGCAGAATTCTTGAATGTTTCACGAAGTATGTTGCAGACAGTCTGGTAGAGTTCATCAGTTTCGAATAGGATGGCGTATTTCTTTTTTGTGTCAACGTAATTTTTGAAGAAGTTGAAAATATCATTTTTCAGGTCGCTTTTGTCGAGTTGGACGTGCATTCTTTTCTTTGTTACGAAGCACTGTTCTGTTATGGGTTTTGCAGGATTGTAGTTTACCAATTTGAATATGATTTGATTGTTGTAACAGTTCAATGGTCTTTCGCTGATTGGAATTCCGAGTATTGGGTTTTCTTCTGTAGAATGCTGGGTACCATCTGTATTGTTGCCTTGTTGATATAGAGAACTTGTTGGCTGACTTTCAATTTTTTGATTTTGTTCCTGAAGAATTTCATCTATTACTTTCATTTCTTCTGCAGTTAGGCCGGATGTTTGTTTTTCTTTAATAATTTCTTCTAAGTCATCCATAGGAATTACTTCGTCTGGATCGCATACTGAACTTGGGTGGTTGACCATGGATATGTCGTCATCTTCTTTTCTGGATAATAGGCTGATTATTTCTTCCATGTGCTCATCAACTGTGTTCATTTCTTTAGTGTGGATTTCAATACGGGATAATGCATGCGTTGGTGTTTAATTTTCCTTTTTTGTATATGACTTCGTAGTCAAATTCTTCAAGTTTTAACCTCCATCTAACAAGTTTTGAGTTCGGATCTTTTAGAGAAAATAGCCATTGAAGTGGTCGATGATCGGAGAGGATTTTGAACTTTCTTCCAAATAAATAAGGTCGAAAATATTTAGTAGCCCATACGATTGCAAGCATTTCTTTTTCAATAGTGGAATATTTGAGCTCTGTTTCGTTCAGTGTTCGTGATGCATATGCGATGGGTTTATCTTGTCCTACAGGACCCTGTGACAGGATAGCACCTATAGCAAAGTTGCTTGCATCTGTGGTGAGGTTGAAAGGCTGCGTAAAATCCGGGTATTGTAAAAGTGGTTCGTTGGTTAGAAGGTTCTTGCAGATTTTGATACAGTTGAGGAAGTGTTCAGTGTGTTCTATCTTGGCATCTTTCTTCAAACATGAGGTGAGAGGCTTTGTTATTTTTGCGAAATCCTTGATGAACTTCCTGTAATAGCCAAGTAGTCCGAGAAATCCTCTAATCTCTTTTGCTGTCCGTGGTATGGGATAGTCTATGATGGCTTTAATTTTACTTGGATTTGGCTTTATTCCTTCAGGAGTTACGACATGACCCAAAAATTCGACTTCCTTTTTCAGAAATTCGCATTTATCTATCTGTATCTTGAACTTTGTTTCTCGTAGTCTCTCGAAGATTTTCTTAAGGTTGACCATGTGTTCCTGGAGTGAGGTTGAGTATACGATAATGTCATCCATGTATACTAAGCAGATGTCTCCTACAAATCCTTTAAGCACGTTGTCCATTATCCTCTGGAATGTAGCTGGTGCATTCTTCAATCCAAAAGGCATTCTGAGATATTCGTAGTGGCCATTTTCAACGTTAAATGCTGTTTTCTGTATATCTTCCTCTGCCATTTCTATCTGGTGAAATCCACTGGCTAGATTAAGCGTGGAAAAATATTGACAGCGTCCTAGTTTATCGAGGATGTCCGTGATATTCGGGATTGGGTATCTATCGTCTATAGTTTTCTCATTCAACTTCCTGTAATCGACTACGATTCTCCATTTGATTTTTCCTGAGGCGTCTGGTTTCTTCGCCACGACCCAGACTGGCGACGACCAGGGCGACTGACTTGGTCTGATGATGCCTTGGTCCAGCATTGACGTTATCTGCTTGTTAACTTCTTCTCGATGAACATGTGGATATCGATATGATTTTGTGAAAACTGGGACTTCATCTGTTGTTCTTATATGGTGTTTTATTTGATTTGTAAATGTTAAAGTCTCATCAGGATTATGAAGTATGTCTGCAAATTTTCTGCATAAACGTCTGATATGCATCTCCTCTTCTGGATTTAGATGATCTGTTCTGATGAGGGGATCAATGTCTATTAGTGTTTCTGTTTCCATAGGAATGATGTCCGAAGTGTACAGATGATATTCATGAAGATCTATTGGATTGCTTTTAACAGGATCGGTGAGTGCTACTTGAATAGGTTCATCGGTGTTGTTGATCATTTCGGTCCAGGCTAGTTGATTGCAGGCTTCGCTGAGAGTTTCTCTTAAAATCGCCCCCTGTATTTCTTGTTTCGGTATAAGTATGGTGCCTTTTGTTTGTTTCACTGGAAGTCGTACTTGTGTGATTGTTCTGGGTTCTAATTGAATTGTATAAAACTGTGTCTTATTGGTTTCATAATAAAAGATAGGGAGAACTGAATGTGCCGTAGTTAGTGTGGATGCTGGGAAATTAAGATGTGCTTGTAGAAGTTTTAAGTTATCAAGGCCTATAAGACCATCAAATGTTTTATGAAATTTAAAAAGGTAAAATTTTAGATTAATATTAGAATTAAATTCAGGGAAGATGGGAATTTCGGCACAATATTCTTGTGAATGGTTTTGAAATATTGAACTGACTACAAACGGTTCGTGCTTGATGAAATTTTTATAAAATTTGGAAGCAATTTCGGGGTTAAGAAATGATTTGGTTGCCCCTGTATCAAGAAGAAGTTTGAGTGGGGGATTTTGGATTTTGATATACGGAAGTTCTTTTTTGTCTGAATAAGAATTGAGTTCGACTACGTTTCTTCGTTTTCCTCTTGGGGTTTTGGAAAATTTACATCTTCTTCCTCCTCGTATTGGGTATTCTGGTAGTCTTCTACGTGGTAGTCCTCCGAATATGTGTCCTGATTTGGGTAGTAATATGCCTGTTCTCCATAGTAGGCATTGGTGTCGTTTTCGTCTTGCTGTTCAATATTAAACAGCTCTTCTACGATGATATTTGGAGCGTATTGTTGCTGTGGCTGTGGTCTAAAATTTCTGAAGCTTTGTCCTCTGTTAAATCCTGTTTGGCGTGTGCTTACAGACATCGGTGTTGGCTTGTATTGTTGCGGTGGTTTGCTTGCCCATGGGTTAGGTCTTGGAGGTTGTGTATTTGTTATGGTTTGTTGTTTCTGTGGTTGGAATCGAGAGGGTTGTATTGGCCATCTTGGATTAAATGTAGACTGTTGTGGTCGTGACGGTCCTGGATTATTTCCAAAAAATGGTTGATGTAACTGGGGCCTGGGCATGGGTTGCCATTGTGGTGCTGTTACGAACTGCGGCTGTCTCTGGGGTTGTATGTGAGTAGTTTTATTTGGCAATGAGAAATTGGTTCTTTGTAAGTATCCGATATTGTTCTCTTCTTGGATAAATCGGAGAGCGACAGCGAGGCTTGTAGGCCTCATTGATCGTATGGTTGATCCTATTGGTTCCCTTAATCCTGCTAGGAACGTAGTTAGGGCTTGTTGTTGAAAGAATGTCTTTTTGCTTGCTTTTACAGCTTCATTATCGTTATGGAGTTCGATATGATTTGAAATTGTGTTTAAGAGTGTCATTACTTTTTCATGAAATTGTTGGGGAGACTCATTGGGCCCTTGCTTCAAGTTTACCATATCTCGTGTGAGCGAATTTTCATTGCGTTGGTCGGCAAAATTTTGTATTAGCGTGGTCCTTATTGTGTTCCAGTCTTTACACCCATATACAGAAATGACTTCTCGAGCACGTCCTTTAATTTTATTCATTACGCCTCGAGTCAACATGTGATTTTGAAAGCTTTCGGGATTAGCACGATCCCAGAAATGATCAAGAACCATTGTAGTAACTTCAATGAAGTTATGCAGTTCGTTAGGGTTTCCATCGTAATCAGGTACGACAGATAGATGTTTATTGACATCAAAAATAAGAGCGGGAGCGGGTGCCACGGCCATAATATCTAATTAACTAGCGGGAGCAGGAGTAATAATTATAGACGGTATATCTAAGCTTATTTGAGTATTATTTGAAGAATTATCGTTAGCTTTTAAACTAAATTGAGCAACTGAGTTATTTTGCGAAATAGAAGCAGCACCAGGTTCGACAATCGATTCACTGATAGTTGCAAGAGAATTACTAATTTTAAGCGATGAAATTTGTGAAGCAATTAAATTAGGATTAGAAAAAATATTAAATTTGCTTACAGATAGAAGATTATGCTTTGGTGCATTTCTTCTCGAAGGAACTGGCTTCTTTTCTGCTTTCTTCTTATCGTCTTTCGGCATATAAATGGATTTTTACACTTTGACACTGGTCTTCCGTAGACTTCTGGGGTTGAACGGCTGTGGTTTTCCCTGGAAGTTGGTTCGTAGCGGATAAACGTTTAAAAACGACGAGGATCACTAAAGGACTCTCCCACTTATCTTACTGCACTGTGCCACTTAAAGGTTTAAACTCACTAAGGTACTTTTTAAAAAGACCCTTTATTAACTTTTACAAATATACTTCACTTTTAATTGATCGAAAATAACTGAAATTAATTACAATGATATTACTTTTATATAAAATCAAAATGCTGAATATAAAAGGTAAAACTGCTGATTGCGATCGCTGACCTCTGGGGTTATTGCACCATAATTAGCACTACGGAGCAGAGGACACCCACTAACCAGATGGGCCGAGGATTTGAAGCATGTTATCGGTAACTGGATGCAAGCCGCACAAAATAGAGATAAATGGAAAGAACTGAGGGAGACCTTTGTCTAGCAGTGGACGCGCACGGGTCTTTGATGATGATGATGATGAATATCTAAATATTAGTTTATTGCACGTATTATAATACATTATAATGCCATATTACAAGGTATTTTACTTTCCCAATGGTGCCACTTTCGGAAACGAAATGCGTGCGTGAAAGTGGGTCTTTTAGCACGGCCGTAGAAAAAAAATTTTGCACCCCACCTGGAGGTAGAGTAAGCAGCACGTTTTTTATTGTGTTTTCCGCTGTAGGCCTAATCCACATATGAAACATTTATTAATCTACAAATTTAGCGCAATCTCCTTCGTTTTACTGTTCCTGATGAACCAGGTGATATTACTCCACCCTGAGCATCGATCGGGACATCGCCGACTAAAATTTCGTCTGCATCATCTGCGATGTGACTATCAGACTCATCACACGCCTCTTCGTTTTCGCCGGTCGCCGTTTCTTCCTCTTCATCGTAATTATATGATGAGATTGGCGAATCTGACGTATCTGACTATATTTTCTGTTTTTAATTCTTCGCTAATTTCGGCATTTGTTTTCATTCGTATTTTTCCATTTCTTATTATGGTAGGGGAGCAAAGTATGCTAAATTTGCAATCACTCGAGCGTTATGGGGACCTATTGGGTTGTGATTATTAGGCCCTAAAACCAAAAAAAGTTAAGTAACATTTTCCACTTTAGTGGGGCTTTCCATTTTTTAATTTAGTTTTCTATTTCCAACAATCGTTTTTTGCGATTATAGCGCCATCTATCCCTAATTCGAAAAAATGTCTCGAGTAAAAGTTGCTTATTTTTACGTAAAGAATCCAAATCTGTAATAAAAATTTGGGGGTCCCATTTAAGATTTTAAAGTAACCCCCACACCACCCCCAAGGGGTCGTGTTTGGTACAGTTCGATAGATTTTTCAAAAACAGTTTGAAAGTGTATTTTGCAGTTTTTCGAAATGATGTTCATTTTGCGAAATATCGCGAGGTTTGTATTTAAAATTTTAAATTTACCCCCAACCCCTATCCGTAGGGGTCATGTTTAGTATCATAGATTTTTGAAAAATATCGAAGACGTATTTTTAAGTTTTTCGATCTGACGTTCGTTCCGCGAAATATTCGCTTTTTTTTGTGAAATTTTTGACTTACCCATTTCCTTACGCCCCGCTCAAATCGTCAGATTTTTGAAATATACACTCTTTTGCATGTTCTAAACTTACCTTATCTTAATCTGACAATTTCAAGTATTTTTAAAGATAGATTTTTTTCGGGCCCCCCTTAACGAACTTCCCTGTTTTAAGAGCCAATATATGGTACAGGTACATCTGCAGGGTACCAGGTTTCTCCCCATTATGATAATCTGACGCGCTCGAGTAAATTCAAAAATCCCCGCTTGGCTTCCCCTACCATTACATTTTTGGCCAGTATTGTTCTCATTATTTTTCTTTTAAATTGAAGAAAGGTATCTTCCTCTATCTTCTTAATCGTCGTTGTTTTCATCCCATATGAAACAACAGGTCTTATTAAGGTCTTCATCTTCATATAAATTCATCTTTGTTCTCTTACTTAGAGTCTTGCTTCTCAGCAGATTTCTATTCATTCCATCTATTTTTTTGCCTTTTAGAATATTTTCATCTGTTCTCTCTTTTTTGGTTTTCCTTATTGTTACTCCCAAGCAGTTGAAGGTGGAAACCGTTTCAAATTTAAGGTTCTGTGTGATTAGACATTTATGAGTTGTTGTGTCATCCTTCCCTATCGTCATGTATTTTGTTTTGGGTTGGTTTATCTCTAGCTCTATTCGCTTCGCTTCCTTATCTAATTTTTTAATTTCTTTTATAAGTGTCATCTTTGTTTTCGTTATGATCACTAGATCATCTGCATATGCTAGTAGGTGAAGTTGATCTGTAATAATATTTTTGTTTGCAAAGTTTGTCCTTCTTATTATTACTTCCAACATCAGGTTGAATAGTGTCGGTAAGATAGAGTCACCTTGCTTCGGGCCTTGTTTACATTGATCTCCTTAGAAGTTTTTCCGTTGAAACTGATCTTTGCTGTTGTGATCTTTAGGCTCACTCTTAGTATATCCTAATTTTTCTGTGATTCCAAAATTCTCTAGCTCCTACATCATTTTCGTCCGGTTGATTATGTCAAAAGCGCTTTTGAAATCTATAAATATCAGTGGCGGAACAAGGTCCAAAGTTAAAGAAAAAAATTGTTGAAATATAAAAATATATTAGCTGACATGAAACTTAAACCACAGACAGACAAATTCAACCCAATAAACACACTAGTTAGAAAAATTAAGAAAACTTAATACATACAAGTTATTATTTATGTCTTTTAGTTACTTTGGATATGTCTCTTTTATGCCTTTTGGTTGGTGTTTCATTGAAAGTTCCCCCTTAATACAAATTTCCCCTTCCAAGGCAAATTTTTAGATCCGCCACTGATGAATATTAGTTGCATTTCTCTGTTATATTTGCTCCACTGTATGTATGGAATTAATTGTCATACATCCCGGACTGAACCCGTGCTGGTATTCTCCTAATATTCGTTCAGCGCATAACTAAAGTCTCATGTTTAGTATGTTTGCTAGAATTTTATACTATATGTGTTGTTTAATTAAGTTATTGCTCTGTTATTGTCGCACTCCTCCCGATCTCCTTTTTTATATATAGGTACTTACTACGAGTATTATACCTCAGTTCCAATCGTCTGGTACCTAGTCTGTTTTGAGTCCATAATTTATTGTATTTATGGTTTATTTCTTTATGTAATTCCCTTCCTCCGTATTTTATTCATCTTCTCCTGCTACTTTTCCGTTTCGGAGGTTTATAATTTCTTTTTGTACTTCTTCTTCTTTCGGAATTTCTACTTCGTCGTTATCTTGTACTGTTGGTCTTACTTCTTCATCTCTGTTTGTTTCCTCCGTAGTGAATAGCATTTTTTCATAATATTCTTCTCATATTCTGCTGAAAAACATACTAAAAATAAATTTGGAACAACCATTTATATGAAAAATGTAAACATATAATTGAATTTATTTTTAAGTTATATTATTCCGTTTCATTTGATTTGTGTAAGAGATAATCTTGTTTTCGTTTTGGCCAAGGTATTGTCACAAAATTCAAATTGACACCACAAACAATTTTGGCGAGGTAACTGAAATTATTGGATGCCGTGGATTTCATCGGCTCGGCGCCACATTCGTCTACAGGGTGACTACGTCCATTCCAAAATATTTATTAATTCTATAATTAACTAAAACCTGTTTGTTATTATTAGGGGAGTGCAATTAGAACGAAAAATTGAATTGTTTCGGAAAAATTCAAACAAGCTTATATTTTTCTAAAACAGTTTTTGGTAGTTTATATACATGTTAAAGTAAAAAGTTCTACTCGCAGATTTGGCCGCTAATTGTTTATTAATTGTTTAAACAATAACAATTTTTTGTATAAATAATTTTAAAAATGTCGCTAAATTCATCATTTTACTTTGATCAAATATGTTTCTATTTGGTTTTGATTATGCTGAATCTGAATATGGCGTTGCAATTTGAAAATTCTTATACATAAGCTCTTATACAGTGTGTCTGCGTAGCTAGGAACCACATGGAAAACTTATTTATTATCAATTTTACGAAAAAAGTTATTCTTAATAAAATGCTCTGGATAGTCAAAAATCTAAAACTCAACCATCAGATATCAAATTTTATCAATTTTATACGAGTTATGTCAAAAATATTAATTTCGTTAAAGAGTAAAGTACAGTGGAACCTCGATAACTCGGATTAATCGGGACCGCGGCCGATCCGGGTTATCGAAAATCCGGGTTAGCCGGAGAATATGGTAAAGATTAATAAAATACGGTATACTTACAGATAAACTCCATTATAATTACAAAAACATGAAACACCTATGCACAGTACACATCTAAATTACGTATAGTTGTATAGAGTGTAGATTATTGTTCATTTCTTGGTAAAAAACTCAGTCGTACTGTAGATTTGTAGATGTACCGAGATCATATGATGCTGCAATAAATTGATCTTAAAGATTCGCCTTTATCGATCCTACCTAATGAACGGTTTCTTTTCCATTGTCACTACAACATTTTTACGTTTTGTTGCCATTGCCTAGACAAAAAACACACAAACACTAACTGAAGCACGATTACAGAACGGAAGTGAACAATACGACTGTACTTACTACATACAATAGGGTCACAAGGAACAATGTTATGTTACTTAAGAACAGACTAAGATCATTGTTTTAAAAAAGAATTTTTTAAATAGTCTTTTAGTCTATATTAAACAATGCTAAGACAGTTTGAAATAAATAAAGAAATACAGACAGGTGCCTGTTGCTTCCGATAAGCCGAGACGGTAGCTCTGCCGCCGCCGTGTGCCATGAATCATTTTTACTATCGTATAGTCCAAATTACACAAATACACATTATCTCTCAAATATTATTTTACCTACATACATTTTTATTTGATAAAATTGTTAAATTGTTTATTTGTTAAAATGTTTGTCTGATGAAAATCGGTCCGGGTTAACCGGACTTCCGGGTTATCGGGGGCCGACTTATCGGGGTTCCACTGTACCTTTATATTCCAGATTATCAAAAAATGCTATTATGAAAAGTTATTTGAAATTAGAAACTATGTCTAAATATACAAATTCTAATCGAAAAATTTTTTTTCAATTTTTTCTCAAATTACGGATACTCATCATCATTTTATTTCAATTATGATAACTATTTTATTATCACTTTTACGAAGAAAAGTTATTCTTCATAAAATGTTCTCCCTGGTCTAAAATCTAAGATACAACCATCAGATATCAAAGTTTTTTAATTTTATACCAGATAATATGTAACAATATGAATTTTTCTTAAGAGTTAAGTGCCTTTATTATTCACAATATTTTAATTAGAAGGATGTAATTGAACCCTAAAACAAATGTTTTAATTACAAACAACTTTCCTTAATACAATTCTCGATATTGTGAAATGTAAAGGTATTTTACTCTTGAATGAAATTCATGACATACCTCGTATAACAATAATTAAATTTGATATTTGATGATTGCATCTTAGATTATATACGATGCAGAGTATTTTATAAAGAATAGCTTTTTTTCGTAAAACTGATAATAAAAAAGTTATCAAAAGGTTCCATATTACGCAGACATACTGTATAAGAGCTACAAAAAAATTTTTTGCTGAACATTTATTATTGTTGAAGCTTATTATTATATGTATTTTAGGTAAGTTTTACAGAAAAAAGTTTTGATCACTTTGTATAAACATTTTTTTAGCTGGTAATTTTCGGTTTTTGTATTACATTTTTGTTATCTTTCTTAATTCTCTTAAAAAGAAATAGTTTATTTCATTTCTAAAGTAAAATAGTTTAGTGCGTTTCAAATATTGTATCCTAAGCTTTAAAAATGCACTTATAAAACTGTAATAGATCTGTTCAAACTTGAGTAATACCGTCTTAAACTGGTGGTAATTCTATAAAACTACGAAGATTTCAAAAATTACAGTTTTTGAGACGTCATATCATTGGAATTAAATTTTTGAGATTTTTTTTAATGAAACATCATTTAGTAAAATGCTTGAAAGGTGTTTTGCAAAACCAAGAGTTTTATAAGAAAAATTATATTAGTTACACATTTTTAAATCATTTTTAAACAAAATTCATGTAAGGCTCACTTTCCACCTACACCGTACTTATGCCGATACATTTTATTTCTTTCTATTATAACCATAAAATAGCTTAAGTATTCTTCTTTCACGTTCAATTTGTAATATTTCATTTGATCCATTAGCTAAAGAATTACATCAAAATAACTCAACCGTGCACTTCGCCGTACGTTAGTTTACAGTGCGGCAATGTTTTTGAGAAGGGTGACTTTAGCGTAATAAATAAAAAATTATAGAAGATACAGATCTAATTTTAAAAAATTCTTTATATAAGGTTTTTTTTTGTAGAATTTTCTGAATTTTTCAATGGTCAAGTCCGTTTTTTTCTAAAACTTATATTTTCGGATTTATTGAAAAAAAAACATGTAATTTCGTAGTTCATTTGTTAAATAAAAAATGAAACACCCACTTCTCGAGTAGAACTTTTTGATGTGTTGTTTATTAAAGATTTCTAACGAAATTACAAAAAGTTGTATCTTGTTTGATTTTTTCCGAAGTGAAAATCTATATGCACTCCCCAATATGGAAAATAAGTTAATCGACTTTTAAAATGTTTTGTTTTGTTTTAATAGTTCAAAAGCAGTAGGTCGACGAAAAATACAAGGTAGGTAATGAGTTAATTTAAGACCAACACGTTTTAGGATACAAATACGTCTGTAGATAATATCTCGGCAAAAAGAAAACACTGAAAAAGTAGTATACGCTGTGAGCTCGTACGTAGAGGGGATGTTTACAAATTCGCGAGCGCCAGTAGTGACAAGTCTGTAAACCTTTACCGGAAATTTGACATAAATGTCAAAGTGATTAATTTAAAATTAAAATTAAAAACATTAATTATATAAAATATTAGTTGGTGAAAGCTGTGGTATATATTTTTACCTCAAATTTACGTTTTAAATACCGAATTTAAGTTTTTTTAACTGTTCCGTAATATATAATTATAAATTATTCTAATAATCTTAGCGCCATCTACACGATAATTGTGAAAGTATCCGAAGTAAGAAATTCATATTTTATCAATAGAACGTCAAAATGATTAGCAAAATCTTAAAAAAATCGATTACAATTTAATTACTTTTTTGCGTTGTAAATATTAAGCGATAACAATTAAATAATAAATTTAAAAATTACCGGTGAAAGTTGAATTAGTAATCCGCTAGGAGCGCCACCAGCGAAGCTCAGAGCGTATACTACCGGGAAGAAAGGCAGACGAGACCGAAACATCACTGGCAAAATTTATTTTGGGAAACAGGAACGAGCGCGGTGAAACCTTAACCTTACTTAGTTTCCTGCTGGAAAAAATCTATTTGAAATTAACTTCTACAAGCTTCTACAAAAAAAATACATCAGAGATGGACGTGGCAGAGCTCGAGTGAAAAACTAGGTACTAGATCGATTTTATAACTGACAATAAGCCAATTTTAAAGGTGTTACAGTCCTAAACAGTTTTCAATAGATAATGGCCACAGAATGGTTCAAGCCTCGATGGAAATGGACTATGGGAAATAGAGATACCACATGGATTAAAATAAATATACACTTACCTGAACAAATCCCGATAATATAAATGCATCTGAAGAACACATCATCAGCATTCTCGAAAGCAACAATAGGGATTAACACCTTGAATTGCATTATAGTAGAAGCTATAAAAAAAACGCCAGAACGTACGCTGCCAAAAGAGATCACATAACAAAAGAATAAGTCCCCAAACACAATCATTAATGGAAGAGAGGAAATAAACAACATCCATATAAACTTAGAGAGATAAGTAAAAGATATTATAAATCTGTTAGAACGGACCACCGAAAGTGTAAAACTGAAAAATTCCAACAACCGATTAGAGAAAACAAGATGCCTTAAAATTTTAGAGAGAAAACTTACAAATGACAAAAAAGAAAAAAATGAAATTAAAGGATAAAAGTGGAAATATCGTCACCAACAGAGATAAATTACTAGGGGTAGTAGAAAGCTTCCATAGAGAATTATACAAAAGTAAAAAAAAACATGATGAACAACTAGCACAAAAGTGTAAAAGATTCAGGAAAAATATTAGTCAACCACGGATAGGAATTGTTACCTGATATATCAACAGACGAAATAAGAAATTCAATAAATAATATGAAAAGAACTAAAGCTCCAGGAGAAGACAATATCGTTATAAAAGATGTAAAGATTGGAGAAGACAGACTTTTAGAGAATATAAAGGAACTGTTCAGCATACACCATTATCTGTGACAAAGAGAAAGATGACACCTTCAAGATGGCACAGTGCACTTACCCTTTTATTACACAAAAAGCGCGATCTGACAGACCTCGGGAATTACCGACCCATAAGCCTGTTAAACTACCTCTACAAGCTATTCACAAGAATAATAACAAATATGCGGGAAACAAAATTAGATTTTTACCAACCGAGAGAACAGGCAGATTTTAGGAAAAACTTTGGCACTAACGACAGTAACGACCACCAACGGCATTATAGAAAAATCTATCGAATACAACCAACCAATGGTCCTGGCTTTTATACATTTTGAAGAGCATTCGATACGATAGAAATTAAAAGCGGATTGAGATCGTTGGTGGAAAGTCGTATACATCACCGATACTTCAAACTGATCGGAAATACATATTATACAATACAACGATGACTGTAAGACTGCACAGTACGGTATTACAGTATCTCCCAAACGCTTTACGGTAGTTCTGCAACATGCTTTCAAATAAATGGAGTAGGATGCCAAAGGAATCAATGTCAACGGTGAAAGGTTCTCCCACATACGATTCGCGGAAAACATAGTTCTGATAACTGAATATTCTGACAACTTTAAAGAGATTAAAAATAAGCTTACTGAGTTAAACGCTTTAAGAAAATTGATTTGAACAAAAATGTTGGAAAGGCACAATAAATGGCAAATCTGATACCAGCGAAAATACAAAAGTCAACGGCAACGAAATAGCATTGGTTTATAAACATAAATACTTGTCATAAAATCCAAATTGTCAGACGAACTGCCGGACTGCAAAAAAGAATCACTTTAGCATGGGCCGCACATTGAGCTCTATCAGATATCTTCAAGAGCAATATTCCAAATTATTCGAAAAAGAAAAAGTTCGACCAATGTGTGCTTCCAGTCATGACTTATGGGACCGAAACCGTTTCGTTAACCCAGGCCACAGCAACTACGCTCAGAAAGGCTCAAAGGAGAATGGAACGTTCGTTACTTGAACTGACTATCAGAGATAGGGTTTGAATGGAGAAAATAAGAAGAGGAACAGCCGTCATAGATGTCATAGAGCGCATAGCATGGCTAAAATGGAATTGGACGTGCCACGTGGCCTGAATCAGTGTCAGGCGGTGGACCCAAAAAATTACAGTGTGGAGACCATGAGCAGGCAGAAAGTGCAGAGGTAGACCACCTACCTACACGATGGACAGACGACGTTAGAAGGGTCGCGAAGTAAGCTTATAATTTTCAACTTTCTACGTAGAAGGCTGGATGATGTTGATAATGATGATGCTCTTACTTGAATTTTTTCTCTTGTCCACTTTGTCTTACTGTCGACTAGTTTTACATTTATCATTTGCCTTTCCATAGATTCTCATGTTTTCTTTGTTTTATTAGCATTTTCCTACCCTGTTATTTTACAATGAATAAACATTTGTTTTCAAGTACAGTTTTTGCGTTTAAGGATATAAAATAATTTATTGCCAACCGTCACTAAAGTAATGAATTATTGTACTCATTTTCCCTCATATGCGGCAATAAATAATACCTTATTGTACTGAAAGAATAATTTTACTTTATCTGCCGCGATTATTAATCATATTAACCGAGGTTGAATGTAAGTGGTCGATGGCAGTAACCGATTATATATTTGAGTGAACTTAACATTTATTTACTTTAATTATTAAAAATATTGTACTAAATTTACAACATTGTTCATATCAAATATATGCATGTCAAATAAATCAAAACTTTACCGAAAGCGGCCATCTCGCAAAAGTCATCTTTAACCTTCCGCCGGTAACGTGAATTCTTGTAACATAGTTGGTAACGTCGGTCTACGACACCAACTTTTTTAATACTGAATATCTTAGGTTTTGATGTTCTGTTAATATTTTGATGTGACTAAATGTTTAACATAACTGTATTTAAATAACAATATAGCAAGAGATTATCAATATTTATTTATATTCGGGAAAAAAATGCACATTAAAAAAATTGCCTTCTTTTAGATACTAACATAATTGACAAACAATTTACAAAAACATGTCAAGTTTTTGAATACAAAATATCAACAAACATATCGACAAGGGTTGAAATGTCACAAAAAAAAAATAAAATTATTCAACAAATGTCCAAAACAAACTGAAATTATTGTCCTTTTGTTTCCTCATTTTTTTATACACTCCACTGCACCGCACTGTACGGTTCTGGTTCGGAATCAGCAACAATTTCGTAAAAAAGCTGTTGCAACCTGATTTGTTCTCTTTCATAATCAATATTCACATACAACCCCTAAAATTAATATCTATTATTTAAACTGACTATGGACCAAAAACAACAAAAACTTACCGTTAAGTATAACATAAATGGTAACCTCGGTCTCTCACACCGTCAGGTCAAATACATATGAACTATCCACACTTGGCCACAGATTTTTCAAGACTAAATAGTGTGATGAGAATTTGAAAGCTACCTGGCGGCGCGGACAAAAAAATATGCGCATTTGAGTTTTACCGCGAAAAATCCATTACGTCGGTGTCATGGACCGTACGTTACCACTCGAAGGGTAATCACTATCATGAAATTTTTATTACGTCTAAAATTTAAAAAGTTCTTGAATTGTAAATTGCAAGTAACTGTTAAAAACAATATCAAATTATGTTGGCGATAAAATTTTGTATGCACCACGTCAGTAAAGACTCTTTATCGAACTCGCCTGTTACTCGCCCCGCTCGCTAAGCTCGCTCTGCTCGTAATATCAGACTCGTTCGATAAAAAGTCACTTTACTGACATAAATAACTATTTCCAACCTCCATCCAAGGAAACGTTGTTGGGCTGTGTATTTTTTTAGTCTGATTTTACTTATATACGAAACTTTAGTATTATATAAATACTACCGTGGATAAACTAGAAAGAACTAATAGGAAAAATAAATAATCATTTTGTTGTAAAACGAAACAAGAGACCTTATATTTCAATTCGTTCAGAGAGCGCCATAAGCACCTTAACCAGTTTCGAACCTTGTTAGGTTCTCATCAGAAAGTGCGTATATGACTATCTCTGAACAAACTGAAACAAATCGGACTGCTAGTACCAATAGGGAACTTGCACATTTTTGTTTATTACATAATAATGTTCAGTTTTGTTTAAAAATGAGATTTCCAAAATTTCATGCTTCAAAAACTCGTAATAACTTAGAAATACATATTTAACGTCTTCTGCGGTATAAAATAGTTCAAACGACCCGTGACGTCACATAGTTTTACATTAGTTATTATTATGGTTATATTTCGCTCTGTCTAGGTACACGCTAACGTGTACGCAAAAAAAGTTAGGTAAGTACACGCGAATTAAACTTCATCAAGCCAGTGACGTCATTATTTAGCTTGCGCAGTGACTGTATATTTTGGTACAAGCTATTTTGATATGTTTAGTGTTTGTTTGATAGAAAAATATTTGTTAAGGGAAGGGAAGCAGAACTATTCAGGTTTCAGATGTTTCAAACTTAATTGTAATAATTCAATGTATATATAAAAGTATATGGTTAGGTTAGCAAAATAAATATATGTATTTAGTTGGCATGTCACGTACAAAATATTGTTAAAATAATTTTTATACGTAAGTTAATTATTATAATCAACTATTCTAAATGGGAAATAAGCCACAATTTAACTAAAAAAATGATTTCGGTTGTCATTGTCAAAATACAAAAATAAGTCAGATTAAATAAATTATTAGAAAAAATTTTTTACTAAGCAACAACATTTTTGTTTAATTTAATAATATTTTGTATTTTGACAACGACGTCCGATTTAGACGTAGAAACGTTAATAAAATCATTTGTTTAGTTAAATTGTGGCTTAGTTAACAACAGAACAAGTTAATTATTATTGTGAAAGCTTTAGGTCTTCCTTTTATTTTAATTTTGGGCGGTAATACTATTTCACTTATAACTAAAAAAATATATATTAATTTATATTCTCTTAACTTTTTCATACTGTTTTAAAATGTTGTTAAACTCATTAAAACAACTAAATAATTGTACACACTGCATAGTTAATTTAAAAACAAACAATAAACAAATAAAAAATATGAAATCTCTTTGCTAATCAATATTAAAATTAAAATGTAAACACAACGCGATTAAACAAATCCCAACACTCTAATTTTTTAATTTCCGTACACGTTAGCGTGTACCTAGACACAGCGTTATATTTAGGTATATTCTTCTTCTCCTTCTTTAGTTTATTGGCCTCCACTTACTTGGGTATTTGGCCAGCTCGTAGTCGGAGAATAAAGGAAAAATATTTATATTCTAATGACATTTATCGTATGTCGTTGTAATAATATATACCAGTTTGTTGAGATTGGAGTTTGATACCGTTTTGAAGGAAAGGAAAGAAGGTTTACTATTGAAAATAAAACCATTTTGTAAAAGTACAAATTTCCTATGAATAGTTCAAACGATCAAAAACACATTTAACGTCACATAACTGTATTTTTTACTGACGTTTATAATCTCTAATTTAAAATTATATATAGAATTGATGTAGAATGTAAACATACAACCCTGTGACGGCACGACGCGTTTTGGGGTGGGGTATAAGTTGAATTTTTAGTCGTCTTTAGGGGCCAAACGAAAGAAAAACAAAACTTTTTTATCTTTGATACAGGTTCTAAATTATGTTCTGTTGTGATTTATAACATTTTTTTCGAATTTAAAATTTTATGCAAGTTCCCTATTACAACAAAACAACGTGATATGGGTGTCGTGGCGAAATCTGCTTAAAACAAGCGAAACTTTTACTTTCATGAAATTAAAATACTGTCAAAAATAAAACTTTACTGGGGGCCAAGTTTTCTAATAGCACCTTCGTGGTTTCTAAAATTGGCAAACAAACGAATGTTGGAGAAAAGAAGGCTGATGGAGATCTAAAAGTTGCACCTCACTTCTCGCCTGTCCAACGCGGTAAAATAAATTCTCATGAAAATGAAATTAAAAATAAATAATAATAAGAAACAATTGAAAATAAATATCTCTTTTGTTATAATAGTAATCATATTTTACATTTTTCATGAATAACAAAGCCACCCTGTAGGCAAAAGAAATTTTAGACGAACTGTAAGTTTCGCGAAAAATAGTTGTGTGAGCCAACATTCCTACAATTTTTAAGTATCTGGTAAATCTGGTTAAATTTATTTTACTAAAGGTTTTTTATTGCCACTTTGTAGTCATTCGTACACAACATGCACAAAGTTAATCGAGCGGGATTTTATCTACACCGTTTAAATATTTTGTAGAACGTGTCATTTATAAATTAATTTCCGGATTGGAAAATTAACACTGACACTTATTTTTATTTTTTGTATTTCTGAATTATTCGCTATAAATGTGTAGTTGTGTTATGTCTGAAATATTAAATTAAAAAACACACACAAATAATAGCGACGCACAATTGTTTTAAATGCTGAAAACGTGGTCTTGAGGTAAAATAAGAAGTCCCAATTTAGGGATTTTTATATTTACAGTAGTTTTCTCATACTATCGTAGAGTTGTAATACGCAGGTATATGGATCAGATCGGATCTATTCTTATTCATAACTCCAGGACAAGTGAGCCATGTACGAACTTAATTTGGCAGGCAGTAATTTGAAAGTAAAAAAGAACGCGTATATTGAAAACGCTGTCAAACGTTTTGTTGTTTATCAATTTTATTGCTGTAAATGAGATTCTTCTTTTTTAAGTATGTATTAATGTAGGGTAAAAGTTGACTAAAGATTTGATGACAATAAATGCATAAAATTTGTTAATGCATAAACAGTAAAAAAATACTTGAAATAATCAACATTGTGTGTGTGTTTATGTTTTATTGGCACTGGTTTAAGCAACCAACTGGCCAGTCAATGTGTTTTGAATTCTCTCTTTTACAAAATATATGCTTAGTATCTAAATTTAAAACTATTAGTACCGTAAAGCGGGGTTACTTTGCACCATTTATTATTATTTTTTTTTCTTAGAGTGGATATAAAGTTACTTGAAAGAAGATCTGAAGTTTTTATTATATACATCTATTGAACAGGTCGTAATATAGCTTTTATTTTAGCTATTTTTTAGGTATATTGCATAATTAAAAGAAAAACCTAGTTTCATTAGTGGTGCAAAGTATACCCTAGAAGAGTCATACTTTGCACCATTCGATATTTTAATAATATTTGGCTACAAGATGCTTGCTGGTGCATAGTAATCCTACAGGGTTTTAAACTTTGCACCAATTAAATGCAAAAAAATGTTTATTGGCCAATTTTTTGAATTTAAACCTACCTAAATTTATAAAAGAGACATAAAAGGAAAAACATTGCTACATTTTAAATGAATAACCTTTATTATAACGACAATAGTGAAAATACAAAGTTTGAAACTAATCCCACCACAATTTGTCGCATTCTGGAACAATATGTACAATCCTCGTCTAGAAACTTTTTGGGAGGTTTAATGGCACCAATCACATTGTCCCACGAATACCATATTTCGTCGCGCCTTTCTGGCCATTTCCAAGACTTTAACGATTTTGCCATGGCATTGATCATCGCTCCATCATTTCCTATTGCTGTTATTACGCCGGGGTAAACATGATCTTCATAGAAAAATAAAACGTACTCACCAATATTTTTTTTAACAACATGTAATTCAGAGTTATTAACTTTTTTAGCAATATTCCTTCCAAGAGAACCAGAGGCGAGTTTTTCATTAAATTCGCTTTCTTCTTCCATCTCTTGCATCTCATTTATTTCATCATCTGATAAATCCCTGCCTAGTGGAAAGTGGTCGTCCAAAACATTGTCCTCCTCTGAATAATCTATGATTTCTGGCTCAACAGCTTTATGAGGTGTGGAAGTAGATGCTTCAGTTAGATCTTTTACAGTAATTTCAGAATGGGCAATACTTTGTCCTGCCGGAACAGTTATTTTCTTTTTCTTCCCACGTGTCTTAAACTTTGTGGCTTCCTTTCTTTTATCTTCTAAATACTGAATGAAAGTGTTTTCGATATCCGACGAACTTGATTTATTATTTGTTGAATCACTATCAGTTATCACATTAGATCGCTTAGTTGTTTTTAACCGCTCCAAGAGCGTTGTTACATCACAAGGAACGATACCACATTTCTTAAATCCGGACTTTAATATCTGATCGCCATTCTTTTGTATTTTTTCGATTAATGACCGTAAAAGCGTTGGAAAATGCTGTTTCTCAAGTACATTTGATCTACTGCCTACACGAGTTTCCTTATATTGAGATAAAATTTCCCTCCAGGCCTTTTTCATTGGAGCAAAGAATGCAACATCTAACGGTTGTGTAACGGGGGTGCTATTCGGAGGCAAACATATAAAATGAATGTCGTGTTTTCGACACAAATCCAGGACTTCAACATTAATATGAGAAGACAAATTGTCTCCTAAAACGACCTTCTTTCCCTGAATTTTTTTAAGCCTGGGCAATAGAATAGTGTTAAACCAATTTGCAAATGTCTGTGATTCGAACCAACCAGAGGCAGTATTTGCATAACGTGTACCAGGGGGGCCATTTTCAGTCCAGGTGTCCCACCAATTCTTGGATTTGTACACCACATAAGGAGGTAGTAGCTCACCAGCTGCATTTCCACACATCATAAGAGAAATGCTACTTTTTGAAGAGAGTTACAAATTCGTTCAGGATATTTCTAGGGTGCTCGGTAAAAGAAGTATAAGTCAATTTAGTCAACTTTTCAGGAGAAGCAAAAAACGAAAAATAATTTTGTTCTGAAGCTAATTAATTGTCATATCTCCTAAATCGTAGTATACAGAATTGTTATATTTACCTATTTTACTTTGTAAACATTAATCTTGAAGATGGTCTATCTTTTTTTTTAATAAATGGAAATTACTAAAAAAAATGTGACTTATATTATTTGGACCACACGTACCATATGACTTATACTAATTTTTTCAGCCCAAAAAAGCTGTTGTTTATTAAAAAATAAATAAACAAAAACATATTTATGCAATATTTATTAAAAAAACAATACAAAAACATAGAAATAATGGTAATGGAGAAAAGTATTACTCTGCGTCAGATGAATCTTCATCATCTGGAATCACATCAGCAGCATAAGTTGTCTTTAAATTTTTATAAAGGTCGTGAAATACTGGACTTATCAGAGGAAAAAGATTAAAAATATCCTTTTTCTTCTGCACTGCTATAGCAAGAGTGCTTTTATACAAATTGCTGGGCACCAACCTAGCATTTCTCTTTTTCATCAAGTGATGTTTTATAAACAATAATTCCATTTTCTCTTGTATAACGAAATTATTTCACATCAAACCAGTTGAAAGGATTTCATCTTATATCTTTTTTACGCATGAGACAGCTACTTTTCAGGAGATCTGAAAATTTTAAGAAATCACCATGGTAAAGTTCTACAACATTGAATTTCTTCTTTTTTCCTGTAGTTCTCACAAGCTGATACCAGTCGTGAGGATGGCTTATTGGAACACTTAACCGTTTTTTTGCTTTTCGATCAATCCATGATCAATATCACACTCCATATGACTGTGCCCACTCACCGTGAATTTATGGTCAATAACTTCTAAATTAGTGATATTTTGCATTGCTACTAAAAATATCATAGCAACATGTGAATTTTTGTTCTGACCACCGCATGTATCCGAGTACAGGGTTACTTTGGAAACATGTGGTGTTAGTGATATTAATTCTTTAAATACATGTAGCTATATTGTTACCTCCCCGGCCTCCTTCACCTTCGTGCAACATGTAACATGCCACACTTCCTTCTCCATTCTCATGAATATGTAGGTAGGTTGTATGTCCATAACTGTCTTTTGTAAAAGGTAACAGAGGAATTTACATATGGAGTTGGGAGACAAGTTTGCAAGTCAAAAGTGAGGCATCTAAAAGTAATACCACATTTTGCTTTTTCTGTGTCGTTGCTCTTCATAACATATGCATTGTCTGCAGCAGTGTGATGAATACTTATCTCATCTTTTATTTTAGTTTTATCATCTTCGCTTTCAGTAACTTTGAGTTTATTACTCAGCACATCACATTTATGGCACGTATCTACTTTAGGTTTTTTAAATGAAATGTTCATTTTATGGAACTCTCTTTCATAGATAGGTCTACAGACAGGTGATTCATTTTCTTCACAGTATAATTTGTACATTATCTTAAGATTAAGATGGCATGGCAAATACAATCTACTACTTTCTCGTCGAATATAATGAGATTCATATAGGGGAAAAGAATTTATGTGGGACTTCACTGCATTATTTTTTTCTGCATTGTGCTTGTAGCAGAAGGATCACGACCACGTTGGTCATCAGTTATTTTCCCTGAAATATTTGAATCCCTATTTGCAAGAGCCAGTGTAATAAACATATTTGTCTCGTCAAATGTGTTCATAAAACATTTTTTACAAACTTGAATTCTAGCGCCATTCACCTTTAAATGAAAAACAATAGCCACTTTGCGAACTTTTTCTTTATCCGGATCCAAGGTCCTTTTTCTAGTGATTTTAGGTGGTTCGGAGTCTATAAGGCTAACAATATATGCAACACGTTTGTTACGATCACACATATTGCACAGTGGTCCAGGAAATAAACCACTTACTCATCTATTTTAATCAAATTAAACCTACGTAAGAAGTTAGTATTACTTATTCTCGCTGTACCTATTAAGTGTAATCTTTAATTGGTAAAATTCCCACGGTTTAGTTATCAGCCAAACGCGAATAGTTATCAGCTGTTTCTTGAAAATCTCGTACAAAAAAGAGTAATATTAGCTTAGTAAGCTTGACACACGTATCTGAAAGCGATCGTCTTAGTATAAGTCGACCGCCTTATTTGGATATTATTCAGTATCAATGGTCAAAACATTACATAATATGTTGACATGTACTATTAGAGCCAAGAATAGTTCACAAACTCGAAGTGTATAAACAGTATAAGTTGACATAAACTGTTTTTACCAAATTAAAGTTCATTTAAGTAGTTGTACTAAAAAGACCAATTAATTTTATTTAATTTATATTAGCATATTGACTTGTTCTATTGATACCAAGGTAAAGATATAGTCCTTTATAATCTTATTCTGCAAAAATAATATTTTGACCATTTTTGACTTATACTCTTTTTACCGAGCACCCTAGATTTAACCCCACGTTCAGTTAATACCTTTTTTCCGGGATCATCTGTTAAGTTAGTCTCATCATAATTAAAAATAGCATGTGGCTCCACACCAGTTATGGTTTGTCTTAAATTTTCAATGTATTCAGTCATTTGGTCTGCATTGAGCGCAGCTCTGCGTCGTTTAATGTTTGAGGCTATCCTTGCAGTAAGGCCCTTATGACTTAAAAATGATTTGACCCAATCGATACCTGGAGTATTATCCTTAAAGCGAGTAATATTTTTTCCTTGACGATTTAAATAGCTCTTTATTATTTGCCGCAATTCCATCCCAGTAACAGGAAAACCAGCATCACTAAGGCTCTGAATACATTGTACGAAGCACCTTTCCTCTTCGTACGAGAATATTGTTGGGTATCCTGGTTTTCCAGCGTGTACTCCTTTTAATTTATAAAATATAGGTCTCCTTGTGATTTTAATGGTTTCAGCTGCAACTCTTGTGCTCATGCCATCTTTTATGGCTGACAAACATGCCTTCAGATCTTCTTCTGTGTAGTCTGCATATTTGCGAGATCCCAGTTTCCTTTTATAATGTCTGGGCATTTCCTGAAACAATCTTTATATTTAACTTTTACTCCTGGGAATACTTTGCACCACTTGCAAGTTGGCGGTGCAAAGTATACCCAATTTCACGTCTAAGTGCACATGTCAACAATGTTTTTTTTTGTTAGTGCTATCCTGGTTTAAAACCGTTATTTTAACAACTAAAAATCGCAATCGGTTATGGTATATATCATTAGATGTGTACTTACCAACTTTTGACCGCTGTGACTGTCTGTACTGTATGATTTTGCAAAGCCAGAAAATAATAAATTTTTAAGGTTGATATTCGAATCGTTGCTGATGAATAACTGACGACCGCAGGGACAATCGCGCTCGTCTTACTGATGTACTGCAATGTTGCCTATGTGTTCTAAAGGTAGTACAAATATCTAAAGAAAATTGAGCGTAGATTTACACAAAATATACTTTTACACGTTCGGTGCAAAGTTACCCTGCTCAGTGCAATGTAACCCCGTTTTACGGTACTACTGTTTTTTTTACTCTGTTTTTTTTATTATTTTTTTTATTATATTTTTTAACATTTTTTTTTATTACATTTTTTATTTTATTTTTTTTAGTTTTTTTTTTTTTTTTTTTTTGTATATTTTTTTATCGCGCTAAGACCTAAACCCGATTCAACCTCGCGGAGGTTTAGATCTTAGTATCTTTTTATTTTATTTAATTATTTTTTTTTTTTTTTATTTTTTTTTTCTTTTTTTCTCAGAGCTTTAATTTTAAACAATTAACATGGTTGTACAAAATTTTATAAACATCTAGATTGTTTGATTGTAAAAGGTATATAAGATTAAAAGGAAATTGTACATTAACTTGAACTAGATTGGCAAAAAAGTTTGATATTTCAATAAAATGTAAAGGACATTCTAATAGCATATGTTGTAGATCAGCTAGCTCTCCACATAAACATTCATCATTATCTACAAGTCCTATTTCTCTTTTGTAGACTGGAGTCAGACAGTGATTACTTCTTATTCGACAAATAGTTTTGATAAAGCCTTTGTTGGAAACTTGATTAAACCATGTCTTGATGGGAAGTGTAGGCTGGATTTTTTTGTAATAATTTCCTTTGTCTGAATTATTGTATTGTTCCTGCCATTTCGTCCGTTTGATAGATCTCATAATAGAAATTATGTCTCCCATAGGAAGTTGATAAGTATGCAGAGTGGATTCCTTCGTTGTTGCTTTTTTAGCCAGATCATCTACTATTTCGTTGTTTTTTATACCAATGTGTGCTTTTATCCAACACAATATTATATTTTTGCCCGATTTCAAAGCTTCACTGTTCATTGCTATGATGTCACTGATGATATAATTTTCTGCAAAATTATGTACATTATATTTCAATGTCTTTACAATGCTTTGGCAGTCTGTAAATATAACATAATTGAGTTCTTTTTGATTAATACATATTTTGTATGCTTCTTTGATTGCAATGAGTTCAGCTGTGAAAATTGTCATTTTATCAGGTAATCTGTTGTTTATTTTTATACTTTTTTGTGGGTAATATATAGCATATCCAACTTTTCCTTCCATTTTTGAACCATCCGTATATAATTTCTGATAACTCCCCCAGTTTTTTTGTACACACTGAAGGTGGTCTATTTTAGTAAGGAAGTCTGTCGCACGAATATTACTTAAATGACAGTTAACTGGAGATAAATAATCTTCATAATTTAGCTTTCGAGACGAGCTTTGTTCAATTTGGTGTATGTCGCCAATGGAATTAGAAACGTTGAGGAAGCTTTCCACAACTAAAAGCAGTTTCTTTTTTTCCCAGTAATAATGAGTTAGGTATGAGGTGGTTAAATGAACAATTTTATTTAATAGCAGTTTATCGTTTACCGCTGTTTTAACTATAAATTTCTCACTTAGGTATTCCCTGCGTAAGGAAAGTGGAGGTTCATTAAGCTCACATTCCATATAATCAACATTAATTTGGTAAAAATGCAGTCAGTAAGTACATAATTCTGCATAATTCTGTGATTAATGTTTATTGGTCACAAAATGTACAATTAGAAGATAAATAATCACATTGGTTTAGCTTCTTTTAACTGCCTTGGCATTGCTGGCAGTTGTTTGAATACAAAAGTGTGAAATGACGCATATTACATGATTCTGATGATTTTTGCGTATGTATGGGCGTTTGTACATAAGTAATAACTATTAAGTCTTTAGAAGGAAAGTAGATTTAGTATTAGGTAACTCTCTACGATTTTTTTCAAAAAGTTATAGTCTTCGACATTTGACCTCTCGGGATAAACAATTTATAATATCTAAGCAACGAGTTCACCAATAGGGTTTTACAATTTTTTTTATGTTTGGAATTGAAAGGTCTTTATTTTAGAGCCTTAAAATATAGGAATTTATACAATAAATAATGCAATTGCAAAAACGGCCATTTTGGACTTCAACGTGCCATAGCTTAAATTGTAGGTTTTTTAATATACTACAACCTTCTATTTAAAAGTTTTTTCTCAAATGAATATCCCAAGCTGCAAAATTAAAAATCTTTAAAAATAGCTTATTTAACAAATAAAAAAAGGTCATAAATAAAAAAAGCGCATAAACCTTTTGGTTACATTTTAGTAGAAGTTATTCCTGCCATCGTTCTTTACAACACTTGATAGGTTTCAAAAATTCCTGAATTATATCACGTTTTTTACCCACAGCCTGCGATATTAAAGACAAAAATATAAATAAATAAAAAACAATTAAACAAAGTATTAAGAGCTGTTTTAATTGTATGTCTCAGAGATCCCAAGTTAGTAACAACGCGACGTGACCATTTGTCCACGTCTGTCCTTATGGGTTAAGTAAAACTTTTCCGTTGCTTTTTAGTTAATTGATGTTACCATTCCTTCTTTTTCGCGGACGTCCAATACCTACTTGTTCGTTCTGTCACAGATACCCAAACAGGATTTTCTTAATTAATGTGCTCGGTTGCTAAGGCCACTTGTTACAATAAATAATATGTTACAAAATACAAAATGTACAATGAAATTATATTTTATAATACAACTGTATAATAATCTGTAAAATTATAACATTATCAGAAGAACAACAAGGTTTTAGATGTTGGGATGATCATGAACCGACGCTATATTTATAATGGGGCAGGTTCAAGAGAGATCATTATTCTTTCTTCTATACGTGCCATCTCCGCGACGATAATTGGCAATCATCACTGCTATTCTCACTTTTGATACTACAGCCCGAAAGAGTTCAGTTGAGCTGCATCCAAACCATTCTCTGAGATTTCTCAGCCAGGACATTTTTCTCCTACCTATGCTGCTCATTCCTTGAATATTTCCCTGCATAATTAATTTTAGGAATTCATATCTGTCACCACCTGTTATATGACCCAAGTATTGCAGTTTTCTTATTTTGATGGAATCCAGTATCTTCCTGCTGTTCTGTATTCTCTTTAGTACTTCCTCATTGGTTATTCTGTCTGTCCAGGAGATTCTCAGCATTCTTCGATACGTCCACATCTCAAATGCTTCCAATCTCTTGAGGCATTTTTATTGAGAGTCCATGTCTCCACACCACACAAAAGAACAGAAAATACATAACATTTTAGTACTCGCTTTGTAAGATTTAGGCTGAGGCCTCTACTACATAATATGTGTTTCATATTAGTGAATACACTTCTAGCCTTTTCTATTCTAATTCGGATTTGTTTGAAAGAGAAATCATTAGAATACAACAAACCGGTATATTTCTGTTTTGTGTACCTTAAGAAGGCATTTGACAGGGTCTAATTAAAGGACGGTATCCATTTATTGTACGCAATAGATGTGCTTTTAGGAATAATTAAAACGATCTAAAATAACAACACAATAAAAGTACAAGTAGATGAAGAACTAACTGGCCTAATTAAAGCTAGCAATGAGATAAGACAGGGGACTCCCTGAGTCATCTATTGTTTAATCTGATCATGGATGAAATAATAAAAAAACTAAGAACTAAACAAGGATACCAATATACCAAATGGGAGAAAAACAACTTGAAATAATCTGCCCTGCAGACGACGCACTACTAATCTCTCAAAGTGAAGATGATTTACAACGTATTCGGTACCAATTTAATATAACCGCTAGAAAATTAAACATGTTAATTTCCCCAAAAAAGACCAAATACATTTTTATAACATCAAATCTAATAAGATGTAAATAAGAGTTGGAGGGTAAGATAATAGAACAAGCCATGGAATTTAAATAACTAGGCATCACACCATCTAACTAGGGAACGCTCGAAACAACTGGAAGATCAAGTGCATAAAGCAAACAGAGCCGCAGATTGCCAGAATAAAACAATATGGAGAAATAAAAATATGGCGAAAGAAGAGACAGGCAGAACTACTAAAACCCTCATCAGACCAATAATGACATACGCAGCAGAAACACGACCTGATACATAAAGGACAAAAAGAATGCTAGAAAGAGCAGAGATGAACTGGTGTCGAATGACGGTTAATCCTGGTACGATCGCCATGTCGAGTTTCAAGGTTGTCATGTCGAGTTGTCGTGTTGTATCTTCAATGGAACGGAAGGGTAGGCACCTATCGGAACTTAGAAAAACACTGCCTCTAACTTATAACTTTATTTAAAGTTTACAACATCCATACACGTAAAGTTACGAATATGTTGTTTCGCGGGGTAGTCTTTCAGACACCTATCTTGCACGACTGCTAACTAGCATAGTAACGATCTTAATCTTAATATGAACATTAATGCTTCTATTTTACCCCTCTGCGGGCTTTTTATATCTTCCTATAATTTGTACTTTAAAAGTAAACGGTACGTGAGTATCCAAGCGGTACGCGAGGTTATCCAAACAAGTTCCGTCAATTAACCTTCGCTTTGTTTGTGATTGTAGAAACAACATCTTCTGTAACGACCTAATTATGCTTAAATTATCTACATTTTTAGATATATATTATATTATATTATACAGTAAGGGTTTTTTCCATTACTGTACACTGGTAAGACACTATTGGATAGAGCTAGAATGATATATGACGGAGGTGCAAGGCAGACAACATTAATAACTGGGTAAAAAACTGAAGAGTAAAATAGAACGACCACATAAGCAGAATGACAACATAATATAGAGTAGTCAAGACTGCGATTCCTCAATAGGAAGACGATCAGTGGGAAGTCCAAGAAAACGATGGAATGACAACGTATTGGAGACACATTAAAAAACAGAGAGAGTCATCTTTACACAAAAAGAAGAAGAAGAAGAAGAAGAAAATAACTGCATATCTTTAATGAATTTTAGAGCGGAGTTTATTTTAACCACACTACTTTTAGGATATCTCGTATATTCGGTTTTAGGCGATAAAATACTATTTTGGCAGAATATTGATGCATTTAGTTATAGGCCTGGATCCCGCGTACCAAAAAGAGTTGATTAGTAGCAAGCTGAAAATTTGTGTCTAGTTGGACCAACTTTGATGTATGAGAACACTGGAACAGGGGAAGTTTTAATTGTGGAACGTGATTTTAATTGTGGAACGTGTCATCCTGACAAGTTTATGATTGTGGAAACTATCTGGTTGTTTTTAAGTTTATTCGATAGCAAACTTTATATAATATATTATATAAAAAAATGTTTGTCCGACTGATATGTTGGGCATTTTAATAAGTCCGACACGTAGAACATGTAAAATGACAGGAATTATGTTAATAGTAAATAGCAGTCTGATTTTTGTATGAGAGTTTAATGAAAGGGTAACAAATCAATTGGAAGCTCTGTCCGACAAAATACATGGGATGTTTTCGTAGTCTAATGTTCGAAACCTGTAACCTGTTCCACAATTAAAACTTTCCCTGTTCCAGTGTTCCCGTACATTAAAGTTTGTCCGACTAGATACCGTTAAGCTATTAACAAATTTTCAGCTTGCTATTAATCAGTTTTTTTGGTACGCGGGATCCAGGCATATTAGTATTATATAAATAACTTTCAGTTTTGATTGACAGCTTAGACAAGTTGGTCGGTTGCTGGAGAACCTCAGGTAACCATGTGTTAATATCTGGTCAAACTTGTAGGGCCAAAAATAAGAGGAATGTTGAATTTGATGTTAAGCTGAGCAGTTGGTGTCCCAGTGCTGTTGCCGTAGTGTTCTTGTTCTTATTTTATTAATGTAAGATTTTTTAATCCTTACGAATTTGGACAGTGGGTTCAGGTAGGGTTGAGGCAAGTTTTGCGTGGTGGTCTTCAACTTCATTGCCTATTATAGCAATAGGGCATGGTAACCAAATTAAAGTAACTGATATTTTGCGAAAGATAAGTTAGTGAAAGTCATGGATCTTGGATGATACGATGATCAGTGACTACATTTTGGATAGATTGGATTGAAGCTAGAGAGTCTATGCATACAGCAACGTGCTTGTTTGGAAATGAAATATATTTGATAGATTGAAGTATAATGAATAATTCGATAGTATTAACGTTTCAAAAAGATGGTATAAGTACATATTATCAGAACATAATAATCTGTGGTGTAAAGGATCACGCGATAGGAGTATGTAACCTTGTAACAGAATAGCCTATTCCTTCACAACAGGATTACAGTGAGAATGTTATTTGGCTCATTTGTTTCTCATAAAAGCATATTCTAATGAAGCGAAAGAGTATCTAGGGTGGACTCATAATCTATACAGAACTTCACTGAAGACATACTCAGGGCGACCTATTCAGTCAACCACATTGATGTAGCATAATAACACGTTTACACGTTTCATTAATAACATATATTATGACATTTTAATATGAATTCTTTTAGTTATTAGATTTTGTTCAGAATAAGGTTGCTGAAGTCTTAAAACTGTCCAATCAGCCAGAAAATATTAATTCCTGTGCTTTTTCCTTTCTTTAATATATATGACGTGGACGCACCTTATATGCATAATATAATTGGGCTCTTTTATAATTATGGCAATCAAGGCATATTGCTAAAAATTTACAGGACAAACCTGGTATATAAAACTAATCTTTGTACTTTCTGAAATGCCAATCGATTTTAGTTAAGCTGTTCTGAAATTCCCAATTTGTCATAATTCTAATTTTTGTCTTTAATTCCATAATAAAAATGTAAGACTGTAATTTCCGTCCAATTTTAACTTCTCACAGGTACGTGGATTTTAAAAATTGGCTGATCGATTTTGCAAAATGAAGATATAAGACTTATAAAGAAACAATTTCTATGGCTTTAACGATGTTAAAAGAAACAACGCTTCAAGAAATTATTACTTTCAGAGAATGGAATAAGAATTTTATTCGTTAATCGCATAGTAGCTTGAGAAAGTGTAATTTGCTTTAGTATAAAGCTTATGGGTGTTATATTGTTATTCAACTATAAAATAGAAAAAGTAAAAATTAAAAAGAGGGAAAGAAGGAAAACTGGATATAGACCTGTCGCCAGGGAGGGTACAACGGCCTCCTTTATTCAGATGGACTTACCCAAGTTTTTTTTATGTATTTTGACCCATAGAACATGAATTTTTTGGGTAACAGTTGATTCGGATGTCGATAAGATTGTTATAAACAAAGAACTTGAGGAATTACATAAAAGCGATTTCTCGCAAAACAGAATATTTTTTATATTTTTTGGGTCATTATAAGCAAAAAATGATCTTACAAATTTTTCCGTAGGGTGCATAGTTTTTGAGATAAACGCGGTTGAACTTTCAACAAATCGAAAAATTGCAATTTTTAACCCCCAATAACTTTTGATTAAAAAATAAAATAGCAATTCTGCTTACCGCATTTGAAAGTTCAAGTCAAATGTTATCGGTTTTGATTATTTGCATTGCTAAAAATTTATTTTTTTATTGTTAAACAAAGCTTTAAACACATAGTGCTTGAGTGATGTTTTCAATGATCTCCCATTTAAAATCGAACGAGTATGTAGAGTAGGTACAAGTGCAAGCGAGGCTATTTCTACGTAGAATGCATTAAAACGCATGTATTAGGCACGGGAAACACTATGTGTTTATAGCTCTGTTTAACAATAAAAAAATAAATTTTTAGCAATGCAAATAATCAAAACCGATAAAATTTGACTTGAACTTTCAAATGCGGTAAGCAGACTGGCTATTTTATTTTTTAGGCAAAAGTTATTCGGGTTTAAAAATTGCAATTTTTCGATTTTTTGAAAGTTCAACCGCGTTTATCTCGAATACTATGCATCCTACGAAAAAACTTTTAAAAACATTTTTTGCTTATAATGACCCAAAAAATACAAAAAAATTTTTGTTTTGCGAGAAATTGCTGCTATGTAATTTCTCAAGTTCTTTGTTTATAACAACCTTATCGACATCCAGATCAACTGTTACCCAAAAAATTCGTGTTCTACGGGTCAAAATACATAAAAAAACTTGGGTAAGTCCATCTGAATAAAAGAGGCCGTTGTACCCCCCTGGCGACAGGACTAATACTTTACGCTTCAATAAAATAGCATTAAAATAAGCAAACACATTTTTGTGTGTGATCATTACAATCACATACAATCCGTACAATATAGATACCGTTGTACGTCATCCGCGTCATAGCACTTGACGCCACATGATACCAACACGAAATATTTAAGTCGTAGGTGTGTTCCTTTTTAGAATAGTTTAGCTGAGCACACTGGAATTAGAGCCACTAGACATATTTTATTATATACGCGTAGAAATACTATTGGAAGATTTCTATTAACCCTTATCCGGGCAACACATTTTACATACGTAACCGAGCAACTCGGGCCCGTTGGGCCCACCACTGTTCTTGAATATACTATTCATATTTACCCATATATTTCTAACATTCTTTTCTGATTTTTTATTAAAGTTAAATTTAAATTGTCTAGATTAAAAAAAAATATATCTTCATTATAGATATTGGCACTAAGGTGCCCTGCAGTTAGTAGTAGTCCAATAAAGGCATATAGATCTGTAGAGTCGCAATATTTCCAGTTATCTATCCCCAGGACTTTTTCAGCTTCTTTATTTGTACACTTCACTATTTCTTTCACAATTTTTTCGTTCACAAACAAACAAAAGGAATCAACAGGATCATCTACACTTTTACCAGGGGCTGACATTACTTTGTGCACTTTGCTTTTTATTATGTCACAGGATCGCATACCTCCTGTCGGTTGTGGTTGAGTCTTCCAGTTAATTTCATTCTAAGTTTCAAAAATTACACACTTTGAAATCTGAGAACTTGTAGCTACACATTCTTCTTCATTATTACTCAATACTACTTGCTGATCATCCTCTTCACTTGCTTCTGAAAGATGATCTTCAATTTCAGAGTTCCTTTCAATGCCACCTACTTGAGGAGATTCTTCATCATCGGAATCCCACAAATTATTAGCAATATCTTGCAGTCCTGTAGCTGATAATGGTTTTCGGGACCTTTTATTCGCACTATTTACTTTCATTGTAATTTAATATAATTTTAGGAGCTTAGTTGTCGACACTAACATCGATATCAAACGACTGATAGAAGATGCATTATTTATTTCAAAATATGTAAAGGTACCTACCTTAAAATATTATTGCACACCAACAATGATTATCAGTTTTTAAAATTCATTTAGAATAGGTATAACACCTATTGTAAGCATCTGTTTGATGTTTACATCAAAGAGATGTTTACATTATTTGTTACAACGTTTAGACTTTAGTATTGGATTTCCGGAATCATAAAAGTCGTTTAGGTAATCCACAAAAACTTTACCCGACTGCCAGATTAACTTCTGTAACAAAGATTTAGACTTTAGGTATAAATACAAATAGGGTCCGACGGCCCGAGTTGCCCATTCACGTGACAAAATTCTTTTGACGCAGTAAGTTCAAAAATGATAATAAATATTTTGAATAGCTCATGACTATGTTGCAGGAAACATACTTCTAAACAAATTCAGGGATGCATAAAATTCAATAACATTTTTTTTATCAGTTTATGATAAAACAATTGGCGTCTCGGGCCCGTTGGACCCACCTTGCCGGATAAGGGTTAATGTAAATTTAAAGAAACATACCCTAACTTGTTTCATTTAATTTGTATAAGTGGAACATAAAGTGTTTCTACAAAGCACACTTGTTCGGATTACACTCTTACTGCGATCGAAGAAAGGTGACATTTTGGCATACTTTGGTAACATTTTGAAGAATTCAAGAATTTTTTGTTATTCGGCAACAATGTCAACTTAGATCTCTGACGTAGATAATGACGTGCAACGGTATCTATATTATAGGGACTGTAGGTATGGACTTAATATGTGAGTTTTAGTTCCAAAGTGTATAATCTCCATTCTTACTGTCAACAGATATGTCAGGATACGGTAAATATTTTTGGAGAAGAATTATTGCCAGTTATCCTAGCGACTACTGGAGAATTTTCTTGTCAGAATTGACAACAATAACCATTAAATACGCTGCTTGAACTATTTATTATGTAAACTTCTTCGTCCTCATTCCCCGAGTATCTCTGTTGATCCTGAGCCAGATGTAGGTTTCCCTTCATGTAGGTTCCCTTTCATGTAGGTTTCCCACCGCATTCTTGATTTGGTCTTTGGCCTTTTACGTTTCGTTCTACTACAAATAGTTCCACGATGTACTTTTTTAATAGTCCTTTATATGAAGCTCTTCCAGAATTGACAGGTTGACTATATGTTCTGTTCAGGACACGCGTAAAATTCCTCTGTAGATCAATATTTCGAAGTCTTCAATTTTACTTCTCTCGATTTCTTTGAGAGCGTACATTTATTTCAGCTGCTTATGAATGAGAATGCGTAACCGTGGGAAAAATAAGGGCACTGACCAACCTGAGCTTAGTATTCCTTGTTACTGTTCGATCTTTTCACATTTTAATTAATTTAACTTTTACTGCTCGGGACATTGTTAGTCTCTGCTTGATTTCTGAAGAGCAATCACCATTGTTGCTTATGAGGGACCCCAAGATATAACTGCCTACTACTTCGAAATTCACCATTTGGTATGTGCGATAGATTTTAATATTTGCCCTGTCTAAGATCATTATTTTTCAACCCTTTTTAATCATTATTTTTGTTTTTTCTAAACTTAGACAGAACTAAATATCCTAAACATAATTTTTAAGGTATACCTTTATAGCTAGTAGAGGGGATGATTTTGGAATTATTTACGCCACAAAATTAATCAAGTTTAGGTTATAATTTAGTTTACTATCAATGGTTAATGATAAGCCGAGATAGTACTAGTCTGAAAGAGATAGTACTAGTCTGAAAGATATAGAAATACGACATGGAAAACAAGCCACGAAAACATTTCATTTAGTGACATGGAACAACACTCTTCTTCTTCTTTGGGTGCCGTCTTCTGCAAAGTATTTTTCTATTTAGGGCTTTTCTTATTAGACTTTGAAAGTCTAATCCTGTCCATTCTGTGATGTTGCGCAGCCAGGTCATTTGTCGTCTACCCGGGTCGCGTCTACCTTCTATTTTGACTTCCATAATAAGTTGAAGGAAGTTATACCTAGCGTGTCTAAATATGTGTCCAAGATAAGATGTTTTACGTTTATTGACAATATCTGTGAGTTCACGTTCTCTATTCATACGCCTTAACACTTCTTCATTTCTAACGCGGTCGGTCCATGGAATTTTCAGCATACGACGAATTGATGTTTACAAATCACCAGAGAAGGAAGATTAAGAACAGATGAAGTATGGAAAGCAATGGACGTAGAACACTCAATTACAAAAGACTTGGAAAATAAAGCCCTGCAGTGGTAAAGACATATACAAAAAATGCCAGAGCACAGGCGATCAAAAAGAAAATTGGACTGGGGCCTGCAGGGAAGAAGACGGAGACGCAGACTTGCTATGAGAGGGAAAAGTACATAGGAAATGCTGTAATAGATAAAGATGTCACAAAAACAAGAAGGTTATCATTCTTCCTACATAACTAATATAGAGGCTTTATTATTGAACATAATTTAGCTATCATATTTTATTAGTGCTTTAAAATGTATACGGTACTAAAAATTGTGCAACAATTTTGAACAAAATTATGAATAAAATTAATATATTCCACAACATAATGCCATCTTTAATGCAAAATTATTTTTTATTTTTAGTAATTTCGTAAAATTGTGTCAAAAATATATTTCCGGATAATATCCTAGATTATCGTTAGTTCTTATGAAATGTTTTCGTTTCTGTTTTTACTTCTGACAAGATAAAAAATCTTTAAGATCATAGATTTACACATGAGGTCCACGTGGCGAGAATGGTCTTTTATCAGCAATGTGATCCGTCACTGTTGAGAAGAGATTTCTGAAATTAATCGCACTCTGCCACTTTTGCGTCATTGAATTAATCATCGAAATCTTTCTAATACTTTATTTTTGTCCAGAACAATATTTTTACAGCGGTCACAACAAATTAATGATTTTGCAAAATGATGAATACGGTGCAGTGGCGTATATCACAGACCAGGGTAAATTTAGGAACAAATAAATCGATTTTACCTAGTAGTTCTGGATACCGAATAAAAGAATCCACAAGGAAAAAGTTTTCCTGTAGTTGGCTGTATACCATGTAATACAAAAAATAGTAAATCTTTTATAAAAGGTATATATTTAAATATATTATATAAAATATATTAAATTTAAATATATACCTTTTATAAAGGATTTACTATTTTTTTTTTTTTAAATAAAAGAATATTAATAGCAAGCTGAAAATTTATTCATAGTGTCGACTCGGACAAGCTTTGATGTAAGTGAACACTGAACAGGAGAATTATTGTGGAACATGATAAACGTGTCATCCGTGTCCAAATTTGTGATTGTGAAACCTAGCAGGCTCTTTTTAAGTTTATTCAATAGCCAACGTTATATTATAATAATTATATGAAAAAATGTTTGCCCGACAAAAATGTTGGGCATTTTAACCAATCCGACACGTAGAACATGTCAAATGACAGGAATTATGTTAGTGAAAAGGATAGGTAATTATGAAAAGATGAAAGATCAATTGGAAGTCTCTCTGACAAAATTCATGGGAAGTTTTCGTAGTCCGACGTTCCAGACCTATATTATGATATAGACAGTTTCGAACGTCGGACTACGAAAACTTCTCATCAATTTTGTCGGAGAGGACTTTCAATTGATTTTTTACTCTTTCGTTAAACTCTTATGCAAGAATAAGACTCCTACTTATCTACAACGTAATTCCTGTCATTAGATATGTTCTACCTGTTAGATTACTCTTATGTAGTAGAGACGTCAGCCTAAATCTTAGAAAGCGATTACTAAAATGTTATGTATTTTCTGTTATTTTGTATGGTGTGGAGACATGGACTCAGTAAACAATGCCACAATAGATTGGAAGCATTTGAGATATAGACGTATCGAAGAATGCTGAGAATCTCCTGGAGAGACAGAATAACCAATGAGGAAGTACTAAAGAGAATACAGAACAGCATGGAGATACTGGATTCCATCAAAATAAGAAAACTTCAATACTTAAGTCATATAACACGTGGTGACAGATATGAACCCCTAAAATTAATTATGCAGGAAAAGATTCAAGGAAGGCGCAGCATAGGTAGGAGAAAAATGTCCTGGCTGAGAAATCTCAGAGAATGGTTTGGATGCTCAGCTCAACTGAACTCTTTCGGGCTGTAGTGTCAAAAGTGAGAATAGCAATGATGATTTCCAACCTTCGTCGCGGAGATGGCACGTAAAGGAGAAGACCTATTAGATTGGTTAAAATGCCCAACATTTTTGTCAGACAAACATTTTTTCATATATTATATAACGTTGGCTATTGAATAAACTTAAAAACAGCCTACTAGTTTTCACAATCATAAACTTATCAGGATGACACCTTTATCATGTTCCACAATTAAAAATTCCCCTGTTCCAGTATTCCCATACATAAAAGTTTGTACGACTCGACACCGTTAAGCTAGGAACAAATTTTCAGCTTGCTATTAATCAACTTTTTTTGGTACGCGGGATCCAGGACTATATCGACTTGCAAATTTGTTCATTGTGTTCGTGATGACGTCAAGAAAAATCTAAAATAGAAAAATGGGTGGAAATGCATAATTGCATTTAAAGTGCATAAAATTCATCCAAAAGTGCATGCAATATTTAGAGTAATATCGAATTTTATGAAAACATGTCAAAATGAGTACATAAAGACTCAGGATTTGAATACTGTTTGTGGGGTCAACGACCCGCGGAGCACCCGGTGCTCAGGGTTATTTAAGGCACGTCATCTTCTGGATAATCTAGGGTTTTGGGCACTAAATTCATGCAAACAGATTATTCAGGAGCATTTAGGGTTGCTGAATAAGAAAGTAATATCAGAGATAACCCCCGGAGTAGCTGGTGCTCATGGTACAGCTAAAGCACGTCAGTTTCTGGAGTTTCGAGGGTTTTCAGTATTAAATTCATGTAAACAGTTTACTCGGGAGTTCTTGGGATTGCTACATACGAATATGACATCAAAACCGACCTTCGGAGAACCTAGTACCGAGCGTGACTCTTACGCAAATCATTGAGGCAAATATATCTGGAGTGTCTGTAACACCAGAACGAACAATACCAGAACTTTGGTATTGTTCGACATTACCATCGACTCCAAGAGAAACCTATAAGTGCCAAGACTCTAACGATAGACAGTGAGGCGGAGTCTGAAAAACAAAAAGATTTCAAGAAAGACATATCAGGTCCTTAATAAATGTTACACCTGGCATCTAAAGATGCAGTACTTGTCAACAACTGTACTAGTGTTCAATAAGTTTTGCCGTTCGATAAGAAAAACACAATTTTATGGTTTAAAATACACTTTGTTATTCATTACACACTTTCTTCACATTAATACACTTGTTTCAACGAGATTTCAATTTATAAATATCATCCCTTAAGTGAGGATCTGGAAGGGTCTGGAAGGGCTGTAAAATACGGTTCCATGGCTGTTATGACCTCATCATTTTATAAGAAACGCTTTCCACGTATGAATTTTTTTAAGTATTAAAAAGGATGGAAGTCGCTAGGGACCAAATCTGATAGAATAGAATAATATAATAGAAATATGCTTTATTGTCATGAAAAATTTAACAATTTTATAGACAAAGCTTTTACTAAAATTATACAAATCGTCAATAAGTGAAATAAAAATCAGTAACAGAATAGAATAGAATAGAAATAGAAATATGCTTTATTGTCATGAAAAATTGTACAATTTTATCGACAAAGCTTATAAAAAGTCATGAAAACAAAACAATAACAATCCAATTTAGTAAAATTACATAAATCGTCAATATATTTACAATAATAACAAGAATAATGAAGTTAAACAGAAGTAATCAATTGCAAAATTTAAGTAAATTGCAAATGCATAGTCTACCTAGTAATTAATAATTCTAAAAGTTAAGCTGCTGCATATGACACCCAAATATAGAAAAAAAAATGATAATAAAAATACTGCTTGTGCAAAGGGTACTGTAATTTCTTAGTTATTGATTAAGAAAATCTTCTACTGAATAATATGGTCTTTCAGATAGGTAGGCTTTTGTCAGTTTACGGAATTTGGGGAAAGATGCTGCAGATTTAAGTTGTAGAGGGAGATATTTGTAAAGTTTTTTTGCGGAATATAATATAGATTTCTTTACTAACTCAGAGGACGGGGTCGGCATATAGACGTCAAACGTAGAATTTCTCGTGAAGTAGTCATGATTAAGTCTTGGTGGAAAGACATGTAGATGTTTACGAATTAAGCAAACAGTTTCTAAAATATACAAAGATGGAAGGGTTAAAATTCTGTGATCTTTGAAGTAACTTCTGCAATGTGTTGTTCTTCTGAGGCCAAAGAGATATCTAATTGCTCTTTTTTGTAATTTGAAAATAACATCGAATTGGGCAGCTGTACCAGAACCCCAAAAAGGAAGACCATAACGAAGATGTGACTCGAACAAAGAAAAATATGTTATTTTGAAAGATGCTAAATTAAGCTCATTCGAAACAGATCTTATAGCATAGTTTCTTCCTTAACAAATCGATATGGTGAGACCATTTGAGGTTGCTGTCTAAAAAAATACCAAGAAATTTTACAGAATCAACGGTACTGATCTGGCTGTTATTAAGAGGTAAGGGTTGAAGGACTGCTTTATAAGACAATGCTACTGTTTTATCTACGTTAAACGAGAGTAAATTAGAGTCAGACCAGGTTTTTATTGTAAGTAGATCAGAAGTTATAGTAGCATGAAGAGTTGCAATATTTGAGTTGCTCCAAGTGATACTGGTATCATCAGCAAAAAGAAAGATTTTTCCATCGATTTTTAAACTAGTGATGTCATTAATAAAGATAAGGAAAAGTAGAGGACCCAATACTGAACCTTGAGGTACCCCGCATACAATGTTTTTGAGACTAGAGTCTGTATCATTTGCTCTAACCAGTTGTTTCCTATCATCCAAGTAAGATTGGAACCAGTCTAAAGAAATACCTCGAATTCCGTAGAAATTTAGTTTTCTTATCAAAATGTTATGATTTACACAATCAAAAGCTTTGGCGTAGTCACAAAAAACGGTGGCAGTGTGAAGATTATTGTTCAGTGCTTGATAAACCTCATGTAGTACAGAAAAGATGGCATCAGTGGTGCATTTATTATTTAAAAAGCCGAATTGATTTTGTGATAAAATCTTGTTTTCAACTAGAAAGGACATAAGTCGGGCTTTTATGAGTCTCTCAATAATTTTGGAGAGTACCGGTAGTAGTGCAATAGGTCTATAATTGCAGGTATTAGATATTTCACCACCCTTATGAAGAGAAATAATGATGGCTGTCTTCAGGCACTCTGGAAATTTACCTTTCTCAAAGGAATCATTAATTAGTGAGATGAGGACTTCTAACACATTTTCTGGGAGATTACAAAAAAATTTTATCGATAGATCTACATACGATCGATAGATCGATATTGATAGATCGATAGATCTACGTACTACAAGAGGATTTGCTTTTGATGCTATTTATTGTTTGGATTAGTTCAGATTTATCGACTAGTTTTATAAAGAATGAATTCGAGACCTTTCTTGAATTAGGGAGATAGGCAATGGGACCTTGTTGTGGCAAAATAGTTGATGTAATATTTTTACTCACATTAACAAAGTATTCATTTAGATTTTCAGGGTCTGGAAGGGAATTGTTTGATGAATACGGTAAGTGCTCCAACAAATCTAATTCTAATTCATGGATTTTAGCCGTTTCTAAAATGCTCATATGACACGGTACATTTTTCAAAAGGAATTTTCGTTTGCGAACCGGGTATTTTTGTTATTTTAGAATTTATAGTTTTACCAGTTTGCAAGTAATCCACAAACTAAATTCCTCCCGAATCCCAGAAAACTTATCTTAACACCTTCTTGGCCGATTTCTGGACACGAACTCGATTCGATCCGAAGAAGTTGGTTCACACCACTCCTTAGCCTCTTGTTTTGATCCGGGATCATAATGATAGATCCAAGTATCATACATAGTGATGAATCGATGCACAAAATCTACTACTTCATCTCGAAAACACTTTAGATTGTGCTGAGAAAGTCGCATTCGAATGTGTTTTGTTTCTTTGTTAGAAAATACAACATCCATTTTGAACACAGCTTTCTGAAACCAAATACTTTAGTCAAAATATTGCTTGGACTACTCAATACGATGCCAAGAGTTTGTACTAAATATCTTTCAGTCACGCGACGATTTTTCAATACCAATTCCTGAATTTACTACGATTTCTGGTGTTGCTATTTTTGGATGTTTTTGACATGGATCACCTTCCAGTCTTGGACGATCACGTTCAAATTTAGTAAGCCATCTTTCTACTGCCTTTATTGAAGACGAAGAGTTATTATGCACTTTTAGCATTCGGTCGTGAATTTTCTTTGATTCTAAACATCCCAAAAATAAAAATTTAATCACTGCACGATACTTGATTGTAAAAAAATACTGTGACACATCGATACTAAATGGCTTGTAAAGAAAAAATGTATTGACAGATTAAAATGAAACTTTCAACACGTTCGTATAAAGAGTGTACCAATACAACAAAATAAAATTAGGATAATAGCAATGCCGTCTCTTATCGAACCGCAAACTTTAGTGGAGTGCAATTAGAACGAAAACATGCATTGTTTCGGAATAATTCAAACAAGCTTATATTTTTCTAAAACTTTTTTTGTTAGTTTATATACATGTTAAAGTAAAAAGCTCTACTCACAGATTTGGCCGCTAATTGTTTATTAATTGTTTAAACAATAACAATTGTTTTGTATAAATAATTTTAAAAATATGGCTGAATTCATCATTTTACTCTGATCAAATATGTTTCTAATTTGTTTTTGATTATACTGAATCCGAATATTGTATTACAATTTAAACATTCTTATACAGAAGCTCGTATACAGTATGTTTGCGTAGCTAGGGACCACATGGAAAACTTTTTTATTATCAATTTCTCGAAAAAAAAAAATTTTTCTTCATAAAATGCTCTGGATAGTCAAAAATCTAAAACTCAGCCATCAGATATCCAATTTTATCAATTTTATACGAGTTATGTCAAAAATATGAATTCCGTTAAAGAGTAAAGTAATTTTATATTCCAGAATATCAAAAAATGTTGTTAGTAAAAGTTGTTTGAAATTAAAAACTGTGTTTTAATATACAATTACATCATTCCATCAAAAAAAATTAAATTTTTTCTTAAATTACGGATACCAATCATCATTTTATTACAAGTGTAAAAGTGTAAAAAAAGTTATTCTTCATAAAATGCTCTACCTGGTCTAAAATCTAAGATAGGACCATCAGATATCAAACTTTTTCAATTTTATACGAGGTATGTAAAAAATATGAATTTTTCTTAAGATTCAAGTGCCTTTATTATTCACAATATTTTAATTCGACGGATGTAATTGAACACTGTAACATATTTTTTAATTAGACACAACTTTTCTTAATAACAATTTTTGATATTGTGAAATATAAAGGTACTTTACACTTGAGCGAAATTCATATTTTTTGACATACCTCGTATAAAATTAATAAAATTTGATATTCGATAGTTCCATCTTAGATTATATACGTTGCAGAGTAATTATGGCATTTATCGGACTACTACTTCTTGCAGGAACTAAAAAGCAAAACCATACACATTTTCTTGAATTGTGGACTAAAGACGGAACCGGCTCAGAAATATTTAGAGCGTGCATGAGTGCTGATCGATTTTTATTTTTGCTTGCTGCTCTAAGATTTTATGACAAAAATGGTAGAGGGATACGCAAGGAAACTGATAAGCTTGCTGCTATTCGAGTTACACTGGATTGTTTTGTGGAGAACTGCAACAATAACTACTGTTTAGGATAAGAAGTAACAATTGACGAAATGTTAATACCTTTCAGAGGTAGATGCAGTTTTATTCAATATACCTATCCCGTCCAAGCCTGCAAAGTATGGGTTAAAAGTATTTGTATTGTGTGATGCCCAGACATTTTATGTTACAAATTTAGAGGTGTATTGTGGTAATCAGCCACAAGGACCTTACAACAAATCAAATAAACCTGCTGATGTTGTACATCGTTTTTACTTCAAGACTGGAAAGGGAAAAACCGGAACTTGACATGTGATAATTGGTAAACAAGTTACTCATTGGCCAATGATCTTTTGAAAGATAAAGTTGGCACTTTATCTTTCAAACAAATTTGACAAAATAAGCAATGGTTGGCACACTAAAGAAAAATAAACGGGAGCTGCCGTTGGAGTTCCTACCACATAAAGAAAGAGAAGTTGGATCGTCCCTTTTCGGATTTCAAAAAGAGGTAACTATAGTGTCATAAAATATGTCCCTGCAAAAAAATAAAGCTATACCTTTGATATCAACCATGCATAATGATTCTGCAGTAGATCCGGAGAAAAAAAGCCAAATATAATTTTAGATTATAATTCTCACAAAGGAGGTGTCGACACAGTAGATAAAATGTGCGGTACATACTCGGTATCAAGGAGAACGCAAAGATGGCCGATGGTTATATTTTTCAGCTCCTAAACATCGCAGGAATTAACAGCCAAATCCTGTATAATGCTGCAAATATAAACAATCCTCAAAAATATAGAAGGATATTTTTAAATGAATTATCTTTTTCTTTGTTGAGACCACACCTTTCAGAACGAGCTGAAATACAGAGTTTGCCCTTAGATTTAAAACTATTCCTGAAGAAATATAAAGCTACTGTAGTGGAACAAGAAGAAGAAGAACCACCAGCAAAAATACAAGGAAGGTGCTATTGCTGCGAAAGGCGTAAAAATAGAGTGACAACCATTTCGTGTCAGACATGCAGGAGAATGGTTTGCAAAGAACATTCCACCATTATTTGTCCTGAGTGTATTAACTCAAATAACCAGGAAGAAGACGAAAGTGAATAAAGACTCGTATGTGTTTATTTTTCTACCTAGTTAAAAATTTAAAAATTTTCGCATATATTTTTAGGTTGGTGTTTCAATATGTAATAAACTACTGTTTTCTTTTTTTCTCACTGGTTTACCATTTTGAATTATTTTTTAGTTTTATTTTTTATTATATAATAACTAATTATTCATTAAACACAAGTTGTGCAATTTAATATAGTTCTAATTATTAGAGAAATTTTGTTTCTCTAGCTATTTGTAACTGGTGTATAGTATGGTGTATAATTGTAATAAATCTGTTCAATCTTGAGTAATACCATCTTAAAGTGGTGGTAATTATGTAAAACTACGAAGTTTTCAAAAATTACATTTTTTGAGACGTCATATCATGTGAATTTAATTTTTGAGATTTTTTTTAATGAAACATCGTTTAGTAAGATATTTGAAAGGTAAGTTTTGCAAAATTGAGAGTTTTATAAGAAAAATTGTATTAGTTACACATTTTTAAATCATTTTTAAACAAAATTCACGTAAGTCTCACTTTCCGCCCACACCGTACTTATGCCCATATATTTTATTTCTTTTAATTATAACCATAAGATAGCTTAATTATTTTTCTTTCATGTCCAGTTTGTAAAATATCATTTGAGCCATTAGTTAAAGAATTACATTAAAATAACTCAACCGTGCACTTCACAGAACGCTAGTTTACAGTGCGCCAATGTTTGTGAGAAGGGTGACTTTGGCGTTATAAATAAAAAATTATAGAAGCTACAGATTTAATTTTAGAAAAATCTTTATCTAAGGTTTTTCTTGTAAAATTTTCTGAATTTTTGAATGGTCAAATCAGTTTTTTTCTATAGTTTATATTTTCGGAGTTACTTAAAAAAACATCTAATTTCGCAGTTCCTTTGTTTAATAAAAAATGAAGCACCCACTTCTCGAGTAGAACTTTTTGATATATTGTTTATTAAATATTTCTTAATCAAATTACACAAAGTTCTATCTTGTTTAATTTTTGCCGAAGTGAAAATCTATATGCACTCCCCTATTATTGAATAGCTGTATATTATTTGACTTAAACCCTTATTAGACATTCGGTATTAGCTTTCGTTCCATTCAAGAATTCTGTTGGCTCCTTCGATACCCCTTTGCATGGATATATTTCAATTAAAATTGAATTTGAATATCTATTAATATTAATTATGTTATAATAAATTGGTTCCTTTTGATATTTTATATTAGGATATAAACAATAAAAATGTATAAACATTTTCAATTTCGTTGCAACTCGAAAATGCAGCAGCATTATATTCTAGTTGAATCAGAGAGTGCAGCAAGAGTCTATACCGGTTTCGGGGCTTTTTTGCCCTTTATCAGTAGACTCTTCTCTCTGACTCAACTAGGATACTACGACGCTTGCCGTCCCGGATTGCAACGAATGAAACGGCTGGGGTTTTGTAGCGACATCTGCTAAGAAACAAACTAAGCTTTCAATCTAATAATGCATAAAACGACAATAAATATCATTTTAAATACAATTTAAAACATTGGGAACCTTCTCTGGTAACAACCTCCGAGGCTTTTAAAAATTATAAGCCATGCGGGTGCCAAGACTATCAGAAGATGAGGAAATTTTAAAATTTGTAATTCACGTCCCATCTGCTCAGCATGGTAAAGCTCCAACGAGAAGGTTTTCTACCTACTCCAGAAAGAGTAAATAAATTGAATATTAAAAATGTAGAAATATTTTCAATTCCGCTGCAACCCGAAAATGCAACAGCATTATATTCTAGTTCAATCAGGGAGTGCAGCAAGGGTCTATACGGGTTTCGGGGCTATTTTGCCCTTCATCAGTAGACACATATGCTCATCTCTCTGACTGAACTAGGATACTCCGACGCGTGTTATCCCGGACTGCAACGAACGAAAAGGCTGGTGTGCCGTAGCGACATCTACTAAGAAACAAACTATGTCTTTAATCTTATAATACATAAAACGACAATAAATATCATTCTACACACCACCAGATTAAAAAAAAATGTAATTCACGTCCCATCTGCTCAGCCTGGTAAAGCTCCAACGAGAAGGTTTCCTAAGTACCTACTCCAAAACGAGTAAATAAATTAAACATTAAAAATGTATTAACACTTTCAATTTCATATTAGGATATATTTGTCTTCCTCCACCACTGCCTCAAGTTGTATTTGTTTACATCTTCCGCTTTTATTCGACCGCAGTAGGTGTCGACAGATACTGCTGTTAAAAATAGAAATCGAGTGAAAAGTTTCGAGGTTCTCCAAAATTAATCTGACACCAAGATAATATTCTAGGTTAATCACAGAGGTAATTATGAATTAAAATGAGTCATCCAAGAGACGGCCTAATTGCAGGCGCAGATTGATACGGAGCTCCAATTGCGCGTTTTGGCTTTAACTTGTTAGGACTGTGCTGTCAAATTACATGACGCAATTACATGACACTTGCATAAAATTTTAAATTCGAAAAAAAGATGCTATAAATCACAACAAGACATAATTTAAAATACGTACCTATCAAAGAAACAAAAAGTTGTTTCGTCTTTAGTTTTGCCCCTAATGACGATCAAAATCGAGGGACAATTTTATTGAAGTTATTGTCATCTTAAGTCGACTTTACACTACATGATTTATCATGTGATTTGTCATATGATTTTTCCCATGACGAGCCGCATGACAATGCTTATGACAAAACGAGCCGTATAAACAATGCAAAATCATATGACAAATCACACAGTGTAAACATGTAAATTTCACTCCATGACCAAATCATATGACAAATCACATGATAAATCATGTAATGTAAAGTCGACTTTAGACTTAGGCAAATATGCAGATTGCATATCATGCATATTATGCATAAAAAAGGCAAAAATATCAAATTCTGCATATTTTTATAAAAGTGTGCATAAAATGCATATGTTTGAAATTTTGGTAGTAACTATATCTATATTTTTATACTCAAACTTACAAATAGCTTGTAAACCCAATATTTAATTTTGTTCTATAAGTATAATCCCTTAATATTTAAATTTTTGGTATCGGAGTGTACCTAACTAATAAAAGAGAGCGGTATATTTTTGTCACCTTTTTGCTTGAATAGAAGGGTTCCAAATGCAGTTTCTACAGTAGGTAAAAATTTTTATTTTAAGGGTCAATTTCGCTCTTGTAAAATGAAAGCCTCTAAGACGTTTTTTTGTAATTTGTGAATAATTATTGTACTTTGGAAAGGCCGAAAATAAACTGCGTTTCAACTTGGATAAAATCTTCTGTCAAAGAGCTAACTGTGGATATGGATAAAGAGTTTATTGCTCATTTTGTGACAAAAAATAAATACATGTTATGTATCTACGTATTATTTGTTTTTTTATTTTAAATATTTACACGGTGGTACAAACAAAGATTTTAAAAATTGGAAATATATTTTGATAAAATTTCCACTAGGAAATTAGTATGGTATAGTTAGACCCAAACCCAGACATCCAATGTGAAAGTTATCCTCCTACACCAAATTGTTCTATATGGTCCACATAATGTTCAGAAAAAAGTCACACCATTTTGAGCGTCGGGTTTGGGGGGGAGAGGGGGGAGAAATCTGCAAATTCGTAGTTTTTTACGTTTTTCGTCAGTATTTCTAAAACTAAGCGGTTTAGCATGAACAATCCTCTATACAAAATTGTTCTACATTAAATTTGAAATAAAAAAGGCCCTATGCATAACCCTTCTAAAATGAACGGTTCCAAAGTTACGGAGGTAGTATAGTATAATTGGTCCAAAAAAAGGCCTAACCCAGACATCCAAAGTAAAAGTTTTCCTTCAACACCAAATTGTTCTATATGGTCCACATATTGTTCAGTAAAAAGTTACACCATTTTGACCGTCCGGTGGGGGGGAGGGGAGATGGGGGAGAAGTCGGTAAATTAGTAGTTTTTTTACGTTTTTCGTCAATATTTCTAAAACTATACTTTAGCGCAAGGAATGTTCTATAGAAAAATGTTCTACATAAAATTTAAAACAAAAAAGGTTCTATACATAATTGTTATAAAATCAACGGTTCCAGAGTTACGGAGGGTGAAAAGTTGAGGTTTTCGTTACTTTTTATATTTACCGATTTCTCCCTCCTCTCTCCCCCCCAAACCCGACGCTCAAAATGGTGTGACTTTTTCCTGGACATTGTGTGGACCATATAGAACAATTTGGTGTTGTAGGACAACTTTCACTTTGGATGTCTGGGTTATGCCATCTTTTGGATCAACTATACTATACTAAATGAAATTCTTGTAGCTGGCGGTATACCATGAATCACAAAAAATGGTTAAATTTGTTTGTAAAAGGTATATAGATACTTATAAAATCCCTAAAAAGGGCTACATCAAAATAAACGTTTTCGGAATTACAATTCCATCATCAGGTTTTATTTCAGGTGAGCATGCCTGAGCCACCAAGATATTAGAGATAAACCCCTTTAAATGTTTTAAGTTTATAAAAAAATGTACATAATGTAAATTAATAGGATAGGTATTTAAAACTTTTCTGGATTTAACTTTAGGCAACATATAACTTTGCCCCATGTGGGTTGCAGTGTCTAGAGAATAGAACCTCTATTGACGGACTTTGAGTGGCAACACTTGCCGCTGTTTTATTTTACTATTACACTATTTTATCCAAACTTGATACATGTTACATGTATAGCGTATGGAATAAATAGAGTTGCAGAGGAAACAAGAAAAACTTTTTGACTAGTTAACAATGTGATAACAAGCATCAAAAAGGTATTCCTGAAATCGCCCGTAAGAATACAATACTATAGATATATGCTTCCTGTTGTTCCACTGCCACCGCAACCCATTTTATCACGATGGGAAACATGGTTGGAAGTTGGATGCAGCTAATTTCTATGCTGATCATTTATTTATTTAAAAAAATTAATTAACTTTTTAACGGATGATAGTTGCCAATCTATATTGGAAGCTAAGCAAGCATCCCAAAATAACATTCTTTAACAGCAACTGCCATTCATAAAATCAAACTATAATTTTGTTCAGAAAACGACTAGAATTCTCCACAAATATCATTGTTAGATAGTACATTTTTAATAAAAGAATTAGTGTCAAGAAATAGTGTGTCAAAACGTTAAAAGGTAATATTGGAATGGATATTTTCCAATAGCATTTGAGAATTTATTTTTAACACAATTCGAAATAATATTATTTATTTGTTAAATTACTTAAATATTTAATTACATAAACTTAGTTTGTAACATACATACATCCATGATAATTAATATAACATGTGAAGATATAAATATTTTTGTAAATAAAAAAATATTGTCAGTATTTTTTATGACATGCATATTTTCAAGATAAATATGCATATTTTTACGTAAGTTACTGCATATTTATGCGCATATTTTTTACCTTTTTATTTGCATATTTGCCTAAGTCAAATCATTATCATCATTCAACCTGGATCTATCCACTTCTGGATATAGGTCTCCCTCAGTCTTCTTCATGTAGGTATTTCTGTTTTGTGCTGTTTGCATATCGATCCGCTTTTTTATTTTTGTCGATCCGTTTTATATCATTAGAACATCTATTGTCTTGGTCTTCAGTGTATTATTCGTTGTTTCAATTTCTATGTCATGAAAGAAGTTTGTAATCGATTTTTAACTCATGTAAATCAAAGACAATGTTTTACACACATTTGAAAATATATGGAAAACAAAATATTTCAAAAAATTGCGTGCTCAAGGATGGTGGCTATATTTCTTACCTTACCTGTTTCTGCTCCTGAACACTACACTTTCACTGATCACTTTTATACTGCGCCTTCTCACACAATAACAAATAAGCGAGGCAATTCTAAATATTCATTAGCGGTTACACATGAATCGAAAATTTTACATGACATATTAATAAAACTAGCAGCGCCATATTTTGGGAAAAGTGAGAACTAATTTTACCATATAAAATTTAAAATGGCTTAAAATTACAAATAAAACTCAATGCATCCATGTAAAAGTTGCTGAATATTGCACTGTCAAAGAGTTCTGAGCTATTCTGAAAATTTTAGATTTTTAGCTAGTCGGAAAGTATGTTTAAAATCGATTAGCTACAAGATTTTCCCGGAGAAAGCCATAAAGTGACAAAGATAGAGACGAAGTACAGGCGAAGTATATAAAAGCATGGTAAAATAACACACTTAAAAATAACAAAAAATAATACCTTTTTACTGCAGTGTATTACCGAAAAATATCCAGAACAAGCGTCTACAAAACTACATAATTCGTTAATTTTTATATTTTAAAAGACAAACTTTTTGCATCTGGTAACTCCAGTTTATATTTTTTTATTTTTACCATTTCCATATTACTTAACAAATAGTACCACATCTATGTTAAGGAATTTCTAGCATTAATATTTTATGTTTAGTAAAATAGTTTGAATTTCCTGAACTTTTTTTAATATTATGTATATTTCACAAAAATAAGTTAAAAACCCTTAATAAAATACACCGTACAAATCCTTGGATTTCCTGCATTAGCTAGGCTTAAAAGTTGAGCTTAACTCGACTCGTAACTTTTAATCCAAAGTATATTTATTCACCCCTTCGTATTTGACATCGTAAGCTATAATACCCGTCACTGAAATTATCCAATGAGCACTACAATACCAACCCTTTTCCCAAAATTAGATTTCAGCAAACTAGCAAATTTAATAATACTGTGCCTGATAATATATTAAACAAAGTATAATACCTGGTTGCATTTGTCGACTTTTTATTTTTTTTTTCATAATTTTTACACATGCTTATTATGCATAATATCATATAAAATAGTGAGAAAACACCTTCTAAACATTAAAAATACTGCGGCAGTATTAAGAGCACACAGTAGCGATCAACAGGTAGCAACAAACGCGTTCCAAGATTGCGGCTGTAATTTTGAATATTTTGTCGAGATATTTGGCACACATAGAGAACCCAACTTCAGAAAAATGTTAGTATGTGGAAATTACTCTATAACTAAATAAAATATTACAAAAAGGAGCCTGTACCGCCATTAAGAAAGACAAAAAAATAAACTTTCTTCAAATACACTTTTTTATCCTGTGCCTAGATTTTGTGTGACATTGGAACTACTAAAAATCGATTTTTTTATAACAAGAAATCGAACGTCACTGATGTGGCAACATTTCGCGCCTATATGTATAAAATAGTTATTTATGAAACAGTTTCGTGAAGTATCGTGAGCACGAGCGACAACGGAGTGAGTGCTATAAATCGCGTAAGTTCGCAAAAAGTACTTCACGCACAGTTTCATACAATATTTTATCTACGATAAACAAATAAAAAAAGCTGTAACTCTTCGTCACTGGAATTCATTTCTATTTTACAATTTTTAGAACTTTGACATTTAAAAATTCTAACTACTTTCAAACGACAAAACTGTCAAAACTTTTGTTTTAATTCATTGCTCATATTGTCATCACCATGACAACGCAAAAGTTAAGGATTGTCACCATGACAACTCGAAAGTTACAAACAGTGCGAAAAAGTAAATCCCATTTAAAATACATTGTTACTTCACGCACACTTTAAATCCTTCACGCACTGCTATATAATAGACAGTTTTCACAAACTAAAAACTTATACATAATATGACATAGAGTAGATAAATTATTTGATCTACTCTATGTCATATTATGTATAAATTTTTAGTTTGTGAAAACTGCCATTATAGATAGCAGTGCGTGAAGGGTTTAAAGTGTGCGTGAAGTAACAATGTATTTTAAAAGTAACAATGTATTTTAAATGGGATTTATTTTTCGCACTGTTTTTGACACACTTTCATATAATCAAATATTCTTAACGTTCGCGTTGTCATAGTGATGGCATAATGAGCAATAAATTACAACAAAAATTTTGACAGTTTTGTGGTGTAAAAAAAATTATAATTTTTAAATGTCAAAGTTCTAAAAATTCGTCTAAAAAATCGTCCATTGACGAAGAGTTACAGTTTTTTTATTTGTTTATTATAGATAAAACATTGTATGAAACTGTGCATGAAGTAATTTTTGCGAACTTACGCGATGTATAGCACCCCCTCCGTTGTCGCTCGTGCTCTAAACATCGCGTGCGTTCGCACAAAGCATACTTCACGAACGGTTTCATAAACAACTAGTTTCTTATAGTATAAACGTCACTGTCAGTGTCGAATTACCGACGAACTGTTGCCTCACTTTTGAAAGTTCGCAGAAATTTTGCAATCTTGGACCGCGTTTGTTGCTATTTGTTGATCGCTACTGTTTGCTCCTAAATCGTCACCCTGATCAGTTCCCATTAGGTGCATTTGAGTGTAATTTTAAGTAATGTGACTTAAAAATGACGTTTGTTATTAGCAATCCGTCCAAATAATCAGCGTGTGGCCATAGGGCTTTTCAGCGATTCTCATTTGCTTCGAGCTTCGAGATAATATTATTATACATGGATTATACGACATACGACAGAAGCTAGAAGCAAATGAGAATCGTTGAAAAGCCCTATTCAATTTTAGTGTAATGAAGGTTTGCAATCTTTGCTAATTTATACGCGAATGCAAATATTGTAAGGAATCGCATGTTTTTTTTGTATCCAACTGTCAAGGAATGCTGTCGAAAATTTAAGAATGGAAAACAGACAGGAATGTGGTATGTTTGAAAGACTTGATTAGAGAAACACGTCGAATTTCAATGAGATCATTTTTCAGAAAATATACCGAATTTACACTCAGTCCTGTTGGACAGGGAATTGGGCAGGGAAGTGGGCAGCTCACTCGCGCTTCCGCTGCTCATGCTACTGCCATTGCACGGCGCTCCCCAAAAAGTCGGTTTTGAGACGGAAGTCAAAGGAGAGGCAACGCGAAAGCGAGTGAGTATTAGTCATGAGGACATTACCGATATTTTTGAGGACTGGTGTGAACACTTCACCCGCATCGGTATCGTATTTCGGACAATATTTCCGACAGCGGCATTAGCAGTGGCAAAGGCTGAGTATAAATCCGGCATAGTTTGAGTATCCGCTGAGCTCGTAGGTAGAGGGGATAAGTTCGCTAGCGTCAGTAGTGACAAATCAGTTTACTTAAAGTGAAACATACTTTCGTTTTAAACACTGATATTTGTTTTTTAACATTATTAGTATAATTATTCCAATAATCTCACAGCCATATACACGATTATTGTGAAAGTATCGGACGCAAGAAAGAAGGAAACTAATATTTCATCAATAAGACGTCAAAATGATAAGCAAAATCTTAAAAATATAATCATAATAAATCATAAATTTTGTACTTACTGATATTAACCATCGAAAACAATTTAATTACTTCATCGCGGTGTAAATATTTCACGATAAAAATTAAATAATAAGTTTTAAAATTTCCAGCAGAAGATGCATTAGTAATCCGCTAGTTGGCGATTCCAGCGAAGCTCAGCGAATATAATGTATCTGTTAGATTTCAAGTATGTAGAGGACCAATTTGCGGCAGTGACCACTATCTCCTACGTTCAGATATTTCATTTCCACCGAAAATAGAAAAAGAAACGCAGCAAGGTAATAATTCAAATGAACAGCTCCAAGAAGTACGATACAATTTGAATAGTTTACACCAAGAAAGTGTTAAAAACCTATATAAACGTAGACTGGAAGAAAATCTAATTGAAACGGAAGAGAATACCAGAAATGTGAATCAGTCATACGAAAACATCAAAGAATGTATACACGCCGCTGCCTTAGAAGCACTAGGGCGATATGAAAAAACCGTACATCGAAAACCGTATTGGTGGGATCAAGATATTTCGCAGGAAATAACAAAGAAAAGAGAATCGTATCAAAAATATCTGAACAGAAAAAACGTGGAAGACAGAATACATTATAAAAGAATACAAGCGAGGGTCAGGAGAAAAATATGTCAAAAGAAAAACGAACTCTGGACAAAAAAGTGTACCATGCTAAATACATACATAGGTGGAAGCCAAAGTTCAGAAAGTTGGAAACTATTAAAAAATTTAAGAAACGACAGAAAAAAAGACATTATTCAGTCCATATCACCACAAACTTGGGAAAGATACTTTGAAGATTTACTAACAGAGACAAGAGAGCCCTTCAAACAGATACAATCCAACGATATACAAAGCGTCAGGTTGATAGGATCACCAATCAGAGTAAATGAGAGAGAAGTCGAAACCATATGTAAACAGTTGAAGAATGGGAAATCACCTTGGCACAATAAGCCCATGAGGCTGCAGTGCCATCGGAGACATATGTCAGACGACCTCCAAAAAAAAAAAAAATGGGAAATCACCGGGCCCAGGAAATATAGCTCCGGAACTCATCAAATATGGACCTAAAGTTTTAATTAAGCGGCTAAGACAACTTTTCCGGCAATGCTTGAATAACCATGAAATACCTAAAGAATGGAAAGAGTCACATCTGAGCACTATCCACAAAAAGGGAGATAAATCAAAACCTGAAAACTATAGAGGAATTGCAGTCACTAGTAGTATCAGCAGAATATATGGAAAACTTATTAAAAATCGAATAGAAGAAGAATACCAAAATATGGAAGCCGAAGAACAGGCTGGTTTTCGCGCAGGTCGATCTACAATAGATCATGTTTTCTCCATTACTCAGATAATTGAAAAGAAAGTTGCTCATGGCCAAGAAGTCCATCTGATGTTTGTAGACCTTAGAAAAGCGTATGATAGTGTCCCGCTGGTTAAATTATGGGAGGCACTGGAGAAAACAAATGTAAATATAGAATTGGTTGAAGCCGTAAAAACGTTGTACTACCAACAAACAACAAGAATTAAAACGGGAAATCTCATAACACCTGGATTCACAGTAACTAAAGGACTAAGGCAAGGATGCTGTATCTCACCAACACTATTCAAAATATACCTCGAAGCAGCACTCAACAAATGGAAGAAAAAATGTACGAATATGGGCATACCACTAACGGACTCAACTTTGTACACGCTGTGCTTTGCGGATGACCAGGTGATCATCGCACAGGACTCTGAAGATCTTAGTTACATGATGCGAAAACTATTAGAAGAGTTTACAGAGTGGGGCCTAGAAGTGAATATGGAAAAAACTGAATACATGAGTATCGGAGGAGATCAACATAGCCTCCGAGTAGAGGAAAATCAAGAAATAAAATTATGTGAAGACTAAAAATACCTGGGAGTAAAGATCACTCAAGACGGAAAATTAGATGCAGCTATTAAGGAACGAAATATACAGGGTAGGAAAGGCATATCCTTACTAAACAGCGTACTGTGGGATAAAAATATTTCTAAGAAGAATAAAAAAAGAATATATAACACTATAATAAAAAGCATCACAACATATGGAGGCGAAGTGTGGCCCATAAAAGACAGAACAGAGAAAATGCTTAGAGTAACAGAAATGGACTTCTGGCGCCGTTCAGCGGGAATATCTAGACGTGACAGAATAACAAACGAGAGAGTCCGAGAAATCATGGGGGTGACACATACTATTGTTGACGACATCAGGACGAAACAACTCAGCTGGTACGGACACGTAAGGAGAATGCCGGAGAATAGAATACCAAGACAAATCCTCGAATGGCAACCAAGAGGAAGGCGCAGACCAGGAAGACCTAGAAGAAGTTGGAGAGAAGGAGTTGATAGAGAAATCAGGGACAGAGAACTCGAGGACGATCTATGGAATGACAGAACGAGATGGAGATTGGAAATCGGAAGACGTCGAAGAACGTTGTAAACCGATATTATATATATATAGATTTTAAGTTGATTATCCAGTTGGAGTTGACTATTCCTAGTTCGAGTCAACTCAAACGGCTGGTTTCAGTAAATGTTGATTATAAATATAAAACGAAGATTTTTATTCAACATATACTAGTAAAAGTAGACTCCAACTAGTTAAAGTATACTATTCCCAATGCCATTTAGTAAAATTTGATTCACACAAACAACCGATTCTAGAAATTAAATGTTACTGGATATTAGGCCAGGAAATGAAGCATTTTGGCTCGAAATTTTTCGTCAAACATGGATCCACTTGAAATTTTCACAAAAGGGAGTGAATAGCCCAAGGATCATTTTATAAATCATGCCGCTCTACGCTAAAACCTTAGGGGTGGTTGCCACCCCATCTCTTGGTCGGGAATTTTTCATTACATACATTGAAAATCGATGGAAAATGTAATTCTGACAAAAACATGTTTCTTACGTTTTCTTCGTAAAACTAATATTTTTCGAGTTATTCTCGGTTGAAAGTAACAGTTTTTTGACGAAAAAATCGACTTTTTTAGAGGGTTTTTCGAGAGTAACTCAGAACATATACATTTAATAAAAAAACTGTAGGTTTAAAAGTTGTATCTTTTAGAAACACGAACAAAATCCTTTTTTTATAATTTTTCTACAACCAATAGAAACTGAGATACATCATGTTACAAGTTAGCTTTTTACGTCAAATGCATAATTTGAAATATTCAAAGCCAAATAACAGAAAAACTTTGCATTTTTCGAGGAAAAGAATATTTTTTCAAGTATATAATTAGACCTTTCAAAAAAAAAAGGTTCTAGCATAAAAATTGAGCGACTTACGATCAAAATACGGTCAGCACCTAGTTTTTTCTACGAAAAAATCAGTGAAAACAACCCCCTAACTACCCACCTAATTGATCTTCGGCCTTCCGTAATTATTTTTAAACAGTGCGCTGGAATAAGTGTTACCCCCCTTAATAACTTATTTATTTCTAGAACATAAGCAAAACGCTCGGACAGGTCGATTTTTAAAATAATCAATGTATATTATAACATCAATGATTCGAACTTTACGCGATTCCTCTTCAGGTGACAGGCAAAACTTTGATTTTTTTAAATGGGAAAGTAGATCATGTGATAGCTCATTGAAAAGCGTTTGAAATACTGATTACAAAAATGTATAATACTTTAATCCTTTTTAAGAGCGTAGGCGCAAAATTTCGATCGAATTGTTTTTAAATGCATTTATTTTTTTCTAATCCTGAGAAAACTAATAAGTATTTTTAAAAAATTTAAACGCATAATAAAAGATTACATTATTATCGAGGGCCGAAAGTCCCTTAAAATAAACAAAAATTTCTTTTGAATGATATATTTGAAATTAAAATTCCGATTAAATTTTATTTTTTTTTGCCCCTGTGAGTTATTAAAATAATCATTATAGAAGTTCTAAGGACTTTTGACCCTCGATAATACTGTAATATTTCATTCTTCGTTTAAATTTTTCAAAAATACTTATTAGTTTTCTCAGGATTCGAAAAAAATAAATACATTTCAAAATAATTCGACCGAAATTTTGCGCCTACGGCCATACGGTATCAAAAAGGATTAAAGTATTATACATTTTTGTAATCAGTCTTTCAAAAGCTTTTAAACGAGGTATCAGATGATGACTTTCCTATTTAAAAAAAATTAAAGTTATCACTGTCACCTGAAGAGGGACCGCGTAAAAATCGAAACAATGATGCTGTAATATACTATGAATATTTTAAAAAATAAGTTAGTAAGGGGGGGGGGTAACACTTATTCCAGCGCACTGTATATGTATAATCAATACACCCAAGAAGTTTGACCTATTTAAAATTTAGAAATATTGGAGTTTAAAGATAAAATTATATACATATAGCTCTAACAAGGGTGGTTTTAAGAGTTGAAATATTATGATTTTATATCCTAAAACATAAAACAATAATTATTATTTAACTAATAAAAACCAAATGTTGACCATATTAAAGTTTAAAGTACTATTTTATACTTTTTCTACAATTAGAGGTAGTTATCACCCTTAAAAAATCAAAAGCGTACAACGGATCAATATAAAAAATGAACTAGAGGGTGAAATGAGCCTAATCCCAAAATTTTTCTACAAATCGATGCTGGACGAAAAAATTGCGAGGTTTTGCCATTTTTCAGCTTTATTTACTGGCCTATATTTGCAAATCATGATAAGTAGTTGAAACGGTCAAAACAAAGAGACGTAGTCATCAAAAAAGCACGTGAGATTATACTCGTATAATCAACATTTACTGAATCGATCCAGGAATAGTCAACTCCAACTAGTAAAAGTTGAATTAAATTTTTCAAATCAACTTTTACTGCTCATTATAGTTGGAGTTGACTCGAACTAGGAATAGTCAACTGTAACTGAGAATCAACTTGAACTGTAACATATCCATAGTATTGTAATCAAACTGTGTTACACACAAACTGGGTTAGAGCCAATTTTCTGCGGAATGGGTTTCTCGCATTTTGTCAGAGGATCAGAAAAGTTTGCGTATGGGTTTTTTTTTCGCTTATCTTTGTTTATATTAAATAACATTTCACGAAATATAAGAAAATCAGTAATGAATTTCTTTTGTCAATAATTGCTAGTGAAGAATCTAGGTGTCTATATTATCTTATGTCAGTTTGCCATCAAGCAATAAGACGAGAACGTCTAGATAAGCTTTCACATGGCGTCATTCTGGGAGACAGAGATGAAGGATATTAAAGTATTCATATTATATTCCTGATTTATCGCCTTGTGATTTTTACATCCTCTTAATATGTTATAATCATTACATGTCCAATCCTTTTTAATATTTGCAACCTAGACCAGGGCGCATCTGTAAAAATATTAGTACATTTGGATGTTGAGAGGTGATTCATATTTTTTTGCAGAAATTGCTTGAAAATAACTCATATAATAATATTTGAGTTATCCTCCCACTCAAAAAGGTCCGGAACATTGTTTAAATAATCAAAATGTCAAAAAATGAAGAAAAAATTCGATTTTTTTCTTGGTTTTTTGATTATAACTTTAAAAGTATTTGTTTTCGAGAAAATTTGCACCAACATAAAAGTTGCGTAATTAAATTTCCTACAATATAGGATTAACTGAAAATTTTAAAAATTGTCAACCTTGTTGCAAAATAGCAATAATTTCGAAAAAACCATAAAACAAAAAGTATTCGCATTTTACGTTTTTCAACCATTTAACATTAATTTTTGGTGCTACGCGCAGGACAGCGGATACGTTCGCTCTGATTGGGTATTCCAATGACCTTTGATAATGATTGATAAATTTTAATTTTTAATACATTTCGAAATAAATAAATAAATAAATTTGTTTATTGTAAAATAAAAACAAATACTCTGTCCTTTGAAATAACACTTTTTTTAGCAAAAACTTTCTTTGTTCATATTTAACTTAGAAAATAAAAGTGTATTATTTTTAAATATATGCAATTCTTTAAACAAATTTTCACAAATAATAATCAAATTAGTTTGATTTTTGTAGAATTAAAATATGAACATACAACAAAATATAGAGTAAGAAAATAATATAATAGATAAATATTGGAAGAAATTTTGGTGGAAATCAACTTGCGTGAATCGAACACCGCTGTCCTGCGCGTAGCACCAAAAATTAATGTTTATTTAAAAAAAAAAATCCTGGCGCCGTGGTAGTTAACCGATTTTAATTTTGCAAATTGCAAATGAAAGGTACAGTATCCTTCTATATGCAAAAAAAAATTAACTTGCTATCTGCTTTATTTTCAGTCATGCAACATTTCGAAAAAACGAAAGCTGAATTGCAAAATTTATTTTGCAAAATCTATTGAACCAATCTTAACTTTACAATCTTGTTTTATCATATCATAGTGTTTTTCTGGGTGAAATATGAAGGTCCTAGGGGTAGCAGAAATGGTTGAAAAATGTAAAATGCAAATACTTGTTTTTTTATGTTTTTTTTCGCAATTATTGCTATTTTGCAACAAGGGTAACAATTAAAAAAAAATTATCCAATCTTATATTGTAGGAACTTTATTTACGTATTTACGCAACTTTTATTTTTGTTCAACTTTTCTCGGAAGTGAATACTTTTAAAGTTATAATCAAAAAACGAAGAAAAAAATCGAATTTTTCCTTTATTTTTTGACATTTTGATTATTTAAACAATCTTCCGGATGTTTTTGAGTGGGAGGATAACTCAATTATTATTATATAGGTTAATTTAAAGCAGTTTCTGCAAAAAAATTAGATCACCTCTCAACGTCCATCTCAAAACCTGGACTAACCGTATGAAAGCGGCTGATACTTGATTTATTAGCCTTTTACTTGTTCGTCGTACCGAACCTTGTTTTTGCCTAAAAATTGTCATATAATAGGCTTTCTAATTCCAAACGTGTCAAATGTAATTGCATTACTGATACTCTAAAACTTTTAAAATTAATGAGTTGTCTGTTCATGATATATTTGGAGCAAATCCACTTTGAACTTCCATAACTTTATGAACTATAGCACATTACTCGTGTCGTCAGACTATTACGTGTTCGTTTGAAATAGGAACTTACTGGATACGAACTCACTTGTTAGTGGGCATAATAAGTTAGTGTTTAATTATAAAATTATAAAATTAATCTTACCTATAACATTTGAAACGTTTACTATTATACATATTTGGACATAGGCCTCCCCAATACTTTTTCATTCTTGTCTGTCTGTCGCTACAATTATTCACCCAGAACCCACGTGTTTCTTGATATCATCTGCTTATCCCATTTATAGTCTTCCTCTGCCTCGTTTATATTCCCAGTCCCACGGTCTCCAATTTATAAGAATTTTGTTACATCGGTCTTCTTTTTGTCTTATATTGTGTCCGGAAAATCTAGAAGTTGCAAAATCCCTAGAAGTTGCAAACCTAAATATAGAGATTTGCCGTACACAATGCATACATACATATTATCTAGAACCCACCTCCATCTATATCTGCCCAACTTCTAAAAATTTCAGATGCACATAATTATGGTGATGCCAAATAACATACTCAAATTAAAAAAGAGCATTCTTGGTATCTGCGTTCCGATTTTGAGCAGTGCATTCATCAAAATAAAAGATACAAAATCGTCAACACGCGAGATATGACATTTTGCATGCTCACCGTAGATATATTTTAGATTTAGAGCTAATTGCCCGAAATGAATAATAGTTCACATTGCAGATTGAACTAAACCAGGTACTTTGTACATTTTACTTAAAAACTTCAAAAACTGGATTTTTTTTACTCATTTGTTCGTCAAATACACGTACCTGTGAACGTATCAAAAATCGATGTATGAATATAAAATACTATCGAAATGATACAGGATATAACAAAAAGATAGGTAATAAAAATGAAATCACATTCTGGGACCAAAAATAGTTCGATTGAACCTAATTTATCTTAGTACAAACGTGCAAACAAAAAAAAATAGTTACAGCTCTTTGAAGTTACAAAATGAAAATTGATTTTTTCCAATATATTGAAAACTATTGGAGATTTTTTATTGAAAATGAACATGTGGCATAATTATGGTGCGAATATTTAAAAAAAAATAATAGTGAAATTTAGGGACCGCATAAAAATAATTATTATTTTGGTACCATTAGTTAGACACAGTGGTTTTAAAACTTATTTCCCTCTTAGTATTTTTTTGATAGGTCAGTTTTTATCGATATATTTTAGACATTTGTAAAACCCACCACATATTTGTAAATATTGTTAAATAACAGTATAGTGACCTAGTACTAATATAAAAATTTATTTATAATTTAATAATATCGAAAAAAAGAATAAGAGGACAAAAATTTTCAAAACTTTAAATATTGGAGGTTTAAGGGAACAAAACCGTTTAAAATTTTTTGGTCCACAAATTTTACTACTTAATATTATTTTAAGATGTTCCTGCCCATATGAAAGCCACATGTCCATTTTCAATATAAAATCTCTGGCAGTTTTCGATATAGGTATTGGAAAAAATCAATTTTCATTTTTTAACTTCAAAAGGCTGTAACTTATTTTATGTGCACATTTGTACTAAGGTAAGTTAGGATCAATGGAACTATTTTTGGTCCCAAAATATGTGATTTAATTTATGACTTACCTTTCTGTTACACCCTGTAGGTATATATAGATGCTTTTTTGTATATTAAGGATAAAAATTAAATGTTTTTACCGTTTTATATCACTTTGTACATGGCGAATAAAGTTCAATAAAGTTTTAGCTAATAATTTACATGGTCTCATTGCATCATATCCTCTAATCATGCTACATGTGGGATTATCAATCTTTTCAATCTGCTTATCCTTTTGTCCAATTTAATTAACACGACCATCACTATTTCCAGAAAACAGCGGATCACAGGGCGGCTTAGTATTTGGCATCTCATTGGCGCAATGTGTGGAAAACGACAGATTGACGAGGGCAGCCGCTGGAACAAGTCCCTTCCGTAGTAGAGGAGAACTTTCTGGTTCCGGTGACGAGCCTTCTAAAATTGGAAGACACGGATCTCGATCAAGCTTTAGCTCGTTAATTGATTCACCACGAAATGATGAAGTAAGTTGATTATTAATTAATAATTAAGATAAATGAAGTTGTAAATAAAATACACGAGGAAAATAAACTTCTTGTAGCTGGCTGTATACCATAAATCACAAAAATTTTTTGTGTAAAAGGTATATATTAAAATACCCTAAATAAGAGTCACAATACAAAACGTTTTCGGATTAAGGAATCCATCATCAGTGTTTAAAAGCCCAAAAATTAAGTATAACCTAATTAATTTAGAGAAAAGTTAAAAATTGACAGAGGTTTTAAAAAAACAATAGGCCATACTTACAAAAATTGCATGCCTGAGCCACCAAAATGTATTGGGTAAAAACCCTTTAATTGTAAATAATATGGTTGTTTTACATATTTATATAAAGATGCCTGGATGTTACCCAGGGCAACACAGGAATCTTCCCACGTGGCTGGAATTTTTTTTTGAGAAAACCTCACATATTGGATTTCAATGGCCAACTGACAACTGAATTTAAAAGCAAACCAAAATGACATTAAGAACTGTCAATGTAACCTAGTTGTATTATTACTTCAGCCACAAGGTTTAAAGGTTATTTTGAATGTTTAAGATAAAAAACAGTATCCAATTTACATATATTAGAATTAAAGATGTTCGAAAAAAAATGGAAAAATTTTTTTCCTTAGAAATAATCCATTAATTAAATATTCAAATAGGAAAATAAAAATAAAATGTTTGCGTTACCAGAAGTTATGCAGTCAACAATACCAATAGGTGTTGTATTAGTGGTGTGAAATTATCAATACAATTAGACAAATAATGGGAAAGGCCTTATACGTGTGGACGTCTAGCAACACAAAATAGTATGTAATGTGTACACATGTGTACGATTCTAAGAGTATTAATTAAAGGATCATTGTGTGATGAATGATAACTTGCTTAAAAGTCGACCCAAATAAATTGGATAATGATGGAAAAAGTGATAATTATGATTATTTCATTCACAGGAGATTCTGACCAATAGAAAGCTACAGAAATCTGAATTAAATCGATAATTTTTGATAATTGCCCGTCGTTAAGTATGTTACGTCAGATGCCCTTCGTTGCTACGAAAAATACATTCAGTGACATTAATAACAATTAATGTTTTAAAAATTATAAAAGTGATGACTTTCAATCGTCAAATATTTATGAAAACTTTGTGTTTAATTGTACTAATTTGTGCTTACATAAATAAATTACAGTAAAATTTTGGTTTTGAACAGTTTGATTCATGAAATAATCGCAACAAATTGCACTCGAACTCTAGAATTAATATATAATTTTTGCCCCTCGTGACACTTTGATATAATTTCACTCGCCTTTGGCTCGTGAAATTAAAACTGTCAAAGTGTCACTCGGGAAAAATTCAATAATTTTAGAGCTCTTGTGCAATTACTACTGATAATTATAGAAATACTGTTTTGTTTTTTATCTGACTGAAAATGAGACTAGAGTAACTTGATCAAACTAAGTCCTCCCATCAAATTGGTTGTAAATGAAGTGATCGTAAAATACGGGGGGGGGGGGGGAGTTGGAAGGTATGAAAAGTCTGACAGAGTACGTTGTGATATTGGACTATGGAAGATGTGTAGTGTGTTGTTATGATAGGAGAGCTATCTAATCGATAAGCTATGAGATAAGACTAAGAAGAAGAGGTTGGCTGGAGCTATTTTTTTTTGGAAAAGTAACGCTGGTGTGAAATAATGAGAATGTGGGAGGATGAAGTACAAATGAATATTATTCAATGAACAATATTCATTTGTACTTCATCCTCCCACATTCTCATTATTTCACCCCATCTTTACTTTTCCAAAAAAAATTTTAACTCCTACATCACATATACCACCACATTGATCAGATTGAGTCTCATTCCAGCCAACCTCTTCTTCTTAGTCTTATCTCATAGCTTATTGATTAGATAACTCTCCTATCATAACAACAGACTACACATCTTCCATGGTCCAATATCACAACATACTCTGTTAGATTTTTCATACCTTCCAACTCCCCCATATTTTACGATCACTCCATTTACAACCAATTTGATGTCAGGTCTCTCGAGAACTTAGTTTCATCAAGTTACTCTAGTCTCATTTTCACTCAGATAAAAAACAAAACAGTATTTCTATAATTATCATATCACTTTTTCCATCATTATCCAATTTATGTTGGGTCGACTTCTAAGCAAGTTATCAGTCATCAAACAATTATCCTTTAATTAATACTCTATCGTACACATATGTACACATTACATATTTTTTGTGTTCCTAGACGTCCACACGCATAAGACCTTTCCCATTATTTGTCTAATTGTATTGATAATTTCACACCACTAATACAACACCTATTGGTATTGTTGACTGCATAACTTCTGGTAGCGTAAACATTTTATTTTTATTTTTCTATTTTAGTATAGTATAGTAGTTGATCCAAAAGATGGCATAACCCAGACATCCAAAGTGAAAGTTATCCTTCAACACCAAATTGTTCTATATGTTCCACATAATGTCCAGAAAAAAGTCACACCATTTTGAGCATCAGGTTTGGGGGGGAGAGGGGGGAGAAACCGGTAAATTCGTAGTTTTTTAAGTTTTTCCCCTCTATACAAAATTGTTCTACATTAAATTTGAAATAAAAAAGGCCCTATTTAGTCCTGTCGCCAGGGGGGTACAACGGCCTCCTTAATTCAGATGGACTTACCCAAGTTTTTTTTATATATTTTGACCCGCAGAATACGAATTTTTTGGGTAACAGTTGATCCGGATGTCGATAACATTGTTATAGACAAAGAACTTGAGGAATTACATAACAGCGATTTCTCGCAAAACAAAACATCTTTTTGTATTTTTTGGGTCATTTTAAGCAAAAAATATTCCTACAAGTTTTTTCGTAGGATGCATAGTTTTCGAGATAACCGCGGTTGAACTTTCAAAAAATCGAAAAATTGCACTTTTTGAACCCGAATAACTTTTGATTAAAAAATAAAGTAGCAATTCTGCTTACCGCATTTGAAAGTTTAAGTCAAATTATGTCGGTTTTGATTATTTGCGTTGCTAAAAATTAATTTTTTTATTGTTAAACTAATCTATAAACACATAGTGTTTCCCGTGCCTAATACATGCGTTTTAAATTGCCTCTACGTAGAAATTGCCTCGCTTGCACTTGTAGCTACTCTACCTACTCGTTCGATTTTAAATGAGAAATCATAGAAAACATCACTCACATACTAGGTGTTTATAGCTTTGTTTACCAATAAAATAATAAATTTTTAGCAATGCAAATAATCAAAACCGATATAATTTGACTTAAACTTTCAAATGCGGTAAGCAGAATTGCTACTTTATTTTTTAATCAAAAGTTATTCGAGTTCAAAAATTACAATTTTTCGATTTTTTGAAAGTTCAACCGCGGTTATCTCGAAAACTATGCATTCTACGAAAAAACTTGTAGGAATATTTTTTGCTTAAAATGACCCAAAAAATACAAAAAGATGTTTTGTTTTGCGAGAAATCGCTGTTATGTAGTTCCTCAAGTTCTTTGTCTATAAGAATGTTATCGACATCCGGATCAACTGTTACCCAAAAAATTCGTATTCTGCGGGTCAAAGTATATAAAAAAAACTTGGGTAAGTCCATCTGAATTAAGGAGGCCGTTGTACCCCCCCTGGCGACAGGACTAATTAGTCCATGTGGTGAGACAGCTCCCGTCTGGAAAAATTTCTGATTCGGTTTCTTTGTGGATTCCCATTCAAAAATGTCGCCTTTAAACAAATCTGAAGGGTGCCGGGCGGAATTTTTGGGCAGAAATTGTTTAAACAATTTTTTTAAACAAATACAAAATATCACGTTGTTTTGATTCAGAACATATATTTTTGAGTTTTTTCGGTCATTCTGAACAAGAAAGGTATCTTGTAAATTTTCTCAAAAATTGATAGTTTTCGAGTTATAGGCGATTTAAAATCTGAAAAATGCGAAAATACGCATTTTCGAGGCTTAAAAACTCATATTCAAATTAGTATTTTTGAGGTTGCCAGATACTTAAATTGAAGACTACATATTATTTAGCTTCCAGATTCTGAAGAGTGATCGCGTCTAACTTTAATTTATACTGTTGTTTTTTAATTGTTAAATATGCGTGTTTATCCGATTTTTTTGCCGGTGCGGCGCGCTCCGTGTCAAAAATCTCACATTTTCCTCCGAAAAATATTTTTTTCTAGATTCTTTGGGACATTCTAAATAAAATAAGTTTCTTGACATTTTTCTCCAAAAGTTAATAATTTTAAAGTTGTAAGCGATTTAAAATACGAAAATGCGTTTTTTTGTCATTTTTCGGATTTTAAATCGCTTATAACTTACAAACTATTAACTTTTGAGAAAAATGTTAAGAAACTTATTTCATTTAGAATGTCCCAAAGAATCTAGAAAAAATATTTTTCGAATGAAAATAGGAGATTTTTGAAATGGAGCGCGCCGCACTGGCAAAAAAATCGGATAAACACGCATATTTAACAATTAAAAAACAACGCTATAAATTAAAGTTAGACGAGATCACTCTTCAGAATCTTGAAGCTGAATCTTCAGTCTTCAGTCTAAGTGTCTGTCAACCTCAAAAATACTAATTTAAATATTAGTTTTTAAGTCTTTAAAATGCGTATTTTCGCACTTTTCAGATTTTAAATCGCCTATAACTCCAAAACTATCAATTTCTGAGAAAAATTACAAGATACCTTTCTTGTTTAGATTGAAACATAAAATCTAAAAATATATGTTCCAGAGCAAAGAAACATGATATTTTGTATTTGTTTAAAAAAATTGTTTAAACAATTTCTGCCCAAAAATTCCGCCCGGCACCCTTCAGATTTCTTTAAAGGGGATATTTTTGAATAGGAATTCACAAAGAAACCGAATCAGAAATTTTTTTCAGACGGGAGCGGTCTCACCACATGGACTATATGCATAATCTTTCTAAAATGAATGGTTCCAAAGTTACGGAGGTAGTATAGTATAACTGGTCCAAAAAAAGGCCTAACCCAAACATCCAAAGTAAAAGCTTTCCTGCAACACCAAAATGTTCTATATGGTCCACATATTGTTCAGTAAAAAGTTACACCATATTGAGCGTCCGGTTTGGGAGGGAGATGGGAGAGAAGCCGGTAAATTAGTAGTTTTTTTACGTTTTTCGTCAATATTTCTAAAACTATGCTTTAGCGTAAACAATGTTATATACAAGAATGTTCTACATGAAATTTAAAACAAAAAATGTTCTATACATAATTGTCATAAAATCAAGGGTTCCAGAGTTACGGAGGGTGAAATGTCGAGGTTTTCGATACTTTTTATATTTTTTTGTCAATATTTATGATATAACCATACCAAAATCCCAGACATCCAAAGTGAAAGTTATCCTCCAACACCAAATTGTTCTATATGGTCCACATAATGTTCAGAAAAAAGTCACACCATTTTGAGCGTCGGGTTTGGGGGGGAGAGGGGGAGAAATCGGTAAATATAAAAAGTATCAAAAACCTCCACTTTTCGCCCTCTGTAACTCTGGAACCGTTGATTTTATAACAATTATGTATAAACCTTTTGTGTTTTAAATTTTATGTACAACATTTTTCTATAGAATATTTTTTACGCTATAGCATAGTTTTAGAAATATTGACGAAAAACTTAAAAAAAACTACTAATCTACTGATTTCTCCCCCATCTCCCCCCAAAACCGGATGCTCAAAATGGTATAACTTTTTACTGAACAATATGTGGACCATATAGAACAATTTGGTGTTGAAGGAAAACTTTTACTTTGGATGTCTGGGTTAGGCCTTTTTTTGGACCAATTATACTATACTACCTCCGTAACTTTGGAACCGTTCATTTTAGAAGGGTTATGCGTAGGACCTTTCTTATTTCAAATTTAATGTTGAACAATTTTGTGTAGAAGGTTGTTCATGCTAAACCGCTTAGTTTTAGAAATATTGACGAAAAACGTAAAAAACTACGAATTTGCAGATTTCTCCCCCCCCCCCCCCAAACCCGACGCTCAAAATGGTGTGACTTTTTTCTGAACATTATGTGGACCATATAGAACAGTTTGGTGTTGGAGGATAACTTTCACTTTGGATGTCTGGGTTTAACTATACCATACTATTTGAATACTTAATTAATGGATTATTTCTAAGGAAAAAGAAATTTTCCATCTTTTTTCGAAAATCTTTAATTCTAATATATGTAAATTGGATACTGTTTTTTATCTTAAATATTCAAAATAATCTTTAAACGTTGTGGCTGAAATAATAATACAACTAGGTTACATTGACAGTTCTTAATGTCATTTTTATTTGTTTTTGAATTCAGTTGTTAGTTGGCGATTGAAATCCAATATGTGAGGATTTCTCAAAAAAAAAAAATTCCAACCACGTGGGAAGAGTCCTGTGTTGCCCTGGGTAACATCCAGGCATATCTTAAACATCAGATGATCTTTATATAAATATGTAAAACAACCATATTATTTACATTTAAAGGGTTTTAACCCAATATATTTTGGTGGCTCAGGCATGCAATTTTTGTAAGTATGGCCTATTGTTTTTTTAAAACCTCTGGCAATTTTTAACGTTTCTCCAAATTAATTAGGTTATACTTAACTTTAGGGCTTTTAAACACTGATGATGGATTCCTTAACTCGAAAACGTTTTGTATTGTGACCCTTATTTAGGGTATTTTAATATATACCTTTTACAAAAAACTTGGTATTTTTTAAGTTGTAAATACTTCTTTAAAACCCAAAAAACTATAAATATATTATAACTTGCAAATATATTATAAATTAACAAAAGTGTAATATAACTTGTTTCTATACCAACCACTATAAATACATTTTTTAATTTCTATACAATCTAGTCAACAAGAATAAAACATCAGCTTTCTCAAAAGAATGATGTACAATTTATACTATGTCTGTGTATTAAACTGCGTATACATTAGGGCCGTTAAGACTTTTTAAAACCATTTTTATAAAATTCAACCATAAGATTAAGTAATTACAATCATTAAAAAACTTAATTTTAAATATCTTCAAAATACTTAAGTGCCCTGAAGGACCTGATGAACAATATTATTTTTCCATTCAATTCTGTTTTGTGCTTTTCATTACCAGTCCTTCACCTTCACGTGTTTAAGGTCTTCCTCAACTTTGTTAATCCGCCTCGTTCTGGGTCTACCTCTTATTTTGGACCGATTAGTTTTCTGGTTATAACTGGTTTAGGTAATCTTTTCACTGCCATTCTTTCTTTATGTCCCAACCATCTGATCCTTTTCGGCTTGATGAAGCCGGTGATAGTAGGTTCTTGGTAAAAAGCAATTAATTCGTTGTTGGTTCTTCTATAATACTCGTCTTCTGTCTTCTTTCCTCCGACTACGCGTCTCAATATTTTTCTTTCCCATGTTTCCAGGATTATCTCTTCCTTCATATTTATTGTTTATGCCTCGCAGACATATTTATGTTACTGTGGGTCAAATTACTGTTTTATTTATTCGGGTCATACCTTACCTAGAAACGTATTTTGTATTCGTTAGGGTTCTTAAACTTACTTATTTACTTACTCCGTAAGGGCGGAGTACAACTTGTAAGGGTGGCGTTACAACCCTTCGTGGGTTTTAGCCGACTCGACATTTTTATTTTTTTTATTTATTTATTATTTATACATATGACCTGGCCTCTAGTGACTAATCCAGGTCGTTTTTTCCTGATGGGATTACAGATATTTTTTTTTATATTTTTACATTTTTTACTCAACTATTAAATCTATTTTTACAATAACAATTTGCCATAATCTCTTAATTACGTATAACAAACAAATTTAAATAAACAATTTAAAATATTTTTGGTACTATCAACTCCCTTATAAGTTATAAAGACAGTTCCTTCTAATTTCAGAAGAGAGTTTTTTTTTTTTTTATGAATTATGTATTGAATTATTATTTTTATTTATTTATTTTATATTGAATTATTATTATTATAATTGTAAATATCTATTTTTGAAATTATATTTTATTTTATTTATTTTAACTTTATCTTACTCAACTTCATCAGGGTTGGATTATTGGTTGTCTTCTTCTATTATTATAGATTTCTTGTTGTTTTTTAGATATTATTTGTGTGAGATTGTTTAATATTTCAAAATATTCTTCATTTTGTAATATATCTCTTATTTCAATTCTTTCTAATCTTCTTCTCATTTCTCTGTGTTCTTCATTTTCTATAGTATTTTCACAATGTAACACTATATGTTCTGGTGTACCTAGTTCTCCACATTTACAATATGCACCCTCTTTTAAGTTAAATCTTTCCAAATATGTTGGGTACGGTCCATGTCCTGTTAAAAAGTGTATTAAACCTTGTTTTGGATTAAAATAATTTGGAATGTTTTCTAATATTGGTATAAAATTGTATAAACGTCTAGATTTTGTTGAATTTTCCCATTCATTTTGTCTTTTTCTATTTATTATTTCTTTTAATTCTCTTTTATTTCTTATATCTAATCCTATTATTTGTATTATTTTTTCATATTTTTCTTTTTTTAGCCAATAATTACATGCTCTTTTTTGTGTTTCTAAATGCATTGGCATTACTCCAGTTAAAACTGTGAGTGCCTGTGTTGCAGTTGTTCCAAATGCTCCCGTCATTCTTACAAGAAATCCTCTCTGAGCTCTATTTAATTTTTCTGCGTTTTTTTTATTTATTAATCTATGTGCCCATACACTTGAACCGTACCCTACAATTGATGCAAGTATTGTACTTAGGTATATTCTCATCTGTCGGAACGAAATTCTATATTCCTTCTGTGCTAGACTAGCAATGCTATGCATGATCTTTGTTGCCTTTTCACAGACACAATTCATGTGTTTTGTAAATAATTTTTGTTCGTCTATTATAATACCTAAATATCTTGTTTCCATTTTTCTTTTTATTGTTTTCCCTCTAATTTTTATAATTGGATCTCTTTCTAAATTTCCTTTTATTAAACTATATGTTGTTTTTGAATCTGATATTGTTAATTTTACTTTATTCATCCAATCATTTACTCTTATTAATACTTCATTTGATTTATTTTCTAATTCTCTTCTTGAGTTTGCATCTATGATCAACAACAAATCATCTGCATATGCTATGCATCCAAGCACTTCAGGATCTATAGTCAATTGTTCCAACAGTTCCTCTAGCATTACATCCCAGAACATAGGTCCACAAACTGATCCTTGTGGACATCCTTTTGTGATATGTTTTGTCTTTTTTCCTGTTGGACAGCTTAGGCTTGAATATCGGTCTTGACAGTAGTTTCTGAGACTTCCGTACAGATTCTTTGGACATCTCATTCTTCGAAGTCTTTCAAAGAATGACGGCCACCAAAGATTGTCAAAAGCCCCAGACACGTCTATAAAGATCATTAAAACATACTTTTTTATGCTTTCGTTTACTATTTCAAATACTTTATTTATTGCATCTTCTGTTGATCTACCTTTCCTAAAACCATACTGACCAGGATGTAATCCAATTTCTGTTCTTATTTGATTTAATTTTTTACATAGTAATTTTTCTTGTAATTTTCCCATTGTATTCAATAAACATACCGGTCTATGTGATTTCGGTAAGGCAGGATCTTTATCTTCCCCTTTATGTATTATTATAACTTCTGCTTGTTTAAAATTATTGGGAAACCTTCTTTGTCTAAGCTCGACAACATGCCTCCACTGTTTTCTGTCTTTAGCAACCTCCATCCAATTCTCCACGCCCATAGTGCTTAAATCTCCTGTCATATTATCTCGCCACCGGAGTCGAGGGCGTACGCGTGGTCTCCTTCCAGTTGGGAAGGGGACCCACACCAGTCTTACTGTTCTTTGGTCCGAATGTCTTCTGAGGTTTCCTGCCCATTGGAGTCTTCTGGACTTTATTTCTTTTATGATGTTGGCGTCTGGGTAAAGTTCTTCGAGCTCTTTATTTGTTCTTGTACTATATTGTCCTAATGTTTCATCCAGCACAAGACCAAAGATCTTCCTTAGGATTTTTCTTTCCCAAACAAGTAGTCTCTCTTCGTTTGCCTTTGTTATCGTCGACGTTTTGCTTTCATACATCACAACGGGTCGTATAATTGTTTTATATACTTGTATCTTCGTACTTCTTGTTAGTGGTTTTTAAACTGCCTAATGTTTTATTCCCTTTTTGCTGTTCTGGCATCAAGCTCCCATCTCCGTTTTTCATTCTTATCGAATACTACAACTAAACTAAGTATAAAAATTGTCCAGCGATTTAAAATTGTAGCTTTTACCACTTACAGACCTAACACTAAAATCTCCTTTTTTTTCTTGTGTCGCTCCCATGATCATATATTTGAATTTATCTTCATGTAGCTCCAATCCAAATTTCTCTGCTTGTTCGCCACTCTTCCTAATTCTTTCGCGGTTCTTGCTAAGATCATTAGATTATCAACCAATGTCATGCACTGGTGTCCATTTTTCATGTTTGTTTCTTCCATTTTCATACTGCATTTGCTGATTACAGCTTCTAACACCAAGTATAATGTGGTGGATAAAGGATCTCCTTGTCTCAAGCCTATTGCAACAATAAATTAACCTGGAATGTTACCATGCCAAACATGTTCACAGGTAGAGTGTAAAATTGTAATATAGAAGTTATATTTTATATTATTTATATTACAACAAAATTCTTACTGACTACCTTCCATGACTCAGTTATTTACGTTGTTGGATATTTAACAGAAATGAACTTATATTTATATTTCTTGTCCTTCTACCTAAATAATTCTTTGTAATTCTGAACTTGGGTTTTTAATTATCTCCATCTTAATTTATCCAAATAATTTTTGTTTCTGTTGGTACATAAAGAGATTGTCGTGTATGTCCTTTTATGAGACTTTTCTATGTATATTATGTTATCATTATATATCAAATATCATCATATTTCGAATAAATATGCTACACAGTCGTGAAAATCTAGGATTTGCTCTATCTGAGCTTCATTTTGTTAGTCCATTTTGCAAAAAAGTTATGCATATTAGTGACTATATTTTGTCCATTTTCCGTAAATTGTAGTAATATATAATATGTATCTATCTATGGTAAAGTCAGTTTCATTAAAACTGTTGCTCATAGAATATTTCCAAATAAGTTATTTGAAATGGTGGATGTTAAGAGATGGGGAAGAAAGTTTATTGAGATATTAAATTAATCATGAATAATAAAAAAGAAAACAATGTATATTGTGGCACGCAAATACGATGGACATAGATCTTTAAAACCATAAAGCAGGCCGCGCGCTGAATCGGAATAGATCGATCGGCTCGGCTAAGAACAATCGGCAGATTTTGCTATACATGGAAATAAATGAGCCACCGCGCACCGCCTAAGAACGTTCAATGCCGATTCAGTACGTGGCCTGCTTAAGACACTAAAAAGGAAGCGAAACTAATAGTAGCAGAAGCTAAAGCAAGTTCGTTATGTACGTTCAGTTCCACACCAAGGAGGGCAAAACGAAGATGTATAAATTAATTAGAGCAAAGAAAAAAATTACCCAGGTTGGATGTGTCCGAGACAAAGCAATAAAATACTAGTTTATTAATACGACTAGGATATTACAAAGCGGATAAAAATATATTGACAGTTAACTAAATGAATAATTTACCAGCTGCCCCTTAATCTAACATGGGCAGTAACAGAAATGGTCAAGCAATTACAACTTTCCTAGAAAAGAGTGGAGAGTTTTATAAGAAACAAGAACAAGTTGGCCCAGAGGTTTGTTTAATTGAATTATGGAAGAAAGGCAAATATTGCCAAACAAGTGTAGAACCAATATAGTAAGTTGTTTATATAAACAAAGGAGAAATTTAACAGTATACAAACTACGAGAACATAAAACTACTTCGTCACGCGAAAATAGAAGAGAGTAATATTGACAGACGGATATAAATATAAGATATGTGTTGCGTGTGAGAAAGATTGAAATGTAACTGAAAGGAAAATTCTATAAAACTGATATAACACCAGGTATGATGTACCAAACTTAATGTTGGACAATTAAAAAGAAAAGCAGTAGTGAATGCATGTGGCGATAATGAGAATTCTTATTAGAGAGACGATGTAAAGAAAATGATGATGACAATTTTTTTAGATTATCGTGTTTTAGTTCTTCAGGATTATTGATATATTTAGGTGTAATAAATGATAAGAGTAAATACAAATACTAATAAAAAATACAGTCTTAACCAAGAACTAATAATTTTAAAATTGTTTCACAGATTACTTACGTACCTACTATTTTTGTAAAAAATAATAAATCATTACATCAAATTTTGTGTAGAGGAAATTAAAAATTGTATTCTGGGCAACAACTAAAACACTATTTGCTGTCAATGCAGATTATGGATGTGACTTGCATAATAATTATGCAAGTCACATGCATAATCTGCATGTGACTTAACTGCATGTGACTTAAGGTAGCGGCCAATTAACCTATATTTTTATTGTTACTAAAACATCGTTTATAAAAGTTGTTTTTATTTAAAACACTTTCGGACTAAATCACAGAAAGTTTTCGGAATAAATATGCCGTCTTCAGTGCTGCTACTAGGTATACCTACCTGTTTAACACTCGCAGGACCAACCGTTTAGTAGAAACAGGGAGGAACAAGGAGGGTCAATAAATGTCCACACATAAATTAATCAAAAACGTGCTTCTTTATTTAAACTAATTTAAAAATAACACCTTTATATTATTCCTAGACGTTAATGGAACAGTTAAAAGATAAGAATTTATAATTTACCCGGAGTCTTCGGCTTTAGTGGAATTGGCATCATCTTAGGATACAGAAACATTTTTGGCTTCTTGCTGTGCTTACCACATACATCCTTGCATTTTGAACAAATTATGGTTGCTTTTGCCCACTTATTTTCTTTTTTCTTTTAGATTTTGCTAATTTGACACATGAATGATATCGCCCCTTTCCATTTTGGGATGGTTTTGAAGGTATTCAAGGGGATTATTTATAGTCCACTGTCAAGTTTTTATAAAAGTATGAGGAAATGAATTAAATTATAGAAATGGTAATTATACCATCTAATAGGGCAGTAGTACGCCGACAACTACTAATTATTTGAGATTTTTAGGAACAAAGATATTTAGAAAATCAGATGTAATGCAATGTTGTGGATACTTTTTAAACCTCCTTGGCCCTTCTAGAGTTAAAGCCACTAAAAAATAGATGAAAAACTCTTTAAATGTTATTTAGTTGATTTTAAATTACATGGTTGATGATAGTTGTATAGACTGTTAAAATTTTAAGTAGAATAATTTCATGGTAACGTAACCTCAACTAGGGTTACCGGGCTGGAGGTATAGTCTCAAAACGGACCTTAACAACTAAATTTACTTACTATCTAAGGCCCATTTAGAGACTACGTCTCCAAATCACTAATCCTAGTTGGGAGTTTGCGCTGCCATAAAGTGAACAGCCAGACTTAAAATTTTAAAATCCTATTATCAACAATTAATACATAATCGAATACCAACTTAAAGGGTTTTCACCCATGTATATTATAGTGGCTTTAAACATGTAGGTATATCTATAGTCAAAGTATAGTAATGATGCTTTAAATACGACAAAACCTCACAATTTTTACAGAATGGATCGATTTGCTCGAAAATTTGGGAATAAGTAGTGGATAGTCCAAAGATCAAAATCTATATGATGCCGAAAAGCGCTTTTACCATGGGGGTGGTTGCCACCCTATGTCGGGGGTGGAAATTTTTTATTATATTTTGACCATAAAAGTTGGTAAAACATTCATTCTAAGCAAAAAACATTCCACATATTTTTTTGATAAAACTAATAGTTTTCGATTTATTCGCTAACGAAAATGTTAGTTTTCTATCCAAAAAATCAATGTTTTTAATCAGTTTTCTGCAAATATTTTAAAAAGTTTTCGTTTTATCAAAACAACTTTGCTTAACAAAAACGTACCTCGTGAAAAAATCAACAAATCCGTTTTTTTAAGTTTTCTTTAAGACCAAAATAGTAATCGAGCTATACTTTATTATATGTTAGCTGTTCTTCGTAAAATGCTAAATATTGTAGTCTCAAAGTCAAAAGACGGGAAAACCATGCATTTTTCGAGGATAAAATGTTTAAACTAATTTGAAGTATTTAAAAATATCTATCTCCAGAAATAAAAAACAAGTCTTTAGCTCAAAAATTAAGTGGCTTATAATGAAAAGAATGTCAATACCTATTTTTTCAGCGCAAAAGTGATCGGAAGCAAACCCCTAATCACCACCCTAATTAAAATTAGTTATTGACCTTATTTGTTCTTCTTTATTTATGTATTATTAATAGGTTATTGAAGTCTAACCGGCTTAGAATAATTAGCCTAAAAAAATAAGTCAAAAGCGAATAACGAATTTTTGGAGTTGGAAAAAAAATTCGTTTTTCTTCAAAATAAAAAGATTAGCATCAGAGATACGAAAAATATTTAAATATGAAATCGTAGCTTATTTGATTCCCAAGAACTGTTTTGAAATAATTTTTTCTAAAGTAAAAATTAAGTGAGCTATTGACATTTAAAACTGGTAATAACATGCAAAAACCACCTGTACCAACCCTTTCAAAGTCACCACTTTTTACGACTGAGGACTTTAAAAAAATTTAATATTAATAGCCTTATAGAGCTTGTAAAAACTTACAAAATTATTTTTTAACAAACTTTCTAAGATAAAAATTAAAAGGTTACGGTTAGAAAATCAATATATTTTTGTGAAAAAAAAAGGGAAATCCAATTGGAAGCATAATAATGTAAGTTAGCGGTGTTTTTAGTCAGTGGCCTTATTTATTCTTCTTTATTTATGTATTATTAATGTATTCTAGAAGTTTGACTGGCTTAGAATGATTAGTTTTTGAAAAAAATGGAGTTAAATGCGAATAACGACTTATTGTAGTTTGGTAAGAAATGCCATTTTCTTCAGAATAGAATCATAGATTAGCGTCAGATATACGAAAAAATGTTTTAATATGAAACTGTAGGTTATTTAATTCCCAAGAATTTGGTTTCAAAAAATTTTTTTTAACGGCAAATATTGAGTGAATGGTAAATGAGTATATACAGGGTGTCTGCGTAACTTGGAACCATATGGGAAACTTTTTTAATATCAATTTTACGAAAAAAAGTCATTCTTTATAAAGTGCTCTGCATAGTCTAAAACCTAAGATACAATCGTGAGATATCAAATTTTGTCAACGGTATACGAGGTATATCAAAAAATATGAATTTCGCTCAAGAGCAAACTACCTTTATATTTCAAAATATCAAAAAATTTTATTATGAAAAGTTATTTGTAATTAAAAACCGTATTCAAATATGCAATAACAGCCTTCTACTTGAAAAAAAAATTCTGAAATTTTCCCAAATTACCGATTCCGAACATCATTTTTATTTATTAGACCTGTAATAGCTCTTTTATTAATAATTTTAGGAAAAAAAGTTATTCTCCATAAAAATATGTGCATGGTCTAAGCATCAAGATGCAATCATCAGTTATCCAAGTTTGTTAATTTTATACGAGGTGTGTCAATGTGTGTTGTCAATTCTAGAATTCTTTCTAAATTCATATTATTTGACACACCTCGTATAAAACTAACCAGCTTGGATAACCGATGGTTGCATCTTGAGGTTTAGACCATGCACAGATTTTTATGAAGAATAACTTTTTTTCCTAAAATTATTAATAAAAGAGTTATTACATGTCTAATAAATAAAAATGATGTTCGGAATCGGTAATTTAGGAAAATTTCAGAAATTGTTTTTTCCAATAGAAGGCTGTTATTGCATATTTGAATATGGTTTTTAATTACAAATAACTTTTCATAATAAAATTTTTTGATATTTTAAAATATAAAGGTAGTTTGCTCTTGAGCGAAATTAATATTTTTTGACAAACCTCGTATACTGTTGAAAAAATTTGATATCTGATGATTGCATCTTAGGTTTTAGACTATGCAGAGCACTTTATAAAAAATGACTTTCTTTCGTAAAATTGATATTAAAAAAGTTTCCCATATGGTTCCAAGTTACGCAGACACCCTGTATCGAAAAACATTGATTTTTCGATATAGCGAAAACTAACACTTTCGATAGCGAATAAATCGAAAAGTATTAATTTCATCAAAAAAATGTATAGAACATTGTTTGCTTAGAATGAATGTTTTATCAACTTTTGCAGTCAAAATATAATAAAAAATTTCCACCCCGACGTGGGGTGGCAACCACCCCCCTGTAAAAGCGCCTTTCGGCATCATATAGATTTTGATCCTTGAACTATCCACTACTTATTCTCAAATTTTCAAGCAAGTCGATCTATTCTGTAAAAATTTCGAGGTGAAAAGCTTCGGTTCCTGGAATACTAGTAGCAGCACTAAATATGGAATATTGATCCCAAAAACGTTCTGTGATTTAGCCCAAAAGGGTTGTTTTAAATAAATATACATTTTATGAACGATTCTTTAATAAAAATTTTGTGCTAAATGGTAAACAGTTGACCGCAACAAAATTAATTTTTTACTTACGAAAATTATTTTCTTCTTTCAACTTTTTAAAGTGTGACCATTTGAAATTTGAGTATGAAAAAATATGAAAACTTTTATTGACGTGAACGTACTAATGAGAGTATTTTAATATAAAATAAATATCATTTGATTTTGGTTCCATATAAAACTACACGATCCTTTGATGTTTCCAACTTTTTAAATCAACTTCAATTGTATAATATAAAATCTTATTCGTTTTTCTTAGAACAAAAATAACCCTTATGGCGTCCCTGGCATTACGCCCAACTTCCCACTTAGGGTTAATTTAAAAGAAATAAAACTTTCGACTTTTATTATTTGCAAGTAGATTTATTAAAGCAGCATTCGTTTCTTTATACTTTGAAGTTGGTGGATTTTAACAAATGTTTCTTGGTGTGTTAACTGATCAAACTTAATACGAAGCTTCGGTTGGATTTCACTGAAATAAATAAGTAATCCATGTAGATTAACGAATACAAACAAATATACACTTTTAAATTTTAAGCAAAATAAAATCCCATCAAAAGTTTATAATATATTTTGAGTATTGTGGTATGATTCAGATTATTATTTAAATTCACGTAACTTAAGAAGTTCTAGAACTTCTGAGGTTCGACCGGAGAACTTAAACTTACGGCCTGCAATTATCTAGAGCAGCGTTTCCCAACCGGTGGGTCGCATATATATACTCAATGTGGGTTTTCGTGAAAGATTTTTTATGCTTTATTGAAATGATTACATTGAGTGGTCCCCGTTTAGGATTTTGTACTCTTCAGGGTTTGTGGTGAATGTGACATTAATGGCCGTAAAAAGCAAAAACAGTCCGAAAGAGCACTGGGGCAGTGGTGTCCCTGGTGTTCTTGGGTTGGGCCGGCGGTGGTGGTTTAGTCGACTATCAGAAAACAGAGAAGAAAGTTTGATGGAGTTAGTGTTGGTTCCATTGACGTATGTGTGTACTGTCCGTGCTTTGCCCTCGACCAAGCTCCCTAGAAACCATTATACGCCAACTGGCAAGCCAGCGGCCCTCGTCGGCGGTCAGGAGGTGGTTTTTGGGCGCAGCGTGGACAGTGAGCGTTCGAGTGTAGAAAATAGTTGCGGCTATTTTCTTGGGGGGAACAGGTATAATTGTGCAATGAAGTTGGGAAACCGCAAAAAACCAACTTCTCCCTGTTCGGGGTAGGGAAGAGGAGTAGTTAAAGGTGGGTACGATAGGCTAGCGGGGTAGCCTCAAGGATTTCTTCGTATTCTACTGGGAGTTCGTCAATGCATGTTTGCATTAGAGCGGACGGTGGGTAAATCTTTTTCCGTTTGGGCTGTCGGTAGTAGAATACGTGGCCTGAAGAAGAACAGGAACATTTAAGAAATTGTTGTGTGTCGGAGAGGGGACCGTTGATTACTTTAGATGTGAAGTTCCTGTTCAGAGAGTTGATTCTCTCGATGATTGTGGGGATGTTCGAAAGGTTATGGATTTCATTTGAGAGATATCTCCAGTGCTCGTAGTGACACCTGCGTAAGATTCTTCGTTCCACTCGCAACAACTTCTCTTTTTGTAGTCTACCGAAAAGACAGTAGAGACCTGCTTTATACTCAATGACGGGTCGAATATAGGTCTTGTAAGTGTGTATGAGACTTTTCTTGTGTGTCTTGCCGATTCTCCCTTAGAGAGGATTGAGAAATCTGGCTCTGTTCCTCACCCTATCTAAAGTTGCCTTTAGATCTGCGTCCCAGTTGAGGGTCCTGGTGAACAGAACTCCCAAGTAGGTCGCAGTCGGGCTGAGTACGAGCCTTTCTCCCATCAATCTCAGTGGGTATCGGTCTTCTTCATTTTTAATGATCCTTTGTGACACAGAAGGGGCGCGAAACACAATTGTTGTTGTTTTGATCGCGTTCAGCGTGGTGGGTCGCAACCCACTAATGGATTTTACATTAGCTCAGTAGCGTACAGACCTTTTTTCTCCCATGCGCTAGTCCGACCGGTTTTATCCCACTTCGGACCAAAACACTCGGTTCTTGTTCTCAGTCTGGCTCTGGTATTTGCCCGAGTAACATACGACAGTTACTTGATACCCTTTTTATCATTATTTTGGTGTTAAAAAGGTAGTGAAATTTTCCCTACTTTTTATACTATTTAACGATGGAAAACTGGCTGAAAAGTGGGTATTGTGTTAATAGAAAACTTCAATCTACTGTCGAAGGTGATTTTATTCGTCCATCCTTAAGCAATGACGGTAAAATACCTCCAGTATTTTCAAATGTTAAGACAGGGAAGAAAAGGTTACGAAAATATTGTTCTAAATACCTTAAATGCATATGTAGGTTCCGAAGAAGAACCTATACCAAAATGCACCCCTATGTTTCGAAACCTTTGCTAAACCTTTCGAAAGTATAAAGCCTTCAAAACTTCATTTCAACCACATTTCAACTAAACATCTAGAAACCTTAAATAAACTTTTTATGTTTTTTCAAAGAACTAATTTTGACTCTGTCGAATATGGAGAATGTAGCATAATGACAAGGCAATAAATAAAATTACCATGGCCTCTTACCAGCTCTCTTTACTAATAAAAAAAAATGTGGCAGAAAATTTTGTCACTTCTGTTTGACGAAAAAGCAGATCAACAGATATGTATAATACCCCTATCCAACACTACAGTGAAACGTCAAATCAAAGAAATATCTGTTAACGTAAAGAAGAGTTTGATATCTTCTATGAAAGAAAATGACTTTTATTTTTTACACTTAGACGAAAGTACAGATATTGCTGACAAAGTTAATGTGTTATGCTTAGTAAGGTTTGGTTTAAATGCATCAGTTGAAGAAGAAATGTTATTTTGCCACACACTAAACACCACTACAACTGACCAAGACATTTTCGATTCCTTGGATAGTTTTATTCAAGAAAATGGAACTAATTGGTCCAAATGCGCCGGGCTTACACCGACGGAGGTGAGGGATGGGTCGCAAATATAAAAAACATCAGAACGCGGGTCGCAAGACATAAAAGCTTGGGAACCACTGATCTAGAGCAAAAATTACGCAAAGAAGAATCAAAAATGGATAGCGACGGTGATTACACCTCAGAAGATAGTAAGAAAAGTCTAAACGAAAGTCAGAAGACGAAGACGAAAAAATAAAAAACGAAAGATGAAAACAAAATAGATCAACATAAAATGATGCAAAACTTAAGCTCTAATAATCATAGTCATAATTTACATTTAACCAGCTGCCAATGTATTAAAATAATTTACACATTTTATCTCCTCTCCATGAAGAGAAAGCAGACCTTGATCCTTGATCTATATTAATATTTTTAACTGTCATCCACTTTGTATTTGAAATGTTGAAATCAGGCTCTCCGATAACTTGCTGCACTAACTAGATATACTAATGTTAATGATTTTATTTATTTCCTCCTAATTTAGTGGTTTGTATTATAAAATCCACAGAGAAGTCCTGGCAGGCTCCTAACACAATTTATAGTTTGTTTGAAATATTTTAAATAACATCAGTCGAATCTTCTATAAATACACAGAATTTTTTGTGGCAAGGCAAACACCTTGACTGCTATTTTTCAGTATTATGCGATATCTTAACGCCTCATTTATCCCGCTGATAATGTCACCCACTTGTTCACTGTTTGTAACTTAAAATAAAGGTACGCCAGAATACTAGAGTTAATTTTATTTTCAATTAAACGTGGACAGACTCATTTATTTTTTACCTGCAGAATTAAGAATGCCAGAAATAATTTTAAATGCTTTTTCATAAACATAACCAGTTCACCAGTACTAAAAATATAATATAGGTTATATAAATAAATTTACTAAAATAATAAAGTAACATGTGATTGGCGATGTTTTGATCAGCTATAGTAGATGTGCAGATATTTTCAAGATTATAGAAAAAAACAAAAATAATTATTGAAGTACATATATTTAATTGTTAAAGATGTGACGTTTACGAAACAACGAGGCAAAGTTTGTGCAGGTAAAATTGACAAATCGCAAGAGACACTGTCCTCCGTTATCCGTAAACGGTCAATAACTTTCACAGAAAGACTATATGCTATACTTATGAATGTATTTGGATCGCAGGCTAATATGCAGAAACCTCATCTTTATCAAGCGAAATAAGCTAGGCCTCAAACTCAGCAAACTCTATTGCTTCATATGCCGGAAGTCAAAACTTTCAACTTACATCAAAATTTTGGCATATAAAGTCATTCTAAAACCCATTTGGAATGATGGAATTCAGCTATGGTTAACAGCAGCTAGATCAAGTATCGACATTCTTGAAACATTCGAGTCAACATACGATCGAGTCGTAAGACGTTATAGAATAGAATAGAAATATGCTTTATTGTCACTGAAAATTATACAAATTTTATGGACAAAGCTTAACATAGAGTCAGAAAAAAAAATAATAACAATAACAAATACAATTTTCTCAAATCTGATAAATCGTCAATATAAAAAAATACAAGTTAATAAAGTAAAGGAAAAACAAAATCAATATGTTTAATGCAAAATTAATATAAATTGCAAAGTGAACATACAACAAAATAAAATACAGACATAAGAACTAATAAGTTTAGGCTGCTCCATATGGCACCCAAATATAGATAAATTTAGTTATTTGTATATTACTGTAATTTCTTAGTTAGTCATTAAAAAGCTCTTCTACTGAATAATATGGTCTTTTAGGTAGATGGGCTTTTGTCATTTTACGGAACTTGGGAAAAGATGTTGCAGATTTGAGTTGTAAAGGGAGATGGTTGTATGGTATTTCTGCGGAATATAATATATATTTCTTTACTAATTCCGAGGACGGGATCGGTAAATAGACATCAAAAGTTGAATTTCTGGTGGAGTAGTCATGATGAGGCCTTGCTTGAAGGACATGCATATGTCTACGAATTAAGCAAACAGTTTCTAAAATATATAAAGATGGAAGGGTTAAAATTCCGTGATTTTTGAAGTAACTTCTGCAATGTGTTGTACTACTGAGGCCAAACAGATACCTTTTTGCTCTTTTTTTTAATTTAAAAATAACATCCAATTGGGCAGCTGTACTAGAACCCCAAAGAGGAAAACCATATCAAGATGAGACCCGAACAAGGAAAAATATGTTAGTTTAGAAGATGCTAAATCGAGTTCTTTCGAAACAGATCTTATAGCATAGCAAGCTGAGGCAAGTTTCTTACTTAACAAATCGATGTGAAGGGACCATTTGAGGTTGCTGTCTAAAAAAATACCAAGAAATTTTACAGAATCAACGGTAGAGATCTGGCTGTTATTAACCAGCAGGGGTTGAAGAGTTCTTTTATAGGATAATGCTACTGTCTTATCCACGTTAAAAGAGAGTAAATTAGAGTCAAACCAGGTTTTTATCGTTCGCACAAGACTTCAAAATGACAACTGCCAACGGAGAAGTCACTAAAATCTGCCAACTATATGAACAAAGACTAACAGACTACCCCAATAGTCTAACTTCACACAGCCGATCGGACGAAGGCTCAACCGAAAGATCCCAACTGACCTGCTCTATAAACTAGGCGCAGAATCTCGAATAGAATTTAAAGCAGAAGTTCAACCAAACCCTAAGATATAAACGTAGCACTATTTCAGTGGAGTGCCAAGAATGAATGAATATACAGAATATTGTCAATGGGCAATTGGCAACAAGAAAAGTTTTTAAAAAATATTGTTAAAATATTGTACAGACAATTTATTGATTGTAATTATATTACAGATTGCAAATATATTGGAATGGCAAATAAAAAATATATAAAAGGTAAAGATTTCAACCTAACAGAAACATTAATAATATTGAAAAATATTAAAAATATTACTGAAAGATTTTTAATTGAAAACTTATTGGTCCATTTCCCTGGTAACACCTCCATGGCTTCTAAAAATTGCAAGCCAGATGGATGCTGAAGCGAAGAAGAAAAGAGGGAATTCAAAAAATTACAATTCACGACCCCGTCTGTTCAGCTGGTAAATTCCAACGGAAAATGGGCCTAGTTACTCAAAGGAGTAAAGACCAATATAGAAATAAAATAAAAATTCCATTTTTATTCAGTTGCAATGCGAAGGCAAAACCGTCTTATTTTTCACTTAGAACAGGGAGCGCAAACCAGCACTCTAAATCGACGATTTTCGACTCTATTTGAAGTCATCATCAGAGAGGTGTAGGTTTGCTGCTCTCTGCCCCAAGTGACAAAACTACGAAAGCTTATTCCCGCATTGCAACTGACGTTTATGGAGTAGGTCACTAGCGTCATCTGGCAACTGAAAGGCAAAGTTTTTAACCTAATAAACATTAATAATATTGAAAAATATTAAAAATATTACTAAAAGATTTTTAATTAATTTTAAAAGATTTTTGTCCATAGGTCCATTTCACTGGTAACACCTCCATGGCTCCTAAAACCTCCACTCCAAATAGAGTCAAAAATCGTCGATTTAGAGTGCTGGTTTACGCTCCCTGTTCTAAGTGAAAAATAAGCCGGATTTTCCTTCGCATTGTAACTGAATAAAAATGGAATTTTTATTAAAAAAAATATACACAATACCTCTTTTACATTGTAGATTGTATACCTATTTCAAACGGATCTTTTTGCCTCATAGATCTTTATACACTGATATTAAATATTTTTTGTATACAGTGCTAGTCAAAAGTCGGTACCCCCCTCGTATCTTTTGAACGGTTATACCTATAATAGTGAAATTTGGAGGGAGGAAGTAAACGGACGTAAGTTTCTTAACTAGTCATGACAGGTGAAGTTATAGTGACAGATGACGTTACAGAGCCACTGTGACCGATAATTTTAAATGGGACCTTATGGCAAGTGGTACCTCGTTTGAAAGTTATTCAAAATACCTATTCAGTCATACTAATTTTTTAGGTTTACTTGATTTTGATTTTGGTGAATAAATTAAATAAAATATAGTATTGTAATTTCGCATTTAATTAATAAAAATTCAAATGCCAGCCTATGGTTTTTTTGTCAAAAAAGTTGATGTTTTTCAATTCTCTAGTAGCTTTTACGTCAACGTCAACCTTTTTGACAAGTAATAATATGCGGAATTTTGAATTTTTATTAATTAAATGCGAAACTACAATTTTATATTTATTTCATTTATTCATTAACCCGCCAGTGGTCGCTATATGAGATTTTCTCTCACGGTTTCAGAAAATTGCGCACAACTTTTTTTCTGGGAAATTATACGCGCTGTAGTTCCTTCTAGTCTCCTAACTATCCTCCCTCGGCAATCTAATAGACTCGTCCGCTCAGATAGTGACTCAGTTTACTTAGTATCACCATATTGTTGAGTCAGTGCGCTTCATGTGAGAGATTCTCTCATCAAGCGACCACCCGCGTCACCAACTGTGTATAAAAATTAATTTTATTTTTCCCCTTAAAACCTAAAATAATATCCTTTTATGATGTAATAAAAGGCGCCGTGGATGTGTTCGATGATATGAAAATCCTATATTCTGTTTCACAGGTTAGTTGTAGATGGTCACTTACCATATATTGTTCAATGTTAAATATTGGCGGCATCAATAGTCACGTTTTATATAAAGATAATAATAATAAAACAGAAAAACGTCGTGTCTTTTTAAAGCAAATGGCTTTATCGTTGATGAAACCTCAGCTTTTTTGTAAAATTTTGTAAGGAAAGGCAAAAGTTGGATATGTGAGAGAAAATCTCACGCGCGACCACTCGCGTAACAACCTACTTAGCGACCAATGCCGGGTTAAAATTAGATTAAACTCAAACAAAATTAGTATGACTGAATAGGTATTTTCAATACCTTTCAAACGAAGTATCACTTGCCATAAGGTCCCATTTAAAATTATCTGTCACAGTGAAATCATTTGTCATAATTACGTCACCTGTCATGACTAGTTAAGAAACTGACGTCCGTTTATTTTCTCCCTCCAAATTTCACTATTATAGGTAATACCGTTCAAAAGATACGAGGGGGGTACGGACTTTTAACTAGCACTGTATAATATATTTTATTTGATTCCAAAAGATCGAGCCTTTCGAGTTTATTGCGTATTAGCCTAAGAGCTGTGAGACATTTTTGAGTAGGTATTTTAGGCAACCTGAATTTTTTTTAGGTGACTCTTCCATGATAGCCTAATACAAAAATGCCAGTCTGGCTGGAGGGTAGGGGTTATTTTCCCCAAAAATCCTCCCCAAAGTTAAAAAAAGGGTACACATTGTTATTACAAAAAATATCATTAACGAGACTTTACAGTTAATTTAAATTTTCAAATATAAAGAAAATAAACAGGTCAGGCGATTTGAGGGCGATTTTAACTATGCAAGATACTTGCATGGGCGCCCCAGGATTATTTTGAGGGGTGCATCTGAACTTCAGAAGATTTCATCTGAATCGTTACATACTATTAACGAGTATAAAATATACAACTATAAATGCATAGCTATGTACATTCCTTCCGGACAGGGAGGTGCAATTGTTATTTTGACAGGGTATTTTTTAATATTAAAAATAAATATTCTAAAAAAGACAGGTTTTTTTTGGTGAAATTTCCAACTGCCAGGTGATTAAACAAATTATGCGTGCATGTAAATGAAAAACGCTATAAGTAAGCAGCAGTGTGAGAAAGAGCGTATACCGATAGCTGTTTGCGTCCTCTGTTGTAGCTGAACGAGTCCGTTCGCTCGAGAAAAATCACGTGACCTGGCGATACCCATGTTGTTGTACCTCGAAACGTTAGAGTAATTATTATATATTATAGTTTCTTAAGTAACTTTTTATTAATTAAAGGAAAATAATACGTACTATACAATAGATTTTGCAAATATGATAGAAAAAGACAAATTTATTATTATAAATATATAGGTGGAAAAGTATAAAACTATAAACTAAATTAATTATGTGTCCGAATCTTGTACTTCTTCTTCAAACTGCTCATCTAAACTTAAATATTCATTCTCTTCTTCATCGTCAGACTCCCCTCGAGACATTCTCTTCTACATGATCTGTAAATAGTTGCAATACATATTTAAAATTAATTAAAAATTAATTAGTGATTAATTAATTGAGTTGCTACGTATTCTCGGAGTCGAAACCTGGACAATCACGGGTGCATCTGAAAAAAGACTTGCCATTGTTGAGATGTGGTGTTATCGACTAATGTAAAAAATATCATGGACACAACACGTAACAAACACGGAAACATTAAGAAAGATGAAAAAGGAAAAATAAATACTCAACACTATGAAGGAAAGAAAAATGAGCTACTTTGGTCTTATACTAAGAAATAAAAACCGTGATGTGATTGGTTATATAAGGAAAAGTGCAAGAAAAAAGAGAACCGGGAAGACGATGCATATCCTGGTTCAAAAATTTAAAGTAGTGGAGTGTTAAAAACAACAATAGAAATCTTCAGAATCGCTGCAGACAGAATAAAATGGGCCGTGATGATCGTCATTGTCATGAAAGGATGAGGCACACAAAGAAGCAGAAAATGGAGTTAACTAAAAAAAAATTTCAGTTATAAAAAGAACATGTATGTAAGCTTGCCTTCAGCAATATATGTATCTGAAATTCTTTCTGGTTCGCTGATGAACTATAGCATCATAAACTGATTGAGGCAAGCAATCTCCTTAAACCAATTAAAATCTAATTTATCCATATTTAGTATCCATCCATTTCCGTTAGGTGTTAAAGAACTGGGGACTTGCAAATATGCGATTCGCCAAATTCTCGTGATATACTGAGTTCTTAGCAGGATGTTGCCTCAATTCGGCTTGCACGGAGGCAAAGTAGATGGATCACACTTTTTCAATACTTTCTTAAAAGGCTAATTTTTCTTATTAGACTTATAATTTTGACAGAATGTTTGAAATCGTGCTTTGTTGATATTTGATAAATTTTTTGTACCATAAATTTCGCACAGAAATTCTTTCAAAGTTTTAAAAATTTCATCGTGAGTACCGGTAACGTGGGTAACTCCAAGATCCGTTAATGTTTTCTGATAAATTAATTTTTTTTAATATTTAAAACGGTCTTATCTTGCACTTTTGGAAAAAAGACGAATTATAATCACATCCGGTTAATGCGTGGAAAGCAGTACAAGCAAACTCGTGGCTCTAATTCTGTATGTAGCTTCGTTATATTTATTTACCTTTTAGAATTTCCAGTACCATACTCCATAAAAATCTCCAGATCGTAACTTTTTAGATGATCTATGTTTCCAAGCATAATTATTAAAATATCTGTATCGAAGTTTTAATAAGACCATTGGTCTTTGCTAATGTATTAAGCTTACATACGTGATGAACTATCTTCGTGTCGGCTTCTTCGTGATTTTCGCATGTCATGTTATCGTCGATCGACATTTCTATACCATCGTTATTTACAACATACGAATAACATAAATCATAATTTAAATTTATTAATAAATTACCAATAAAAGGCACCATCTCATCTGTAGACCAATGTTCAACTAAAATTTTTACAAAACTCTGCTTAAATTTAATATTTTTTAATTCCTTGGCACAATCTGTTAGTATCCATCCATTTCCATTAGGTGTTGAAGAATTACCTTTTCATTCACATGCACGCGTAATTTGTTTAATCACCTGGCAGTTGGAAAATTTCACAAAAAAAACCTGCCTTTTTTAGAATATTTATTTTTAATATTAAAAAATACCCTGTCAAAATAACAATTGCACCTCCCTGTCCGGAAGGAATGTACGTAGCTATGCATGTATAGTTGTATATTTTATACTCGTTAATAGTATGTACAGATTCAAATGAAATCTTGTGAAGTTCAGATGCACCCCTTGAAAATAATCCTGGGGCGCTCATGCAAGTATCTTGCAGAGTTAAAATCGCCCTCAAATCGCCTGGCCTGTTTATTTTCTTTATATTTGAATATTTAAATTTAGTTTAAAATCACGCCAATGATATTTTTTGTAATAACAATATTTACCCTATTTTTAACTTTGGGGGGGATTTTTGGGGAAAATAACCGCTACCCTCCAGCCAGACCGGCATTTTTGTATTAGGCTATCACGGAAGAACCACCTGAAAAAATTTCAGGTTGCCTAAAATACCTACTCAAAAATGTCTCACAGCTCTCGGACCATATGTATTCTGTTGTCCTGCTGCTGCGGCCAATTTTATTCAGCTATTTGCTCTGCATTTTCTAAGAATCTTTATACTGATTGGTCCACTTTGGTCCTTTTACAATTACTTACAATATTACAAGGAGAGATTAAATAACTGCATCTATAACATATCTTGTACGTGCAATAGTTTTTATGTGAGAGAGACTTCAATACCAGTAAATGTTTGGATAAACCAACATAAAAAATTCATCAAAAACAGAGACTTTGACAGATCCCAGGTATAGAAAAATACCTGGGACAATGAGCACATAATACAATGGAAACTTGCATCAACGGTCATGACAGAAACAGACTACAAAACAAGAAAAACCAGCTACCCTTATCTTACTTGAATAAAGAAAAATGTACCAACATAAACATATTAATAGAAGAGACGGGCGATACGAATCTGGTCACATCAGTCAGGTAATGAGGATTTTGATGTACGAAACTGGTCACACTGGCCAAAAAAGAGGGCTACGAATCTGGTCACATCATTCAGGTAATAAAAATTGTAAGGAAACTGGAAACATTTTTTTTTAATTTATAGAAATTTATTTATATCGTAGTAGGTACAAGTATAATATTAAAATACAAAAAATATATCTTATTTTATTGTAGCAAAATATATGTGAGAAACACTTTTTACAAAATGCATGTTGTAATTTGATTGTCCTTAAGATCTTGTAAAAGATTCTCCAAAAAGCGCTTTCTTCGTAAAGTATGCGAATTTATACTGTTACATTTGATATACCTCATTTTGAAACTTAGTCAAAACTGTCATGAAATCAAAAATTGATGGCGAACAGTAATGAAATGAATTGTTAAAGTGTGAATGGAAAGATTCACAGGCGTTTGTTGTTTGATTAATTCGGCACTAGCATCCGCCCAAATGTTTGGGGGAAATTTAGATTCTTCGGAAATATAATGATCAGTTAGATAGTCCGCAAACTGTATAACTCGCGTATCATTTGGCATCACTTCCATCATCTCAAATACAAAGAAGTCACTAACAATATTTTTATCTAGGAGAACCATACCAAAACACAAACGCAACCAATTTCCGATATCAGAACTTTTGTCTTTATATTCACAAGCTATATTTATTCGCTAACAAAATTTTTTCACTTGTTTGCACTTCAACCTCTATATTGGAACTGATGGATCGCCCGAAAATATTAAATAAAGTTATTAAATATGTACGAAAGTCATTAAATTTAGATTAAAAGGTACTTAGTGCCTACCTAATTAGGGTCGTAGTACCTGCGCTTGTTGTGACCACTTTCTTACATATTTATTTGTTACCTGCACTTACCGGAGGGTAAAAGTATTTAAATGTGACCAGATTCATTACGCCCGAAGAGACACACCACCTACAATTAACTAAATAAACAAACACAAATCAGAATTTGATATCGATTCGAGAATAAAACATCATCTTCAGATTTTTACCTGCTATCGTCTATTTAGTCAATGGATATCTTATAATGTTCTTACTATATTATCAGAGAAATAAGTCTATTGGTTCAGCTCTATTGTAAAATGCTAAATATTACACGGCAAAAACGGTGATGCTAATTTTTTGAGATTATATTTTTCAAAAGGTTCGTCTAGATTTTCAATAAAAAATACTATCAAGGTCCCACCGAGATTTGAACTCGGATCGCTGGATTCAAAGTCCAGAGTGCTAACCATTACACCATGGAACCGATAGAGTTCCATACCCTTTGGTATCAAACAGGATCAGGAATATGTCAACGTTTGAAACGAAAATATTTCCGATATCTTACCGATATTAAATATGCAATTTCTGGATTCAAAGTAAAGGGTTCAAACTGCAAAAGAAGTCCAGAGTTCAAACCGTTACACAAATTAGTCACCATTATTTTCATTATATTTTTCAATAACTACATCTAGGTTTTCACAAAGTAAATAGTTTTCTTGAATCCTTACCGATATTTGAATTAAAATTTTTGAATAAAGAGCCCAGTACATTAACCAATACACCAGGAACCGGTGATGTTAAGCTTTTAAATGATTTTTTTGTTCAAGAAATGCGTCTAGTTTCAAAAAAAATTTAAGCACTCATGGGAGTGCCAACAGAAGTGAAAACTTCTTATAGTACATATATAAATTACGAGCTCAATGCTTTTCCCCATCCAAAAAGAAGTGCTATACCTATATTATAATATACGCGTTGAGCACGTTCTATGCTATTTATGTATACATAGACATAATATATATACGTATGTACAAAATTTAGTTCGGCAAAGTGATGATGGTCGCAAATTCAATACTTTTTTCCTATCTAAAAGTGCACAACGTCCCTAAATAAGTTTTCACTTTAAAAATTTATTTCGTCAAACAATGACGGTCGCTAATTTAATACAATCTAGAAAGTGCACAACGTCCCTAAAGAAGTTTTCACTTCAAAAATTTATTTCGTCGAAGAAATAACGGTCGCTAATTCAATACTTCTTCCCCATCCAACACGTGCAAAACGTCCCTAAAGAAGTTTTCATTTCAAAAATTTATTTCGCCGAAGTGATGACGGTCGCTAATTCAACACTTTTCCCCATCTAAAAAGTGTATAACGACCCTAAAAAAGTTTTCGCTTCAAAAATTTATTTCGTCGAAGCAATGACGGTCGCTAATTTATTACTTTTTTCCCATCGAAAAAGTTCAAAACGTCCCTAAAGAAGTTTGCAGTTCAAAAATTTATTTCAAATCCACAAGGAAGAACTTCCTGTAGTTGGCTGTATACCATTAATTACAAGTGAAATTTAATAAAAAATTTTCTTCTTGGTAAAAGGTATATTAGTTTAAAAAGCCCTTAAGGGCTACAAACATATGAATAAAACGTTTTCGCTCTGTAACAAAAGCATCATCAGTGTTACAAGAACATGGTGAGCGAACCAAAAAAGAGTTGCCTGCTACCTCTTATAACAGAATGACCTAGTTACCTTTTGACCCACTTACAACGTGTGGGAGTCATATGTTGCGCTAGGTCCGTATCATTAGGAATTTTATCCATCCTTTGAATTTTTCAATGTTTTCATTTATATAAGACTTTTGTGTGTTTTTTAAAAGGCTTTGACCTTTGTATTTTTTGGTTGGCTCACCATGTTCTTGTAACACTGATGATGTTCTTGTTACAGAGCGAAAATGTTTTGTTCATATGTTTGTAGCCCTTTAGGGCTTTTTAAACTAATATACCTTTTACTAAAAAAAAAATTTTTATTAAATTTCACTTAAAAATTTATTTCGTCGAACCAATAACGGTCGCTAATTTAATAATTTTTTCGCATCTAAATAGTGCATAACGTCCCTAAAGAACTTTTCATTTCAAAAATTTATTTCGCCGAAGTGATGACGGTCGCTAATTCAATACTTTTTTCCCATCTAAAAAGTGCACAACGTCGTTAAAGAAGTGTTCACTCCAAAAATGTATTTCGTCGAAGCAATGACGGTCGCTAATTCAATACTTTTTTCCCATTTAAAAAAGGTAAAATGTCCCTAAAGAAGTTTTCACTTCAAAAATTTATTTCGCCGAAGTGATCAAGGTCGCTAATTCAATACTTTTTCCCCATCTAAAAAGTGCACAACGTTTTTAAAGAAGTGTTTACTTCAAAAATTTATTTCGCCGAAGCAATGATGGTCGCGATGACAGTCGCTAATTCAATACTTTTTCCCCATCTAAAAAGTGCACAACGTCCCTAAAGAAGTTTTCATTTCAAAAATTTATTTCACCGAAGCAATGACGGTCTGGATGACGGTCACTAGTTCAATACTTTTTCCCCATCTAAAAAGTGCACAACGTCCCTAAAGAACTATTCAAATTAAAAATTTATTTCGCCGAAGCGATGACGGTCGCTAATTCAATATTTTTCTTCATCTAAAAAGTGCACAACGTCCCTAAAGAAGTTTTCACTTCAATAATATTAGTAGTATTATACGTACATTATAATAATATATGGACAAAATTTACTTCGTCGAAGCGATGACGGTCGCGATGACGGTCGTGAAATCAATCTTTTTTCCCCATCCCAAAATAGATTTTACATTTATTTTAAATTTAAATACTTTTATACAATTTATGTATACATACACATAATATAGATACGTACAAAATTTATTTCGTCGAAGAGATGACGGTCGCGATAACGGTCGCGATAACGGTCGCGAAATAAATCCTTTTTCCCCATCCTAAAATAGGTTTTACATTTATTTTAAATGTAAATACCTCTGCACAATTTATATATACATACACATAATATATAGCATAAGCAATGACGGTCGCCAATTCAATGCTTTTCCCCTATCCAGAAATCGCACAAAGTCCGTAAAGAAGTTTTCACTTCAATTATTTTCGAGGTCAATAGACTCAATGTCTAGAGTACTAAATATTATCCAACAGAACCCATCGGGATAATTATGTTTAAGGGTTATGATTTTTGAACTCGAATTGAGGGATTTACAGTCCAGAACGCGAATATTTAAACTATGAAATTATTGACTAAGGTTGATGATTATTAAGGTTTAGGCATATTTATTTTTAAAGGGCCACCTGAGGTTTTCAAACAAACTTCTTTCGGGGTCAACGTGATCAACGCCCAGGTTTTTAAAAGAAAATATTTTGTAGGTCCCACCGAGATTTGAACTCGGATCGCTGGATTCAAAGTCCAGAGTGCTAACCATTACACCATGGAACCGATATTTATATTTATATAGAATTTGTAATAATTTATAGATAAACAGTTACAGGTATTAATATGCAAATTATCTTAATTTTCAAATAATTTGTTAGATAAATTTTATTTACATATTTAGGAATTCTCTCGTGATATTGAATAATTTGCAAATCTAAAAATATTTTTAATCAACCAGATAATTTCGTTACCTTGTTATCTTGAATAATTTTTCAATTATTTAAATGTAAATCATTACTTATATAAATTCTTCTTGAATAAACTTGATCATACTCATCATGGAATTTTCAGTCATGGAACTACAACGGATTTAATTTAGTTTCTGTTTCTGCATATCATTTCCTGGCATGTATCACCAAGTTAACCAATGACCTCAATGATGTCTCCTCCAATCTCATATTGTGTCTTACTCTTGGTCTACCTATCACGGATCTTCATTCGGCGATTTATTAATTAAGAACTAATTCTGGACTTTCTTTTTCTAGATGCCCCAGCCGTCGTTTCTCTATAAAAACTGGCTTATCGAAAAAATACTCAGAGGCAAAAAGTTTTAGAAACATTATTTGTGTTTAACTAATGGTACCACACTAATAATTTAATTGGAACGTACACAAAAGTTTGGGGGGTTAAAGGAAACAAAACCCCATAAAATTTTTGGGGGGTGCACAAATTTCACTGTTATGATTTTTTAAAATGTCCCTGCTATTAGAATGCCATATTTTCAATGAAAAATCTCGAATAGTTTTCGATATATGTATAGAAAAAATATATTTTCATTTTGTAACTTCAAAGCGCTGTAACTTTTTTTATTTGTACATTTGTACTAAGGTAAGTTAGGATCAATCGATATATTTTTGGTCCCAGAATATTTGATTTAATTTACGACCTGAATTTATGTTACACCCTGTATAAATGGACCATTGTGTAGTCTATCTTCAGCTCGGATGCTTGTTAGATTGGTATTTGTAATCATTGATGCAGTTCTAATCTAATTGTTAATTCGTGCGTTAAATGCAGGCAGCAGCTTATTTATTATTTAATCCCATATCTGGTAGGGGTAAGTCTTTGTTAAAATTACCTTAGTTTAGTGTTTAAACAATTACATGACAAAATGTGCGATGCTGATATTACATTTGATATTACTACACTGATGTTGAAATAAATAAAAACTTATATACTTTTCCCAAAAAATTTACTCACCACCTTAAAAATGGGCCATACTTGATGCCTCGAATTTCCTAAACCTGTTATCCGATTTAAGATGTTTTTTTTTAAATCTCTTATAGCCTTACCCTCGAAATATAAAGCTGATATAATAATGATGGTAGGCAGGTAAATTGTCATTTATACCGGGGTACCAATCAAAGTTTTTTTTTTTAATAAAAATGTATACCTTTTTGGTTTTTTTTCTCTTAACCCGGCATTGGTTGCTATGTAGGTTGTTACGCGAGTGGTCGCGCGTGAGATTTTCTCTCACATATCCAACTTTTGCCTTTCTTTACAAAATTCTACAAAAAAGATGAGGTTTCATCAGCGACAAAGCCATTTGCTTTAAAAAGACACGACGTTTTTTTGTTTTATTATTATTATCTTTATATAAAAAGGGACTATTGATGCCGCCAATATTTAACATTGAAAAATATATGGTAAGTAACCACCTACAACTAACCCGTGAAACAATATAGGATTTTCATATCATCGACCACATCCACGGCGCCTTTTATTACATGATAAAAGGATATTATTTTAGGTTTTAAGGGGAAAAATAAAATTAATTTTTATACACAGTTGGTGACGCCGGTGGTCGCTTGATGAGAGAATATCTCACATAGAGCGCACTGACTCAACAATCTGGTGATACTAAGTAAACTGAGTCATTAATATCTGAGCGGACGAGTCTATTAGATTGTCGAGGGTGGATAGTTAGGAGACTAGAAGGAACTACAGCGCTTATAATTTCCCAGAAAAAAAATGTGTGCGTAATTTTCTGAAACCGTGAGAGAAAATCTCATATAGCGACCACTGGCGGGTTAAAGTTGGTAACATTTTGTGCAATATTCTAGCATTTATAAAATACCGAAATTAAAATCCAGCTATAGTTTCAGGTTTTGGAACATTTTGTAATATTCTGTTTTTTAATTAACAATTTGATAAATAATATTAAATTGTTAAGAGTCAAAAAGTTTTTATGTTGTTGAGAAAGTTAGTAGATATTATTTAAAGTTTCAATTAAGTTTGTAATTTTTGCTTGTTGTTTGGTGGAAATGGAACGCGCTACAAGGAATTTGACCCACGAATAATTGGCCACCGTATAGTCCAGATGTTAACCCAATCGAAAATTGGTGGGACATACATAATTGGCAGAAGACTAGAACAGCGTTTGCCACCTCCAAAAATCTTACAGCAGGTAAAAAGAGGAGCTCTCGAGATCGAGATTTGGAATGATATTGATCAAGACCAAATAGCATACCTCATTTGTAACATAAAAGTACATATTTATTTTTTATCGAACATAAGCGAATGAATCAAAAGCCAAAGAGTTAGGCTAAGGCTAAAATACTGAACTCCTTAATCTAATATAGGTATCAGACTGCCACTGTGCCCAGACAATTGACCATTCCAGGTCACGTGACTTTCGACACCGTTGCTAAGGGGCAACAATTGTGTTTTTGGTGTTATTTTTGCTATTTTCTCGTTTTAATATAAAAAATCTGTGGTTTTAACTACAAAACTTTCAAATATTGGATATAGGACACCCTCGTAGGGGATGCAAAAACCCGGTATAATCAGAAAATCAGTTTTCTTGGCCCATATCGTCGTTCGGTTTACAGTGTATTGTGATTATATTGATTTAAAATATTTTGGTCTTTAAATGCGGCTGGTATTATAAAAAAACTTACTTTATCTCTTTTACCTTTACTGGAACACTTTCAAACTGAACAAAACGCTGGTATTTTAATCATATTCTTAAATTAAACAATGGTTTTCTACACATAACCTAGTTTGTTTATAATATTTTGCCCATCAGTCGCTGTCAAATGACGTCACCCTGGAATGGTCTATGGCTGCAATCGACCTTTGTAGAAATTCCCAAAAAGTCAAGTGCAACCACCTGCTAAGGTAATAGAACAACAGCTTTGATGAGTCACACACTTAAAACATTTTTGAAAATAATACAAAGCAGAATTGTTAAAACTCTTAAATCTGAAATAAGTGACAAACAATTTTTCTTTAGAAATGGTATGAACACAAGAGACGCTTTGTTCGGCTTGAATGTGCTGGCCCGAAGATGCATGGACATGAATCAGGATAAATTATGCACTTATGTTTTGTAGTAGAAAGGCAGGCTTTTTTGTAGAAAGGCATTTGATAAGGTTTAACGTAAAAAGCTTGTAGATATATTAAGAAGCAAAAATATTGATAGACGCTATACAAAAATTATATCTAATCTATATTGGAATCAAACTGCCAAGGTAAGAGTTGACAACCAGAATATCCAAAACATCAAAATACAGAAAGCTCTCTGGATTGCGTGCTGTCCCCACTACTTTTCAATGTCTACAGTGAAGAGGTATTTCAAGAAGCATTCTTAGATTCAATAAAAGGTATATCTATCAATGGATCAGTTTTGAATAACTTGAGTAATAATGGCCGATAGTAACAATGGTATACAGAACGAATAGCAACGCCTTAATGAACGCTGTCATGAGTACGGACTGAAGATGAATTTAAAGAAAAGTAAATGCATTAAGGTGGGTGAGCCAAAGGTGGCCCATGCTCCTAAGGTGGCCACTTTTAATTTTGTCCTAGTAGTTGACCTAATAACCGCCAGGTACCAGCACATACTTGAAGATATATGCCATCTAGCGCTGTTATCAGTACATGATGACACAGAGACCAACGGCGGTCATTTCGTGCCTTATAATATGTCGTTACGTTTGAGGTTAGAGGGACGCTATTATATTCCGGTAAGTAAACTTTTCTTCATTATTACAATTAATTAGGCGTAATCTACAAGTAACATATATGGATGTTACATACATTTCATCACCTTTCATAATATGCATGTAGTTTTTCATCTGACGTTACGTTTCAAGAGTAGTTATGAAAAAAACAAAACAAACACGGTTTTGGTAGTGGTTCCCAACATGGCCATGGTGGGCCACCTAAGGAACACTATATGTTTAAACTCTTTTATTCGCTTATAAGGATGTTATAACTCCCATTATTGTTTGTTTTACTTTTAAAATGTATTATAATACTTTCTACACCTAAGTTTTTTTGTTTATTGGTTTCAGATAAAGATGGCTCGACAACTTGGGAGGTCATGGACGGAAGAAGACCTAGCAAACGCGATGAATTCTGTTCTCAATGACAACATGGCTGTTAGAAAAGCTGCCGAGATGTTTGGTATTCCAAGAAGAACTCTTCGGAACCATCTAACTTCAGGTAGTTTTAAGAAAATAACAGGTCGTCAGTCTATTTTGACCTTTGAACAAGAGCTGGAATTGTGTGGGAGAATTAATCGTTTAGCTGACGTTGGAATGCCCATCACACCAAAATTAGTGAAACGGACTGTTTACACTTTTTGTCAAATCAACAAAATAAAAAATCCATTCAATGATGAATTAGGCTCTGCAGGGAGAAAGTGGTTTAAATTGTTTATGCAGAGACACCCTGACATCAGCAAAAGAAAATCTCAAAATCTCAACCCAGCCAGAGCTCAAAAACTTAACAGATTCATTGTGAGTGACTATTTTGATAAGCTGAGATGTCATGATCGAAATGAACGTCATGCAAAAACCTCAATCGATTTACAACGTTGATGAGAAAGGTAATCGTTTGTGTTTGCATAAAGCTCCGACAGTTTTACCTCGCAAAGGGTCCAAACGTGTGCATAACATTGCTTCTGAACACGGCGAGAATGTTACAATTGTTTCTTGTGGAAATGCTCTTGGCCAAGTTATTCCTCCAGTCATTCTCTTTAAAGCAGAAAGGTTGCGTCTAGAATGGGCTGAAGATTTACCACCTGGTAGCAGTGTTTTTATGACACCCAAGGGTTCCATGAATACCCAGACATTTATCAAGTGTATTGATCACTTTGCCAAATACAAAACACCAAGACCGGTTCTTCTTATCTTTTACGGCGTTTCTTCCCATTTGGATGCTAACATTGTAGAGGCTGCAGATGCTCATGAAATAACGTTGTTTTGATTACCAAGCAATACCACTCATGAGCTGCAGCCAATGGACAAAAGCGTGTTTCGTGCTTATGAAGCTTATTGGGATGATGAAGTGATGCTACTTTGAACTCAGCATGCTCAAAAAGGTGATTCTGTCGTAGAAGTTAGCGCTGGTCGCGTCATGACAAAGAGCAAGTTTGGGAAAGTTTTTTCACGGGCTTGGGTCAAAGCTGCATCTCCTTCCAATGTTATTTCCGGTTTTAGGGCGACTGGAATTTTTCCTTTCGACCCTACTGCAATCAAAGATGAAGCTTTTGCTCCTAGTGACCTTACAAACAGAGTAATTCCAACCGAAGAGAATAATGTACTTTCACCTGAAAAGCCAGCCTGTTCTGACTCAAGGAAACGAAACCCTAAATCAAAGAAGAAAAAAGCTCCTTTGAAAACCAGTAAGAGTACAAAGAAAAGACCAGTGGAAGCAAGCGAATCCTCCTTATCTGACAGTGACTACTCAGTGCACAATTCATCTGCAAGTGATATAAATTGTGAATTTGACTCGGAAATGCTTGAGAACGAACCAAAAGAAAGATCTTTCAATGAAATTTTGAAAACCCCGGAAGCTCCAGCCAAGAAATGTTTAAAGCCCAGGAAGAAAGCACTCAACTATCGTGCTCAAAAGATTGTGGTTAATTTATTTTAAACAAAAGAAGAAGATCAAGCAAAAATACCCATCAAAAACAAAACATTTTAATGAACCAAAATGCACTGGAGATAAAAAAGACAAGAGTAAATTTAAAAGTGAAGAAGATGCTCAAACTGGAACTAGCGGAACAAACAAATTCATTAACAGCAACAGAGTAGAAAGCTGGTATTGTCACCTTTGCAATACTGATCGTGTAACGGACATGAGGCTTTGTAATCATTGTTACCATTATGTACACGAAGAATGTGAAGGGCTCACAAAGCAGGAGAAAATTCCCTTTTTCCAGTGTTCGTCTTGTTTGGACTTGTAAATGTAAAGACGTTGTTCGTGGGTTTCCAAAAGTTAAATACAACTTCATAAAATTATTTCTACCTTTTATAATGTAAGTTTACAATTTTTACAATGTTGGTGACTGTATTAAATTTCATAATTTTGTAAAATATTAATTCTGTGTTTCCTTTTAATGTGTTTATCTATGAGTACCTCACTAGGCCCTCTAAAAAGGCATAACTTATGCGTGGGCCACCTTAGGCTCTACTCATGGGCCAGTTTTGGAACACTCTGTTCCTAAGAAGGCCCACATGCAACTACTTAGTTTTTTAATTATTTTATGATCATACAAATTAAAAAACGAGCTTAAGTACGGATATTATTTTGGCTAACAGTACTGCCAACTTATTACCAAAGCAGCAAAATAAAAAAAAATTGTTTACATATTTTAATAGTTACTTTTCACTTAACTATGGCCACCTTTGGTGCACCTACCTTATCATGACGAAATCAGCACATGCAAACGTCCAATTGACTATTGAAGATACTGTAATAGAGAGTGTGGATAACTAGAAATATTTAGGAACATGGACAACATTAAATGTAGACCAAATCAACAAAATTAAGACACGTATTGAAATACCACGTGCGGCATTCATGAAACTTAAAATGCTTCTTTGTTGTCGGGATATAAGGTTCGAAATACGCTTAAGGTGTTACGTGTTCTCTACTCTTCTCTCTACTGGAACACAAGTCCATCTGAATAAATTGGCCACCTTTGAATTTTGGTGTTAGAGAAAAATCCTACGAATGTCATGGATTCAAAAATTTCAAACGTCGAAGTAACTAGAAGGATAGGAAATGAAGCGGAAATAATATTAACTACCAAAGGACGAAAACTTGAGTACTTAGGACATGTGAGGAGAGGGCAAGAATACTCATTATTATAACTTATTATGCTTGTCAAATTCCGAGGAAAGCGAAATGTGGGAAGACGAACAATATCCTGGCTTAAGAACTTGAGGGACTGGTTTGAATGAAGTAGTGCAGAACTATTTAGAGTGGCAGTCAACAGAGTCCGCATAGCCATGATGATTTCCAACTTTCGATAGAAGATGGAACTTCAAGAAGAAGAAAGGCTACAATATTGAGTTTTAATTTCAATATTTTATAAATGCTAGGATGTTCCACAATTTGTGCCTAACTGTGAGAAGAAAACACAGCATGAGTATTACATCCGGTATACATACCTACAATGACATCTATTTGTCTAGCAACATTACTACAGCGAGATTTTTAAAGAACCAGGCTATATAACATGTTATTAAAACTCACTCAAATCGGACGACAGGTTGAGAAAATTCGAGATATCAAAAATATTCCAATTTTAAGATGATGCGTTGATTTCCTAGAGTCGTGTAGCATGTCTCGTATCTACAAATATATTCTTTTGTTATTTTCATTATATTGCTAATTTCTCTTAATTTTAAAAAATATTAATAAAACCGTTTTGCTCCTGTTGCAGTTTTAATAAAAAAAGTTATTCCGGTTCTGTTTAAACTTAAAAATCTCTATATTCAAAACATTGCGAATGGTGTTTTGATTTTAAACTTTGAGGAATGTTTTGTTATGGCATTTCATTTATTCTTTTGTCACGCAATAACAAGAAAACCATGGACCCAGCGTGCCCGCGCACTCTAAAATAGTTTCTGACGTCAATGAAATGTTGCAATGTAGCCACGCTTATGACGTAGAACACCAAAAACTTTGGCGGTTTACTTTCTTAAAAAAGCAAGCGTACAAAGTTTGGTATATGTTACGGGTAAAGTAAGGTAAACGGGTAATTCTAGGATTACTGGGGTAAAGTCCGAGGTACTCGCCAGGTTTTGGTAAAATAAATGCCACTGTAAATCTGCTGGAAATGCCTTTCACCTCTCTCAGTGTGATGACCTAATTATTACCTAGCAACCCACGTACCACGTGGGAGTCATATGTTGCCCTAAGGCCTTATCCATAGGGATAATATCCATCCTTTGGGTTCCATAATATATTTAATTATAGTGATGTTGTCAACTTTCAAGGGTTTTAACCTTTGTATTTTTGTGTCGCTCAACATGTTAGGCTTGTAACACTGATGATGCTCTTTTTAGAGAGCAAAAACGTTTTTTTGTGATATTTGTGGACCTTTTAAGGGCTTTTAAATAAATATACCTTTTACCAAGAAAAATTTTTCATTAAATTTACGAATAAATGTGATTCCAAAATGTTATTTATCATGTTGTGATTTTTTTATTGAATACAAGAAAAATGAAGATAAGAAACTTGTTTTTTTTGTGTTTTATTTATAAAAACTATATACATGTCACTCGGTGGTCGTACATAAACACATGCCCAAAAGTTTGGAATACGTACAAATAATATATCTACGCCTATGGTGGTTTTAAAACTGTTGTTGATATTCATTTTAGAGCGTTTTTACATGAAAATGATAAAAACTTTGAATCGTTTTTGTATCATTTTGGTCACATTCAACTGATTAGCGTATTTACACATTATTTCAGTCTGTGTTTAAATTTGAATTGAGCCGTTAAAAATGCCTAGAAACGTGATATTTCACTTTGACAGATCTAGAGTAATTGCATTGTTACAACAGGGCTTTAGTCAAAGTGATATCGCTAATATTATTGATGTTACTCAGAGTGCTGTATCTAAAATTAAAAAAAAAATCCAAGATACAAATGACGTCAAGGATCGTCCCAGAAGTGGTAGAAATCGATGTACAACAGCAGCACAAGAGCGGCAGATAACATTGATAGCTCGAAGAAATCGTCTGGAATCCACAAGTGGTATATCCAGAGAAATTTCTAGGCTGCAAGGACTGAATATTTCACGACAAACAATAACACGCCGACTAAATGCGGTAAATTTGTATCGTAGAAGACCCTTACATGTTCCTAAACTAATCTACCAACACAAAATGGTAAGGTTGCAATGGGCTGGAGAAATGGTGCAACATGGTCCTAACTGGAATAACGTGATGTTCTCTGATGAGTCAAAAATTGGCTTGGTATCTGATTGACAAAGAACACTGGTTTGGAGGGCCCCAGAACGACAAGCCCGACTAGAAACAGCCAAACCGCGTGTCCCGTTTGAAGGTGGCAGTATTATGGTTTGGGGTGGTATTATGAGTGGTACACGGACGCCACTGCTGGTTCTGGAGAGAAGTGTCACTGGTGCTGTGTACATTGAGGAAGTTTTAAATCCTGTCGTACGTCTATTCCGAGGGGCAGTAGGTGATGAATTTGTGTTTATGCATGACAACGCACCTCCTCATCGAACAGCAGCAGTACAAACTTTTATGGAAGAAGAAGGAATATCTACATTACAGCTGTGGCCTTCGAATTCCCCCGATATGAACGTTATTGAATATGCTTGGGACATTCTCAAAACACGCATCAAAAAGCGAAACAATCCCCCTATTACACTTCGTGAACTAAAAGGTGCTGCTCGTAAAGAATGGGAAAGAATTCCGCAAGCCCAGCTCGACCAGTTAATCGGCAGCATGCCAAATCGCCTACATGCATGCATACAGTCCAATGAAGAAAATACTAATTATTAGTTTTATTGAAAATTATTTTTTTCTTTACTAATTTATTTTTAAATGTAAGTTCTACTTTTTAAGTTTTACTCCAAGAGAATAAATAATTTTTTTGTATATCGTTTATCTGGTTTTGAAATTTATTTAGTATTGTTAAGAATTGAAACAAAATGATGTTTAAGAAAAGTTTATATGTAAAATCAATAAAAAGACGAAATATTCCAATATTCCAAACTTTTGGACATATGTGTATTCCTACCTTATGCAAGAAACAATTTACATTAAATTAACACTACGATACAATTTTCGATCTTGTGAACTATAAAGGTACAAGAGATAAGGAATGTTAAATTCTACAATTTTTTAATATCCCGCACTTACAAAATAGTTTTAGATGCCGAATAAAAAGCACGCCTGGCCAAAAAGTGCCTTATGAAAAATGCATCTATTATTATCATTAGGTATTTTTCATTTTTGGATGGACACCAAATAGAAAATCACAAGTAACGTTTTTGGCTGGACAAAATAAAATGAATTTCCCTTGTGATAAAAAGTATTCAAATTAGTTATACTCTAAGTTGAAGACGAAATCTATTTTACGAGAAGAATGAAAGACAATAATTATTATTTCAGATGGTATGAATACGTAAATAGTTGAACTTAATAGTAGTATACAACTAACTTAAGGAAAAGTTGTTATTATGGTAATCACTAAAACTCATAAATCGATTATCGATTAGAAAATATCTTAGATATAACTAATTTTAAGCTATCTCTATTCGAAGTATACAGGGTGTCCAGAAACTCTCCTGGCAAACGAAGACCGAAGATTCCTCAGATATAATTTAAGAAAAGTTAATCAAATTCAACTAGTCCGTAAATGCTTCCTAGAGCTCTTGAACCCGGGAGCAGTCGCGTGTTACTGCATTATTAAATAGTGAGTTATTCTAGTACTATAAAGGTACTCTTGCTTTAAGTCGGTAGGATGCACCGTTTTCTAGAAAAATAAATTTGAAAAATTTTGGTTTTTTTAATTTGAAAGAAATTTTCAAAAAAAAAGTGGGGCACTAAAACTTTAAGCAAGAACACCTTTTAGTTTAATAATTCCGGACATAAAAACGGACGCCTAGCGGTACTAAAAATTCGTAATTTCTCTTCAACTCTGGAAGAAAATAGGTGTACCAGTTTTCGTTTTTCGAAATAGACACGTTCTGGAGATATTTAAAAAATATTTACAAAATGCTCTCTTTAAAGAGCTCTAGTTCCCATACGAAGCATTTTCGGACTAGGTGAAGTGGGTTAAATTGTCTTAACATGATCTAAGGAATCTCCTGTCTTGAGTTTAGTTCGAACCTTCGATGTGTAAACATCGCTCCGCTTTGTTGAAGTAAATGTTAATCAATAAGTAATAATACTAATTACATAAATAGTAAAATAAAGTGAATCAGCATTCTTATCAATTTAAACATTTCAAGTAAGTGACTAGAATTAATTAGCAAAATATAAAAAGTAACAAAAAGAAGAAAACAAGAAGTCATATTGAATCAATCTGAATTTCTAATATTAATTATGTCTACTACAAATAATTGCCATGCGTGTCAAAAATTAATACCACCGAAGGAAGCAAACGACTCCAGTACCGTAAATTGTTCAGTATGTCTAGCGCATTGGCACGGTGTCTGTGCTAGTCCCCAACCTACGGATCTCGAACCAAATACGCTACGAGCTTGGATATGTGAAAATTGTCTTAACACAAAATTGACAAGCGCACATGAAGATGTTGAATCCATTAGATTTAACGCTATTATGGCTCAGCTTAACACAATGCAAGCTACCTTTAGAACAAAAATTGAAGATTTATCTGCGCTGGTCACAGCCCAAAATGCAGAAGTTATTGCCTGCAACAAAAATATAACTGCACTACAATCAGAAAACCAACAACTTAATAGACGAGTTGAAGTCTTAGAAAAAAAGTTTCTGGACCATGAAGAAATGCACATAGAGGTAATGGAAAGGATTAAACGACAACAGAATGTCATCGTTATGGGACTCTCTGAAACGCCTAATGATTTTGAAGAAGCCAAGAACCTAATTAATCATATATTACCCTCTAAAAATGTTCCCATTGCTTCAACCTCTCGAGTAGGAAAAATCAGAACAGATGGAAAACCTCGACCCCTTAAAATTGTTGTCGATTCTCGTGAAACTACAATCGATATCATGAAACGGAAAACAAATATTTCAAAAACTGTCCATCCCACCGTATACTTAAAATCAGATTTGACTCCAAATCAATCTAAACACTTGACAGAGCTAAGACAACAACTCCAGCAACGTAGCAATGACGGCGAAAAAAACTTAACAATAAAATACGTCAAAAACATACCCAAGATTGTTGAGTTGCCCTCTTCAAAAAGATATCGAGAAGAAGAGGGTTCACCACGCTCTTCATCTGAAATAAAAATCTCCAAAGCAGACACTAGAAATAATATATAGCAACCATTAATTTTGTTGTTTGGGAACTGTCAAGGGTTCACTAATCTAAAAGACTTTGTCGAAGAAAATAAAGATGTTCTATTTTATGTGTATGTGAAACGTGGTTATCAGATAAAATTCAAATTACTCCTGCTTTTTTAAAAAATTATAATATTCTAAGCTCACCTCCTGTAAAGGAAAAGTCGACCGGCAGAGCCAGTGGCGGTATCTGTATACTCTATAAAAATTCATTTAAACTAAAGCTATTAGATGCCTCCCCTTGGTGGATAATCTGCGAGTTGACTCTTTCTCTCCATGAAAAAATCATACTATGCTCAGTGTATTTTAAACCCTCATTAGATCTTTCACACGTGTTGGATATTTTTCAAACATGTTTATTAGATATTATAGATAATCTTCAAAACACGCCTGTAGTTATAGGGAGCGACTTTAACTGTAGAGTAGCTGAACTTAATTTAGTACCACCTGAGATTTTAGAGGATACAAATGTCTTTGACCAGAGAACATCTAATGATAAAGTACTTAACACCAGACGGCGTAATATTATCGATTTTATGTCAGAAAACTCTTTTTGTTTATTAAACGGTCGTACAATTTCAGACTCACCGGCTCAGTTTACGTATGTTAGTTCTATAGGTAAAAGTGTAATTAACTTTGCTTGGATATCCAACTCATCGCTATCACTTGTTCAGGACTTTTATGTTTTAAATGAATATAGCTCATCTGATCACTTTGCCATAGCTCTCTCTTTAAACTTAAATATATTTGACGGAAATAACTGTACTAATGGTTCCTCCAGTAATACTTCACATACTATATATAAATGGAATGAAGAACTAACATTCACCTACAAGATATTAATGGCAAACTCTCCCCGAATTCAATATAATTCTCAGTTGCACAATTCATACAATAATCTATATACTGCAATAACAGAAACAGCCACAAATTTAAATATGATCAAAAAATAGGATCATTTCATACCAAAATATTCTCATCCCCTTGGTTCGATTATGAATCTCTTTGTTTAAAAAAGCGGGTTAAACATGAATTAAAAATATGTAAAGTAAATAATTTCTCAGAAAGCACCAAACTAAAATATGTACAGATAAAGAAAGAATACAAGACAACACTAAAATTCAAAAAACAAATCTATTTTAATAACATAATAACTGATTTAAGTAACAGCCGAAAACCTAAAACTTTTTGGTCAACCTTAAAAAATTTCGTAGTTATTCGCCTTCATCAAATTTACCCATGAATGTATGGCAAACTTTTTACAGAGATATATACCCTCCTAAAATAATTTCGTTTATTACATATTACGATGTTAGACATCAATTTCTGGACAAATCCATAACACCTGATGAGATTTATTTAGTTTTAAACAATTGCAACAAAAGTCCAGGAAATGATAAAATATCCTATGAGTTTTATAAATATCTACCAAATAATTGGATATTGTAGGTACATGACTTGTTTGTTCAATAACATATTTAATACAGCTACAATACCTAGAACTTGGACTGAAGTAATATTAAAAATGATACACAAAAAGGGGCCTATCGACAATCCTTCTAACTACAGAGGAATTGCTCTAATGTCTAGCTTAGAAAAAATATTCACACAAGTATTACTCAACAGACTTAATGAGTGGACAGATAATAACAACATTATTCCTGAAATTCAATCTGGATTTCGAAAACATCGAAGCTGCATTGACAATGTATTTGTCCTTAACTCGATCATACAGTCACGATTAAGGTTAAAAAAACGCAAAGTATTCGTTGCATTTGTGGACTACAAGAGGGCTTTCGATTCTGTTAGCCACAACTTGCTATGGCAAAAACTGTACAATATAGGGGTTAGTGGTCGCATAATTTTACTTTTAAGAAATATATACAATGAAGCATCAATGCAAGTAGCTGCCTCAGATGGATTCACCTCTCAACTTGATATAAGTGCCGGAGTTCTACAGGGTGAATCATTAAGCCCGATTCTATTCTCATTATTTCTCGCAGACATAGGAACATTTTTCTCGATAGCGGGGTTACTGGCATAAACATCGGAAATAAACGAGACATCGTATTATTACTTTATGCTGACGATTTATTCATCGTAGCAGAGTCTGAAGTGGAATTAGGTAAGAGTCTACGAGCATTGGAAAGATATAGTTACCAAAATTATCTTGAAGTTCACACTAGCAAAACCAAAATAGTTGTTTTTTCTAGAGGAGGCAGTATCCCAAAAGCCTGTACTTTCAGTTATAAGAACAAACCTATCGATATTGTCTCTAAATTTACATATTTGGGCATTACTTTTTCGCCTTCTTCGCTTTTTAGAGAAATGGCATATGATACCGTTCAAAAGGCCAAACATGCCATCGGAGCAACAATACCGCTCATGACAAAAACCAAGATGGATAGTTGGACATCCCGAATACATCTGCTAAATTCCTTAATTCTCAGCATAGTAACTAACTGCATTGCCATTTGGGGGTTACGATACGCCGACATACTAGAACGGGTACAACTAACATTTTTAAAACGTATCCTTTTGGTTCCTATCAATACGCCAGATTTTGCTGTTCGACTTGAAACAAGTACAGCTAAATTTTCACTTGTGATATTTAAACACATGCTAAACTGGCTCATTAAACTTTATGAGATGGAAGAAAATCGACTACATAAAATGTGCTTTCTACGTCAACTGGAAATCACAAGGATAGAGAATAAATATAATTGGGCATCGCAAGTTAAAAATCTGTTAGAATTTGCAAACTGTCAAAGATCATGGAGAGATATCAATGTAGCGTTCCTAAAAGCAAAAAAAAATGACTTAGTAGACACATTTAAACAAAAGGTAAACCAAAATGATTTGCGACAACTGAATGACTCATCATTTCTCACTTTTTATAGGGCTTTAGACCTGAGCGATCAACCACAACAGTATCTTCATATTCGAATGCCTCTACAATTCACCAGAACAATAGCACAACTTAGACTGTCGAATGAGTTTTGTATTCGGTTCACTTTTAAAGGACTAACATATAAGATTGATCCAAAACAGTTAGGTACAATATGCAACAAACGTGAGCTGGAAACTCTGCGTCACCTTCTGTTCGAATGTCCTATTTACACAGCAATGAGACCACAGAATATTACCAATCTGTTAAATCCAGAACATTTAGCAAACACCCTGAATAATATTGCGCCCTCTACCGCGAAAACAATTTCAAATCATATATGGAATATTCTGAAGCTACGAGCTTTAGTAATTAAAGAATAAAAAAAAATTAATAACGCAAGCTCTAATTTCTCAATGTATTATTAGCGTACCTTAAAAGATTATTAGTAGCACTTACAAAAAAAGTATCCGAATAACTCACAAGTTTGTTTCTTTTTTATTTATTTATTTATTTTAAAATTTATAATGTAAGTAATATTGCAGTTACGTGTTCCCTTAATCTCATTATATATTTATCTTGTTCTTCCTAGATATGTAATTATTTATATGTATGTGTATGCGAGTAGGTGGGTAAAGGTGTGTATGTTTATATAATATTTAATATAGGTATGTCTATATATGTATAAGTTTGTATTCTAGAACTTACTTGCATTTTTATACTTTTTTAATGCTATTTATATCTAAGTTATTTATGTACATGTAGCGAACTAAATTTCTTGTTATGAAACTGTAAAGTTTTTATAAACAATAAAATTCTATCTATCTATCTATCTAGGAATCTCCTGTCTTTGTTTGCCAGGAGAGTTTTTGGACATCCTGTATATTTTTTTGTAGCTATAAAAAATAATTGACTCGAAGGAAAATATCCAGTGATATTCTCCTATTCATATACTGATAATGTTGGCAATAATTAGGTATATTGGGCACTTAGGTACTACTTAAGAAACTGTTTGTTTTTGATTATTGTTGATAGATTTTCCTTCTGTGATTATTGCCAGGTATAGTTTTTAGATACACCTATTCTCGTTCTGTAAATTTTATATATTTGGTCTTTTCTTAGTTTATGTATATCCCTTTCTTCATCACTCTCGGCCCTAGTCTTTTGGGTATTTTTTCTTTTAATTCTTATTTATTTCTGGCTATCAATACTATGTCATCAGCGAATGCCAAGTATTGGTGTTTTTATTGATATACAAGTCCTGTCCTGTTAATTTTGGCTTCTCTCATGAAAATTTGCCCTGCGCTTACCTTAAACTTATCTGTTTCTTTTAATTTATTTTAAACCCAATCTCGGTTTCTCTGAGTGTCACTTTTATCATTTTTTTATTAATTTTTTACTAATTCTAATTTTACATAGTATATTTCTTTCGTTTGACTGTGTCAAAATTTTGTTTAAAGTCAATGAATACAGGAAAACTGTAGATTTCCCGTTTGTATATCACGCAGCAGGAAAATTTTATCCACGTTGATATTCTCCTATCTCGTTATCTATTTTTTGTTTTATCTTGTCTTTTATGTATAAATATACCTACTATACTTCAAGTATTGTCTAGTATATTGTATATGCTACGTTTAGTAGCAGCTTTATTACCGATATTATACTTATAAGATGCTACACGAATACGAATATAGGTACTTATATTTTACTGTATAATATATCAATGTCAGGACAGGACACTATTTATTACTAAAAAAATAATTTTATTACGTATTAAAAACAATGTTATCATTAAAATTTGTCTTAATCTGTAAACTGCAATATATTTTGCATAATCTTTTTACAAAAGTTTTGAAGTATCTTACGAATTTTTGCGATCGAGAATTTTGAAACATAATACGTATTAAATAATCTTATAAAGATGTCAAAGGTCAAGCACCTTCATCTAAACTCTCACGTTTATCACGAATACTTAAATGAAGAAGTATTAATTCTTAATATAGGTTCCATGGTGTAATGGTTAGCACTCTGGACTTTGAATCCAGCGATCCGAGTTCAAATCTCGGTGGGACCTCAAAAATTTTACTTTTTCGATGTCCTGCACAATGATTTTGAGTCTACGTATAAGAATAATTAATGAGCATTTTAAGAACATTTTGTAAATAAATGTATCGTAGAATAATATACATATCGTAAGTTCATGAATTGGGATGCGAATATATAAAAAAAATACCGAAAATCAATTTTTTATTGACATCTTGATGACCAAATAAATCGAAAATTCTAGAAATATATTTTTTCCATCGGTTCCATGGTGTAATGGTTAGCACTCTGGACTTTGAATCCAGCGATCCGAGTTCAAATCTCGGTGGGACCTAAAATAATTTTCGTTTTGAATACTTATACTAGGGTATAATAAGATTAATTTCAAAAATTTGAAAACTGGAGCACCTGTATTCTGCTCCTATATTGTGGAGTATGCAAATTTTATTTAGCAGGGTAAGAAAAGAACTGATTAAATAAAATAACAGAAGGTAACTACATTGACCACTAAAAAACTACTAGTGGATTCTAAAAATGGTACATTATACAACGTGTAACAGACAGTTACGTCATAAATTAAATCACGTATACTGGGACCAAAAATAATCTGACTGAACCTAACTTACCTTAATACAAATGGGCACATAAAAATTATAGCCCTTTGAAGTTACAAAATGAAAACCGATTTTTTCCAATACATCGAAAAGTGTTTTAAGATTTTATATTGAAAAAGGACATGTATGTCTTTCTTTTGACAGAAACATCTTTAAATAAAATAAAAGTGAAATTTGTGCACGCCATAAAAATTTTATGGGGGTTTTGTTCGCTTAAACTTTGCCTTAAACTTCCCCAAACATTTGTAAGATGCGGCTTTTTTTAAATATGTTTTAAAATTTCTGAGTACAGTTGATCTCAAACCCTGTTTTCAGTGCGTCATTAATTTTGGCGTCATATAGGGAATGTCGCAAATCATTACATGCCATTTTAGTTAAATCTGACAGTTGTCTTATTTTTATATAAACATCAACATTTATACAATTATTTGCCAGAATATTAGTATTTAAAATATTCAAACTTCATTATACAGTGTCCGCATAATATACCAATAACATTAAAATATTTATATTTACGTCGCTGAAAAATATTAACCTAGAAATTACAATTGTCATTTTACCATGCGATGTTGTGAAAACACTGTCACGATAGATTACTTTTGTGTCAAATTATCTTCATTCTCATCATTGATTGGTTATCCATTTAAAATATTTTAATCGCTTACCAATTGTATATCTATTAAGTACAAGTCGTTTTAGTATGCAAATACCCGTCGAGGAGTACATAATTTTCTAAGTTCAATGTATATTAATCACAGAGGTACGTTTTTTTCTGTCACTTCCAACTGTAATGCGGTAGGTATAATTCGAATTCGATAATCTGTGCCGCACTGAAAATATAGGGATGGTTTGTAGGTACTTAACAAAATGTAAATTTTAATATTAAAATTTACATTTTTTTAAAGTAAAATTTTATCACCAGGTCTCTACACCGAGAGAAAAAATTCTTGACGTAAAGAAACTTTATTAATATTTAAGAAAGATCGACTTGGCATATTGCCTAAGAAATATATCTTTGTATGTAAGATATAATTTTCTAAAATATTTCAAATAAATTTTAATATACCCAAAGAAATATATCTTAAACATGATTGAACTATCACTTTCTTGCAAACTGCAAACCCATTTGTCAGAAAGAAATTATACTTGCCATAAAAATATATTTTCTTGGCATTACAAAACCCTTCTTTCTGAGCAATAGTATTTCTTAGTAAGGAATATTGTTGTTACCATTAATAATTAATATATTTAATGTTACGAAATATATTTCGCAGATATAATTGTATATTTAGAATTAAGTTACATTTCTTAAAAATAAAGTGATATTACATACGGCGAAATAAATCATTATGTTAAGGTAAAATTATTCTTTATTAGATAATAAAAACAGGATATAAAACGTTAGATATTAATACATACAAATAATTTCTCCACTCTTAAACCACTGGCTTTTATACAATAATAAAAGGATGGTGAGGATGAATATATAAACTATAAAGGATGAATCCAACTTCCTTAATATTTCCTTGTTAACATGTTTTCCTGTTGTAACAGTTATGTAGAAAGAGTAAACTTATTTAAAAAAAAATTATAAGGATATAAGTACATACGTATTTTGACAAAAGGAAATACAAAAAAAAACAAATACACGGGCCACACATAAAAACTATTAATTTTTTGGTATAAGAACGGTAGGCATCAATAAAACAGTCTACAATCCAAAAACATTTCTTGGCATTTCAACAAATAATAATCAATCATATTTAGTTCAAACATGGCTTTATTTATTTATCCTACCATCTTTGTCAATTTCTTTCTTTCTTTATATGAAATATTAATTATTTATCTGTATAATATTAATTCACACAATAGACATTGTTTAGCTAAAACAAGAAGAAAAATACAACCAAGGTAAAACATTGAAGCAGATATATATTGTAATTTTATTTATTTATATAATCCAAAACATACAGCAAACCTAATCATTAAGAAATTTTATTACGGGAAAGTATTATTAGTTTACATCTTAACGCATTTAATACATATTAACTAATTCGCGGTTTTCGGTATTAAATTTCTTAACCGTTAAGATGTTTCTTTTAGACTAACTAATATTTCTTTATGACAAATAAAGCACACGCCATGTTTGATATAACGTTGAATTGTAGGATTGTTTATAGAAGACTATACATTCAAGAAACATATAGTTTATACATATGTATACACATTTTTATATATAAAGGAACTTACCTGTATACAGTTCTACCATTTATGGAAGCCTCTAGGTGGTTAATAGCTCCTTTCAATATTGTTGTGAAACTTTATATTATATTGTTCTCTCCGAGGTGGAAGTCGAAACGTCAATAAAATCATTTTTTAAGTTAAATTGTGGCTTATTTCCCAGTTAGAATAAGATCCTTTCTTTCAGAGTTGTCCATCATTATAGATATCTAAAATGCATATAAAGATACTATTATATAGATATCTACGACTGATACATAATATATGTATTATACTTGTGGTGTTTGCAATATAATGCCATATAATAATCCCTTAGGGATTAATAATGCGGGATTAATAGCTATTAATCCCTCTGGCACAACAATCACAAAATTCACCACGGAAACAAAATAATCAACCTCAAAAAGTGTCACTTTCAAACGAATAGTATATTTGACAGTTTTTGTTGAGAGCGTCATGGGGGCTGGAAGTCAACACAGGTAGCTGAAGGATACATTGATCAGTTTATGAGAAACAAGGCAACTACAGCAGATACTATCGCTAAAGAGATAAACAGTAATGTACCATCTTCTTGTTCTACAGCAATCGAGATCCCAAATATTTGTATTAAAAACTCTACTAAAGTTAATGATGATTCTCAACCAATTCAGTTTATTAATTGTACTATTACTAATTTTAATGTTTTTAACAAATAAAGTTGTTCATTAAAAATCTTAAATTAATTAATTTGTCGTAGATAAAGTAGAGTATACTACTCGCAATAATGGCTCTCATTCCCTCGGAATGTTACTCCCTCGCCGCTAACGCGGCTCGGTTCGTAAATATTCCTCGGGAATAATAGCCATCATTATTGACCCGTGGTATAATCTACTATTATGTTTCTTTTAGAACTACATATTCGGATATGTAACAATATTATTATTACATCTTAAATTAATCAATTTACTTTTATATACTTATGTACGTACCTTCAAACTATCCCTTGGATTTAAAAGGAAACCATCAAATCCAAAATCCATCTATGAAAATGAACTAATGCGATGCACGCCGTCTTGCCAAACACTGAGATTAAATCACAAATAGTGAATAATGGTTACTGCGCAATTCTTTTGTGGAAGAAAATCTCTTTGCAAGTAGCATTTCGGCATTAATGATAAAGTTTTTATTTAATAACCACGGTTACTACAGAGGGTATTTCTGAAGAATTATTTCTTGTGGTTTAAAATATTTATTTGATTGATAGAAAATTTCTTGTTCACAAATATAAATATGGATTAACTTAACATATATTTCTTATACTGCAAAATATTTGTAGTTTTCAATTTAAGAAACAAAAACTTTAGGATAAGAAAATTAAAATGTAACCATTAATGCATTTCTTAGTATTGAAGAAATTATCCGTAAGAAATTATTGAGTTGGGTTTAAAAAACTCGTTTCTTTATGTAAAATTAACTATAAGTTAATATGATATGGTAAATTTTAAGAAAGATAGCTCAAAGAAATCAGTGTTTTAGGAGAAAAGAAATTGTTCTCTCGGTGTATAATCTTACTTAACCATTCACAAATAGCTGGTGGATATTAAAAATAATTTTCAAAATATCTCAATATTTTGTTCCCATCAGATGACCAATTGTTCCTATAAGAAAACATAAAGTTAGTAGGAAAACATTAAGATCATAAACTAATTTATTTGCTAATGATATTATGAAATAAAATATTTTAATTCTCATTAAATTAATATTCAGTGGAAACTAATATTATACCAGGATATAATGTATAATATTTAATTTCAGAAAGGCTCGTGTGAAAACCTCGTCCTGCACAAAAGAATGATCGGCAGCGTGCCAGGACTACTTGACTCTATATCCTGCAGCTCGAACGCCGATATTCCTGCCGCCGTCATGGAGGAGGAGGCAGCCGTTCCAAATATCCTAACGGAATGTTTTAGGCATTTGGAGAGGCACGGATTACATACCTTAGGTCTATTCAGGGTTAGCACGTCGAAGAAACGAATTCGGCAGGTAATTAAGCAATTTTCGAGTTATTGGCTATATCCTTAGATAGTTCACATAACTGTGGGTAAAATAAATATTTGCAGAAAATAGTATACATTGTATTTAAAGATTACAATATTTTCATAACTTTGTCTTTTCTGTGTAGTATCTGAAATAATTAAGAAATCCATATGAATATAGTTGAGGAAATGAAGCTGAAAAAATGGCAAAACCTCGAAATTTTTTCGTCCAGCATCGATTTGTACAAAAATTTGGGATTAGGCTTATTTCACCCTCTAGTTCATTTTCTATATTGAGCCGTTGTACGCTTTTGATTTTTTTAAGGGTGAAAACTACCCCTAATTGTAAATAATTATAAAATAACATTTTAAACTTCAATATTGTCAAAATTTGGTTCTTATTAGTTACATAATGATTGTTTTATGCTTTAAGATATAATATCATAATATTTCAATGCTTACAACCACCCTTGTTGGAGCTATATATAAAAAATTGACATCCTAAAAGAATAATTTCGGCTTTCATCGATTTACATAAAAATTTGAGATTAGGATCATCTCACCCTGTACTTTATATTCTATATCATGCTCAAGGGCGTTGATTATTTTTAGGGGTGTAAACTACCCCTTATTGTGAAAAATTATATACAAACATTGTAAATTTTAATATGAGTAAAATTTGGTTTTGATTGGTTAAATAATGATTGTTTTATGCTAAAGGATATAATATTATATTTCAACCCTTAAAAAGCACCCTTAATAACATTGCAATTTTTATAAGTAGATAATTGATTAGATCTATACAGAGAAAAAAGTAGAATTAAAGAATTACAAAAACATTTATTTACACAAAAATACGAATTTACAAATATGTACACATACAAATACAAATAGTTTTTTAGTCACCTTCCAGTATGCGAACTAGTTCTGTGGTATTAAAGTCGGGTCCATAGATATTTCGCCCGTCGGCAAATTCAAACAGATAACATTTGTATTGTTATGAAATTCGAGTAAACCGATGTCCCTTTGTGATAAGGCACACGCCGGTATTTTTACAACCGGGTTACTTATTGTAAATCAATCAGTGTAACACTTGAAAATGTATACTTGGGCATTAGTACAGTTAAAATTGTTAGACGATTATATTTAGATGAAATATTAAGCAATCGAATTGAAACTTTTTTCTACTTTTAAGGACAAAAAAGCAAGTTCATTAGCGGAACGTGATTCAAAATTATTCTGCAGATTATATTTGAAGCAATATTTGATTAAAACATCTCATTTTTGGTGGTAAAAATATATTAAATACATATATTAATTTGTCTGGACTAAAGGTTGTAAAACATGGTCTGGAGTTATATTTTTGTTTGAATTGGCCGACGGGCGATAGATAGATGGTGTCAACTTTACCTATATACATTGAAAATGCTCTATAAGCGGACTATTCGAATTTGTCGAAAAATAAAATTGGTTTTATAGACATAGCTCCTTTATTTTTGGCGATAAAAAGTTTTTTCAAAAATAATTTTGTAGGATTTTTGAAGAGCTATAAGATTATGTAAATTAAATTCCGTAAGATCCCTTAGTTTTTAATTGGGGTGGGTTTAAAGGGTTCGATACGAAGGTGTTTGCTCGTAACAGCTATATCTCGCTAACTATTCACTGTAATGAAAATCTGTGCACAATAAAATGTCAGTTATGAAAAAAGCTACAATTTAGTAGTTTATGATTTTTTTCGTACCTCTAGTATTTTCGGAGGAATTTTGAAGAAAATGGTGAAAAATACGAAATTGCAAAAAATCATTTTTTACTGTAAACTCCGATTTTTCTAACACTAGGCCTTTTAAATGGGTCATACTTCTTGGGTGTATTGATAATACAAATATAAAAGGAATTACAGAAATAACCCGGTCTATATAGACATTTCAAATAACAAAAATTGCCGGAGAGCCAAATTTTGGTGGACAGCTAGGGTATACCATAACAAATAAAGTTTAAAAAGTCCCCATCGATCCCATGTGTGCGTCAAAAGTTATTCGGGTTCAAAGGTCAAAATTTTAGATTTTTTGGATTTTTTTCGAAAACGGTAAGTTTTATCAAAAAAGAACCTTAAACCAAAGTTGTAGATCTTAAAATTCTCTACAAAAATAAACCTTACTATTTTTTTCCTAAGAGTTGCCATTCCTGAGATATCGCGATTCAAAGAGTCACATTATACATGATATGCACACGTTTCCACACCACCTGTGAGGTAGTGTACTCGGCGCGTTTTTTTTACCGTGGTTTCCCCTGTAGGCCTACTCCACTAACTGTTTTGACAATTTTAGGATAATTTAAGGAAACAATACCGGTCAAGTTTTAGATATTACCTTATTATTGATATTGCTATTGATTATTAGGTTAACTATTGTTTTGATTTCTTTAGATATTTTCATCAGATTCATATTCTTGAAAGTCTACTTCAACAGTCAAGTCTTCTTCGATTTCATCTTCTTCCTCTTCCTCTTGCTGGATGTTCAAAAATTGTTCAAATGTGACTGAGTCATTGGTCTCTTCATTAAAATCACAGGAGTCTTCCTCTGTTGTACTAAACTGGACATTTGAGCAAGACTGACCTTGGCAGTTGGTACACACTAGAGAACACAGCAACCCGACTTTTTTACATCCACATTTGGCACTACAACCTTTTTTGCAATTGCAAAAAATAGTGTTAAGGAGTTTTTCTGGAGCAGGTGGGAGTAAGGTTTTAATCGGTTCTAGAGTATTATCTTTTAATTTCCAACCCCAGTCTTCTGGATTCAGTTCATTGCCTAGCCATGTTTGAACTTGATAATATACTCGATACAAATGTTGAAAAGCAGATGCTGATGTTGGAGGAAGACATGATAGTTGTACTTGTTTCTTGTTTCGCGTATTTTTTACAAAAGTTAAGTATCGGTATTTATCAAGACAAATAATTTTGGAGCTCCATAAACCGCAAGAAGAAAGCGAATTCCTTCCGTAATTATTGTTTGCGGTGTAGAATCAAGTTCTGTAAAAAGTTTACAGCAATCAGTCAAATCTTTTTTTTCGAATAATTTAAGTACTGACGTTTTGCCCCTTCTGTACATTGCTGACGTAGTGTCGCAGCCGGTTATCGCATGTAAAAATAAAATGTACTTTTGGCATTTGGGATAAGCCGATAAACTATTCGAAGAATATATCTCTGTTCGCTGTTGAGCCCTTCCAGGTTTCAGAAAATAGATAACTTTATCTACTGGAGTCCTTGCAGTAATCAGTACCAACAAATCAACATCTTCACCAACTACAATTATTGTGTTTGTTGCCTTATAAATTATTGTTTCACTTCAATATTCAATATGTAAAAGTTTATTGCAAATTAAGCAAAACTGAGACATTTTTAAAACTATAAAATTGTACAAATAACGGTAACGGTACTAAATGGTAGACGCTTGTAATAAGTACTTATATTCACTTGAACTGAACCTTTAGCACTAAAAGAAACAGATAATATTATGAACCAGACCTATGGACAATACTGTAGCCATTGCCTATAATAGACAATCTGTTCTTTTTTAAACAATGGTATAGCCAAATGTTTTTCAAGGCCACGTGGACAGAGGAAATTCAGTTTGGGACTGATTACCTTTTGAAGAAATATTTTCAGAATAATATAATATACTATATAAAAGAGACACAAATAGGCATTTATACTTGTCTTAAGGGCCACATATGTATATACGTGGCTTATATGTGCATATAATGTATAAAGTAACTTCTAAAATCGCGATATCTCAGGAATGGTAACTCTTAGGAAAAAAATTGTAAGGACAATTTTTGTAGAGAATGTTAAGATCTACAACTTTAGTTTGAGGTTTTTTTTGATAAAACTTACCGTTTTCGAAAAAAATCCAAAAAATCTCAAATTTTGACCTTTGACCCCAAATAACTTTTGACGCACACATGGGATCGATGGGAACTTTTTAAACTTTATTTGTTATGGTATACCCTAGCTCTCCACCAAAATTTGGCTCTCCGGCAATTTTTGTTATTTGCCAAGCATTTTGATGTCTAAGTTGACCGGATTAAAAGGTGAAGACCAATTTTTAATTACGATGGTAGTTAGAGGGTTGTTTTCACTGATTTTTTCATAAAGAAAAGCAGGTACCGACCTTTTTTTGATCATAAGTCACTCAATTTTAATGCTAGAAACTTTTTTTTTTCTTTTGAAAGGTCTAAGTGTATCCTTTAAAATTAGTATATCGTACAACAAGTGAGAAAAAGACGTATTTCTCACGAGCGCAGAAGTTTGTTGGCACGAGCCGAGGTACGAGGCGAGGGCCGCAAATCAAGCGATTTTTCTGTGGATGCGGTTTTCTCAAGAATTCAAACTTCAAAATTAAATCATTTAGGTGCTTTTATGTATATTATATGCATAAATTTGAAATAAAATACATATTATACATGTATTTAATATTCTTAAAATGTATATACTTTATTGTTTTATGTTCTAATTAACAGTTATTTTTGAACAGTTTTGAAAGGTAATTCCTCGTAAGTTTTGCTTTAACACATTTTTTTTGACAATATTAATTGTGTTTGTATTGTGCATGTTACCATGGAAACGACGATGATATATGGAAAACCGTAGGACACCCGTGAGAAAAAATATTTCTCACTGCAATGGCCGACGTTTCTCACTGCATGAGGAATTTTTCGTTTTGAATGTATGTAAGTAGTGAGAGAAGTTGCACATTGTATAGCATCCATAGAAAATAGTTATTTTCCTAACAAGTGCAGAAAGTCATACTTTTCGGCACGAGACTCCAGTTTGCCGAACAACGCGAAGCGGGAGTCTTTAAACGAGCGGTCTTTCTACGAGTCTTTAAAAAATGACCAAATCTTACTCAATTAATTTAATTAATATGAAAATACATACACAAATTAATTCTTTGACAAGGTTGTCAAAACCAAACTTTCAATGCCGATGATTCAAAACGACTGTTATTGTCTACCGATTTGACTTTCGAAGATTATGTCAAAATAATTTTATTTCATCGAATTGTTGCGTTAATTTCATTAAAACAGGAACACAATAAGATACATTTGAAATAAAATAGTAAATAATATCTAAATATTAGTTTATTGCATGTATTATAATTATTTTCAGGCCATATTAAAATATTTAAACGCGTGCGGAAAAGTAAAACGCGTGCGGAAAAATAAAACTTTCTAAACTAAAACGCGTGCTCGAAAGTATACATTTTTGCACGCTCGTAGAAAAAAGATTTTTCAAGTTTTCCTCGAAAAATGTAAAGTTTTCCCGTTATTTGGCGTATTTCAAATTATACATTTGACGAAAAAAGCTAAAATTTAACATGCCTTATCTCGGTTTGTATTGGTGGTAAAAATATTATAGAAATAGAATTTGGTTTGTGTTATTAAAAGACACAATTTCGGTAGCCACAGTTTCTTTGATTAAATGCATATTTTTCGAGTTATTTTCAAAAAACTCTCTAAAAAAGTGGATTTTTCGTCGAAAAACTGTTACTTTCAACCGCGAATAACTCGAAAAATATTAGTTTTACGAAAAAAATTTTAAAAAACATTTCTTAGAATTACGTTGTGTATCGATTTACTAGTTAAAATTTAATAAAAAAATCCCACCCCCGAGATGGGGTGGCAACTACCCCCAAGGTTTTAGCGTACAGCGGCATGATATAGAAAATGATCCCTGGACTATTCCCTACCTTCTGTGAAAATTTCAAGTAAATCCATGCTGGATGAACAAATTGCGAACCAAAATGCTTCAGTTCCTCGACTAATATTTAATATCTGAAAATCTAGGCTCAGTGGTTTTTCGATGTGCCCAAAAAATACTTTTCCCTGATATTCGTCGAAGTATATTCATCTCTGTTGTTTCTATTAGTCGTCTCGTTTTAGATGTGTCAGGTCTTGTCTCCGCCATGTATGTCAATATAGGTCTAATTGCTGCTTTATAGATTTTTGCTTTTGTGTCTTGTCTTAGGCGTTTGTTCTTCCAGATTGTGTCATTAAGAGATCCCGCCGCTTTACTTGCTTTTAAGCTTTGTTGTCGTACTTCTTCTCCAACATCTCCGTAACTAGTTATATCTATTCCTAGAGAACTATACCTTGCTTCTTTATTTATTACTTTTCCATCAGCTTCGATTTTAATCTTTGGAGATCGTCTTCTTTCTCAACGATTAATGCGGCGTCGTCTGCATAACATAATATTTGGGTTTTTTTTGTTATCCATTCTGTAACCATGACCTTTACGTACTGTTTGTATTATTTCATCCATTTTTATATTAAAGAGCAGTAGGCTTAACGAGTCACCATGTCACCATGTCTGCTTTGTACTGGTATACACTGTGTTCGTTTTCTATCTATCTTTGCCTGTATTCGGTTATGGAAGTAGATGTTTTCGACGGTTTGTATAATATTGATTGGTATGCGATCGAAAGTCTTTGTCAGGTCTATTAAACGTAGATATGCTGGTTTGTTGTACTCGATGGCCATTTCTGTGATTTGTCTTAGTACAAATACGGCGTCTACGCAGGATGTTCCGGATCTAAATCCTTGTTGTTCATCTGATAAAGTTGCTATTTATTGATTTTGTTAGTTAAGATATTTGTGGTAAGCTTAAGTGCGGTGTTCAGTAGATTTATACCTCTATAATTATTGTTGGGGTATTATTTGTCTCCTTTCTTGAATATTGGTATAATTATGCTCTTTCTCCATGCATTGCTTTCAATAGCACAATTCAATATTTATTGAAATATTTAGCTTTAAATGTATAGTTAAATGTTTGTATTACTTACATATATGTTGGTTTTAATTATTTTCTTTTTTTTTATAGCTACGAGAAGACTTTGACTGTGGCAAAGAATCCTCGCTAGAGGATGAACAATGTCCGCATGATGTAGCTACCCTCTTGAAGGAGTATCTTAGGGATCTACCTGATCCTCTACTTTGCAGGGACTTATATCACGCGTTTGTTCAAACACAAAGTAAGCAAATATTAAAATAGAGTTTCCAAATATAAAATATATATGTTACAGTTCAAGTTGATTATCCAGTTGGAGTTGACTCCAACTAGTTGGAGTCAACTCTAACGGCTGGTTTCAGTAAAAGTTGATTATGAATATAAAATAAAGATTTATATTCAACATTTACTAGTAAAAGTAGACTCCAACTAGGAAAAGTATACTCTTCCCAATGCCATTTAGTAAAAGTTGATTCTGATTCACACAAACAGCCGATTCTAGAAATTAATGTTACTGAATATGTTTAAATTAGTCTAGGCTGTATCGTCGCCCCCGTTAGGTAAATTACTCCGATTCGAATTTTTTGCACAAACTTACTCAAAAAGAGGTCCTTATAACAAATCTACTGGGTGCCAGGCAGTACCCTGATCGATAAATTGTTTAAACAATTCTTTTTAGACAAATTCACAAAAATAATTTTTTCACTTCGAACATTTTTTTAGATCGTTTGGGTTATTCTGAGCAAAAAAAGGTATTTTGTGATTTTTCTCTAAAATTGATTGTTGTCGAGTTATACGCGATTTAAAATTTGAAAAATGCGAAAATAGCCATTTTCAAGGCTTAATAACTCGGTTAAAATTCATTATTATCAAAGTCAGAAAGTGACCAAATCAAAGTTTATAGCCCCCTCTACAAGATCCAGCAGAAATTTTTGTCACTATTTTATTACTAAGCTTTATCTTTAATTATTAACAATGAGTGCTAAGTGCGTATTAGGCGGCCGTCAATGGTGAGTGCTAAAGAGATGCACCATTCCAGCCGTCCAATGGCGGATCTCACTCGCACTCACATTGACGGCCGCCCTCAATACACGGTTAGCGCTCATTGTTGATAATTAAAAATAATATCTTATTAATGAAATAATGACAAAAATTTCTTCAGGATCTTATAGAGGTAGCTTTAATCTTTGATTTTTTTTAGTTTCTGACTTTCATAATAATAATATCGTATCGCATTTTTGCCTTTCGGACAGTTCCGGCGCCAATTACATCTTTAACCCTGTTTCAAGTAACTAGTGTCGATGTACACTAGCCCAGGGAGACCGACGGCTTAACGTGCTCTCCGAGGCACGGTGAGACGGCTCGTGTCATTATTGGAAATGAAAATGGTTTGTCTTTAGCAGGGCTCGAACCCACGTGCACTGGCGTATGAGGCCAGCGATTATGCCGTTACTCCACGGCCGCTAGCTCAACTTTCACAATAATTATCTTTAACCGAGTTATTTAACCTCGAAAATGGTTATTTTGGCGTTTTTCAAATTTTAAGTAGCTAATAACTCGACAACAGTTAATTTTAGAGAAAAAAAGGCCCAACGGATCTAAAAAAAATTGTACGAAGTGAAAAAATTACACACACCGGCAAAATTAGCCGAACACCTTAAAAATGGGATATGTTTGATGTCTCGAATTTCCTAAACCTGTTGTCCGATTTAAGTGATTCTTTTAGTAAGTTATAGCCTTATCAGTTAAGAATATCGGTGTAATAATATTGTTGCTAGACAGGCACATGTCATTTTATACCGGCTGTTACAATCATACTGTCTTTTTTTTCTTAAATTTCGGAACACCCTGTGGAATATTCTAGTATATATATAATATTTTAAAATTAGAACTCGATTGTAGGCTTTCTTAACATTTTCTTTTTTGATTCATTTGCTTATGTTGGAAAATAAAAAAGTTATGTGCTTTAACAACTAGCCATGTTTTTTATCAATAAATCCTCATAGTAGGGGAGGAAAGTATGCTAAATTTGCAGTTTGTACAGATGTCTCCTATTTAAGATTTTAAAGTAACCCCCCAGCTCACCTCCGTCGGGATCGTGTTTGGTGCCATTCGGTAGATTTTTGAAAAATATTGAATAGGTGTATTTTGCAGTTTTACGATCTGATGTTCATTTCGCGAAATATCGCAGGGTTCGTATTTAAAATTTTTAATTTACCCCCTCCCCTCTCCGTGGGGTGTAACGAACCCCCACGGAGGTGGGGTGGGGGATTTAATTTAAAATCCCAAATAGGAACCCCAATTTTTATTGCAGATTTGGATTCTTCACGTAAAAATAAGCAACTTTTATTCGACACATTTTTTCTAATTATGGATAGATAGCGCTATAATCGGAGAAAAATAATTGTTTCAAAGGGAAAATTAAATTAAAAAATGAAAACTCCCTCACTTTATGGAAAATTTAACTTAACCTTTTTCTGATTTTAGCACATACCCTTCACAATTCAATAGGTTCCCATAAAGCTCGAGTAACTGCAAATTTAGTATACTTTCCTCCCCTACTATGAGGATTTATTGATGAAAAACATGGATAGTTGTTAACGCACATAAATTTTTTATTATCACACATAAGTAAATGAATCAAAAAGAAAAATGTTAAGAAAGCCTAAATCTACAATTGAGTGTTAATTTTAATATTTTACATGTGCTAGAATATTCCACAGGGTGTTCCAAACTTTAAGAAAAACACAGCATGATTTGTACACCCGGTATAAAATGATATTTACCTGTCTAGCAACAATATTATTACAACGATATTCTTAAATAATAAGGCTATAACATACTAAAAGAATCATCCAAATCGGATCAGTGGTTTAGGAAACCCGAGACATCAAACATGTCCCATTTTTAAGGTGTTCGGCTAATTTTGCCGGTGTGTGTATTTTTGCGAATTTGTTTAAAATCTTTGTTTATCGCCAAACGTCACTAAAATCATTCATTATTGTACTCATTTGCCCTTATTTTCGACAGTAAAGTAACACTTTGTTGTATTGAAAGAAGAATGTTACTTTACCTGCCGCGATAATTAATCAAATTAACCGAGATTGAATGTAAGTGGTCAATGGCAGCAATCGATCTATTTATTTGAGTGAAATTAAAATTTATTTACTTTAATTATTAAAAATATTGTAGAAAATTTATCTAATTATTGATAAAATTTATGTCAAAAAGTAAAATTCTGTAGTGTTTCGCAATTATATTTATACAAAATAAATCAAAACTTTACAGATTTAGTAATTAGGTAGGTATACAATATTGCTAAACCTATCGATTAAACATCAAAACCGGCCATCATGCAAAAGTCATCTGTGATTACTGTCATACGAATTTTTTATTTCGTCTAAAATTAAAAAAATTTCCTCAAAGTTGTAAGTAAGTGTTATTGTTTTTTATGATTGACGATACAATTTTGTACGCACCACCTCAATACTCTTTATCGAACGCGTCTGTTCCTCTGCTCGTAATATCAGACTCGTTCGATAAAGTGTCACTTTACTGACTGACTTTACTGAAATTGGTTAAACAATTTTTCGACCGCGGTACCGCGCGACACCCTGTGTATTTGTTATAAGGATTGTTATACGGATGTATTTCTTTGAGTAAGTTTGTGCAAAAAATCGAATCAGAATAATTTACCTAACGGGGGCGACGTTACAGACTATACTAATAAGTAGTTGAAACGCTCAAAACAAAGAAACGTACACTCATTAAAAATACACTTGAGATTCTCGTATAATCAACATTTACTGAATCGATCCAGGAAGAGTCAACTCCAACTAGTAAAAGTTGATTTAAATTTTTAAAATCAACTTTTACTGTTCGTTTCAGTTGGAGTTGACTCCAACTAGTTGGAGTCAACTCTAACTGAGAATCAACTTGAACTGTAACATATACACTAAAATGCCAAACTTGACTAATCTTCTTTTTTAAAATATATTTAAAAATCTTAGCGTATTAGGTATGTAACAATAAAACATAGTCTAAGAGCTAGTGAACCCTCCGAGTAACGGACGTCCTGTAAGGCTATAAATGTGTCTAGTGATAATTCATAGCACACCAAGGCTAAAAACCATGACCTGCCAGGCATCAGCCGTGCACGTGTATCTACCAGGTGAATCGAAAAGTGCAAATTTAGGGGGTAAAATAAACTTTCTTCTGTAAAGTTTAAATTTAAGTATGTGTTTGAGCAAGTCATTTAGAAGAAATGTGTACAATGACAGGCGATTCTGAAGAGCATAAGACGTTGCCAGGCGAGGGGAAAGATTAGGGGCTTTTCCTAAAATTATCTTTTTTGCATCGAACAAAGTTTTTCTAGGTTTTTTGAATCATTTCAAACAGAAAAGGTCTTTAGTGATTTTTTTCTTATGTTAATAGTTTTTGTTATACAGTATGTCCCTGTAAGTTGTATCCATATGGAAAACTTTTTTATTATTAATTTTACGAAAAAAGTTAGTGTTTATTAAAAGCTCTGCATGGTCCAAAACCTAAGATTTCCCCATAAAATATCAAATTTTTTATATATTATACGAGGTATGTCAAAAAGTTTGAATTTCACTCAAGAGTAAAGTAGCTTTATTTTTTACAATATTGAAAATTGCTATTATAAAAAGTGGTTTGGAATTAAAAACTGTATTCCAGTATGCAAGTACATCTTTCTAATTGAAATTTTTTTTTTTGGAGAATTACGGATAACTAACATTATTTTCAGTTATTTTAATTCAGATAACTTTTATTATTAATTTTACGAAAAGAAGTGATCCTTAATAAAAAATTCCGCATGGTCTAAAATCTAAAATACAACCATCTTTTGTCAAATTTTATCAATTTTATACGAGGTATGTCAAAAAAATATGAATTTCGCTCAAGAGTAAAATACGTTTATTTTTCCAATGTCAAAAATTGTTATTATGAAAAGTTATTTAGAATTAAAAACTATGTTTCAGTATGTAATTACATCCTTCTATTTGAAATATTCTGAACTATAAAGGTACTTTACTTTTGATCTAAATTTATCTTTTTTGACATACCTCGTACAAAATTGACAAAATAAGATGGTTGTATTTTAAGTTGCAGACCATCCAGAACTTGTTATTAAGAATCACTTGTTTTCGTAAAATTAATAATAAAAGAGTTATCAAAATTGAAATAACTGAAAAAATAATGATAGTTATCCATAATTTCCCCAAAAAAATTTTTTTCAATTAGGACGATGTAATTGCATATTAGAATACAGTTTTTAATTCCAAACAACTTTTCATAATAGCAATTTCCGATATTACGAAAAATAAAGCTACTTTACTCTTGAGCGAAATTCAAACTTTTTGACATACCTCGTATAATATTCAAAAATTTGATAATTGATGGTTAAATCTTAGGTTTTGGACCATGCAGAGCTTTTTATAAGGAATAATTTTTTTCGTAAAATTAATAATAAAAAAGTTTTCCATATGGATACAACTTAAAGGGACATACGGTATAAGCGATAAAAAATTTTGAAAATTGCGAAATCCGCCATTTTTAACCCTAAATTTTTAAGTAAAAATTTCAATGTTGCCAAGGTAGGTCGATATTCTTTAAACATTTATTGATGAAATCCCGAAGAGTTTTTTGCAATACAATATTGAAAACTCCTTTGTTTTTTAATTGCTAATCAAGCGGGCGCAACAGTGTAGTATAAATGAGGACGTTTGAGTTTGCATAAATTCATTACCTCGAGAATGGGCAAATTTGAGGAGAAATCCTCCGATTTTTATTTTTAAATTAGGACTATTTGGCATATATATAATACTAGTGACGTCATCCATCTGGGCGTGGTGACTTAATTGATGATTTTTTAAAATAAGAGTAGGGGTTGTGTGATTGCTCATTTGAAAGGTTATTTAATTCTGTATTCAGTAATATAAACCCTAACATAATTATTTATACATATGTGTACACACAATTTGTTTTTTCCTTTTGTCTAAGTTAATTTAATAAAAAAAAATTTTTTGTACACCCTGTATAAATAATTATGTTAATGTCTATATTATTGAATAGAAAATTAAATAACCTTTCAAATGAGCTATCAAACAACCCCTACTCTCAGTTAAAAAAATTATCGTTTACGTGATCACGCCTAGACGGGTAAGCTCACTAGTATTATATATATGCCAAAAAGTCCAAATTTAAGAATAAAAATCGACCTGTCTGTGGATTTCTCTTTAAATTTGCCCTTTCTCGAGATATTAAATTTATGCAAACTCAAACGTGCTCACTTCTACTACAGTGTCGCGCCCGCTTGATTAGCAATTAAAAAACAAAGGGGTTTTCGATATTGTATTGCAAAAAACTCTTTGGGATTTCATCAATCAATGTTTAAAGAATATCTACCTACCTTGGCAACATTGAAATTTTTAGTTAAATGTCTGATTTAGGGTTAAAAATTGCCGATTTCGCCATTTTCAAAATTTTTAATCGCTTTGTATAACAAAAACTACTTACGAGTATATACTCAAACACATCTCTCTCTCTCTCTCTCTCTCTCTCTCTCTCTCTCTCTCTCTCTCTCTCTCTCCTGTCGTTTCCCCATTACTGAGGATCGTGATTTCTTCCAATATTCCTAACAATGTTTCTCCATTGGTCTCTATCTTCAGCTGCTCTAAGAGCTTCACAGAATGAGTTTCCAGCTGAATGCTTTATTTGGTCAGACCATCTAGTTGGTAATCGTCCTCTTGATCTTCTCCCCGGAACGTTTCCAGAAACAATTAATGTCTCCAAACTGTCGTCATCTCTGCGAACCACGTGACCAAAGAATTGCAGAATTCGTTGCAGACATATTGTGGACAGCCTTTTTTTAATATTGAGTTGGTTTAGAATGGAAACGTTTGTCCTATGAGCTGTCCAAGGTATGCGCAGCATTCTTCTCCAGCACCACATCTCAAAGGCATCAATTTTTTGGCGCTCGCATGCGCGAAGAGTCCAAGTCTCTGCTCCGTATAGAAATATTGAGAATACAAGGGCATACAAGGACTCAAACACATACTTAAATTTAATCTTTACAGAAGAAACTTTATTTTACCCCCTAAATTTGGACTTTTCGATTTACCTGGTAGATACACGTGCACGACTGATGCCTGCCAGGTCATGGTTTTTAGCCTTGGTGTGCTATGAGTTATCACTAGACAAATTTCTAGCCTTACAGGACAACCGTTAGTAGGAGGGTTCACTAGCTCTTAAACTAACACTAAAACATTTTACTATTCGAAATAAAACGAAATAAATGTCGACACCAATCAAGTTTTCTGGTAACCCAGATACGAAAATATCGAAAGGCGCCGCTAGGAAAATAGTCCAACATGCGATCTCAGAGAACCCATATGAAACGAGTGTTTTGTACTCTAATAAGGCTATACAAGAAGACAAATCTAGATCAAAACTACCGATCTCTTTATTTATTATACCATACTCTGTATTAGATTACAGAAGACTCGTTTCATATGGGTTCTCTGAGATCGCATGTTGGAATATTTTCCTAGCGGCGCCTTTTGATATTTTCTTATCTGGTTTAACAGAAAACTTGATTCGTGTCGACATTTACTTCGTTGTACTTCACTTATGCCCCGTTAGAGGTCGTTCTAACCTTGCTAAGGTCTAAAAATTTTATTTTATGCCGAAGAGATCGGTAGGTTTAATTTAGACTTGTCTTCTTGCATAGCCTTCTTGACAACGGGTAGAGCTAGAAACAGCTATCGAAGGATGGCAGGAGACAGATTTACATCAAAACGAAACCGTCTATTTCCATTTTACTATGTGCTTGCACATTAAGGTCTTTAACTGACTATGCCGAGGAGTGGGGAGCTGTTTGTCTGAAGTTATTCATTCAGCAGTCATTCATACATCGGTCAAACTGGCAGAACCTTTACCACGCGTATATCAGAACACAAAAACTTTAAAATAAAGACCTTAAGCTATCTTTATTTTCTATTTTCTATTTTATTTACTATTTTCGCAACCTAGGCAAATACGTTTATCTATATTTAGATTTCTTGATTTTAGGGATACGTAATAGAAGACTGCAATTAGAGGCTCTCCAACATCTAGTACAACTCCTACCTAGTGCTAACAGGGATACTCTCTACGCTTTACTTAGTTTTTTAGCTGTTGTTGCCAAGTACGCTGATGATTCCCAAAATGATTCAGGTAAGAATAAAACTAATTTTATTAACAAATATATTTTGCACAAATACATGTTACACTATACCATGCAAAAGATCAACTACTAACCATCGCTTATAAAAAATACTTTATAAAAATCTGTTTAAATGCCAAACCAATTTTTACTTGTATATGGAATGATTGATAATAAATACAGGGACAATACAGGAGGAGATAAATTGTAGATGTTATCTAGAAAAGATTGCTACAGTGAAGATAATCAATACAATACATAGTAAGACACCCAAGACATTAACCCTAAACATGAGATCATGAAACTGTTTAATATTTTCAATAATATATTGGTACGGTCTTGAATAATAAATCAATTGGAAAGTAGAATGCTAAACGCCACTTAAATTTTTTGTTACAAAGAATTTTACGAATTGCGTGGACCATAGAACAAATAATTTAGTTATAAGAGGACTAAAGTTCACTAATAGGCTCTACAACCTATTGTACAGACGAATTAAAATGTATCGAACGTGTTATAAGATCAAGCAGAGAAAATAGGAAGAGACTATAATGATTCAAAGAAAGGTGAAAGGCAGAGGTCCACATGGATGGATCAACAACAAGATTATGGATCAATCAAATCCCAAGACTCTGCAAAAGTCCAATGCATAAAATTAAAGAAATTTCCAGAGACAGTGACTGTCAGAACTACTACAACCACCCGAAAGTCAGGATTGAAGAGGTGATATACAATTATACAAACCATTTTTTATACCTGTGTGCTTATATTATTTTTTTTGTAAAATATAAATAAAATTATTTTTAGGTGAAGCTGTTTCCGGAAATAAAATGGACACCAGTAACCTTGCAACTGTTTTTGCGCCAAATATTTTACATTGTATAAAACCTGGCGCTAAAGACATATCCGATAGACCTGAGGATAGAATAGATATCATTAATGTTGTTAGGACTCTTATAGACCACTATAAGAGCATCTTTACTATTTCCGCAGAGTTATTAGATGAGGTTTATCTTCATATGATGGACACCAATGCAGAGGAATTGGAAGTGCTTTTAAATAAGAAGGATGGAAGTGCTGCAGCTGATGAGTGAGTATTGTTTTTAAACGATTATTTTTATGTTGAAGTATATAATATATAGTTACTTTAGTAGAATATCTTAGAAATAAGAATACTTCATATATATAATACAAACTTTATTTGTATCTAAACTTATGTTTTTTTATTTGGTAGATCTGTAGACGAATTAGATAGCGAAAGCAATTCTGCGCCATGGACTCCCGTAACGCTGGCCCATGATCCTCCACTTGACAGTATCTTTGATAGCAAATTGGCAGAGCAGAAGAAAACATATTCAAGAGAGGAGTTTCTGCATGAAGCTGCAGCTACCGGTGGACCTAATGTGGGAATGAGAATTAGGTAAGTTGCAAAAATATTAGGTTTTTGTAAGGAAAATAATACCGCCTGAGATTGTTCAGACCACAGAACTACAGCATTGATGAGCCACACATTGAGAGTATTTTTAAAAATAATCGCAAAAGAATATTTAATAAATTTAAAGAATCAATTTGAAGAGGACATAAGAGCCACACAGTTTGGATTCAGAAGTGGACTGGGAACACGGGAAGCTTTGTTTGCTCTGAGTGTGTTAATGCAGAGACGTTTGGATGTAAACCAAGATCTCTATGTAGGTTTCATAGATTTTGAGAAGGCCTTCGACAAATTCAGACACAAAAAACTGTATGCAATTATAAGAAACAAAAACATCGACAGTCGCGAAATTAACATCATATCCAGATTCTACTGGGAGCAAAAATCAAGGTTCATAATAAGTCAACCGAAGAAATTGAGATTCGTCGAGGTGTGCGTCAGAGTTGTCTGCTTTCTTCTATACTATTTAATATATATAATAGCGAAACAATATGTCAGGAAGCACTCTTAGAGCAAAACATCGGTGTGAACATTAACAGAGAGTTTATTAACAATATACAATACGCTGATGACACGCTAATAGTAACAGATAACCTAGCTTTACAGTATTTGCTGGAAAACATAAACACTCATACCAACAAGTATGGTCTAAAACTGAAAATAAAAAAGACTAAATTTATGATTGTAATAAAGAAGCTATACACAAATGTGAATTTAACCATAAATAATAAGCAAGTTGAAAGACTTACGTTCTACAAATATTTAGGGGTTTGGTTCACAGATACTAATGATCAGACAAGAGAAATTAAGAAGCGAATAGAAATAGTGAGACAATCATTTATCAAAATGAAAATGTTCCCATACTGCAGGGACATAAATCTAAACTTAACAAGGAGAATGTTAAGGTGCTATGTTTTCTCCGTTCTGCTGTACGGTATGGAAACTTGGACACTGAAAAATATAAACATCAAAAACATTGAGGCATTTGAGATGTGGTGTAACAAATCAAGATATTTTGCTTAATATGGTGAAGAAATGCGAAGTCATAAAAACCATACAAACAAGAAATCTGGAATATCTAGGCCACATAATGAGAAGGGAGAAGTACTCCCTGCTAAGGCTCATAATCCAAGGAAAAATCTCGAGAAAGAGAAATGTGGGACGTAGGAGGATTTCCTGGTTGCGAAATTTAAGAGAGTGGTACGGGTGCAGTTCAATACAATTGTTTATTGCTGAAGACCACAAAGTTAAGATTACTGTGATGGTAGCCAACCTCCGATATGAGACGGTACTACAAGAAGAAGAAGGAAAAGAGAAACGTATTCAACAGATTCAGATGAGTTAACATTATTTACACTAATCTATAAGTGATAACGAGAAAAACGTAGACGATGAAAGTAGTATCGCCCGAACGAAAAATTAGGATGTAAATTTAGAAAGACAGCTACACAACATGTAGATGCTAGCTTTAATGCAGGAACAGAACATCCATTGAAAATAATTTTGGAAGATGTACATTGATTTTATAGATTTTGCGTTTTAAAAACAATATAATAAGAAATAGGAAAAATGGTTTTATGTTAGAAAAACCCCATAAACGTGTATAAATACAAAAAAGGCAAACCGAATTTTAAATTCACGTACAAACGGCCCAATTCCACTTTAGCCATAATATGCACAAATGAAGAAGAGAGAGCATGGAAACAAAGACAGAAAAGATTTTCTCGCCACTGATGAGTCAGTGCATTATAGCACGGGAGGTAACGTTGTGTCTTCGTAGGAATTTTATACCGAATAAAATTTATTTGTAGCAGTTGAATAGTGTTCGATAGTCAGCAAAATAGGAGTCAGTCGGCAACACTGCTGTGGAGTTAGGAGTGACAGCCTCTGAGACTGGTATAAAAATTTTTGTTTAGTCGATATTATTAGAAATATCGTGGAAGGGGATGGGGGAAGCATACATATTGAATTATCTCGTTTATTATTAACTTTCATCATTGCATCTACACTCCTAGTGGAATCATTGCCGCCCACTTTGGGCTTTCCGATTTATTTGTCGCCGGGAATAAGTCCGCATTAACATTCTGATTTTACAATTGATTGTGTTACTTGGCATCTTCTTTAATTTTTCTCCATTGGTTCCTGTTTTTGCTCATGGTTTCCCATTCTCATCTCTCATCTTTTTAACAGGGCCGTAACTACGATGTTGGGGGCCCCGGGGCAAATGTGATCTGGGAGCCCCCTACCGGGAGGTCTGAGGAATTTACTCCCAGCGCAAGGAGGGTCCGGAAAATTGTTTGATATTTAACCCGTTGAAAGTGCATTTTCCCTCCTATGTGAACACCACACTCTATTCTTTCTTTTTTCTGCATGTCCTGCAATAACTATAAAATTAGCAGCTCTAATGATTACAGGTTCATCTATATCTGACATTGCGAACGAATTATCAACGAATGCGTTCGTTCGCTACAATGTAAATGGTTTTACTTTGTACCGAACGAATAAACAAGCCAACAACAACGAATTCGTTCCTTCGTTTGTGTTCACTTTGATTTAAAAGCACCTTAAGGTGCCTTAAGCTACTGCAGTGTGAGCCAAGCACACTCAGTGAAGCTGGTCAGTGTACTGGTGGGACTGATCCTAATGTGCTCATTTTATCTTATGTATACATTTCTTTTCAATATGTGGTTCCTTTCACGTACCAAGATGTGGTCTGGGGTAAATTGATTAAGAAAAAGTAGCTCGGACCTGGGGCCCCTATTCCGGTTGCATTTTAGTTTTTATTTCGCTAAAATAACTAAATTCCTCAGTCATAATTTATATGTTTACGAAAGGTCTCGGGGCCCCAGCTTAGCCGCTTATGCCTCTTCCAATCGCATTTTAGGTTTTATTACGCCGAAGTAACTAATTTCTTAAGCAATAATTTAAATTTTTATGTTAAGGTCTCGGGAGCCCCAGTTTAGCTGAGGCCTCTGGGGCCCTGTTCTGTTCCAATTGCATTTTTATCTAAAAGACTAATTTCCCCAATGAAAAATTAAAACTATGTTGCGGTCTTTTTTAAAATGTGTCATTCGAAAATATTTTGTTGAGATCGGCTTTTAAAATACATATTTTTATTTTTTTCGTTAAAATCTATGCACGGGGCCCCCCTTAGGCAGCACTGCCCCTGTTGCCCCAATGGTAGTTACGGCCCTGCTTTTTAAGTTTCTGGACTATCTGGTTCTCCCATCTGGTTTTGGGTCTTCTCGTGGTCTGCCTGATAGAGGCCTCCATTCGGTAATTTTCTCTATAACTGCTTCTGGACTTCTTCTTTTAATACATATGTTCGATCCATCTGAGTCGTGATGCCTTAATAAATCTGATGATGTCTTCTTCTTTCAAAAGTTGTCTTACTTCGTGGTTTCTTTCTATCAGTTTTCTAAATTCATTATTACCTAAGTTTTCTCTCTAGGATCCTCAATCTTTCTTCATCTTTCTGTGTCAGACACATTACTCAAGTGCCATATGTGATTATTGGTCTAATTTCTGCTCTATAAATTTTAAGTTTAGTATTCAGAGTAAGCTTCTTATCTTTGAGGAAGTTCTTTCACTGATTACTATGCCTCCATTATTAGTTTCGTTAACTTAAACTCCAAGATAGTTGACCATTTCAAACTCATATTGACCAATATTTAAACTTGTCACATTAACTGAAATTTGTCTTGAGCATATTAGGTATTTTGTTTTGTTTTGATTTATTGCTAAACCCCTTTTGAATGCGTCCGTGCACATCTTCGCAAATTTTTGCTTTAAACTGTTTAGGTTTCTGTTAATCAATGCTATATCGTCAGTATAGATACGCCACAAGTAGTGAAGTCGATGTTATAATACCTTTATTTCTGTAGCACTTATTGTTCCTTCTATAGCGATATTAAATAGTAATCTGTCGACCCTTCTATTACCATTTTCGTAAGCTTCATAAGTTTTGTTGGAATATCTAGGTTTTTTATGCCTTCTATTATGTCGGGTCTTGTTAGGCTGTCAAAGACGTGAATAGGGTGAGTGAGTCGATATCATGTCTATAATACTTCGCAATTTACTGTCGCATTCAAAATCAAATTTGCAACAAATTCAATCGTTACTGTTTTTGTCAAAAAGCTGAAAATTGCGGCGATTTTGAGCAAAAACTTTAAATTCTACTCAAGATGGCGGCTAACGCAAGGCCGGTATTCAATCGCGATTTTTAATTTACACTACCATTAACCCTTCTCACGGTTAGAATAACAAAGCCTTGTCAAATGCCATCCCGATTGGACTACTAAGGCAATATTTTTTTTTATATGACAATCAGATGGTGACGTACATTTTTTTGACTATGGGACACTATTCAATATTCAACTGCTAGGAATAAAATTTATTCAGTAGAAAACTCCTACGAAAACACAAAGCTACTACCCGTACTATTAGCAGTGTTACATAGAATCGTAGTCGGTGCAGGAATTTTATGCTTTTTGAAATAAATGAATGAAATACTTAATTGGTAACAAAACACGTTTGTTTTATGAGGGGTATTTGGTTGTGAAATTATAAGGGTATACCATGATAAAAAATAACCATGCAACCGTTAGTAAACATTTTTGTTATCCCCAACATAAAAAATAAATATAAAAAATTTGCACAAAAATTTCCCTTTGTTGCCATTCGTTATTATCCGACAAATGCCAGGCAAAAGGAGAAGTACCTATATTAGTACCTGTTTACAAAACAATATAACCAATAATCAGTTTGGTTTTCTGCTAGACAGGTCAACAAACTAATACGCAATTTTTATTATAATGCCGTTGATAAAAAAAATATATGTCGTTACATACATAGTTACATATAGTTCGTCGAGAGATTTTGCGGTAGGTACTCTATAAGAAAAGAGTCCTCGTTGATTATGTAAATATTGTGAGATACATGTATGAGGGAGTAACATCAGTTACAGTTAGTTTTACGCCAAATAACAACGAAACTACAGGGGCCCTGTATGCTGGTGTCGTATTAGTAAATTAAAGGCGACTTCTGGAACTGGAACTGTGGAGACGCGCTTTTGAGGAAAATGGTTTAAAACTTAAAGCAGTCGAATTAGAGTTAAATAGAAAAAGTTGAAAGAACCGAGTGGTGTTTTGTGTGACAGAAATATTCCAATGAAGCTAAGGGAAAAATTCAATAAAACAGGTATAAAACCAGCTATGATCTAGTAACCGAATGCTGAGCAGTTAAAAAAAAGAGGAACAACGAATGCATGTGGCGGAAAGTATAATCCTTAGATGGATAAGTAGAGTGACAAAAAAGGATAAAATTAAGAATGAGTATATTATGACTCAGTCTAGGTGGGTGACTAGTTGATGCCAAAATGAGAGAGCATAGGCAACGATGGTTTGGTCATGTTCAACGTCGACATAATATTAATCACCCAGTGTGAAGAATTTGCCATCTCCGGGTTCCTGAAATGAGTAGGAGAGAAATACCAACGAAGATATGACGGAGACGCTTATTAGGCAGACATGTTAATAAAGGGAATTGATATTGATATTACCCAAGATTAATATTTCCAGATGCTGATTCCAGCAGCTTTTGTTATCATTTTTTGTACTTTAAATATAGGCATAACTAACACAGGAAAATTTGTTGCTTTATCTATACTTCGGATATACACTGACACACGTTAGAAACAAAACTGAGCATCTAGACTACACAGGATAACTGAAGTAATCGGAGTATATGCAAAAAAACAAACAAAAAAATTGCTACGGTGAAAGCATATTGGACCCAAGAGTCGTAATGAGGCCAGGGCAGTAAATATTCGATATACGGTATAGGTGATGGGTGATAACATAAACCATTACTTGATTTAATATAGAGATAAAAGTATATGTAAAAATATAACAGATGTGCAATCTTGTTGCTGGATAATATGGCCAAAAATTAGAGAAAAGAAGAAAACCATGTTAAGATGCGCATTTAATACTTGAAGTTTTCACGTTTTATGAAAGTAGAAGTGATATGAATGATAACTTTATATTTTATTTAACTTAAGCTTACATTAACCTTCCGCAACTAACATAGGTTTTCTGAACATTAAAGCTATCATCCTTCTCAGAGCCCGAAATAAAAAACATGTTTCCATTGACATACTTTCAAGTGTACGGTTTTGTTTACTTCTTGAAGGAGTGAAATTAAACAAGATTGATACCTATTTTTAATTTATTGAGCTTCTTAAACATTAGCAAAATACCATAGAAAATAAAAACAATTATAAAACATCTCATTTGTCACAAACAAGCTCAATTTTCCACTGCCGTTATTTTGCACCCAGCTTCACCTTTTACTTCTGGCAATTGGTTACTAAATTACCAGCACTTGTTCGCATGATGTTCCGTTAATATAAATATTTTTTTCATCGAATATGTCACGTCCAACATCGGTCTCTAACAACGGCGGATCGAGGACCGATTTTCGGGAGGGGCCATGAACTTTTTTTGGAGGGGAGTACCAGGGGGTCTGGGGATAATTTTTAAAAATTAGGGTTACGATGACGAGTTTTAAGGCACTTTTGAGGGTCATAAAGATATTCAAAACTAAACGATATTAAAGTATTATTAAAGTCAGTACCGATTCCTACACATTTCTTCGGATCCAAGTGCAGTTCTTTCAATAAGTTTAATACTATTTTTTCCAATGCTTCACCTGCCAGGCCTTCTTTTTCCCCCTTTCTTGATTTTCACTAATTATTTTTATGTTCTCATAAGCATCAATGAACTTGACAAAGTCTTCACGAATGTTATTATTGTGTATTTACCTCAAATGTAGAGAATGCTGTTCCATATGTGATAGGTACGTCGGTTGTTTCGTCAAATATGGCAGAGTAATAATTTGCACTTTGAACCTGATTCATTATTTGTTTAATGATTTTTTCACAATTTGTTATCAATTGATTTTGAATGGTGCTACTAATGTATGTTGCTCGGGAAGACGCTGTGGATAGGTGTTGTTTAAGAGTCTTATCTCCTAATGCGATTTTAAACCTTAACAATTTCCCTCATTTCTAGGTCCAGCATCTTCGTCCAGAAGCAGAAGGCCATTATCACTATGGCCTCTTACAGAGAGGAATATTTTGTCACCTAAGAACCCTATAGACTCTACTATTGGTCATAGTCTTTCTCAATTTTCTTGTTTCTCTTTAGACCTCTGAGAGTCTATCTGGTTAATGACTGACTTTTGCGGGTTGCGGTAACTTTGTAGAAAATCCAGCTAAACCTGAACGAACTCCTTGTCGTATGATGTTTTTTCATGAGTTTGTATGCCTCCGTCTTTGCCCATGAGTTTGACGAAAGATGTTAAAGGTTTAGTGACAAGGCTTTAGGCTGCCATCCTTTTATTGTGACCACATTTTTATCATTAGAAAAATAAAAAGCAATACTTGCGAAAGTACCAACCAACTCATTTTTCGCTTCATTTCTTTTTATTCTGTATGTGTACCGAATGTGGAAATTGATACGATTTTAATGGCTGCCAAGTAAATATCGTTCTAACAATCGGTGCTCTGTAACATTATCAACATTTTGATTTACAAAACATCCTACGTCATTCTTCTGAAGCTTCCGTTACTGCTTTTGTTCAATTCTAGTCTAGAAGACATATTTATCCTCTGTTTTATACATATACAGGGTGTTTGGTAAAGAATAGGCCATAGCTTAACCTCAGGTTCCTGAGGTTAAAATAGGCCGATTTAAGGTTACTTACCTTAGTACACAGTTTATAATAACCGAGATACAGGGTGTCAAAGTTAAACTTTATTTTATTTATTATTGAATATTTCCTGACTTGTATGCGATAACAACATGAAATTTGGTAGGTATGGGTCTTTTGGGTCGAGAAAACTAAATTCCCAACCAAAAATTATGTGTGGCCTAGAGGGCGCCACATACGCCTATCAGCACTCATTTATTACCTTCATTTTTTTTATCCCTCGCTATGTATAATTTTAACATTAAAATTTTTATTCTTCTATTAGTTTTACTTAAAAAAGTTATACTTCTTTCATCTCCCTAAACTCAACCGTTTTCGAGATAAATGCATTTTAAATATGCGATACACCATCATTTTTAGCATAATATCATTTTAGTTACACCCGAAAAATAACTTAGAACTATAATAATTGTGCCAGTTCTCAAATTTATGTACTTGCATCGCAAATTCCATTTGAAGAAATTTGCAATACATTTTTGGATAATTTTATGGTTTTATTTTAAGTTTTTTTTCTGGTGTTACTACAATGATATTATGCTAAAAATTATGTTGCACCGCAGATTTAAAATGCGTTTATCTCGAAAACGGTTGAGTTTAGGGAGATGAAAGAAGTATACCTTTTTTAAGTAAAACTAATAGGGGAATAAAAATTTTAATGTCAAAATTATACGGAGTGACGGATAAAAAAAATTGAACTTATTAAATGAGTGCTGAAAGGCGTATGTGGCGCCCTCTGGGAAACACATAATTTTTGGTAGGGAATTTAGTTTTCTCGACCCAAAAAACCCCCACATACCAAATTTCGTGTTGATATCTTATGCCTGTAAGGAAATATTCAATAATAAATAAAAAAAAGTTTAACTTTGAAACCCTGTATCTCGGTTATTATAAACTTTGTACTAAGGTAAGTTAGCTTAAATCGGCCTATTTTAACCTCAGCTACCTGAGGTTAAGCTATGGCCCATTCTTTACCGAATACCCTGTATGTGTGTTTGAAACTAAAAACATTTGAACTGCAAATATTTAAATTTATATTGTTTTAATTTCTCGGAGGGGCCCCCTCCCTGGATCCGCCCTTGGTCTCTGAGAAAAATTTTTATTTAAAATTACCGATAATTGCAAAATCACTTGACACTAAAGACTCAAACTTCAACACTAAAAACAGGCACCTGAATCAGGCAGCTACTGATGGAGGCGAAGATACGTGACGAACAATTTGAATATAATCGTAAAATCTCGAAGTGGTCCGTCTCACAGACCCAATGTCAGTCGCGGAAGGTTAATTACACCTGACAGCTAGAGCTTTAGTGAAGTTAAAGGTACATTCCATGGCAAATCCCTCAGGCAAAAGTTTTGGATCTCCGATTTTTCTGAAACTTGGTGTATACTAGCTTCTGCAGAACGTAAAAATAAGATATTTAAGGTCAAAAAATCTTGTTCTTTTTTTCTCAAAATGTTATTTTATGCGATTTTACAGTGATTTGGTGTTTATTTAAACTTTGCATTTTCTATCGTAAAGTATCAATGGAAACAATAATATTTTAATAGAAGGGACTCAAAAATGTCATTATATTGCATTATAATAAGTTATTTTAATTCAAAACAAGTTTTTGATCAAATTTAATAGTGTAGAAAACGTTAAAATACCGTTTTTTTTACATTTTCCTCCATTCCCAAAATGCATCATACTCGATTTGGCTGAAAATTTGCCCACAGATAGTCAAAACGTAAGACTTTAAGTGGTTAGAAGGATTTGAATTATGTTACAATACCAAAAAAGTTACATGAAATAATATCAGACTCAAAAGTATATTAGTCCAGTCGGGATAGCATTTTTGACCTTGCATGCCGAGCTGTCCAAAATTTTATTTTATAAATCTTTAGGGGAGTCAATAGTAGCTTAAATTTAAAAGCTCGAATGAATTCCTCTGTTACGTTAGTCGCCATCTTGACTTTAAAGGAGAACCTGTTTTGCTCAATATCTCCGCCATTTTTAACGTTTCGACAAAAATGATAGGAACTGAAATTGTTCCAAATAAATCGTATTTACAATTATTACAATTTCTTTTTAACAATTTTTGTCGTGAGGTCGATATTTTCCGAGTTAATTGTACTTACAGTAGACGCCTATTTTTTTGACTATGATATTTCTTGTAACTTTTTTGGTATTGTAATATAATTCAAATCCTTTTAACCACTTAAAGTTATATATTTTGGTTATTTGTGGGCAAATTTTCAGCCAAATCTATTATGATGTATTTTGGGAATGGGGGAAAATGTAAAAAAATTGTATAACGTTTTCTACACCATAAAATTTGATCAATAACTTGTTTCGAATTAAGACAACTTGTTTTAATGTCTTATGATGACATTTTTGAGGCCCTTCTATTAAAATATTATGTTTTCCATTGATAGTTTACGATAAAAAAATGCAAATTTGTTTAAATAAACACCAAATCACTGTAAAATCGCATAAAATAACATTTTGAGAAAAAAAGAAAAAAACATTTTTTGACCTAAAATATGTTATTTTTACGTCCCGCAGAAGCTATATACCAATTTTCAGACAAATCGGAGGTCCAAAATTTTTTTTGATCCAAAATTTAGTGATTTGAGATGGAATCACCCTAAAATTAGAATAGTTATTGAAATGATGGCTTGTTCGAGAGAGATAGCCAATTTTTTAAGGAAAATCACTGTCAAGTTAGCATCGCAAGACATCACACAATGCAGCCCTATGTTTCCTTTTCAAATAAAATCCTTAAAAAACATTACACAAGTATACAATTCATTCATAAACCTGGCGCTAATTTTATTATAAACAAAAATATGAGAATATTAAAAAATAATACTAATTTTTTTTTTAGGCACAAGGACCGCATTCGCGAAAAGAGTTACCGAAGACGACGAGAAAAAACAGAAGATGGTAAAGAAGGCAGTCTCACTTCATCCGCTCTAACTATCATCTCTCGACTACGGGGTCAAAAAGATGACGACGGTTTTAAAAATAGATCTTCCTCCATAGAATCCACCAGCTCCACCCATACAGATGATATGGCCAGAATGATGAAATCCAGTGATAACCTTTACGAGCGACGAAAGTCATCCCCTTACGTATTGGACAATAGTGGAGTAATCACTGCCAGTCTAACAATACCTGTTCACACACAAAACCAGTCCTTATCCTACAATGTTGACGACGACATTCCTTTTATAGAAGACGGAGAGAACGGTCGACAACAAATGACGATAGGTCTTATAAGGACGCCATCTGTGCCTCCTAGAAGACGAAACCACTCCTTAGATAGTGATTCATCAGTGACCTCTAGCGTTCAACCAATAACAGGATCCATATCAGTAGTACCGGGATACGACTCTGCTATTGGATCGACCACAACGTACTCCAGTCCCATTCAAAACACTCCCACATCAGTTTCAAGCAGCATTGCCGATGCTGGAGTATACAGTTCAGCTGCTTCGTGGACATCTAGTCCCCCTACTTCTCCAGATAGTACCAGAACATCAGTGAATTATATCCCCGATGATCCTCAGGCTTCAAAATCTGTAATTAAAATCTTAAAGAGTAATATCGTACGAGAAACTGCACCGACTCTTCAAAAAGTATCATTTTCGTCAACACAAGAAATTCAACAAGTAAAAGATGGTAAAGATCCATCAAAAATATATCAACGAGAAGTTTCTTTTAACAAGCAAAAATATAGTACTCCATCAGCTGATGTACAACGGGAACCAAAATTTACGCCTAGTATAAACAGCATTGGAAACGCAGTGTTAAGGTCTAAAACTGCAGATTTTGAAAGAATTATGAAAGAGACTAAAACAAAAACGGCACAATCCACAACAGTAGACAGAGAAAAGAAAAAATATACCAAGAGGCGATACACCGATTCAAGACATCAAACAAGGCATATACCAGATGCTGAGACGTTAGAATCGACCTCAGCTCAAAGCAAACGTGATGATAAAGCTGGAAACTCTCAAAGTGGACCTGTATATAAAAGAAGGGAACTAATTTCTAGTGTTCCGTCTAAATAGTTTAAGATTAAAAAATAATAAATGTGTTCAAAACTTATGTATATATTGAAAGTGATAAGTGTATTAGCTCTAGTCTTATATAGTGTTTACTGTCCCAGATATTGTTATTTATTTTTTAAGAAATTCTGTCAAAATGTTGAAGATGTAGAAAATTAAATTATTGATCAACATAAAGTGTTTAATTAAGAAATATTTTTAATCTTTATTTAAACAAAAAACTGAGGATTAATGGTTATATTACTTATAGTCTGGGCTGATTATCGGAGAATAGGCCATTTTTGGGAAAAGTTATTTACCAGCAATTTTATTGCTGGAATCGAATCTTATGATGGTATATATTAATAATATAGGTATGCAAAGTCCGCAGATAATGTGCTAATTTTTTTATAACCAAAATGGCGCCCGAAAATCGTGTTTTTTTCAATTTTTGCTCTATAACTCCAAAGATTTTAATTTTACACCAAAAACACAAATAAAAATTCACCGCAATTAAATTCTGCATAGAGACGTGTTTTTCCCGATTCACTTCGACGAAAACTTTCCCCGGAAAAAGCGGGTTTTTCCAACAAAATCTTTAATTTTCAACTAAAATTTTAGATAAGTAATTGTTAATCAATAATTAAATACCTTGGTAATGTAAAAGCCCTTTTTGTATAGATTATAATTCCAGAAGCCGATGGAAATTCAATGAACCGTTTAGCAACAATTGAATTGTTAATTCAAAATTTACGGTCGCTATAATAACGACAATAATTATGGTGCATAAGAATAACTATGATTTTTTCATAAAAAGGCACTATACATATCTAATGTACTTTACATAATTGAAATTGGACTATTTAAGCGGCCTCAGGAATATTTTAAAATTATAAAGAATTTTTTGGCTTAAAAACAAATAGAATATCTCGGGAAATATTAAACTAAATTAAATTGTAAAAACGGTATTCGAAAAACAACGGCAGGACACTTCTTCTAAAAGAAAAAACGTTTAATTATGATGAGTAGTTCCTGAGATACAACCGGTCAAAGTTGACCGGAATTTACGACACAGATATAAACAATAGGACGATAATTTTCGAACCTTCACCTTTTTATTTTTGTCCTCTTTCTCCACACCAATTTTCATATCCTTAAAATACTCATAACATACATTATTATAATAAAAACTATCGATAATACGTGTGAAAATTGCCAAAAATAGCAAAATTTCAATCAAAAATTAGGTTGGAGAAAATGTAACACTTAAAGTTCAAAATCGGTATACGTTAAAAAAATGCATTTTCTCGGCTTCCCATGGAGCAATTTCCTTCATTCTTTTTTTGTTCCCAAGTAACTCGGGTAGAGCTATCGAACTAACGCATTATTAAATGTCAAACTTGCTTTTGTTTTGTTATAATAAATTAATTTATTTATTATAACACAAAATTTTAATTTGTTTAAATAAAAATTGTTTAAATAATTATACAGCTTTCAAATGAGAATATTTATGTTTTTAACTTTAAAAGGTACACTTGTAGTAAGTTTATCTAAAAAAAGCCTACAACTGGAAAAAATATGTAGTTTTCTGTTCTTATAAATAAATTAATCTACTATAACAAAACAAAAGCAAGTTTGACATTTAATAATGCGTTAGTTCGATGGCTCTACTCGAGTTATTAGGGAACAAAAAAAGAATGAAGGAAATTGCTCCATGAAGAGCCGAGAAAATGCATTTTTTTAACGTATACCCCTGATGAGGTGCATGGTGAAATTTTGAAGCTATTAGAGACACACCAAATTACAGCTCTTACGAAGTTATTCAACAACATATATGAGACTGGTTACTTACCAAAAGACTGGCTACTATCAATATTCATTCCACTTCCCAAAAAAACCAGCGCTAGAAAAAATGTGAAGAATATAGAATAATTAGTTTGATGAGCCATGTACTTAAAGTACTTCTTACTATCATTCACTCGCGCATATACACCAAATTAGAAGAACTGCTAAGTGAAGTTCAACTTGGATTCAGAGCAGGACTCGGAACGAGGAAAGCACTTTTCAGCTTGCAAGTTCTAATACAGAGAGCCAGGGATGTCAACTGCGATGTATATGCATGTTTCATAGATTTCGAGAAGGCATTTGATAAAGTCCCACATGGAAAACTAATCGATATCCTAAAAACATCAGGACACCATGGTAAGGATATAAGACTCGTCTCAAACTTATATCTCCAACAAAAAGCAACAGTTCGATTCGAAAATGAACTATCCGAAATCTTCACAGTCGAAAAAGGAGTTAGACAGGGTTACATACTGTCACCAGTATTGTTTAACATATTTATACTCTGAAAACATCTTTAGAGAGGCCTTGGACGAATCAGAATATGGTATTGGAGCAAATGGACAACTTATAAATAATATTAGATATGCAGACGATACAGTATTGCTGGCAGATAGTGCGCAGGGGCTTCAAAGGATCATGCATAATGTTGTAGAAGCATGTAACAAATAAGGCCTAAAACTAAACTGTAAGAAGACAAAAATAATGATCATTAGTAAAAACACCAACATAAACGCCCAAATTACCGTAAACAATACACCCCTAGAGAGAGTACAGAAAATATGCTACCTCGGCTGCAATATTAAGGATACTTGGGATCATAGCTATGAAATAAAAACTCGTATTGAAAAAGCCAGAAGCTTTTTGTGACAGTCTTAGGAAAATTCTGTGCAACTTGTCTTTAAGTATCAATATACGCATAAGAATTCTTAGATGTTACGTCTTTAGTGTCCTCCTCTACGGAGTTGAAAGCTGGAGCCTGACAGAAGTTGCCAAAAGACAGTTAGAGGCGTTCGAAATGTGGTGCTACCGACGTATGTTGAGGGTCTCATACATACACCACACAACTAATATAACTATGCTAAAGAGGCTAAGAAAAGACAAAGAAATAATTAACACCGTAAAGAACAGAAAATTGGCTTACTTCGGCCACATTATGCGCAAAGAAAAATACCGACTGCTACAGTTGATTCTACAAGGCAAGATTGAGGGCAGGAGAGACCCTGGACGTAGACGTATATCCTGGCTGGCCAATCTTAGAAAGTGGACTAGTCTAACGTCAACTGATCTATTTTGAGCTGCCGTAAATAGAATAAGATGGGTCAGTGTGGTCGCCAACATTTCCAGAAGATAGGCACTTTTAGAAGAAGGTACCTTGTGTTTGTGATTAATGATCCCAGATATAAGTATGAGCTCACAACCTCAAACCGGTCAATGGAGGTTATGTGTGGATGATTGTTATGTAGTCTATCCACTATCATGATCTTTGTCTTTGATATGTTTTATATAAGAGGGTATATCTGGGTTAATTTCGCATAATGTGTCCGAAGTATTTTAACTTTCGAGATTTGATGGTGGTCAGTACCTCTCAGTTCTTTTTCATTCTTCTGAAGACGTCCCCATTTGTGACTTGTTCAGTCCACGGGATTTTAAGTATTCTCCGATATAGCCACATCTCAAATGCTTTTAATTTTCTGCACATATCTTCGTTGAAGGTCCACGATTCAACACCATAAAAAAGGACAGAGAAGACTTAGCATCGCATCATTCTTACTTTTATACCAAGCTAGAGGTTGTGGCTCTTAATGGAAGCTCACATCCGGTTGAAGTTGGATCTAGCTTTTTCGATGCGCGCTCTTATCTTTGGGTTGTTGGTCCATTCTTCATTTATTATATTCCCAAGATAGATGTAATGTTTCACTCTTTTTACAGGGGTTTGGTTGACGTCTGTTAACTTTTTCTTGCTAATGATCATAAGCTTTGTCTTCTTTACGTTTATATTGAGAATCCATATATTTAACAGTAATACGTGATTTTGTTCATAAGGACTTGTAAGGTCTTCTAGGTTGTCCGCAAATGCTATGTTGTTATCTGAATATCCGATGTTGTTTAGTCGGCACTCATTTAGGGGTTATATACCCAAAATTAATTATAAATGAGTGTAACAATATATTATACAGGGTGTCCCGAAAAGATTGGTCATAAATTATATCGCAGATTCTGGGGTCAAAAATAGGTTGATGAACCTCACTTACCTATATACAATAGTGCAAAAAAAAGGTTACAGTCCTTTGAAGTTACAAAATGAAAATCGATTTTTTTTCATATATCGAAAACTCTCAGAGATTACTGTGGCACCATTAGTTAAACACATCGTTTCTAAAACTTTTTTGCCTCCTAGTACTTTTTCGATAAGTCAGTGTTTATCGAGATATTTTGAATATTTTTCGAATCCACCACACATTTGTAGGTATATGGTCAAGTATGGTTATAGAGACCTGTTAATAATCTGAAAATTTATTTATAATTTACATTTTTAGGTATATTTTGAAAAAGAAGCTTCATCTCGATAAAAGGTGACTTATAAAAAAAAGACTAAGAGACAAAAGTCTTAAAAACACTGTGTTTAACTAATGGTACCACAATAATAGTTTAATTGGAACGTACACAAACATTAGGGGGGTTTAAAGGAACAAAACCCCCATAAAATTTTAACGTAAATATATTGAAAAAGAAGCCGCATTTCGATAAAAACTGGCTTATCGAAAAAATACTAGGAGGCAAAAAAGTTTTAAAAACGTTGTGTTGAACTAATGGTACCAAAATAATGAATTAATTGGAACGTACACAAAAGTTTGGGGGGGGGGGGGGTTTAAGGGAACAAGTAAGTAAGTAAGTAAGTAAGTAAGGTATGCTTTATTGTCATACAATTTTACCAATTTGTGGACAAAGCTTATACAAAATAAAAAAATATAATGAAATATAATAAAAAACAAAAAATAATAAAAAACTACAGACAAAACAAAAACAGAAACAGACACCAAGTAAATGGCGTGAGTTATACTACTTAATATAATTTTACAGTTATTAAGTACACATTAAAAAATTACAAATTTTGCAAACAATATGTATACAACGTCAGAGCAAAAAGAAGGCGAACAAGGAAAAGGGGAAAAGGAAAGTAAATTAAAAGTTCTATGCCGCTGCAAATATGTACAAAAGTACTCGAAAGTAATAATCTTGCAAGTCAATTTGCTGAATTCAAATCGTTTATAAAAAAGTCATTCACTGTATAAAAAGCTATCTCTAGCAAATAAGCTTTCAAGGCCTTGCGAAAAGCGGGAAATGCTGTAATAGATTTGATGTTAGATGGCAGGTGATTGTGCATTTTTCTCGAATTGTATAGTATAGAGCACTTAACCAGCTCAGACCGTGGGGTTGGCAGATAAAGATTATGCTCCACGTTTCTAAGAGGATAGTTGTGAGTGGGTCTCTCTGGACCTTCTGATGCATGTTTGCGGATTAAACAAACGGATTCAAAAACAAACAAAGAAGGAAGAGTTAATATTTTAAATTTTTTAAAAAATTCTTGGCAATGAACTCTGCTCTTGAGTCTCAGGGAGTAACGAAGAGCTCTCTTAAAATCCCCATAAATTTTTTATGGGGTGGATATATTTCACTATAATTTTGTTTTAAGATGTTCCTGCCATAAGAATAATACGTGTCCATTTTCAATAAAAAATCTCTAATAGTTTTCGATATATTGAAAACAATCGATTTTCATTTTGTAACTTCAAAGGGCTGTAACTTTTTTTATAAGCACATTTGTAATAAGGTAAGTTAGGTTCAATCGAACTATTTTTGAGCCCAGAATGTGTGGTATAATTTATGACCACTCTGTTCGGGACACCCTGTATAATTGATTATCGCAGATTAATTTAATGACTCAGGCTAACAATGAAGTCAACATTTAAGTTTTTATTTTTTTTTACAAATTTAAGCTTTCGCTTAAAACTTAACAACTCCCAAGGCGGTTATTAAAAAACATTAATGAGAATGATACATTTATTACAAATTAGGTATCACAAAATAAACAATAAAATAAAGCCTCATGTCATAGCTTAGCTCTTAAAAACCAAGAAAAAAGATTTGTGTCTGGTATAATAATTAAACTATTTAAAAAAGTATACAATAATTACAACCTCCGTACCTACAATATATCTCATAATGCAAAATATACAATTCAAAAGTATACCCCTTCAATTATAGCTAAATATCTCATCTCAGAAGTCAAATCTATTTGAATGAAGAAGATTGATCTACAAAAGTTTAATTGGCGTATAATAGTTTTCATTTAAAACTCAGTATGTACGGATCAAATATTTTAATTTTACAATGCACTGATAGCTCTGTATTATTCTTGTATGGTCTTTAATCCTTATTAATCTGTAAACGTTTGCATTTTTTGTACAAGAATTCTTCTTCTTGTGTCTTCTAACGAAGGTTGGCGAACATTTTTTTAAACGGGTCTGTATCTTTTGCAACGAGAAATATCTGTTCAACACTGAGGTTAGTCCAATCTCTGATATTCCTCAGCCAAGATTTTTTCTTTCTTCCCAAACCTTTTTCCTCTCTACTCTGCCTTGCGTGATGACGTGTAGCAGAGAGTATTTATCGTTTCGAAGTATGTGGACCAGATGCGATATTTTTCTAATTTTAATTGTGTTCATAAGCTTTCTGCCATGTCCAATTCGTCTTAACATTTCTTTGTTTGAGACTTTTGCAGTCCAAGGAATTTTCAGAATACGCCTATGGAGCCACATTTGAAATGCCTCCAATTTTATTAATAATTGGGCTTTTAGAGTTCAAGCTTTTACCCCATATAGTAGTTGCGACCAAACATAACATTCAACAGTCCTCAATCTGATGTCCATACTCAATTTCTTATTTGTAAACATTGACTCGTATTTTATAAATCCTTTTCGAGCTATTTCTATTCTAATCTTGATCTAATTGTGAGTTTAAAATTGCTTCTAGGTATTTATACTTGTCGACCCTCTCTAGCGGTTTACCTCTATGTAATGTCATATGTATATGCGGTTAACAGGGTTTTTTGACATCACCACGTACCTATTTGGTTTTATTTATATTCATTGTTAGTACCATCTTTTTGCATTCTCTGTTAATGATTTCCAGGAGAGTTTGTAAATCGTCTATATTCTCTGCCATGATTGCGGTAACGTCTGCAAATCTTACGTTATAATGATACTCCCTTAAATCCTTACACCTTCAGTTCTTTCCCATGACCTGAAATATTAGTTGGGGTACACATTAAATAATTATGGCCACAGCACGCATCCCTGTTTGACTCCTCTTTGAATTTCCACTTGGTTTGTCTTATTATCTTCCATCCGTACGACCGCTGTTTGATTGTAGTATAGATTTCTGATTAAATTAATATCCTTGGGATCTAGGTGTATCATCAATGATCAAGAATTCTTAAGTAAGAGGAATAAAAATATATTTTAAACAGCTCGTCTAATTTATTACCTGATTCTGACCTATTTAAAATAAGCCACATGAAAACCCAGATAGCAGTTGATCATAACTGAAAGAAAAACAGCAGGGCAAACACTTAGTTATATTGTAAAATTTTTTGAGTCGAGAAGAAAAAGCATTTACTACTTCCACTCTGGCACAACAGCACAATGTAGGCCAAGGTTACATCTCCTATCCGTCTCCAAGTAGATCGATCCTTAGTTCGTCATCTTATAACTCACAGCTTCCTTAAATTTCCTTCTCTACCGTTGATACAGTGAAGACGGATCTTTGTCGAATTTATTTGTCTCCTAGGGCTGTTTCTGGAGAAGTTACTTTACTGATTATTTTTATTATAAGATTCTGTGTGCCAGTGCCTGGTTGAATTTCTTGATACCAACTCATTGTTACTTCTTATATGCCCATTCCTTTATTAAAATTTCTTTTTCTTATCTACCTAGCTTATCCTCATTGCTCTTTTTGAGCTCCAAGTTGCTTCCAATACATCATTACACGTATTACTAAAACTTTAGAATAAAAAGCATCAGCAATGAAAAGTGAAAAAAAGTGTACATATCTATCAGTCATGCTTAACTGTCACATAAAAGTGTGTAAATTTGTAGACTTTGTGGGCATTATAATGCTATTTAGTGAACTAGACACTATGTTTATATTTATAAATTTCAAACACTTTTAACAAAAAAAAAACCCTTATTTAGGTGTTATCTGTGAGCCAATAAAAATTATATAAGAAAATCCTAACATGGCTGTTAGTATTCAGTTTAAAATAAGAAACAAGACCAGATATTTAGCTAAAAAATTATTTTATTGCCAAATTCCCATTCCCAATCCTCAATATTGTTTTCCCTTGAAATTTTATAAACCATCTTATAATAACGGTAAGAGAACACAGTAAAAATTTTAAAACAAAGATTAAACTATTGCTAACTCTGCCCTTTTTAAAACAGTATTGTAAAAGATGTGAGATTACTCTAAAAAATAACAATTCCACAGGTTACACAATAAAAAATTATTATAGATAAAAATAAAATTGAATAAAAATAATTTTGGGTTTTGCATATCATTAGAGCTGTATAAATTAATAAATTTTTTACATTGGTAACAGTATAATAATAATATAAATAGTTTCCGTACAACAACCATTAAGAATAACCACATAAAATAGGTTTAATATGTTAGAAATAAATATTAAAACTAACGAAAAATTTATTTTTATGAAAAACGAACATAAAATAAAAACAAAAGCTTAAGTTTTTGCATAAGGCCATAAATTCACTTTTTTAACCTAATATTTTTTATGGTTACACGTAAGAGGAACAACTATATCATCTAAGATTAATACAATATTGGAATGTTCATTCGTTTTCCCCTTTCTTCTCAAATATCCTGCTCGATTCTTGAGCCCCTTTCTTGGCGTTGTGACCCTCTATATATTACTGTCTTGGTGTTTCCATTGGACAGCTTCATGGGGAGATTTTCACATCAGAGGATTCAATTGGTCGGTCCATTGTGCTTTGAGATCCTCCTCTTCTTGGTCTTCGTCATGTTTCCTTCTACTACCAACAGTTTCATGGTCCCGTTCTTCTGACTATGTTCTTCTTCTTGATGTGCCTATTCGTGATGAATATTGGCGATCATCATGGCAATATTAATCTTATCTGCAGAAGCGCGGCTGCGTAGATGTGTTGAACCAGGTTCTCAGATACTTCAACCAGGATGTTCTTCTTCTTCCTGGACCGAGCTTTCCAAATACTTTTCCTTGCAGGATGATTTGTAGGAGGGAAGATCTGACTATGTGTCAGAAGTTGAATGAACTAACTGACCTAATTGAAGCCGGCAATGCGAGAAGACAGGGGTTCCTTGAGTCCTTTATTGTTCAACCTGATCATGGACGAAATAATAAAAAATTAGAACTAAAAAAGGTTACCAAATGGGAGACAGACAACTTAAAATAATCTGCTATGCAGACGACGCAATACTAATTTGTTAAAGTGAAGATAATTTACAACGTATGCTGCACCAATTTAACATACCCGCCGGAAAATTGAACATTTTAATTTCCCCAAAAAAGACAAAATGGACGGTTATAACAGCAGATCCAATAAGATGTAAATTGGAGCTGGAAGATCAGATAATAGAACAAGTGATGGAGTTTAAATACCTAGGCATCACACTATCTAGCTACGGAAGGCTCGAAACAGAAGTGGAAGATCAAGTCAATAGAGCAAACAGAGCCGCATGTTGCCTGAATGACACAATATGGAGAAATAAAAATATCGAAAAAGAAATGAAAGGCAGAATTTACAAAACAGTCGTCAGACCAATGATGACATACGCGTCAGAAACACGACCCGATACATAGAGGACAAAAAGACTGCTCGAAACAGCGGAGATGAAAACCCTTCGAAAAATCGATGGTAAGACTCTATGGGACAGAGCTATAAGTGCAGATATAAGACGGAGATGCCAGGTGGATAACATTAATAACTGGGCAAGAAACAGAAGAATAGAATGGAATGACAACATAAACCGAATGACAACACAATAGGAAGACGATCAGTGGGAAGACCACGAAAACGATGGAACGTCAACTTACTAGGGGTACATTGAAAAAACAGACAGAGTCATGTCTATGCAAAAAGAAGAAGAAGAAGAAGGGTCAGAAGAAATATAGTTATGCTCGGTTTCCTTTTTTCAGTACTTTTTTTTATGTGAAGCTCTTCCACAATTAACAGGTTTGGTTCTGAGTTGTGTCCAGGACACGCGTATGTTTCTTCTGTATACCCACATTTCGAAGGCATCGATCTTATTTCGATTTAGTTTTTTGAGAGTCCATGCTTCAGCTGTGTATAAGGCAATGGAAAAAATAAGAGCATTTACTGATCTTAGCCCTTTTTATTGTTCGGTGTTTCCATAATATCTTAATTAATCTAGCTATTCCGGTTCCGGCCAATATAAATCTACACTTGATTTTTATGGATCGTTCAAAAACGTACTTAAAATGATAACACTACATTAAAATTTACCATATATGATATAATAATGTTAATAAGGTTTCAACTTCTTAAATCTAAAGGGAATTATCTGAATTTTTCTCTTTTGTCACAATTAATCCGTTTATTATTTTATACAGCTTGGTAAAATTACATACTTTCGTTATTTTCTATGTACAACGTAAAAATAATTTGTGCAACCCTACTAGAGTATCTGGGCGAAACGGTTAATTTAATATAATAACAATAACATGATCTACATAATAATAAACCCGCCATTCTAGGAATGGTATCAATAAAATATATAGATGTGTTAAACACAAAAAATAGCAACATTTCTTAATATTACATGGACGGACTGACTGTTTTAGAGTCAAACAAATAAATATACAGGCTTCGCCTAAACTAGAGAAATAACCAAAATACATTACAGAGTATGTCTGAAACTTTATGTTTTTAATACACTTTTTGTTCGTAATTTATAATAATATTCAATTGTTTCCTAGCTTTAGATATAAAAAGTACGCATATTTGGTAAGAATATTGATATAACAAAAACTTTCCGTTGTAGCCTTAAAAATGTAATCTAATTTGGTCATAAATTTTCTAGTACGCAAACATTAAACTCTGTGTCACTATAAACATAACAGACTATTCAAAATTTAAAGGGTATCCCCCTTAAGATAGGCAAATTACTCCCCAAATCCTTCCAGAATTCATTTTTTTTTTAATTCTATGTTACTAAAAAATAAGACTTAATGCAATTTTAACCCTCCACCCCTTCCCCTCCCCAACACCAAAAAACGTAAGGTTTTCGTTATTATTTTTTTTTAGGTGGGATCCAATAACTTAAAAATTTCAAAAAATTTACACGCATGGTTACATATATAATAACAACTTATAAAACATATCTATTTTTTATAGACCCGTAGGTTGAATAACGTCAACATGATTTTTTTTTCGAAAAAGGCGTATAACTTGTTTTGGAGATGGCTGTAGGTAAAATTTTTTGCCCTAAAATACCAGTTTTTCAGGTTTTTAAAAGTAGTACCTTACGGAAAAATCTAAAAAAAAAAATAGAAATATAGTTTTTTATAAAATACACACAATTAAAAAAATGGACCTGCAGCAATCTCCAAAAAAGTTATACGCTTTAAAAAAATGCTGGCCCATCCACACCGCGATAGTTAAATTTTTTTTATTTTTATTTTTGTAAAAAAATGTTATAATTTATTTTTCAATGTTATAATCAACTACTATTTACAGATCTACATATAATTATTTATTCGTTTTGGGGGGCAATCAGTATATGTATACGACTCGGCTACTAATTCAGTGAGGTTTAAATTATTCATTTTTATCTTTTCGAATTGACTACCAGGCGGTCATACGACGACTGTATGCCACAGCGGTCGAATACTGCAATAATTCCGCTTCTTTACAGAACCCCTGGCAAAACAGGAACTATATCACAGACGGTATCAAATCGGTCGTATACGACCGCCGTGGCATGAAGTACTTATTGAACTGTTGGTCGTATACGACCGCCTGGTAGTCAATTCGAAACGATAAAAATGAATAATTTAAACCTCACTGAATTAGTAGCCGAGTCGTATACTGATTGCCCCCCATAACGAATAAATAATTATATGTAGATCTGTAAATAGTAGTTGATTATATATAATATTATCAGTTTTCATTTTGGCAGAATAGGGGAGACTGAAATGATATCGAAATTTGACATGTCTTTTTTTTTTGGGTAAAAAATAGAAAAAATATTCATTCCAAACTAAATAACGTACAAAAGTTAAATAGGAACATGAAAGAAATTAAAAATTATCAGCTATTTGGAATGTTTGTCGAAACAATCTAAACAAAGGTGAGGTTGACCTTCACATGTGTCTCAGTAAGGGCGATGCCGCGCGTTGGGCCGATGACACATTATGCGTTTTGATCGGATACGGTGACAGCGCATCCGTTTCCAACGCAACCGGACTGACCAGTCACACTATGCGTTTAGTCTGGTGCAGTTTGTAAGCGCATACCGATGACTCAAAACGCATCCGTATCCAACGCAACCGGACCGATTTGTCACACTATGCGTTTTCACCGGATGCGGCGGAAACGCATCCAGTCAAAACGCATAATGTGGCATCGGCCTATGCGTTTTGATCGGATGCGTTTCCACCGCATCCAGTGAAAACGCATAGTGTGACAGGTCGGTCCGGTTGCGTTGGAAACGGATGCGTTTTGAGACACCATTACGCGCTTATAAGCTGCATAAGGCAATGCATAGGCAGTCCGTATCCATCAGCCTGGCTTTGGTGATCTTCATTTCCCTGTATCCCTAAAAATTAAACGAGCACGTTGTCTTACTAACAACATAACCTTTACTGATGAAATATTAGTCAAAGCAACCACTCGGCGGAATAATACACGACAAATCTCATCATGAACAGAACGACCGCCCGAACGACCGCTTTTCACCACTGGAATAAGTATGTCTCCTACGCCCCGGCGGTCGTATTCGACCGCTGACATATTTTTTAAAAAATTTGGACTAATAAATAAAATTGATGAAACATTAGTATTGCAAGTATTTCAGTTGGTTGTCAGATGCACTTTTTTCAACTTGGCACCATGGACTTTTTTAAACATTTTTTTGTGGCAGTCAACCTGTTAAAGCTCAATGAGTTAGGAGTTTGGTTTACTAACATTTTAAATGCATTTAGAGGTTATGTACACTCAACGTACTCTAAAAAGAGATATGTTTTGTTAAAGAAATAATTGAGGGGACTAGATGCTAAAGGATACAATTAGTGACAAAATAATATGGTAAATTGAGTTAAGTGCAGAAAATAATACTAGATAGTACTAAAAATTTAGTGGCAAAGAGATACAGCTGAATTAAACTACTGGTGGCAACTTATCGCAAGTTCTAGTTTAACTACTAACGAAATATTTAGAAAGAGTTTGCAGCAAACAGGTGTAACTACAGTTGTATCCCTTTGCCTGTAATGTGTTGGATATTATTTTTAGTAAGTCGATCAGCATCTGTGCAAATCAAGCTCTTAAAAATTATTCAAACTAAATGAAATAATAACACTAAATATACCAAGTAATTTTTCATAATTAAAAACGCTTAATTTTAAATTTCTACATAATTTTTCTTTTATCATATTAAGAAATTCGTAAGGTACTTAAGTGGCAAAAGAAACAAGTTCAAAATTTGAAGCAGGGGGGTATAAATGCGAACGTTTTTTCAAAATTTCAAATATTTTGATTGAAAATAAATACTAATTTTACAAAAGTTTTTACAATTAGATAAATACAATGTATATCATTAATTAAAAATAAATCCGTAAGTGATTAATTCTCAGTAGAATTTACTATGTAAATTTAACTTTTGACTTCGTTTTTCTCAACTTAATCATTTTATTACTTGTACTCCTTAGCATCGAATCCCCTCAATAATTATAAGTGTTGATTTTTCGAAATTGTTATATTGATCGCATCCCACCTAAAAAACATTTGTGGTTGTGTGGGAAGGGGAAAGGGGCGGAAGGTTAAAATTGCGTTTATTCTTATTTTTTAATCAAAAAGAATATAAAAAAAATTAAAAAAGTGAATTCTCGGAGTGAGGACATTTTGTTTATCTTAAGGGGGTTTATCTTTTATATTAATACTTACTTCATGTGATAAGTAGTATAACTTTGCTAGTAACTTTATTTTTGTGATGTTTTAAGGATATGACATTGGTTGTTTACTCTATTATTTGATTTATTCGTTATTTTTGCATACGAATTATATAGAATAGAGGTATGTTCCATTGGAGAAAAATTTGGAGAAAAATACATAAAAACAATGATCGAAACACAACAAATAACGAATAAAACAAAAATAAAAAGTTATTCTTACAAGCAAGCTTTTATTTGAATCGGTCTAATGTTTGAGGTGACCTAGTACAGTAAAATAAACATATTTTTAATAAAACCCAAATGTATATAATTGTATCAAAAGCTTAATATAGTATTTTAAGGAAATAAATCTAAAAACACATTACTTAATCTCAATCGTTTGAAGCTGTCCTAAGCATAATATAATAAAAGATTGGTCGGCATAAATAATATTTTAGATTTTATGTGCTAAAATTTTTGACCTATAAAAGTAAGTTTCAATGAAATATGGATCGAGAGTTTAGTCTGTAAGGGTGGATTCATTCATCTTTCATATTGGGTCGTGAACAGTAGATTAATATTCGTAAATGTCACTCGTCAAGGTAATGAGGCAGATATAATTCAGCAATTTATCAGATCATTTAACAGTAAGCTTATCTTAGTTTCGGTTGCTTTTTGTTCTTGGTTATTAGGTACATTTTAAATAGGGTCAGACACATTTAAATTTAAATTTGCTTTGACAAAAATGTGTAAATATACATAGTAGGTACATATATATTATTCAACGAGCATGTAATGATGGCTATTTCTCACTATGATGAATTTTGCGACACAAGCCGAAGGAGAGTGTGGTAATTCATCAAAGTGAGTAATAGCCATTACATGTGAGTAGAATACTATACTTTTTCTAGGACCTATTTTTATTTTTTATTATAAAAAAATATAATTATCAACTACTCGAGATTAAAATTACAATTAAAAAATATATGCTGTTTACCAATAAAACCTGGCTGAATAATTAGTTGCCTACTATTAGCAAATGCTGTCTTATGTATTGTAAACCTACAAAAAGAAATAGTCAATTTAAGTTTTATTCGTTTCCGAAAAATTATAAGCACAAATTTGTACCTGCTTTTCAATTTAATAAATTGGAAATTGCTATTATCGGTGGACGTATTTTATAAAGTTATATTTTATATTTATATTTAAATAACTATATATAATACAATAATATAATTATTTACATATAATATGTTATAATACAGTAATAAACGCGCTAATAACCTTTAGACTAGAGTTTCACGATATTCGATAAAAATATCGATATATTGTATTGTATCGTATTTAAAATCAATACGATACCGATATAATACACACCTTAGTAATATTAATGTCGATACGATACTCATTATCTGAAATCAATACAATAATCTTGTATTGTTGATACGCTTGCCTCGATATTATTGAAAATATCGATATCGAGAAAAAAAATAAAACGCCACAGTTGTTTAATTATATTTCGTGGAATTGGCATTTAGATAAGTGATCTGCAACCCAAGCATCAGCTGTTACAATATTTTACACTTGAGTGCTTGAAATTTAAGCTCTTGGGGGTGACTAAATGACTGTTATGATTACACTGTTTATATCATGTGGCATTTGTGGCAATATTATGGAAGTAAATGATGATGACGCAAAAATAATGAATTGCGATTTATTCCGAATCTCCGGGATTTTGCTATCTTTTCAAAAGTAGTTTTTAAACAATGGATACAGAATTAGTAAATATTGGTCGTTTCAAAGAAGCATTCAGCCATATTCAATTTTTATAAGAATCTGTAATTACATATAAGAAATATTTGTAATATTTTTAGAATAATGCTTATTTTCCAAGCATGCAAAAGTGGGCATAAAGAGCCTACACAGCTCAGATGTATAATTATTCTTTTTATGTCGATATTTTATCGAGTATTGTAGCGATCTCGTATCGAAATCAATATCAATACGATATTTTTATAAGAAAGTATTGCCGATATCGATGCTCGATACGATACTTCATTGGCATAACCAATACAATATTCAATACTTAAAAAGTTTCGATATTGTATCGTATCGTGAAGCTCTACTTTAGACACATCAGAGTGTGCACTTTGGATATGCCCTAAAACTGCTCCACGGGGTGTTGGAGAATATTTTGTATATTGTATTCAAAAGAGTTATAACTCTATATTCTTTACACATGGAATGTAACAAACCGAACCCTAGTCTAATCTCATGTTACAACCTTAAAAGGCGTTCAGATGCTGGACTTCTACCTACCAACCACAAGTAAGTACTATGGAAAGGAATTGAGTAATAAATGGGTATTTCCCAAAACACCAATTAAATTTGGTTTTGTATTTCCCCGGTCAAATCTCTATAAATATTCTAATTAGGATTAAAGGATGATCCACAATGTACTAACGCCATATTTGATCAATTACATAATTATATTGGTTTTGATTAAGAGCACTAGTGTATGCACTACGTGTATGCACTCCTCCATCCAGACGTATTCATTAAATGCGACTATATATAAATGAAAACATACAACACCTTTCTGTGTTCCAATTAGTGCGTTATAATAAGACTAATACCCTTACAGACAAAATCATCATTCCGTATTACTATTAATTAGCTTAACGACCAAGGGACTATAATCTGTTGTTTGAACAAGTTATAAATTATTAATAACCAACAGATGCGTAGGTCCAACAGTATAATTACAATTTGTACTATGTAAATTGCATGAAGGCATATTCTCGATATACATTTAAGTAAAATTTCAGTAAGTACGCATAAAATGATATACACTTTGTGATATCAATACATATAGAAATAATTTTAATATTTTTTTGTTTATTTAACATGCTTTAAAATAGAAATGTTCGTGTAAGTTGATCATTTTCTTAAAATTCGGTAAATGTGTTGGTAAAAAGTCAAATAACTAAAAGTGTACCGTTTTAAAATCATAGGTCATTAAAAATACTTGAAATTTGCAGAACATACTGTCTTACAATAAAGGTGGATTTTGAGATATTTACACATATTATACTAATTTAAAATAGCATTTACGCATTTACTAATTTACAGCACTTACATTTTAAAAATCTTTTAAAAAGAATTTACGTTATAAAAATTTTTTCTTCGCTTTAATTTTTAATGACAGTATTATCAGTAATAAAATTATCGGCATTGGTATAATATTCAAACACACAGATATGCTTAACATATTTGGCTTCTTTAAAGTGAGCTAGCATGAGCAACAAAAATTTCTTTTGAATAAAGTAAGTCGATTATTTTACTAATCCGACGACCAATGCGAGAGAAACAATTCGTGCATTAACAAATATAAATATACAGGGTGTAACAAAAATACAGGTCATAAATTAAATGACATATTCTGGGACCAAAAATAATTTGAATGAACCTAACTTACCTTAGTAAAAATATGCACATAAAAAAAGTTACAGCCTTTTGAAGTTACAAAATGAAGATCGATTTTTTCGAATAGATCGAAAACTATTAGAGATGCTTTATTGAAAATGGACATGTGGCATTCTTATGGCAGGAGCAGCTTAAAGAAAAATCATAGCGAAATTTGTGCACCCCATAAAAATTGTATGGGTGTTTTGTTCCCTTAAACCCCCCCCCCCCCCCCAAATTTTTGTGTAAGCTCCAATTAAATTATTTTTGTGGTGCCATTAGTTGAACCAAAGATTTTTAAAACTTTTTGCTTCCTATTATTTTTTCGATAAGGCAGTTTTTATCGAGTTGCAGCTTCTTTTTTAATATGTTTACATAAAAATTTTATGGGGTTTTTGTTCCTTTAAACCCCCCAAATGTTTGTGTACGTTCCAATTAAACTATTACTGCGATACCATTAGTTAAACACAGTGTTTTTAAAACTTTTTTGTTTCTTTGTATTTTTTCGATAAGGCATCTTTTATCGAGATGTGGCTTCTTTTTTAATATGGTTCAAAACATATCTAAAAATGTAAATCATAAATAAATGTTCATATTATTACCAAATCTCCATAATCGTACTTAACCATATACAAATATGTGGTGGATTTGACAAATATTCAAAATATCTCGATATAAACTGATTTTTCGAAAAAGTACTGAGAGGCAAAAAAGTTTTTAAAACATTGTGTTTAACTAATGGTACTACAATAATAATTAAATTGGAACGTACACAAAAGTTTGGGGGGGTTTAAAGGAACAAAACCCCCACAAAATTTTTATGGGGTGTCCAAATTTCACTATATTTTTTTTTAAGATACTACTGCCATAAGAAAACCACATGTCCATTTTCAATAAAAAATCTCTAATAGTTTTCGATATATTGGAAAAAATCGATTGTCATTTTGTAACTTCAAAGGGCTGTAACTTTTTTTATGTGCACATTTGTACTAAGGTAAGTTAAGTTCAATCGAACTATTTTTGGTCCCAGAATATGTGATTAAATTTATGACCTGTATTTTTGTTACACCCTGTATAATAAGCGAGTCTTCTACAGCTGACGCCGCTTCTCGCATCCTAATTTCCAGCGTTTTCTGTCGAAGCAATCTTCAGTTTTTAGATCTCTGGCGGCCATTGCATCTTCGACATCTTCTCTCCAGGATCGTCTTGGTCTACCTCGTTTTCTTCTTGTGGGTGGAGTCCATTTTTCTATTTTTTTTTGGCCATCTACTTTCAGGCATTCTCTGAAGGTGTCCATACCAGTTGAGTATTTTGGCTTCGATTGTGTCTATTATATCTAGATCGATTTCCATTTCTCTCCTAATATCTTCATTTCTCACCCTATTAAATCTAGTGAACAGGAACATCGTCTCCAATATTTTATTTCCATGGCTTTAATTTTTGATTTATTTCTTTGGTTTATTTTCCAGAGTTCGGCGCCGTACAAACCAATACTTTCTATTATTGTTTTATATATTCTTCTTTTATTTTCTTTTGTTATTTTATTATTCCATAATAACCCGTGTAGCTGTCTGGTGGCTGATCTTGCTTGGCCAATACTGGAATGTGTTTTGTCGTTACTCCCTGCTTTTGAAGTTATTGTTATTTGGATTCCTCAGTATTTATAAGTTTCGGTTGGTTTTATAGTTCCCATTTCAATTTGTAGGCTTTCTGGTGTTTCTCCTACAATTAAGTATTCGGTTTTTTCTATATTCATTGTAAGGCCCCACTTAGTGTATTCCTCTTCCAGTTTTCTGAGCATATAGTCTATATCACTCTCGTCTTCAGCTAGAATAGCTTGGTCGTCAGCGAAGTGTATTGTGTACAATCTATCGTCATCGATTGGGATGCCCATATTGCAGCACTTTCTTCTCCACAGTGAGAGTGCCTCATTTAAATATATTTTAAAGAGTGTAGGTGCTATGCAGCAGCCTTGCTTTAGACCCTTACTAATTGGAATTTCTCTCGTTAATTTGTTTCCAGTTTTAATGTTTACCGTCATATTTTTGTAAGCTGTTGTACTGCTTGTATATATTTTTTTGCTTATCCCTTATTTTTCCATTGCTACCCAGAGCATTGAAAGTGGTACACTATCGTATGCCTTTGTCAGATCTATAAAGACTACATGGGTGGAAAGGTTGTGGGCTAATGTTTTCTCAATAACCTGCTTTAGAGAAAATATGCTGTCCATACAGGATCTGCCTGCACGAAAGCCATTTTGTTCTTCTACATCTGTCATCTCCTTTTCAATTTTATTTTTTATTATTTTTCCATAAAGTCGTGAGAGTGAGTTTATGACACTAAGTCCCCTATAGTTTGAACAATTTTTTCTATCTCCTTTTTTGTATAAGTTGTTAATATGTGCTTTTGTCCACTCCGGTGATAAGTCCTGGCCTTTATAGAATAATGTGAAAACTTACGCCAGTAATTCTCGTAATACTTATGGGCTGTGTTTTAGTAATTCGTTCGGCATTCCTTGTGGTCCGCATGACTTTCGATTTTTTAGGGTTCTTATTGCATTATTGACTTCCTGTACTGTTATTTCATCATCTTCGTCGTATTCTACTTCATATGATGTTATGCTGATGTTCGTGAATTGCGGTCTTGTTTCAGTCAATAGTTGTGATTAATGTTCGATCCAAGATCTTTCTTCGATTAAATCTATTCTGCTAGTTTTTTTTTCTGTTTGATCTCATATTTTTTACCGTTTTCCATGCTTCTCTTGATCTTCTTGACCCTATGTATTTGTTGAGCTCTTCGCATTTATTTAATTGTTGCAATAACAAAATTTGTTTTAATATTTCGATTACTGGCTACTTGAGATTTATAAAAAGTTTAATGTATCTGTATACAATTCCTGATAAAAGTAAGTTGCATTTAGACCGGGCAGTATCGTCGCCCCCGCTAGCGAAATTATTCCGATTCGATTTTTTTGCACAAACTTACTAAAAAAGAGATCCTTATAACATATCCACAGGGTGCCGGGCGGTGCCGTGGTCGAAAAATTGTTTAAATAATTTTTTTTAAACAAATTCACAAAAATAATTTTATGATTTCGAACAAAAATTTTCTAGATAAATTGGCTTATTCTGAGTAGAAAAGGTCTCTTGTCATTTTCTTCTAAAATTGATTGGTGTCGAGTTATATGCGATTAAAAATGTGAAAAATGCGAAAATGGCTATTTTCAAGGCTTAATAACTCAATTAAACATTATTATTATGAAATTCAAAAAGTCACCAAATCAAGGTTCAAATCCCTTCTTCAAGGTTCTGAAGAGATTTTTGTCATTATTTTATTAGAAAGCTGTTACCTTTAATTATTAACAATTAGCGCTATAGTCCAGGATTTATCGTCGCCCCCGTTAGTGAAATTATTCCGATTCAATTTTTTTGCAGAAACTTACTCAAAACGAGGTCCTTATAACATATCCACAGGGTGCCGGGTGGTGACGTGGTCTAAAAATTGTTTAAACAATTTTTTTTAAACAAATTCACAAAAATAATTTTTTCACTTCGAACAATTTTTTTTTAGATAATTTGGGACATTCTGAGCAAAAAATATCTCTTTTGATTTTTTTCTAAAATTGATTTTTGTCGAATTATACGCGACTTATAATTTGAAAAATGCGAAAATGGCCATATAACTCGACAACAATCAATTTTAGAGAAAAATCACAAGAGACCTTTTTTGCTCAGAATAACCCAAATTATCTAAAAAAAATCGTTCGCAATAAAAAAAATATTTTTGTGAATTTGTTTAAAAAAAATTGTTTAAACAATTTTTCGACCACGGCACCACCCGGCACCCTGTGGATATGTTATAAGGACCTCGTTTTGAGTAAGTTTCTGCAAAAAAATGGAATCGGAATAATTTCACTAACAGGGGCGACGGATTAATCCTGGACTATAGCGCTAATTGTTAATAATTAAAAATAACAGCTTTGTAATAAAATATTCACAAAGATCTCTTCAGGACCTTGAAGAAAGGGTTTGAAACTTGATTTGGTCACTTTTTGAATTTCATAATAATAATGTTTACTCGAGTTATTAAGCCTTGAAAATGGCCATTTTCGCATTTTTCAAATTTTTAATCGCATATAACTCGACAACAATGAATTTTAGAAAAAAATGACAAGAGACCTTTTTTGCTTATAATAAGCCAATTTATCTAAAAAAATTTTGTTCGAAATTAAAAAATTGTTTTTGCGAATTTGCTTAAAAAAAATTGTTTAAACAATTTTTCGACCACGGCACCGGCCGGCACCCTGTGGATATGTTATAAGGACCTCTTTTTGAGTAAGTTTGTGCAAAAAAATCGAATCGCAATAATTTCGCTAGCGGGGGGACGATACTACCCGGTCTAATTTTATAGTTGCATTTCACTATTTATCTCATCCCAGAAACTGTTTGTGAGTCTATAAAGGTTTCTGCCTCTGGTTGCTTCTTTGTTTCTCCTACAATTTCTTTAGTTCTGTTTCTGAAATATGTGCGAAAATTTTAACTGTTTTATCGTGAGATATCTCATACTCCAACCCAATAGTCCATTCATCTTTTTCAGCAAGCGATCTTTAACCCTCGTAAGACATTACCTAGATTCTTAAGCAAACAACGGTGCGGGATGCATTTGCACCCCATCCGCATATTAATTTTTTTATCTGTAAACGCCAAGGAAATTGATTTGAAAGATAATTAAAAGTTATTTGTTATGGTGTGAAACATGATTCTAAAAACAAAATACTCATTTCTTAAAAAATAAATTAATTATCGTTGCAAGACAAATAAATGAAATTTCGTTGCAAGACAGACAAATGAAATTTTTCACAGAGTGAGAAATTCAAACAAAGTTTTTACAATACAGTAATGCCGGGACTTCTGGCTTTTTTCCCTTGCATACGTAACACCGACCTAGTCAACCTTGTTACGTAGGTAGCTCTGTTAGCTGCAGGTGCAACATCAGAAACGTCAAAATCAGGATATGCAATTTTCATCTTTTGACATAACTGAGAGTGCATATTTTTTTTGATATCTCTAGATAACAGTTTCTTTCACCAGTTCCCGTCATAGGTCTAGTAAAAAACTTCGTCTTACATCCAAGTGATTCCCATCGTAATTTAGATTTTTTATTTTCCAAATTTTGAAAGAGTTTATGGCGGAAATATCTAATAGGTGTTAAAACATTACCATGGACTACCTGCGGGTTTAGCGCTGTGTTGTGTATTATTGTGCCATTTTGTCTACTACGTCAACAACTCCTTTTATTTTGTTATAATTAAGTATTTTTTCAGGTTTATAGGAGTTCGTCAGATTCATTCTCGTGAAGCAATTCTCTATCACCCTCCTCGTTACTCTTTTCTTGGTTTGACACTTTTTGGTCAAATTTCGGATTATTTTTGTCCATTAGAAGTCTTAGTTATTTTTCGGTACAAAATCGAGAATCCTGAAATTTGGATAAACAAGCCATCTCTTATCAATAAAAAATTCGAAGTGTCACTTGCACAAATTTACTACACTCAACAAGACTTGGGAAGAAACTGAAAAATTAAAGTGAATCCACCCAAACAAATAACTCTTATATGTGTATTGGCGGATTCGATTGTGATAGTTGTTACTGATAAAGGCTTCCGAGTGTGAAAAATCCTCCTACACAAGAAGACGCACCCACGACTCTTGTAAAAGTTTGCCGATTGTATTACTGACTGACCCTACTATTTCAAACAAAAGAAACGTCAAATTGTAACATAATTCTCTGGTATAATATCACAAGAGAGTGAGAACAAATTGACAATAATGCGACATAATGTAACAGTAATAATAATGTAACAGTTGTAACGTAATGTAATGTAATAATAATGTAACAATTTTTCGAAAATTTGTTGTCTAGCAATACACACGAGAGCCCGCAGGGCTCGAGTGGCTATTGCCCAATGACAACAAATTTGAGAAAAAACGAAGCATTATTTTCTTATTTATTCTTACTCTCGTGTGACATTTGTAACATTATTTTTAAATACTTAAATATAAAATTCAAGTCTTTGTATAAAAACAGTCAGTGACTTTTTCCCAATTAATGTGACACACATTTTTCAACTTGTCAAAGTGAAAAGCACAGTTTGGCAAATATTTAGATGAAGATATTAATAAAATATTAGTTAATTTATTTATAAATATAGTTTTATTCATAAAATAATCTTACCGAATTAAATCAAGCGCTTAAATATGCCTATTTATGTTCTCCTCGTGACAATGTGATATTAGATGCAGAACTAAAAGTATATTATGGATATTTTCTTAAATGTGACAGTTATCAAAACTAGGAAACTAGTTGCAATTAAACAAAATTGGTGCCGAAAACTAGTTTTTTTTTCTGTTTTAACCATGTATTAGCACATGTAAGCTTATTAAATGCAAACGATTAGAAAGAGACTGGCTCCCGCGGGACATGGTAGATAGCTCAGTTAGTTAGAGCTTAGGCACGGATCGCTTAGATCGTGGGTTCAAACCCCACCCGGTGTCAGTTGTTTAGACATTTATTAATTTGGTTAGTCTTTACTATTTCTACTATTTCTATTTTAATTCAAGCTTAAAATGTACCTACTCTGTTACGTTGTTTTAACCCGGCACCTGCCACGTGGGGTGCTACCAGCACCCCATAACACATTTTTATCAAATTTTTGGTATTTCAAGTTTGGTAACCGTGCTGTGCGTCATAGTAGCTTTCTATAATATTATATAGCATAGATGTGTTAGCGTTTGAAGTGGTTATTAAAGTGTCATTCTGAACTTGTAGCTCTAAAGTCGAATTGGGGTGTCATCATCTGGCACTTTAAGTTTTAATTTTTTTTTATATATTTGATGAACAGGTCAAATTTACATTTTTATTGAAATAACTGATTTCAGTTATTAATATAGACTCTATACTCACTAAATCTTAATTTTTTTTAGATATTTTACTTGACTTCATTTATTATGGCTTGATACTTGCTAATTTGCTTATAACACCTTTTTCATTTTGTTTTTTAACTTTTATAACATATTATGGGCTAATAAGTTAATAAAACATGTTTTGTTATATTCTTGTGTTACTCAACACATTATTTTGTTTTTTAAACAAGCAGATCGGAGAAAATTTTTAAGGGGTGCTGTGAGCACCCCACGTGGCAGTTGACGCCTTGCAAAGCCACGTGGTGCCGGGTTAAGAACTAAAGTAACGTTTAATGAATAGTAATAGGCTAATGGGTAACTGCGGACTTGCTGCAAGACCAAGACCGGATGCGCAATACCAAGACCAAGACCAGGTGTATTTGCGCAAGGCCAATACTGTCTAAGTCTTGTTCTTGCATTTGGGCAACACTACTCCTATATAACGGAAAATGGGACAGTACATCGAGAAATGGTCTACAGGATACAAACGGGTTTGAATGGAAGCGAATAAGCGAGGTAATACGCTGTGATCGAATAATCGACGAAGCGCTGAAAGAAAAGATAATATGTAATAGTGTGGTGTGGTCTGCGTTGGTGAATGGCGGTGAAATGTGGCCTATAAATAAGGTCCAGAAAAATAAGATGGAGGGAGCCGAAACGAAGATGTTACAGTGATGTTAGGTGAGATCATAGGGGACAAGATGAGGAAGGACCTGATTAGGGAAAGAGACACTACAGTCTTGAAAAAGATTCAAGAACAAAGTCTGTAGTGGTTTGTTTACGGCAGACATAGAAATGAGGGTCATGCGGGACGTAGGACAGAACTGCTAGAAGTTGAGGAAAAGAGAGGTAGAGAACAACTGAGAAGATGCAACGACTGCATCGTAAAAGATTTGGGAGAAAAATGTTTAATTGAAGAAAATACGATGGACAGACATAAGTGGCGGAAAATAGTAAAAACAGTGACCCCTAAATCAGAAAATGCTAAGGAAGAAGAAGAAGAAAAAAAAATCATCTAAGATGTTGTAAGTGTGACTATAGTGTGAGTAAGGTATATGCAACTAATTTATTGAAATAAATTAAAGTTATTTTAAGTAACAGAAAAGTTCTTCGTATGAAGTAGTAACCATCGAAAATAAGCTTACCTATCCCAAATGTTGCCAAATTTGAGCAACATTATTGCCGATTTTAAAATACTTATTTTTACTACTAAAGAAATATGGCTTTGATAATTAGTTTATGATAAAATTAATCAAATAACGTACTCAGAAATGTCAAATTAGGTTAATTTAAAAATAAATATGACTTATTCTTAATCTTCTTCTTCTTCTTCTTGTAATAGGACTATGTCCTGTTTCTTCTGTTACAGTCTTTGCTGCGATCCGGAGCTCCAACTCTCGTACCATCGTTTTTTGGGTCTTCCTATGGGTCGCTTGCTGTTGGGCTTCTGTGTTTTCGCCCAATGCGCCATACGTTCAGGGTCCATCCGATCTACGTGGTCCCTCCACATGCGTCGTCGCGCTCTTGTCCATCTCACTACGTCCTGAACGCCTAGCTCTTTCAATGTGTCTTCGTTTCGTACTCTATCTCTGAGTGTGATACCTCTTATGGATCTTAGGGTTTTCATCTCTGTTGTTCTCATTATCTGTTTGGTCTTTGTTGTCTCGGCCCTTGTCTCAGCTGCGTATGTCAGTACGGGTCTAACACATGTCTTATAAATGCGGACTTTGCTTTCGGTGCTCATATATTTATTCCGCCAGATTATATCCCTCAGGAAACCAGATATTCTCGCTGCTTTCATTGCCTGCTGTTTTGATTCTTGCCACAGATGCCTGTCGCTAGATATTTCCACACCTAAGTATCTGCAATCCATTACCTGTTCGATTATATGGTCGTCGACTACTAACTTACATCTAATTGGGTTCCTGGATATTACCATCGATTGGGTTTTCTCTTTGAATAGTGTCAGGTTATACTTTTCGGCGGTTATTTTGAATTTTTGTAGTAGGCGTTTCAAGTCATTTTCGTTTTCGGCTATTAAGATTGCATCATCTGCGTGGCAAAGTATTCTCATGGTTCGGTTACCCATTTTGTATCCCTGATTCATTATGTTAACACTACCTATAACTTCATCCATTATTAAATTAAATAGGTATGGACTGAGGCTGTCCGCTTGTCCAATGCCGGCATTGATTTTGATTTCTTCCGTGAGCCCGTGTGTGGTTTTAATTCGTGTTTTGTTGGATCTATTAAGCTCTTTGATTATGTTTCTATACCTCTGACCTATGTTTTTCTTTTCAAGGATACTGAGCACGTCCTTTGATCGTACTCTGTCGAATGCTTGTTTCAGATCTACAAAGCATGTGAACATGGGCTTGTCGAATTATATTGATTTCTCAACTAATTGTCGCATTATGAAAATAGCGTCTATTGTAGATCTGTTTGGGCGAAAACCCTGTTGTTCTTCCGATACACCGGCTTTCTTATATATTTTTTGGGATAGAATTTTTGTCAATAGTTTTGATGTAGAATTGAGTAGTGTAATTCCTCGGTAGTTCGTAGGATCTGTCTTTACGCCTTTCTTGTAGATGGGTGTTATTATACTCTCTCTCCATTCCTCTGGTACTGTCATGTTGTTTACAATTTTTTGGAATAATGTTGTTATCTCTTCTATTATTTTTGTACCTCCGTATTTAATTAATTCATTTGGTATATTATCCGGACCTGGTGATTTTCTATTTTTTGATCTTTTGATTGCTGCGTTTACTTCTTCTTGGGTGATGTTGTCATTCTCTGTTTCTTCTTGGTGAATGTTTTGTAGGTCATTTCTTTGTACTTCATTATTACCGTCGTTATCGTCTTTGTATAGATTCTCGAAATGAGTCACCCATTCTTCTGGTTTTATTGCGTTAATTTGTAATTCTTCGGTAACCGGCTTCTTCCTGTTCCTCAACATGTTCCATACCTTCCTTTGACCTCCTCGTAAATCATGTTCCATGTCATTTGAGAATTTTTCCCAATATATTTGTTTTAGATCTTTGATTCTGTTAGTTGTTCTATTTCTTTCTGATTTATACCTTTGATACTCTTCTGGGGTCCTATTGTTAATATATCTTACGTATGCATCTTTCTTCTCTTTTGCTAAATCTTTGACTTCCTGTGTGAACCATGATTTTTGGTTTCTGCCGCCGTTTAAGTCAATTGTTCTTTCTCCAATGGCTTCTTTTGCACTACTAGTTATATGATTTTTTATTTTTTCCCATGCTTCGTTTATATTGTCTGTGATTTCAATAGGGCTAAGATTGATCTTTTCCTCAAGTCTTTTCTGGTACAGATCCTTAGTACTTTCGTCTTGTAGGGATTCTATGTTGAACTTGGTGATGTAGTTAGGTGGTTTCTTTCTCTCTATTATGTACGCGTGACGGTACTTACATATAACCATTCCGTGTTGCGTTCCCACATTCGCAGACGTCATTGTGCGTACGTCAAGTACTTCCCGTGGGTGAACTTTTCTGTCGGTTATCACATAGTCAATCATCGATCTGTGGCCCCTTGTGTTAGTGAATGTATATTTATGTTGTTCTTTGTGGTCAAAGTATGTATTGTTGATACGCAACTCGTTGTGTGCACATATCTCTATTAGTGAATCTCCGTTATCATTTGTTGGTGCTCCGTTGAACTTGTGCATTATTCCTTGGATGGGTGTATTTCCTATTCTTGATTTGAAATCTCCCAACAAGAATATTTTTTCTGTTTGTGGCAATCTATCTAGGGTCTCTTGAAGTTTTTCGAAAAATTCGTCTCTCTCGTTCTTTGGTTTGTTTACATCTGGTGCATGAATGCTAACAATATGGATTTTTTCATTAGCTAACTTCATTGAAATATCCATTATATGCTGGTTGGTGTAATTAACCTCTTCGATGTTATTTTCAAATTTTCTGTTTACTAATATGCCAACACCTGCTTGTGCTCTGATGTTCTTGTCTACTCCGCAGTAGAAGAATATATGATTTCTGTATACTGTGTTACCTTTGCCCTTTTTCTTTGTCTCTGAGACTGTACATATGTCTATTTGTGCTTTTCTACTTCTAATATAATTTCTTGGTCTTTAGCGTTCCACGATATAGTGTTCCAGCATGCGAATCGTAGAATATTTCTCTTCAGGTTTTAGTTTCAGGAACTTATTCTTAATGAGATATTTAATTATTTTTTAGTAGGTAAATCACTTTAACATTAAAAGTACAACGTATATTTTTTCAGTCTAAATTAACAATCGAAATAAAGCAAAATATTATAAAATAAATCCTTCCAAGAATTTGAAATAAAATTCGAAACAAAGAAAAGTTCTTCGTTAAATGGTTGTTTCTGGAATAAACTGAGCTTAATATATTTCAGATGTTTTCTCAAAATCAACTCAACATAAATATATTTAGAATGAAAACTTTTGATTGAAAGATTACATTGTTTTCCTTGCTGAAGTTTCTCTTAGATGCTTGTTACGGCTGTGATTAGCTTTTAGACAACTTTTAGAGTATTTTCAAGGTAAGTCACTAATGTAATTATGTTGATATCCGTATTACTTCCGGAGTAATTTCCGTTTGAAAGAAAATGACACAAATTTAAAACAAAATTCAATATGCGAAAAAAACCGCGTTTTCAAAATAGGTATACGTTACTGTGAAAGGCCGAAATCCGCTGAATGTCGACATTCACCAGTGAATGTCAACATTCACCAAGTCGCTTGGTGTATGTCCGAATTATTGGTTAAATATCATATTTTCTAACATTCACCGGTGAATGTCGACATTCATCATACATTTTTGGTGTTGTTAGAAATATATATTTTTTATCAAATAAAAATAAAAAAATAGTTGGCTGTGTTTTTCATTGTGGAAAATTATTTTAATAAACAAAAGATTAAAACAAACAGCACAAATGTCAATTGTTAAATAAAATATTATCAACAGAGCAAATATTTTTTTTTAATTTTGATATCTCATATGAAAAAAAGCAAAATTATAAATATTATAAAAAAGAATAAATAAAATTAATGAATAAATAAAAAATTATAGATATTATAAAAATGAAAATAGCAAAATTAAATCACACGAAAAATGTATTATAATAAGTATAAACTTATTTATTGTAACAACTTAAGCTACCATGACACTTCGAATTGCACAAAATCCCCTTGCCTTTACAACTATATTTAGCCATGGAACACTTTCTTTTGCAGTTACAACGTGTATAGCCTTGTCCTTCACTTTTCGAATTAGCACAAGCTGCTTCTTTTAGCGACATACCACTAAACTAACCACTAACCACTAACCACACCACCCTAAACAATCAAAAACTAGTACGACCGCTTATTTCCCACATTCGCCGAAACTCTTTTGCGATTGTTGACATACACCGGTGATTGTAACAAACTATAGCAAAATTTATAAATATTCGGTCTTTCACCAAGGCATTTGGTGTATGTCGACATTCACTGGTGAATGTCGACATACACCAATTTCGGACTTTCACCGTAACATAATACATGTTATAGCTGTAGGAATAGGAGATACATACATCATATTTATGTGGTATTTACTTGATATTGCAACATAATAGCACACCTTTGTTACTTCCCGTTGTCAGCTGCATACAGTATCAGTAAATACCTTATACAGTGATGAGTAACGGGCCGAATAAAGCAAAAGAAAAAAAACATAATACGTTGTGGAATAAAAAGAGATAAAACTAGTAGAGGTGAAAATTATCGATATAAACGTATAAATTAACATTCCATTAGATAGTTTCCCACCTTTAGACGTCTGTAACAAGAGTATTTTATAAAATTCTCCACTCACATTGACAGCTGTCATGTTCCTCCGAAACGTCTGAAGGTGGGAAACTGTCTAATGTAATGTTAATTTATACGTTTATATCGATAATTTCCAGTTCTACTAGCTTCATCTCGTTTATTTCACATTGTATTAAATTTTCTATCTTTTGCGTTATTTTGCCGGTTATTAGCGCGCTCATCATTATATTATGCAGTGGTGAGCTCTCTAAAAACCGGCAAAATAACGCAAAACATGCAAAAAATAATACGTTGTGAAATAAAAGAAGATGAATAAAGTAGAGGTGGGAAATTATCGGTATAAACCTATAATTTACATTAAACTACCTACATTACCACTATGAATAGTTTCCACCTTTAGACGTTAACTAGTTGACTTCAGTCATAATTGTGCGTATGACGTTCTTTCTAACCTAGTTTTATTAGGTTATGTAGGTCTTTTTCTTCTTTGGTTTATTGGCCTCCATCTAGTTGGATATTTGGCCAGCTCATCGTCCAGGAATAAAGAAAAAATCCCTTCTCCTACAATTTGAAGTTGATATGGGACAACTACAGCAAAGGTAAATACGATAGGCCTAATAGTCTCCAATAATTACGAGAAAATATATCTTATTCAAGGAGCGGTATTAGTCTGCAAACGTTATCTAATGTTAGATATAATTTTACAATAGGTTGGGTTATTGTTTCGCTGCTTGTGGAGGCTTATTCAAACCTTTTTTGTAAATACATTTATATAAAATCTTATTTTTTATTTTTGTAGAATTTTTACGTCATTTTCGGAAGTATGACATTGCTTTTTCAATAAGATTTTCATGTTTTACTTTAAACCCAATTAAGAAAGACTGATATAAATTGTTGGTGATTCAAAGCGAAAGATATCTGCATAATTTCAAATTTTAATAAGTATTTAATTATTGCAAAAAAAGCCGCATGTGGGAATGGAAACAACCTTCAGTAATTATTTAGCGACAGGAGTGCATGCGACGGCGACGTCTAAAATCATAATAAGAAATTATTCCTGATCAATAATTTAATATTGGAATAAAAAATTACCAACAACTAAACTGTTTCTATTTACATTTGCTGTACTTTATGCGAAATTAAAAAAATGTTCAGATCATGTTAGCGGTTTACGTAGTTATGAGAAAGGCAAAATATTGGAAACTAATGGATAACATAATAAATAATTTGAACATTATATCAAAAATTTCATACTCTTAGATAATTCAAATCTAGTTAAAATAACACTACAATCTTTTGTATAAATATTTTGTAATCACCTGGGCACTACACCTATGAGAGGGAACATAATGAGACTTTGTAATGGTTGGCAGCTGCCCTTGAACAAGAAAAGTTTTTACCATTGTTGTATTTGTCCCATATCAACTTTAAATTGTAAGTGAATCAATGATTTTTCCTTTATGCCCATACAATGAGCTGGCCCCAAATATACAAGTAGGTGGAGGCCAAAAAACCAAAGACGAAGAAGACATACATTACCTAATAAAACTAGGTTATATAGTTCTAAAACCCAAAATCAACAATTTTAACAAAACGCTTTTCTTACATATCCCTTATTTAAATATTTTCAGATGCAGAATGGTTCAAGCAATCAATACTCTACCATTTTTCCTACGACGACTTTTGCTAGATCATATATCTACGCTTTATATATTTCTTCCTGTAGTTACCCTTTGTTTGTAAGCAAAGATTCCAAGTGAACGTATGAGGTCACCACTTCAAACCGGTCAATTGTATTTATATCTGGATGGTTGTTATGGAGTCTATCCATTGCGATGATCTTATTTGTTTTTGATACGCTTAACTGCCGATTAAATGTTTGACTGTCGTTTTCAACTAGTCGTATGAAATCAATTAACTCTTCTTGACTATTTGCAAGATGGGCTGTGCCATAATATAAAACGCAGGTTGTTTGTTGTTTATTTTTCGGCCATATATTAAGATGCCCCTTTCCCATGCTTAAAGCGCTTTTCTCATTCTTGTCGCTGTATAGTGGGATATTGAATTCCCTAGATTTTTTTATTATATGATATATATGTTCAGAAGGTGCTTTTGAGTTCCTCTACCTTTGGTAAATCCAGTTTGATAATGCGGTATTTCTCCTCGTAGGAAACTTTTCAGTCTCTCATTTATCCAAAACCAATACCAATTAGAAGAAGAGGGATCTGAAAATAAGATACCTACTCAGGCAGGCCTTTGTGCATACACCGGTATTGAAACTGACAAATAAAAAACGACCACATTCGCTATGAACTCAAATTATATACAGCCATAAAAACTTTTAATTAGAGTAGAGTGTGAAATAAAGTGGTTTGGTTTTTCGCTACCCTGCCCAATACATACATAATTTTGTTCTTTAGAAATTTCTTTAAGATTCGACAAAAACAGTTTCAGGCTAATATGATATTATGAGCTCCGTATCAAAAACTAAAATTTTGCGAAAAAAAAACTAAATAGACTCTCGAAAGGGTTTTTTTTAAATGGTTTTACGCCACGACTCTGTATTCCCTCTAATTTGATAAAATTCCAAAAATTTTAAAATACGGTCACTTTTAGTTATCAACTTTTTTAAAAACTCGTCTGTTTTTTATAATATAAACATCTCTAAATCTAAATGAACACCCGATAGGTGGAGTGGTACCTATTACCATAAAAACGACTATAATGTCAATGTAATGAAAAAACTTGATATGTATTTGATACATATAATACCTATTTTAATATTAAAGCGTCAGGTTTATATTAAAATCTGCAGAAAATACACAGTTCAACAAGTCGAATACAACAAAGCAACTGTTATTAACTATAAATATTAGAATATTTACATATTTTTGAATTCTCTCATTTTTTTACTTTTTGTAAATGAGTCGAATTGTTTTTTGCTTGTCATATCCGCTACTGTATCCATTGCATGACATACGATTTTACATAAATGTATATCTTTGAAGTTTTCAAAAACTTTCTTGCCTAATAACTCTTTTGGGAGAGTTGCAGCTCCTTGTCTTTTAACGACCCGGAAGATATATCTATCAGACAGTACTTTCAGCAGCTTTCTCTAAAAACCTGCGCCTTAAAAAAATAGAGAGTAATAGCGGTAATATATAATTACCAACCATTTAAACTTCAGTGCTATGCGTCTGTATCCTTACTTTTTTTTGGCTACCGTTCCTTGTCATGGTTGGCGACGTTCCAGAGAAACCTGGATTCTGAATACCAAGCCCTTCTTTAGGCTTTGGTTTCTTAAGACTAGACCGCAAAGGCGATCTGGTGATGGACGACCCTATGGTTGATCCGTTCGTCGAGCCAACAGTTGTGGAAGTCGTGTTCATGGAAGCCATGCTGCCATTCGAGACGTAAGGTCTGCCACTGGCGTCTGTCATAGATATGCCACTATTACCTGCAACATAAATCAAAAAATTAGTTTTAAATGGTTGACAAAGTGTGACTATACCATACTATAAACAACAGTAATTTATCTAACAATAAAACCTTGACAACTTTTGCTTTCAATAAATCCACAAAATTTATTATAAGTTAATGTCGCTACAGCTCTCTCGGCAGCGCCGGATAAAGGGGCGGGCGAGCCGGGCGACCGCCCGCCAATTTTGAGGGGCGCCAAATTTTGAAGGACGCCGGTATAAAAATATATTTTTTTCATTCATTTTTTTTACTTTACATATTAACTTTGAACATTTTTCCTGTGACATTTTTTGAATAATTCCAATATTATTTATAAGAAAAATATTTCTATCTGTAGTAAGAATTCATAACTCAAAAAAAGATTAATAGACTAAAACCAAAGCTTACTAATAAATATAATGCAACTTAAGAAATGTTATGGTTTTTATCACTTATACAAAATTAGTGCAGACAAATTCTTCTTACGATATAAAAAGGTTGTTCATTTTTTTGGGTCATTTGTCACGTAGGAATCACGTATGTGATTCCTACGTGACAAATGACCCAAAAAAATGAACAACCTTTTTATATCGTAAATCTACTTTAAAAATGAACGAAGATCAAATTTTAAATTATCAAAAAAATTATGAATCGGCAGTGATACTATATACTTACTGGTGCTTATGTCGTAAAACTCTTTGGTTAAATAATTTTGTCTTTCTGTAAATTTGAATTAACACAGGCGCGTCTGCTTTAAAGTGGAATAAAAAAAGTTTTGTAAAATATTGGTTGTGGAATTAATAAATTTTTATTATTTTTCCATTGCATAAATTTCGGTAAGTAGCTATCCACATAACAAAAATAAATAAATATTTAAATTGCACAGGGGGTCATGAGGTAAACGACGAGAATTGTGAACATTTGAAGTGATTTTTTAAAATTATTATTCTCATCGATTTTTGTAATTAAATTTACCGATTCTTTATTGTAAAGTAATTTATTTCTTCATTTAAAATTTTTTTCTACCAATTAAATATGTATCAATTAGGAATGACAAGTTCTTCTTCATATGAATGTATAGAAACCTATTTCGAATACTTTGTAAGCGTTAAGATGTTTTATTTTTTGCATCAAAAACGGCGCATCGTATGAAAAAAGGGTAAATTTTTTGTCACAAATTGAACGAGGAATTCCAAAATGATTTTCTATTTGAAACATCATTAAATCGTCAGTTTGTTAGAAAAATTACAACACCTCGTTTCTCGTAAACAAAACATTTGCGGACATACGTTTTTAGAACAAACTGTCATCATTTTTTCATGTAGAATTATCCCTCAAAGTTTGTCGCAATTATTTTGAAACACCCTGTATCCTTTCTAATTTCCGCAGTTTTCAGTGTATTCCTTCACCCAACTGTTCTCTCCAGTTCTTTCTGTTTTACCAGTCCCCTTTCTGCAGATTTCTTCTTTCCATTGCTTCGTCCACTTCACCTCGGAAAGCGCTTCGGGTCTGCCTTTCTTTCTTCTTCCTATCGGGCTCTACTCTGTTATTCTGTTGATCCAACGTCTTTTGTGTGCTTTTCTTCTTGTCCGTACGAGGTTAATTCCTTCTGTTCTATGTAGTCTATTATATCTGAGTTCATTTCCATTCTTTTCTTAACCTCTTTGTTATTTATTCTATCTCTTTTTGTTGCTCTTAGCTTTAGCTGTTACTCACAGCTTTTCCTTAGGAATTCCATCATTGTTGCTCTTATTTTCTTTTTTGGTTTTCTTATTTATTATACAATTTTCACACCCATAAGTCAAGATACTTCTTGCCATGGTGTGCTATATTCTTCTTTTTGTTTTTATACTGATGTTCTTGTCCAACAATACCGGATTAATTTTCAAAACTTTCATATGCAGTCTCTTGTTTGTCCCAGTCTATGTTTTATATTATCTTCTTCAGTTGTTGCTTTGTTTGATATTATGAAACCTAAATACTTGTACTAGTCTGTTCCTTTGATTTCTTTACCTTCGTCTATTTCCAGCCTATTCTTTTGTTACTGGTATACCCATTCCTTCGCATTTTCTTCTCCATGGTTTCAGGGTTTTTTCCAGGAATATTTAAAATAGGATAGGGAATACGGAACAGCCTTCTAGCAGTCCATTTTTCGTCTTAAATTTATTTATTTATTTATAAAAATCCAAACAGGTCCTAAAACCTTTTTACATGGACAGTTATAATCATAAACTTTATATAACAAATATAACTAATATATACAGTCATTAGCACAACTATTGATAGGCAGATATAGAAGACTTTAACACAAAAACAGCTAGACTAATGATATCTATTATCCATCTACTAGTTTAAAGTGCTCTTGCACTATACGTCTATAGCAACCAACTGACATTGTAAAATCAATGTTTTTTACTAAATTTATATTGTTCGCTAGTTTCAACATGGCCTCTAGAGGAGAGCAAACAGATGTTCTTATTTTTCCAAACAACAACTGATATCTCGTTGCTTTTCGAGGAACATTAAATGGTATCCGCATTCGTAAATCAATTGTACCTGAAATATTATTAATTATTTTATACAAAATCATTGCCATTACAAATTTGCGCCTACTAGTCAAAGACAAAACTTCAAATTCTTCCCTTAGCATGGTTGATCTTATGGTTCCATAATCAGGCCATCGATGATGTTTTTTGAAATACAAATAACGAAGAAACTTATTCTGAACTTTTTCTAGTGCCTCTAAATGTACTTGAGGTTGTTGTCCCCAAATAATGGAACCAAATTCTAATATTGGTCTAACTAAAGTATTATATAATATTTTTATACCCTTAATACTAGTAAAATCGCAAGTTTGTCGACATATAAAACCCAGCATACGGTTCGCTCATTTTGCAGCTTTACCAATATGTGTAGCAAATTACAGTTGATTATTATAAATCAAACCCAAATCCTTGACCTCACTGGTCCTTTTTAAAACATTCAGTCCTATTAAATAATCAAATACTATTGGTTCTCTTTTACGGGTAATAGACATAACATAGCACTTATTTATATTGAATTTGATCTTATTTTTGTCACCCCATAATAAAATGTTCTCAATATCCCTTTGAATCATTACGAAATCCCTAACAGTTTGAATTATTTTGAATAACTTAAAATCATCTGCAAGTAATAAGTAATCTGAATACTGGATGACGTTTGCTAAATCATTTATAAACCTTAAGAAAAAAAGTGGTCCAAGATTAGACCCTTGTGGTACTCCCAAGTTAGCCTTAAATTTACCAGAAGTATTTCCATTGTGTTTTACAACAAAACTCCTATTCTGCAAATAACTTTTAAATAACTTTATTAGATTATCAGATAAGCCAAAATTACATAACTTTCTTAAAAGAACATCGTGTTTTATTTTATCAAAGGCTTTTTCGAAATCCGTATACACTACATCCAATTGCAATTGTTTTTCTAACGCATTGTTTGCAGACTCGGTGAATGAAATAAAACTTGTGTTTATCGAGCGACCCGACATAAAACCATGTTGATGATCATTAATACTATTTTTGACGTGATTATATACATGAGCATGCAATATTTGTTCGAAAATTTTTGATGGAGCACACATAATAGCGACACCTCTATAATTTTCAATATCTCTTTTGTTACCCGCCTTAAATATTGGAGTAATTGAAGATAGTTTCCATTTTTCTGGAAATTTTGAATAAGTTATTATTAGATTAAAAATATGTAATAATGGTAACTTTAACCACTCTTGGCATACCTTTAAAATATACGGGGGGATGCCATCTATACCGGCAGCTTTCTTTGGTTTCAGGTTTTTGACTGCATTATCATAATCTACGCTTGTTATTGATGGTAAATTCAAAACATTGTTATTACTAATAATATTTGTAAAATTAGTGTTATAGCTGGAAATGTCGGTAGAATAAACAGATTCAAAATATTTCGCAAACTCATTAGCAGTATCACTCTGATTTATTTCTTTACTCCCAAAATAAAATATTTCTGTTTGATTAGACTTAGAATTCTATTTCTTAATGAAATTCCAGAAATTGTTAAACTCATTTTCTATATTTTCCTCAATTTGCCGTATATATTTCCTGTGCTCTATGTTAATTAATGATTTCAGTTTTTTTCGGGTCTCTATAAATTGATTGTTAAAATAAATTGAAACATGTCTTAACTTTCTAAAATTATTTTTTTGTTTGAGCAACTTTTTGATATCAGGCGTAAACCATTTCGGAAAATTAGAATAATTCTTGTAAATATTATATTGTGGTACAGATCCTTCAAATATATTAAGTACTTTTGAGTAAAAGATATCTAGAGCTTTATCTACCTCTATTTCCTCTGTTACAGCTTCCCACGTCATATTTCTCATCAAATCACACATCAAATCAAAATTTGCTTTTTTAAAATTAAATATATTACCAACTAACTTATCTGTTTGTCTAAAACTTTACTGTAAATGAAAGTTGAATTTCCAGAGATGGATGTAATCTATCTTCCTTTACTAACGGTAACTGCTCTTGACATACCTTACAACTATTTATCTTATCTGCAGATGCTACTACTTGATCTAAAGTTTTGCCCTGCCAGTTTTTTACATTGTTATAAAGCAAAAATGAATTAAAATTTAAAAACTCAATCATACTTTTAAACTTAGCACTTCCATTAGTAAAATCTAGATTTTCGGTTCCTTTAATTTCTGCAATATTGAAGTCGCCAAAAATAAACGTGTTATTAATATCAGTCATATGTGTTTGTAACAATTCGAAGCAATTCGCATAGTCATGTAATTTACAATCTGGTGGAATATACACTCCAATTAATTTTATACTTAATTTGTTATTAATTTTTAAATCCGCAACCAAAATTTCAAAAGATGAACAATGTTGTGTTACTTTTAAAATCTTATGCTCCTTTTTTATTACCATTAATACTCCTCCTCCCTGAGTTTTGCCAGAAATCTCCTGGTTTCTGTCAGATCTCAATAAGTTAAATACATTTATATCAATTAGTTCTCCATCAACCATATCCTCCCGAAGCCATGTTTCTACAGCCACTACTACATCATAATTACCTTCCAAGCAATTTTTATAGAATTCCGCAGTTTTCGTGTTCAGTCCCCTAAAATTCTGAAAGTTTATGTGAATCCCTGTCATGAATTGAGTTGTCCCCTGATATCGAATCCTAATCATATTATATTTATTATTTAATATATATATTTTTTACACCTATTTTATTTCTACTATACCGTAGTAAATTCTTTTCATAAATTTTTGACAAACCAAATAGCTTAAAACAATATTTGAAATAATTTAAAACATCCAGTTTTTCTATAAGTAACTCATTAACAACATCAATATTTTTATCCTCTTATACAATACAAACCAAAATCAACGAATTTAAGTTCCAAATTAATATATCTAAATTACTATCAACAAAAACTTATCAGTCACTAATATACACATTACAGAAACTTTGAGTATAAAGTAGCCCACACACGTTAATTGTCAAGATCCGATTTGCAAGTAATCACTTTAATTTCATCATTCTTCTTTATAAATACTAACCATCGTAACTCCATGCCTCAGTCTTCCCGAACTTACTCCTTGCCTTCTTCAATAATGAATACCTATGTTTCGTTAGATCTTCATTCACAAATATTTTTGTTTCTCTTAATTGTCTTCTAGCACTTAGAATTTCCTTTTTCTTCGAATAAGAACTAAAGTCTACCACCACTGTTCTCGATTTATTAGTTTGCAAGTTTAATTTACCTTGTCTGTATAAATTAGAAATTTCGCTGGAATTGCATTTTATTTTCAATGTGTTGTTTATAATATTTATGACAACGGACATCAAATTTTCATTATTAGTTTCATTAATGCCATCAAAACGCAGGGTCCTTTTCTTTTGAAGTGCCTCTATGTCATCAATTGTTTTTGCTATGTTGCTAATTTCTGTTGTGTGTGTTTCTATGTTTGTTTTCATATTTAATATTTGTTGTGATACATCATTAAGTGTATCCTGAACTGCATCAAATTTTTTCTCCAAATCATCAAATTTTTTCTCCAAATTATCTAAAATCTGGTCCAGTTTTGTCATAAACTTTTGACATACTTTTGATATTATGACTTCTAAACTGTTTTCGTCCAAAGAAGCACCACTTGATAATTGATTAAAGATTAAGATTAAATGGACTGCATATTCTATTGCCCGTTTTTGATAGCTACTTTGTTCTTCTTATATAGTGTTATACTGCTTTTATTAATATTCGTGGAAGTTCGAGGTCTTCCATTGATTCCCATAGTCTTAGTTTTAGGTATCAAGGCATATGCCTACTCATTATATGTATAATAAAACAGTGAATGATTATCAATTGAATTTAGGTGATTGTAGAGGCCAAGGATATGACAACGGCTCTAACATGAAGGGAAGAAATTAAGGTGTACAAGCTCGTGTTTGCAAAGAATGTCCTCCTTAATTTTTATGCTATGTGGATCCCACTCCCTCAATTTAGTCATTGGGGATGCAGATTGTGCGCTTGCAGTGCGCACGATCAACATCTTTTTTTGGTATTGTAAAAGTACAAGGTTATACATTTTTTTTGTTTGTTGGCAATGTGCATTTATCTTTATCTTTTTTCTCGCTCCTTCGTTGCTTGAATTTCAAATGCGCTCGTTATGCTTCGCCATAATATGTTGCATCAGCTATAAATAATATCTGACTATTTTACTATTTTTTGATTAAATAATATTTAATTATTAATATATTATATTGCTACATATAGTTCTTTATAATGATATTTTGATTTTTTGCCTTTTTTACAATTTTTTTAAATTTGCAGTATATAATATTTCGTATGAAAGGGCGCCAAATTTTGTTTTGCCCGGGGCGCTCAAAACCCTAGAACCGGTCCTGTCTTTCGGCAGAGTTCCTTTCTCAAATATGTACTTTACTATGTATCTGAATAAGTTGAAAAGTGGGTAGCTATTCAAGTATGCTATTCAGAATTATATCTGTATTTTACTGATGTCCATAGATTATAATAAAGATGGATTAGTGCTTTTATTTTGAATATAAAGAATGTGAAACTGTACATTAAAAGATTGATTATGATCTAGAAGGTGAAGTGCTTACGTAGAAACTGTTTTTCTGTTATTGAAAGCCCTTTTGTGTTCTGTTATACGTTCCTCAAAGGTTCTGTCAGTTTGACCGATGTAAGTTTTTGGACAGTCAACCATGTCAGTTTATATACACCACTCGGTAATTAGTTCTTCTTTTGGGTTTTATTGATCTTAATACATTTGTTTAATTTGTTGTTTGTTATGAAAGCTGGTGTTATTTTTTCTTCTTTATGTGTTTGTTTATTGTTGTTGATATCTTGATATGTAAAGCAGAAAGACTGGGTTTTTTCTGTGGTGCTGGGAAGACTAATTTCGGGGCTTTCTTATGCAGTTTTTGGCCAAGAAATTACAGACGTAGTGACTATCAAAACTTACATCGGCAAAACTGGCAGAATCTTTGACAAATGTATATGTATATCAGAGCACAAAAGGGCTTTCAATAATAGAAAAACAGATTCTACGTATGCACTTCACCTTAACTATTTTAAAATTATCAAGGAAATTGGAGTAATAGAGGACAATAGCGTAGTAATTAAGCAATCATAGGCAAATGAAAACCAAAAACTTAACAGAGTACAACCAAGCAGCCTACCTATATTCGGTAGACTTAAAAATGGTCTTCGATAGAATGTGACTATCAGGCAAATACCATTATTGTAACAAAACTGATAAATGACATATAATTATGTGAGAAATTAAACTAAATTTAAATTGCAGATATAAAAAACTAAACTTATTGTAACAACAATTATTAAGTGTAGATAGGAGGACTTCTTACGCCCAATAATATTCAATTTAATATTGAACAAGGGGAAAAACAAGAAGAAAAATAAAAAGAAAAAGTTACGCCAAAATGGATCTCGTTATATGGATACTTGGATACCATCTGAAGCAGGAATGTTTTTCTTATTTATATACAGGGTGATTGATTAATGTGAGGAAGCTCAGTAGCTCTGTTATAGTAAAAATTACAAAAAAAAGTTATAAACAAAAATTGTAGGCACCTTCAAACTCCACATTTTAAAATTAGTTACAATCTTACAGGGTGTTCCATAAGATGGTGGCAGACGAAATTGATGTTTTTTTAAATGGAACACCCTGTATCTTATTTGAAATTTGAAATCTGCTTTACTTCCACATCACAACAATGTAAAGTTTTATTATGGTATACTGGGTATTTAAAAAGTTATAACCAATATTACCTGAAAATCGTATCGAGTTTAACGCCCTGTAAAAAAATAATCAATAAGATTTCTTTATTAGTTCTTGGCAAGCAGAAAATAAAGAACATATTTACTTTAGTAAGGATAATAAACATATATTATTTCAGCATTCACCCTAAATTTCTCAGGATAATTCCTCATTTCACTCTTGATTATATTAGAGCACAATAAATGTCAGTATTGACTTGTTTAAAAAGGACTGTCAAAGTTGATATACTTATATCAGAGTTTTTCGTTTCGTTGAGAGAGCGAAAAGTAGTATAGCAATTTTTTGTGTCACGTAGCTGCAAGAACTATATTAGGAAGTTAATTCAGAGAGGACAAAAATAACTGATAATTTGGAATTTAAAATTTGATTGATTTTTTGAAAAGTTGTGGTGTCAGAATTTGAATTGCGGTTAACGGCTTTTGAAAGTCAGGTATATTAATATAATCCTTAATAAATTATAATTTTTAATAGCTTAAATTAAAATACTTTAATAGAATAATTAAAAAATTTAAATAAATAAAACAAAGTAGTTTTAAAAAATGGGGGACACGTCTGGGGGTGATAAGCGTCTGGGGGTGATAAGCCCCCAGATTTAAATCTAGTTGAAAAAAATGATAACTTTGATGTTCCAATGATTTCAAATACAAGTTATATAGGCAATCTAAGTATGATAATTTAATAAATAACAAAAAACAAATAATTTTGAATGATAAAAAAGAAAGTAAAAAGGTAAATAACATCCCATATAGATATGATATTTATAATAAAGGTCCGTTTGAAGTCTATATAGAATCCAAAACTGAAAATTTAAATATCGGGAAATATAACTATTTGGCCATAGCTAGAGAAACCTTTGATCTAAAATTAAATGACATCTTTAAAACTCATAAAAAATGGATAAATAGAATCAGTGTGGAATTTAAAAATAGAAAAGCAGCAAATGATTTTTTGGACTCAAATACATTAAAAGACAAAAGATATGACTTTTTCATCTCTACTAAGAATGTAACCTGTAAACTTATTGTGAAATTCATCAATAGGGACTTCACAGAGGACACCCTGTTGAAATACTCAGAACCCAACACAAAAAATTGTAAAATTATTCATGTCAAACGCTTTAATAGAAGAATTAAGCGAAAATGGGTGAGATATCTCAACAGGGCAGCCAAAGTGAAGAGGTGGTTACACTTCTCCCAACCGGAACTGTTTGTTATACCTTTACAGGGGCTACTTTACCGAGGGGAGTATTGATTTGTGGTATAGAACATAGAGTCTTGCCATATATAATGCTAGTTATACAGTGTTCTCTTCTTCTTGCAGTACCGTCTCCTATCGGAGGTTGGCTACCATCACAGCAATCTTAACTTTGTTGGCTCCAGCTCTGAACAACTGTATTGAACTGCACCCATACCACTCCCTTAAATTTCGCAACCAGGAAATCCTCCTACGTCCCACATTTCTCTTTCCCGAGATTTTTCCTTGGATTATGAGTCTTAACAGAGAGTACTTTTCTTCTCTCATTATGTGGCCTAGATACTCCAGTTTTTTTATTTGTATGGTTTTTATGACTTCGCATTCTTTCCCCATCTTCAGCAAAACATCTTGATTTGTTACTTTTTCTGTCCATGGTATTTTCCACATTCTCCTGTAACACCACATCTCGAATGCCTCAATGTTTTTGATGTTTATCTTTTTCAGTGTCCAAGCTTCCATGCCGTACAGCAGAACGGAGAAAACATAGCATTTGACAAACGACTGTCTCGCTATCTCAATTCGCCTCTTGATTTCTCTTGTCTGGTCATTAGTATCAGTGAAGCAAACCCCTAAATATTTGTAGGACGTAACTCTTTCAACTGGTTGATTATTTATGGTTAAATTCACATTCACATTGGTGTATAGCTTCTTTGTTACGTATACAGTGCCTCTATACAGTGTTGTAACTGCTTAAATTACGGGCACACCAAAAATCTGTACAAAACAAAAAATAATAAACGCATTAACTGTACTAAAATACGTGAACCAAATGAAACGTGTGTTATAAAGCACAGGCTCACATACGTTTGACACAGGCTATTTAGATATTAACTCATCATCCCAATCATTTTATGGATCAAAATAAAAATCAAAAATCCCAAAGGCAAGGCTGTCTCACTCTCATGCAGTGGAACATTAGAAGTATTAAACCAAGTTATAATAATCTAAAAATCTTTATTAAAGAACTTAAACCAGATGTAATCTTATTAAATGAAACATGGACAAATAACACGTATATATTTAACATAAAAAACTATTTTATATACAGGGAAGATAGATATGATGGATATGGTGGAATTATGATCCTAATCAAAGATGGTGTCCGAACACACTAGTATACGAGTGAGCAACTCTGACAGAACATCAAATATGCAAGGGATAGGTATAAACTTACCAAAATTTAACCTAAATATAATTAACATGTACAACCCTTCAGGTCAGCAAATAAAACAATCAACATGGAATAATATTAAAAAAGATTTTCATAAACCTTACATAATCATGGGAGACTTAAATGCGCACGATCAGGTATGGGGATGTGCTGATAACAACCATAATAGGAAAATAATAATGAAATTCGTTGACGAAGAACAATTAGTTATAATAATGAATGATGGTTCCTCCACCCGAACGGTACAATTAGGACAGAATTCATCAGCAGTTGATCTTACCATAGTAACTCAAGATTTAGCATCTAAGTGTCATTGGTGGGTACACCCAGATACTGGACATAGTGACCATTTCCCAACTATTTGTAAAATTAACCAAACACAATCCTCAGATGAAGGCAGAACATTAGGTACCAGACGAAATTTCAAAAAAGAAAATTGGCCAAAATACATGGGCACTATAGAAACTAAGCTGCCTGTTCGACATGACGTGGATTATAATGAATAACATATTGGTTAGATACAAAACTAAGGGGGCACCGTGGTGGGACAATTAATGCGATGAGTTAATAGAAAATAGACGAAAAGCAATCAAGACCTTTATAGATAACCAAACCGTGGAGAATTACATAAACTGTAATTGAATTAAAGCTTTCGTTAAGAAACAGATACAAATTAAAGAAAAATCTAGTTATAGAAGATTTTGTGGATCACTTACGAGGGAAACTCCAATTAAAAAAATTTGGAACACAATTAAAAAATTTAAAACTCATTTTTCTAATAGCCATGTAATTTTCCCCAATAATGAAACCTCAATAAAAATTCTAAATAATTTAACTTCATGCAATGTAGATCCCTAGTTTAACCTTCCGAGCACTAGCAATGAAACTGTTGATCTAATAACGTACACTGACTACGCTAATATAATAAACTCAAAAAAAGATAAGGCCACTGGTATGGATAAGGTATCTTATTCGATGTTAAAAAACATACCCGCAATAGCAGAATTCCATTTGATAAAAATTTTCAATAATATATTAAAAACAAGTAAAATCCCTTGGCAGTGGAAACAAACACTAATATTACCTTTCCTAAACCTACTAAATGTCCGAACAGTCCAGAGAGTTACCGACCAATTGCCTTAACGTCATGTGTAGGTAAAATTCTAGAAAACATAATTAAAAATAGAATAGAATGGTTCGTAGAGCATAATAGTATTTTACCCAGCTACCAACTGGGCTTTCGCAAAAAAAGTGGATGTAATAATGCACATGTAGCGCTTTCCCAAATAATACTCAATGCTTTTACTGAGAGGAAAGCGGTTTTAACGGTCTTCCTTAATCTAAAAACTGCTTAGGATAATATTGATATATACTTTCTATATAGGAAAATGGCAGATTTAAAAATACCATATACATATAGTAACCTAATTTTTGAACTCTTAAACAACAGAAACAATTATATCCGAGATAGGGAACACGAAATAATTGGACCCAACATCACTGATAAAGGGATCGCCCCTGAGCCCACTATTACTCAACATATATAAAAAAGCGCTGCACGACATTATACCATCTAATTTCAAGCTAATTCAATATGCAGATGATCTAGCCCTCATAACAGTTGGTGAAGATATAAATAATCATATCAGCCTAACTAATAAATGTCTTACTCATATAAGTCAATGGTTAACAGAAAATAAACTACCCTTGTCCCATGGTAAATCCTCTGCAGTAATCTTTAACAAAAAGAAAAACATCACCAATAATATTCCGTTAACAATAGAGGGAGAGACAATTTCTATTAGAGACTCAATTAAATATTTAGGGACAATATTCAATAACCGTCTTAACTGGATTGAAAACGTTAAACGTATTGAAACACAAGCTCAAAAAGGTTTGAATATAATGAGAGCAATATGTGGAACCTGGTGGGGAGCAAACCCCCATACACTCTCATTCATTTATAAAGCAATCGTAAGACCTTATTTGGATTATTCATGTGCAATATTAAAACCCTGTAGTAAGTCCACACTCTTAATATTAGATAAAATCCAGTTTAAAGCTTTACGAATCATCACGGGCTGTATGAGATCAACCCCCACTAATGCTTTGTTAGCAGAAAGTGGAGAAATTTCATTAGATGCAAGAAGAAAAATACTTTGCGCAAAATTCTATCTGAAAACCCTAGCTGATCTGAGAAATCCACTGAACGACATCCTGTCAGAGTTGGGAACCAAAGTAAATTATGAAATAGGATTTTGGAAATCACAAGAGCCACCATATCTAATTGAAACCAAAAATAATTTTGACAAATATCTCACTAACCTATATAAAGAGAATATTGAATCCTGCTTTCAGATTGAACTGAAGTATCTCACGGGAACAGTAATTCAGACAACTTTCTCAACATACAAAAAAATTGAAACGTATAGTCATCAGGAATTTCTTAACGAATTTTCAGCTACATATGGAAATTGTACATGGGTATTTACAGATGGTTCTTTAGATCCCGAGTCAAAGTCAGTAGGTTTTGGGGTACACATACCTTCAATCAATTATAAATATGCATCCAGATTACACTAGCACACTCAAATATGCACTGCAGAAATTACTGCAATTAACAAGGCTGTATCTGTTTGTATTGAAAAAAATATAAAAGGAGCAATAATTTTTTCAGATGCTAAATGTGCTATCCAAAAACTACATAACACCACCTGGGGGACAAACAATCATATTGTAAACCTAACTAAAAGACTCATTATTGTGTCAATGGAAGCAGGATTTAATATAACCTTAGCTTGGATTCCAGGCCATACTGGAGTAAAGGGGAATACAGAAGCTGATAAATTGGCAAATATAGGCAAGACTCTAAATGTTCCTGCAGACAGTAAAATAGATAAATTTGACTTTTTACCTTTAATTAAACAAAAAATTGTAAATGAATTTAAAGTTGAATGTACAAAACAGTTTAAAACTAAAGGGAAATGGTATCAATAATGTCAAAGTGATTTTTCTACAAACCCTTGGTTCCACAAATTCACATTTGTGGATCGAAGGCACTTGACATCTCTTATTAGGATGCGAACGGGTCATTGCCTCACACCAGACCATTTGTTTAAAATTAATTGTAGTGATACTCCATTTTGTGAATGCGGACAAATAGGAAGTATAACCCATATATTACTTGAATGCCCAATTAACAAAACAAATCAATTTGACCTGTATCAGGAACTTGTTAATATAGGAAGTCCAACCCACATTTCAATACAAAATCTCCTATTTAATATTAATGTCCAAACCTTAAGAAAGATCCACCAATTTTTAACAATATTTCAAATTAAAATATAAAATAGTTATTTGACGACAATCATATTACAATGTATTTAACGAAGGGAATATGGAAAAATCCAGAATCCAGACCCTTTGAAAAGAGGATTCCTTTCACATTGCAGCCTAAGTACGAGAACTGGCCAAGTACCTAAGAGATGGAGGCCAAGAAACTAAAGGAAGAAGAAGAAGAAGAAGAAGACTTGTTTAAAACTAAATCGTAGTCGCTTTCCATCTCACTTACAATATATAAAATTAGAATACTTCATTTTCCTGTCTGCATTTGTGACATCGCATACATTTGTAATCTAAGTAATATGTTCCTAGAATATTTTCTTAACTCTCAATCCTCTTCAATTTTGTATGAAGAACTAATTCATAATGAGTTTAAATTGCCTTTAAATATTACAGCTCTCCTATTTTTCTTAGAAAAATCGATAAATATTGATTCCTTTATTAATTTTATCAGAAATGAGAAAAGAGTGATATAATTTAAAGAAATAGACAACATGAAAACGTTTCAAATAACTAATAATACACAGGTTTTTTGAAAAATATATTTTGTCTAATGCCACGATCTCACAATAAACATTTGAATATCCTTCTACGGAGAAAATTTCTCTAGAAATTAAATACAAATTAGAGTATCATCGTGCCATGTACAGATAGGTTCAAATTTATTGAATAAATTATTTTTTTCGGGAATAGACTACCTTGGAGCCACGTCGACTTTTATTATAAAATTATAATTTTATGGCTTATTATATCAAACTAGTGACGTTATCCATCTGGGCTTAACGACGTAATCAATTTTTTTTAAATAAGAATAGGGGTCCTGTGCTAGCTCATTTGAAGGGTTATCCAATTATCTATTCAGTAGTATAAATATTAACATAGTTACTTATACAGGGTCCACAATTTTTTTAAATTAAATTATTTGACACAAAAACTGTAGTCTATGTAATTTGTAAACAAAATAAGTTATCAATCGAAGTAGCACAGAAAACGACAAGAAATATCGTTCCCATACCACCAGATTGACAACTATAAATTATATGACAATTATAAATCATACAGGATGCCGAGGAAATTAAGATGAGAGAATTTAAAATAATTCACAACCTATCTGCTCAGCGTGGTAAAAGTTCCAACAAGAAAGATTCCTTAGTACTGAACAAAAGAGTAAATGAATTAAAATGTATAAACATTTTCAATTTCTTTGCAACACGAAAATGCAGCAGCTGCAAAATACTCTGGTTAAATCGGAGAGTACAGAAAGAGTCTATAACGGTTTCGGAGGTTTTTTCCTCCTCACCAGTAGTCCCATATCCTCTTCTGTCCGATTTCCCCAGGTATCATACTTTGGGCCTTTCCGAATTGCAAAGAAAGAAATGCCGCGGATGAACTAGAGCCACCTACCGAAAAACAAAATAAGTAATCAATCGAACCAGCACAGAAAACGACAATAAATATCTTTCCGGTACCACCAGATTGACAACAGGTGAAATAATTTCTGTGGTTACAACCTCCCGAGATGTTAATCTGGTGGTATGGGAAGGATATTTATTGTCGTTTTCTGTGCTACTTCGCTTGATAACTTATTTAGTTTTTCGGTAGATGTCTCTAGTTCATCCGCGGCATTTCGTTCTTTGCAATTCGGAAAGGTCCAAAGTATGATATCTGGGAAAATCCGAGACAAGAGGATATGGGACTACTAATGAGGAGGAAAAAACCTACAAAACCGGTATAGACTCTTCCTGTACTCACCGATTTAACCAGAGTATTATGTAGCTGCTGCATTTTCGTGTTGCAAAGAAATTGAAAATGTTTATACATTTTAATTCAATTACTCTTTTGTTGAGTAATAAGGAATATTTCTTGTTTGAACTTTTACCGCGCTGAGAATATGGGTTGTGAATTATTTAAAATTCTCTCATCTTGATTTCTTAATTTCCTCGGCATCCTGTATGATTTATAATTTTTGAAAATCTCAGGAGGTTGTAACCAAAGAAAGTATTCCACCTGTTGTCAATCTGGTAAGATGGGAACGTTATTTATTATCGTTTTCTGTGCTACTTTGATTGATAACTTATTTTGTTTTTCTGTAGATGGCTCTAGTTCATCCGCTGCATTTCGTTCTTTGCAATTCGGAAAGACTTAAAGTATGATACCTGGGGAAATCGGAGAGAAGAGTATATGGGACTACTGATAAGGAGAAAAAAACCTCCGAAACCGGTATAGACTCTTCCTGCACTCTCCGATTTAACCAGAGTATTATGAAGCTGCTGCATTTTCGTGTTGCAAAGAAATTGAAAATGTTTATACATTTTTATGTAATTTGTATTTAATTCAAAATATATTTTACTGCTGACAGAAAAATTTGACAAATACACATTTTCGCTTAAATTAAATATTTGGACCTTAAGAAGATAGGAATAAGAAAATGGACAATCATCAGAACAAACAGGAACGAATGGAGAAACATTGTAGAATACACTAAGTCTCACAACCAATATTTGTAAAACCAAAATGTTAATGCAGACTGATTCCCCACGACCAATAGATCGAAAGATCTCAAAGAGGCTGGCAATCAGTATGCTACGAGTGTAGATGCCATGACTATGATGTCAAAAATTCATAACTTAAAAATAAAAATCGACCTGCCCGGGAATATTTTCCAAAGTGGCCTATTCTCGAAAAAATGAATTTGTTATAATTTTTAACCTCTCTGTATATTTTATATAGTCAAAAGCATCTGTGAATTTTTGTGATTTTTTATTATCTATGTATTATCTATGTATTATCTACGTATTATCTATGTCGACACCAAAATTTATACTCATTTTCATTTGCATTTCATTGCAAGTACAAAATTTAAAAACTCTGCCTAAATATTCTAGACTAAATATTGCGAAATTTACAGACCAGCAATTAGACCAATAATCACATATGGTGCTGAAGTAATGTGTCTGACACAGAAAGAGGAAGAAAGCAGGACTACTAAACTTAGGTAATAATGAATTTAGAAAACTCATGAACCACGAAGTAAGAGAACTTCTGAAAGGAGAAGACATCGTCAGATTTATCAAGACACAGATACTCAGATGGATAGGACATATAGAAAGGAGGTATCCAGAAGCCGTTATCAAGAAAATTTCCAAATGGAGACCTGTATCAGGCAGACCACGAGGAAGACCCAAAACTAGATGGGAGAACCAGATAGTCGAGGATTTTAAGAAGATGGGAGTCAGAGAATAGGTAACCATAAGCAAAAACAGGAACGAATGGAGGAAAATTGTAAAATATGCCAAGTCACACAACCAATGGTAAAACCAAAATGTTTATGCGGATTGATTCACCGCGACAAACGAATCGGAAGGGCTCAAAGAGGGCGGCAATCACTCCGCTAGGAGTATAGATACCATGATGATAATGAATGTATGCATATGTATAATTAACATCTAATACATCGCATTGTGGAAGAAATTTCGTTCAAGAGATGTCTTTCATGAAAATTGAAAATGGAACTTAAAAACGGAGCTCGCTTAAAAAACTGCAAAATCTCTGCTTCTACGTAACGTAGAACCTTCTTTTTTATTTGTGATAGTCCGTCTACATAATAAGTTAATACATTCTGATATATTTTCACTCCTATAAAATCAGCGCCAACCCCTAAAAATTTAGTGTTTTATTCTTTTTTTTTTATTTTTTTTAATATTTTCGTTTTTTAGCTCAATTCATTTTTATTAAAATTAAATTTTCGTTATAATTTTGAAAGAACACAATATTTGCAACCTCTTTAAAAAACAAATTTTATTTATAAAAAAAATTCTGTATAATATAAAACAATTTTTTGCTCTTATTTTTCTGTTGATTATTTACATTGCTTTAAAAAAATGTACTCCCATAAACATATATTTCAAATATTCATATTCATCAAAGAAGTGTTATAAAATAAGCAAACTACAAATTTTTGCCGCTCTTGTCAAATATATAAATCTTCTCTGTTAAAAATTAATATTATTATAATAAATATGTGGTAATTTCATAGTACCTACCAAATAAAAGAGTGCAATTCATTTGAAAAATATTTTGAGTTTGTATTAATTATAAATATTTGTATATTATATTTTTAAAGCACATTAATTTAATAATAAATCTAAATTATGTATAAGGATTTAAAATTTTAAATTATTACAAAGTTAATAAAAATAATATGAATAATATGTATAGTTTTATCAAAGATTTAAAAGTGATTAAAATTTATTTAAAAATGTTAAAATTTACCATTTGTTTCTTTTTGTATAAGGGATAATTTTTTATAACATAGTATATGATTATTTTTTATTTCATACTACTCTTTTAATTTTCTATTAATAATGTATTTTTACAGTAATAATTACAGTAATACTTTTAATAAAAACAATAATTCAAATAACACATACCATTTGTTCTTGGTTCCCTAAAACCAGGATTCCCGTATGTTGTTGCTTCGGCAGGTACTGAAACTGTAGTAGGATCTCCTCCCTCCCTTCTGGCAAAAAACATGTCATAGAGAGCCATCACAAATAATGTAGCGTTTAAAAAAATTAACAGGATCTGCAACAACAAATTTGTATGTGTACATTCAAAGAGTTTGTTAATTATACTAAAATCGTGGGTCTTTGGAAATGAGAAAAGTACGAGTATAGAACTAACGAATTATTAACGCTATATTGATTTCATGGTAAATTTGGGAGAAGTTCGTGTATCAACAAAACACGCTTTAATTATTCTTAAGTAAAATGTATAAAAATAGACTTACAATTGCCGCCTAAAACTAATATATGTATACTCTCTGATTTGCTAGCAACCAAAATAAAATCTCGTTTTGTGTCAATACCTGAAACTAGTCATATTTTACACGACATAATACAAATTAATCCAGGAACTGAAGCTTTTCACCTCGCAATTTTTACAGAATGGATCAATTTGCTTAAAAATTTGAGAATAAGTAGTGGATAGTCCAAGTATCAAAATATATATGATGCCGAAAGGCGCTTTTACCATGGGGGTGGTTGCCACCCCATCTCGGGGGTGGCAATTTTTTCATTATATTTTGACTGCAAAAGTTTATAAAAACATTCATTCTAAGCAAAAAATGTTGTATATGTTACAGTTCAAGTTGATTATCTAGTTGGAGTTGACTCCAACTAGTTGGAGTCAACTCTAACGGCTGGTTTCAGTAAAAGTTGATTATAAATATAAAACGAAGATTTATATTCAACATTTACTAGTAAAAGTAGACTCCAACTAGGAAAAGTATAGTAATGCCCAATGCCATTTAGTAAAAGTTGATTCTGATTCATACAAACAGCCGATTCTAGAAATTAAATGTTACTGAAAATGTTCAAAATTAGTCTAGGCTGTATCGTCGCCCCCGTTAGGTAAATTACTCCGATTCGAATTTTTTGCACAAACTTACTCAAAAAGAGGTCCTTATAACAAATCTACTGGGTGCCAGGCAGTACCTTGATCGATAAATTGTTTAAACAATTTTTTTTAGACAAATTCAAAAAAATAATTTTTTCACTTCGAACAATATTTTTTTAGATCATTTGGGTTATTCTGAGCAAAAAAAGGTATTTTGTGATTTTTCTCTAAAATTGATTGTTGTCGAGTTATACGCGATCTAAATTTGAAAAATGCGAAAATAGCCATTTTCAAGGCTTAATAACTCGGTTAAAATCCATTATTATGAAAGTCAGAAAGTGACCAAACCAAAGTTTATAGCTCCCTCTACAAGATCCAGCAGAAATTTTTGTCACTATTTTATTACTAAGCTTTATCTTTAATTATTAACAATGAGTGCTAAGTGCGTATTAGGCGGCCGTCAATGGTGAGTGCTAAAGAGATGCACCATTCCGGCCGTCCAATGGTGAATCTCACTCGCACTCACATTGACGGCCGCCCCAATACACGCTTAGCGCTCATTGTTGATAATTAAAAATAATATCTTATTAATGAAATAATGACAAAATTTCTTCAGGATCTTATAGAGGTAGCTTTAATCTTTGATTTCTTTTAGTTTCTGACTTTCATAATATATAATATCGTATGGCATTTTTGCCTTCGGACAGTTCCGGCGCCAATTACATCTTTAACCCTGTTTCAAGTAACTAGTGTCGATGTACACTAGCCCAGGGGGACGGACGGCTTAACGTGCTCTCCGAGGCACGGTGAGACGGCTCGTGTTATTATTGGAAATGAAAATAAATCAAAACTTTACAGATTTAGTAATTAGGTAGGTATACAATATGCAAAAGTCGTCTGTCATTACTGTCATTACTGTCATACGAATTTTAACGACCCCCGTACAAGATACTGAAGAAATTTTTGTTATTATTTTATTACTAAACGGTTATTTTTAAGTATTAACAATGAGTGCTAGGAGCGTATTAACGCAGCTATCAATGTGAGTGCGAGTGAGATGCACCATTGCACCATTTTGGCATTTAAAAATTCAAACTTCTGTCAAACCACAAAACTGTCAAAACTTTTTTGTAATTTATTGCTCACATGTCATCACCATGACAAGGCGAAAGTTCTTCTTCTTGTGGTGCTTTCTCCTTTAGTGTAGGTTAGCGACTACACTGGCAAATCTGTCTCTGTCCAATGCGGCTCTAAACAAAGATGTTGAATCAAGGCCGGTCCAGTCTCTGATATTTGTAAGCCATGAAATCTGGCGCCTACCGGGACCCCGTTTTCCTTCAGTCTTACTCTGGATGATCAGTTGCGTGAGGCGGTATTTTTGTTTTTCATTATGTGTCCCAGGTAGCTAACTTTTCTGAATTTAATGATTTTTAGCAGTTCCCTATCTGTACCTATTCTCCTCAGAACATATTCGTTGGTGGTGTGGCTTGTCCAAGGTAGTTTCAAGTCTCTTCTATAAAGCCAGAGTTCAAAGGCGTCCAACTTGTTCATCAGTGTTGTGTTGTGTCCAGACCTCCGTTCCATACAAAAGTATTGACCACACATAGCAATGCAGAAAACGACATCTAAGGCTGATATTAATGCTACTGTTACAAAATAAGCTTTTCATTTTGATAAACCCCTGTCGGGCTACCTCTATTCTTGCTCTTGACTTCTTGTTTATAATCAGGTTGATTGTTGAACCAGCAACCAAGATATTTGTACTGGCTTACGTATTCAAGCTGTTGGTGTTTCACATATTTATTGGAAGAGGTAAATTTTTGTTCCTTGATATTCTTATAACTTTGGTTTTCGCAGTATTAGTCTTCATCCCAATTTTTTCACAACTCTCAGTAACCCTATCCAACAGTATCTGCAGACTATGGCCCGAATCACTCATTAATACTGTGTCATCTGCATACAGGATGTTATTTACTCTCTGCCCGTTTATCCTGATTCCTTCTGAAGAATGCGATAAAGAGTTCGCAAATATTACCTCAGAGTAGACGTAAAAAGTATGGGTGATAGCGTGTCTAACACCTCGTTGTATTTCAATTGGCCTTGACGTATTACCATTGGTCTTTATGATTGCTGTCTGATTCCAATAAATAGCCTCTATAATTTTAGAATCTCTTTTGTCGACTGCGATGTCGTTCAATCTTTCTATCAAAGTCTTGTGCTTCACCCTATCGAACGCTTTCTCAAAATCTATGAAACAGATAAAAAGGTCTGCTTGCTGATCTTTGTATCTTTGTGCCAGAGTTTGAAGAGAGAATATTGCTTCTCGTGTCCCCATACCTTTCCTGAAGCCAAATTGTTCTTGACCCGTGACCTCATCACATTTTTTATAATATATTCTGTTCTGTATGATACGCAAGAAAAGCTTCAGGATGTTATTTAATAGACTTATAAGGCGGAAGTCCTGGCATAATTTGGCATTCTTCTTTTTAGGCAGTGGTATGAAGACTGATTCAAGCCATATTTTAGGGATAGCCCCTGTATTGTAAACATTATTAAACAGTCCAAGAAGAAAGTCTAAATTTTCCTCGTTGATTAACTTCAATAGCTCAGCTGGTATTTCATCTTTTCCTACAGATTTGTTGTTTTTTAGTTGACGTCCATTAAATCCAATATTTCCTCTGTCATTCATCTTTGCTTCCGTGGTCGCTGTTTTGTGAGCATTTCAGTTGCCGTTGCAAGGGCGTGTCTGATTTCCTCCCGAAGGCAAAAGTTAAGGATGTTTAATTATATGAAAGTGTGCTAAAAAACAGTGCGAAAAAGTAAAACCGATTTAAAATACATTGTTACTTCAGACACACTTTAAACTTTTCATGTACTGCTATCTATATTTACAATTTTCACACAATAAAACCTTTACATTACATAATATGAGATAGAGTAGATAAAAATTATTTTTGTGAATTTGGTTAACAAAAATTGGTTAAACAATTTTTCGACCGCGGTACCGCGTGACACCCTGTGTATTTGTTATAAGGATTGTTATGCAGATGTATTTCTTTGAGTAAGTTTGTGCAAAAAATCGAATCAGATTAATTTACCTAACGGGGGCGACGTTACAGACTATACTAATAAGTAGTTGAAACGGTCAAAACAAAGAAACGCACACTCATCAAAAATGCACTTGAGATTCTCGTATAATCAACATTTACTGAATCGATCCAGGAAGAGTCAACTCCAACTAGTAAAAGTTGATTTAAATTTTTAAAATCAACTTTTACTGCTCGTTTCAGTTGGAGTTGACTCCAACTAGTTGGAGTCAACTCTAACTGAGAATCAACTTGAACTGTAACATATATATTTTTTTGATAAAACTAATAGTTTTCGATTTATTCGCTATCGAAAGTATTTTCAATATACTCATTTATGATTCACTCAATTTTTGCCGTCGAAAAAATTTTTTCAAACCAAGTTCTTGGGAATTAAATAACCTACAATTTTATATTTAAACATTTTTTGGTATCTCTTATGCTAATCTTTTTATTCTGAAGAAAATGGCATTTTTTACCAAACTACAAAAATTCGTTATTCGCTTTTAACTCCGGTTTTTAAAAAACTAATCATTCTAAGCCAGTCAAACTTCTAGAATCTATTAATAATACATAAATAAAGAAGAATGAATAAGTCAAATAACTAAAATCACCGCTAACTTACATTATTATGCTTCCAACTGGATTTCTTCTTTTTTTATATATATTGATTTTTTAACCGTAACTTTCTTATTTTTTATCCTAGAAAGTTTATTTAAAAAGGATTTTGTAGGTTTTTACAAGATCTATAAGCCTATTAATATTAAATCTTTTTAAAATGCTTAATAGAAAAAAGAGGTGACTTTGGTAAAGGTGGTTTTTGCATTTTATTACAAGATTTAATTGTCAATACCTCACTCAATCTTTACCGTAGAACAAATCTTTGCAAACGAGTTTCTTGGGAATTAAATAAGCTACAATTTCATATTTAAACATTTTTTCGTATCTATGATGATAATCGTTCTATTCTGAAGAAAATGCCTTTTTTTCCAAACTACAAAAATTCGTTATTCGCTTTAACTCCATTTTTTTAAAAACTTATCATTCAAAGCCAGTCAGACTTCTAGAACCTATTAGAACCTATTACAGTATACATACGGGCGGAGGTAAATTCCTCACCAACCATTAAAAACATATAATCCGACAGGTATTTTCCTCACCTTTAAGGGTTCCTATTAATCCGGTAGGTATTTTCCTCACCAACTCACTCAGGTAATAAAATAAAAATATAGATTTAATTTAGGAATGTATATTATGAAAGCATCCGAAATCCGAATACAAGACATTAATTTCCTTACATTATAATAATAATTTATAATATAGATAATATTATGCAAGACGTATAAATTATTATTTAATATTTACTATAATAAGACAGACAATTTAAAAAATCCATTCTAGTCATTTGTTTAGACTGATATCTTATTAATAAATTTTCTACATTTTTCAATTTCAGCTTAGTTTGTTTATCTTGTCAAAATTCCAATTGTGACTAATAATATAATATAATTAATTAATTGTTTAAGTATTACTACCTACTGTCATTTAAAAGTAGATAAATAATTCAATTGAATGCCTTTTAGTAAAATCTACCTGAAATAACTGAAATAACCATTTCGGTCTTGGTGAGGAAAATACCTGTCTGATTACGACATACCCTTCTAAACGCAGGCAAAAGATTATTTTGGTGAGGAAATTACACCCGCCGATACATACAGTACCTGGACATATTATTAGACGCACTATAAGATTTTATAAGAAAAAGTAAATTATGAGGTGATACTAAATAGGTTTTTTGTATGTACCAGACACAACGTATATCTATTATTTTGTTGTCCATTTAATTGTCTAGTTTTTATCACAAACTAATCATCATTATTAATTAACAAATGTGTATTTATTGACTCTTGAAAAAAAATAACGACAATTAAATGTTAAATATTTTGTTGAGCCACCTTTAGCCACTATTAGAGCTTTAATTATGCGCGGCATACTATCACTGCAAACCTGTACTACGATACCTGTAGAATTAAAGCTCTAATAGTGGCTAAAGGAGGCTCAACAAAATACATACGCAATATGAGTATAATAGATAAAGTTATAGGATTGTGCAAAAAAATTTTTTTCAGATTTCACTTTTTTTCGACGTTTTGAGTCCCCCTGAGTCTAAAAAGCAAATAGAAAAAACATGTCGGAAGTATGTACTTATGTACGTACGTATGTCGCCACCGCCCAGCAAAAACTACTGGACCGATTTCGATGAAATTCGGTATGAGTAAATTTAAGAGAATTTTGTCGAAAAACTAAGCTTTTAAAAAAAACCTCTCAAAGGGGGGCCGAAATAGGGGGGTTATTTGGGGCCCATTTTTGCAAATTTTGACCGAAACGAATGAAATTTAACTTAAAGTTAGCTCATCGATAGGTAAATAGAAATACGGAATTTGACATTTCCAATTCCAAAATGGCGGTCAGCATGGCCGACCGCCCACCCGATACATTTCCCTACCAATCTAAAAACTTGTTTAAGATAAATTTAATTTGAAAAATCATTTATATAGCCTAAAGATGGGGCTATAACAAGAATATTATCGTTTTTCAGAAAAAGTTATGGGTTGCCTATATTTAAGGGGTCAAAATTTGACATAAATTTGAACTAAATTTTCTCAAAAATGACTCCAAGGAATTTGTTTATTTTCCAATATATTTTTGATATCCTATTTGTAAATTGAATAACATTGGTCAGATTTCTTAACTCCTCATAGGAGGGGAGTTAGGAATTTTTTATAAAAAATATTCGAGTGCCCGTAACTACCTCTGTAATAGAAACTAAAATTTGAAATTTGGCAGACATATATGTATAGTACTTTGTTATCTATTAGCACAATATATTTTACCACAATATGGCTTCCGGTTTAACCGGAAATGAAAAGAAATCTAAAATTTTTACATACGCCCTGTATATTTTTACATATTTTGAAAGAATGTAAAATTATCTTTCCAATGACATAAAACTCGTTGCTGTAACTCAAAAACTCGAAAAGTTACAGAAAATTGAAATTTTGCTAGAATCTTGTGTGTGTCCCCTCTCACGCGATCATAGCAGAGCATTATTATAGGGCAGTCAATGAGGGTGTTTGGCTCCGAATTCCATCCTACTACATCGATGTACTTGATATTTTCACAGTAAGTAGGGAATAGCTCAAGAAACAAAATCTACCCTATATATTATGGCGCTTTTATCTTGGGGCAATTCCCACCCCTTCAAGGGGGTGGAAAATTTATTAGTCAAAATAAGCATGGAAGTGGCTAGAGAACCTATTTTTAAGCAAAAACTGATCTATACTTTTTTTTGAGAACTCAATACTTTTTGAGTTATGCGTAGTTGAAAATTGGCCATTTTCATTTAAAAATGACACGTTTTCGGACGGTTTTTTGTGAATACGTTATAAATTATGCATCAAACTAAAAACACTATATAATTTTTTTTAATTATAAATAACAAAGAGATTCGTTCCTTCGTAAATTTTCTATTTATAATACAAAAAGGGATATGGTAGGTAAAAAGAGTTTGTTTTTTGGTGCATGCTCAAAGTGCTCATGATTTTGTAGTGTTTGAAAAGGCCTTTAAAACGAACACCGTTAAATGTCGGTTACATTCAAACTAAGCGAGATATGGTGCAAAAAAAATATATAACTAATGTTCTTTGCAATGCATTGTTTTTCTTTTGCAATACCTCTTAATATAGTGTTATTTCTACTTTCAAAAAGTTGGACGGGTGAAAAAAATAAGATCAAATTATAGAGCGCATTTTTAAATTTTCTTAAAATTCTTCCTTTTGCTCCATGCAATTGGAAAATAAAAATGTTCTATCCCCGAGAAGTGGTGAGAACAGCCCCCATGATAAAAGCGCCATAGTATATAGAATAGACTTTGAATTAGGAGATTGGGCTTTGGGCTACTCACAAAATTTTATTACAATCCATGCAGTAAAATGCAAATATTGTAAACTATTAATTTCTCATAAAAATGGACTAATTTGAAATGAAAGTATGACTAATATTCTATTGATTTGTGCAATAATCTATAGTGTGTCTCCGAACATTTTCTCAAATGCGGGAATTAATGATGCGTAGAACCATAAAATATTTTCAAGTATACAATGTGTTTCTAAAATATCAAAATAACGAGTAACTTTGTTATTTTTATAGAATGCCAGTATCTAGTACGATAACGATAATAGATCGGTACGATAAAGTTCTCGGGCGGCCCTTCCGTCCAGCGTTTTTTAATATTGTATTTAATTACAGAGTAATTTTCACATATTAATATATTTTTCAAGTTGGGCTCTGTACCGCCATTCTTAATTATATTACGAATACGTGTGCCAAATATCTCGAAAAAATATTTAAAATTACAGCCGCAATCTTGGACGCATTTTTGCTACCTGTTGATCGCTACTGTTTCCTCTTAATAATTACTTGGACTAAATCTGTAGAAAAAATTTATTATTTTAAAAACAGATCAGTCTAAAAAAATAATTTTAATTTTTAAAATACTATCAATCGCTACATATGTGTCTCATGCTACATAATAGGTATATGTAATCGACGATTTTTTTAAATACCGAGGTCACGGTAGATCTCATTTGAAAGGTCCCCTAATCGCTTTTGAAATGCTGTGTCATTCGAATATTTACAGGATGAACCAAAGTTATGTACTTATTTACGTAAAATGGAATTAAAATACCTACATACTCAGCCACTTAACTTAACTACAGTGAGGATCACCACTCTGAATAAAACAAAGTTATTTTGTGAAAAAAAAATATAATGATTGATAACAATGCTATATTCTAGTCTGAAGTTATTTATTGTAGTATCAGTCAAGTATTCAATGTTATTTTTACAAATTATTTAAAGCAGTGTTGTTATTGACTGTGAATCTTCCATTAATCTGTTAGTTAATAGACGCCAAATTTTTACAGTTTAAGTTTTTTAATGAAATTAATAATAAAAGTAAATAAAAAATTTCAGAAACCCGAAAGAAATCGTATAGAAGGAAAAAAATATCTAAATATTACAATCAGACCTATTATAATATATGCGGCAGAAACAAGGCCAGAAACAAATAGAACGTTACAAATGATGAGAACAGTTAAAATGAGAACACTAAGAGGTATAGAGGGAAAAACTCTACGGGATAGAATTAGAAGTGAATAATACATCGGGCAAAACTGTGGAATACAGGACATAGGAAGGTGGGTCAGACAGAGACGAAGATATTGGAACAAACATATAAACAGAATGGATGAATGGAGGAGAGCTGGAGGATAGCAGACTCGTTAAAAGCGCAAAAATGAATAAACCAGTAGGTAAAAGAGAACAGGGTAGACCACCAAAACGATATCGAGTATGCTGGACCTCATCGTCGCTAGAGTTTAAAAAAAAATTCCCATTCCAGTTCGAGGCAAGTCACACTAGATAATAATATCTACCAATCGACTGTTGTTTGATTGCGAAAAAATAACAAGTGGCGACCGTACAAAGTGTCCAGTCCAAGAGCTGTTAGAAGATGATTTGAAAGAAGAATCGAATTCGGCGCAACCATTATGGAATAATGAAACACAGATCAAAGTTTCATAGAAAAAGTACTTTTTTCAGATGATACTCTTATGACATAATATAATCAGTTCATAAATTTTCTGGATTTAAAAATTACCAGACTGCAAAGCAAACATGAGTTTTACATATATCTCTTAAATCTACCCATACTGACACAACTGTGTAAAATGAACAAACAATTAACAAAAACTGCAAATGAAAGCCCTGGAATTATTTCTCCCATCACCTCAAAAGAAGCCAATACTTGCTGCTCTATCTCGTATACAGACAAAAACAAGAAATCAACAAATATAGCCAAACACATAAAAAGACAGGATTAACACCAGCTTTCAGAAAAACGCCAACGTAAGCAAATACATTAAGACCAAAAATAGCCAAAAGAAAAAGCAATTACCGCAGAAATTTTGACAAACGCTTAGCAGAACACAAAAGGGATCTACTACAATTCAATGCTTTGTTTTACAATAAGAATATATTCGTTGTAATTAATAAAATGGAATTTGCAGCTGTTTCCGGTGTAATATCGATACGTTTTTAAACATTCAGCTAAGGAATTTGCACACATCCGGTGATCTAATCTACTACAATTCGATGCATTGTTTTGAGAATATTTGTTATAATTAATAAAATATAAACTGCAAAATTTCCGTTTTAATTATATGAATCTTTGGCTTGAATCGAGAGATACGTCGTAACTACATCCCCTGCGTTCCCCCATCTATCATATTTTGCTACCAAATAACGCCGCCCCCTCGTCTCTTCATCACAGACTTCTACATATTTTGCTACTTTCCGGCCCCCAGAGGCTACTTCTACATCTTTTGCTACCCTCCGTCACTTTTTCACACTTCAGAGGCTACTTCTACGATCGCCACCTCGCCATCCAACTGACCATCTTTGCTACCCTCCGGCCCCCAGGGGCTATCATCTTTTGCTACTCCCACCTCACTTCTTCACACTTCTTGTATATCCAGAGGCTAATTCTTGTACATCCAGAGGCTACTTCTACAGCCCCAACGCCACCTGACCATCCAACTGTCCTCCATCTTGGATCTCAGATTCCCATGTACTCACTACTTCAATAATAGAAAAACAGATTCTACATACGAACTTCACCTTCTAGATCTAGATCATAATCGTTCTTTTAATGAGCAGTTGCATATCCTTCATATTCAAAATAAGCAACACATCTCTTGTGAAAGATACTCTGCCGAAACAGGAGTCCTGACATTAACTTGTAATAAATATTGTGGAAGTATTAGTCCAAGAAATGAAGCTTCAAATAGGACAAAATCTCGCAATTTTTGCAGAATGGATCGATTTGCTTGAAAACTTAAGAATAACTAGCGAATAGTCCAAGGATCAAAATCTATATGATGCCGGAAGGCGCTTTTATCATGGGGGTGGTTGCCACCCCATCTCGTGGGTGGAAATTTTTTATGATATTTTGACTGCAAAAGTTCGTAACAACGTTCAATCTAAGCAAAAAACGCTCTATATATTTTTTTGATAAAATTAATAGTTTTCGAATTATTCGCTATCGAAAGTGTTAGTTTTATATCGAAAAAATCAAAGGTTTTTAAAAGGTTTCCCATAATAACTCCAATAGTTTTCGTTTTATGAAAACAACTTTACTTAACAAAAATGTACCTTTTGAAAAAATAATCCAAACCGTTTTTTAAAATTTTCTTTAAGATTAATAGTAATCGAGCGATACTTTATTATATGTTAGCTCTTTTTCGTCAAATGCTAAATATTGTAGTTTCGAAGTCAAAAGACGGGAAAACTATCTCCAGAAATAAAAAAAGTCTCTGGCTCAAAAATTAAGTGACTTATAATGAAAAGAATGTGCCCCCATTTTTTTCAACGAAAAAGTGATTGGAAGCAACCCCCTAATCACCACCCTAATTAAAATTAGCCATTGGCCTTATTTGGTATTCTTTATTTATGTATTATTAATAGGTTCTAGAAGTTTGACCGGCTTTGAATGATTAGTTTAAAAAAAAATGAGTTAAAACTAATAACGTTTTTTTGTAGTTTGGAAAAAATGTAATTTTCTTCAGAATAGAAAGATTACCGTCAGAGATACGAAAAAATGTTTCAAGACAAAATTATAACTTATATAATTACCAAGACCTTCGTGTGCAAAAATTTTTCCTGCGGCAAAAATTGAGTGAGCTATTGACAATCAAAGCTTGTAATAACATGCAAAACCACCTTTACAAACCCTTTCAAATTCGCCTCTTTTTGCGACTGAGGAATTTAAAAGGATTTAATATTAATAATCTTATAAATCTTGTAAAAGCATATATAAAACTCTCTCTTTAACAAACGTTTTGAGATAAAAAATAAAAAAGGTACGGTAAAAAATGAACATATTAAAAAAAAAGGAGAAATCCAATAACATTGTAAGTTAGAGGTGTTTCTAGTCATTGGCTTTATTCATTCTTCTTTATGTATGTATTATTAATAGATTCTAGAAGTTTTTTTTATTTTTATTTATCCGCATTAACCACTCGGGTTATTAGCGGTACATTGATAATACAAAATAGATAGAGCAAAAGATACATTTTTAAAATATTATGAATGACAAAAATATGGAAATTATTTACAGTTTACATAGAAAAAAAATGAATCATAATTTGTTATATAGTTTACAATGATTTAAAAAAGATATAACTTCATTGAATTTTGTGACCAGTGCTTCTTTCAGGCTGTTGGGTATCTTGAATATCATTTTCGCTGAAGTGTACTCTGGACATTCTATTATTATATGGTTAACTGTGAGAGGTGTTTGGCATCTTTGGCACATTGGTGGCGGTTCCTTGGAGATTACGTAGCAGTGGGTAAGTCGTGTGTGTCCAAGCCGGAGTCTGCTGATAATTACCTGGTCTTTTCTTTTTGGTGGCATAGGAAGATATGTCTGGTTTAATGGTTTTCAGATTTGTGTTTGTTTGATCCCATATTTCTTGCCAGATTTTGTTTATATGAGTCTTGAATAAAGGTTTAGTGTCAGAGATTGGCATGCCTGCTGTAGTCTGCATGTTCACATTGTATATCGCTTCGAACGCTGTTTTGTCTGCTAACTCATTACCAGTTATTCCTACATGGGATGGGACCCACATAAATAAGTTGGTTTTCCCAGAAAATTGGAGCTGATGCAACGCGTCTTTAATTAGAAATAGATTGATGTGGGTAGGATAAACATGTTTGATGACCTGTAAAGAACTTAGTAAATCTGATAATTTTAGTATTTGATTTTAATTTGTATTTTTACAATGATTTATTGAGTTAAGTATTCCTTGAAGTTCTGCGGTAAAAATACTGCAACCATCAGATAATCTAGTGACGGAAATTACATTTTCTGATACAGTAGCAGCAGCTATTCCGTTGCAACTTTTGGAGGCATCGGTAAAGAAAAGTTTGTAAGAAGAACATTTGAGTAAATTTGTATGATATTGCAGCCTGATCTTAGCAGAGATGTGTGAATGTTTGTTAGAATTATGTAAGGAGAGGTCTACTGTTGGTAAAGGAACTGTCCAGGGGGATGTCTGATATTTTTTTATGGATACTAAGGTGTTTTGATTGATGTTATACGGTAATCGTTTAATGCGTTCGTAAAATGGTATTGCCTTGGTGGTGTAATTTCTGTATTGTTCTGGTGGTTCTTCCGATACTAAAATTGCGAGAAAGGTATTTTCTTTTGCGCTTAGAATTTTTGAATTGTAGCATAGTGATAGGTATTGTCTTCTGAGGTATTTCTCCTGCTAGAACTTGAAGGCTTCTTATTGGAGTAGTTCTAAAGGCTCCAAAGATTAGTCGTAGAGATGTGGTTTGAATGATATCCAGTTTTTTTAGTTGATTTTTGTTTGCTGTTTCATAACACATGCATCCGTAGTCGAGCTTGCTTCTTATTAATATTTGATATAGCTTTAGGAGAATTCTAGTATCTGAACCCCATTTATGATTGGATAACACTCTTAGTAAATTTATTCGTTGTTGACAGGATTGAATTAAATTGTTGATATGTGAAGTCCATGTGAGTTGTGAGTCAAATACTTATTATATACCTAAAAATTTGATTTCACGGACTTGTTTCAGAGAATATCCATTTAGACACAGGTTTAAGTTGTATTCCTCTCTTCTTTTCTCAAAGATTATTACTTTAGTCTTCTCAGTTGAAAATGTTATACCAGTCTCTAAAGACCACTATTCCAGGCTGTTTAATGTTCTTTGGAGAATTTGCCTAGCTAAATTTGTATTTTTACTTTTAACATATACTTATTACTAGATCATCAGCATAAATATTAGCTTCTACAGGAAGCTCTATGTCGCTTGTTATATTATTAATTGCAATTAAAAATAATATATATAGGGTTTAAGTCCGATCCTTGAGGAATTCCATTATGGAGTGTTTTTCTGAAGCTATTTTCTTGTGGCATTTTTATAATCAAGTATATTCAAATGGGAAATAAGCCACAATTTTACCTAAAAATGATTTTATTAACGTTTCGACGCCCAAGTCGGGTGTCGTTGTCAAAATACAAAATAATACTAAATAAACAAAAATGTTGTTGCTTAGTAAAAAATTCTTCTAATAATTTATTTAATCTGAATTGCCGATATACATGAGTCAGACTAATAAATTATTAGAAGAATTTTTTACTAAGCAACAACATTTTTGTTTATTTAGTATTATTTTGTATTTTGACAACGACACCCGACTTGGGCGTCGAAACGTTAATAAAATCATTTTTATGTAAAATTGTGGCTTATTTCCCATTTGAATATACTTCATTATGGAGTGATTTCGATGTTGATATTGTGGCCGGTTTGCGGGATGCAAAGTAGTCGGGGCACACTTTAAACTATTTTATTGGTTTATTTACAACAAACTACCTAATAAAATAAGTAAGAAAAATTATGACAGTTGTATTCTAAGTTTCTAAAATCTTCTGACAGACGTCCGTCAATCCGTCTCCTCTTCTTTCCCCAGCCGGTCAACACATATGTGGTCGTAGGCTAACTGTCAATCTGCCACAGGGCTCCCCTCCAGTGAAGAACCTACTGGTTTCGAACGGCAATGTTGACCGTGTTACTCATCAGACGGTTGGCATATACATGTTCTTCCTGCACCTGTTGGGCCGCTGGAATATATGCTGGCTTGAGTCGGTCCATGGAAATTCTCTGAGGAACATTTTTGACATCTACAGTTAGAAACTTGTCACTTCGTTCCAACACTCTGAACGGGCCGGTATAGTGAGGTGTAAGCGGAGGCTTTACTTTATCAGTCCGCACAAACACATGACTCGTAGTCTGCAGATCCGGATGGACAAAGGCAGTGCGGACTGAGTGGTTGCTCGTCGGTATAGGCCGCAATGCTCCCATGGTCTGACGTAGTCGTTGGACAAAACTATGCTCGTCGGGTGTAGCAGCACTAGGGACAAGCAGCTGTCCAGGGAGACATATTGGTTTACCATACACTAACTCGGAGGCTGTACACGCAATGTCCTGTTTGAAAGTGTTTCGAAGGCTTAGCATGACCAGAGGGAGGGCGTCAACCCACGATACTGTGTCCGCGGCGATGAGAGCAGCCTTAAGGGTTCGGTGGAAACGTTCAATACATCCATTTGACTGTGGGTGGTAGGCAGTGGTTTTAATATGTTGTACACCTAGCAATCTATTGAGCTGGCGAAATAAGTGGCTCTCAAATTGCCTACCTCGATCCGTTGTTATGGTTGCTGGCACACCAAACCGAGATATCCATCCCTCAAGGAGCTTCTGCGCAACAACTTCGGCTGTAATTTCCGAGATAGGTATGGCCTCGGGCCATCTTGTGAAACGATCGATGATTGTGAGCAGGTATCGAAAGTTCTGATTTGTTGGAAGTGGGCCCACAATGTCGACATGTATGTGTGCGAATCGATCGTCTGGCATTCCTATAGGTGTCACAGGTGTAACAGTGTGACGTCCAATTTTGGCACGTTGACATTGGATGCACTCTCGTGACCACTGCTTGACTTGGCGATTCATGTTATGCCACACAAAGCGTTCGGCAATCATTCGTAATGTAGCAGCATGTCCTGGGTGGGACTGCGTGTGGAACTTCAGGAAAACGTCTCTCTGGAACACAGCTGGCACATAAACTCGTATACGACCATCTTGGACTGAACAATAAATAGGTCGTTGGCTATCTGGTAGAACTATTCGCTGAAGTTGTAAGGAGCTAGCAGGATCGTTCAGAGTTTGTTGGAGAGTCTCATCTGTAGTCTGAGCTTCGGATAGCCGGTTATAGTCAATCGTAATGGGTGTTGTGACAGCGTCTACTTCGGGTCGTGAGAGACAATCGGCAACGATATTGGCTGCACCCTGAATATGTCGAATGTCGGTCGAGAATTGTCCAATAAATTCTAGTTGGCGTATCTGTCGTGGGGACTGCCGCTCATGTCGCTGTTGGAAGGCAAACGTTAAAGGCTTGTGGTCAGTATAAATGGTAAACGGCATGCCCTCAAGAAAATGGCGGAAGTGATGTATGCCACTGAATATGGCCAGCAGCTCTCGGTCATAAGTGCTATAGTTTCGCTCCGTCTTAGAAAGCTTTCTAGAGAAGAAAGCGATGGGTTGTAGATGTTCACCTATAAGCTGTTGCAAAACACCGCCGATGGCAACATCTGAGGCATCAACTGACATGTTCAATTGGGCATTCGGTGCTGGGAAAACCAATTCAGTCGACGCGGCCAAGAGTTCTTTGACTTTGAAGAAAGCTGCTGCAGCTGCTGGTGTTAATGTCAGTTCTTGCTTCTTTTTCTTTTGCTGAGACAGTAAGTCGGTTAATGGCATTAGTTCATTCGCAGCATTTGGTAACCAACGTCTGTAGAAATTGAGCATACCCATAAACCTTCGTAGCTGTCGATAGGTCGTAGGTTGTGGAAAGTTGCGAATTGCGCCTACTTTAGCCGGCAATGGACGAACGCCAGTTGGGGAGACCGTGGCACCCAGGAAGTTTACTTCACTTTCACGGAATTTTGATTTATCCTTATTGATTTGAAGTCCATTTGCTTCCAGAATCCGAAGTACTGATGCCAGGTGTTTCTCATGCTCGGTATCAGTCTCCGAGGCAACCAAAATATCGTCGATGTATACATACACATATGGGCATTCTCGAAAAAGGTGATCGAGGTACCTCTGGAACGTCTGGGCAGCATTTCGCAAACCGAATGGCATTCGGAGAAACTCGTAAAGTCCAAAGGGGGTTATTACAGCCGTCTTTTGTACATCCTTCGGGTGGACTGGAATTTGGTAAAAAGCACGTACCAAATCAATACAAGAGAAAATTCTCTTTCCATGTAGCTGGTTAGCAAAATCCTGGATGTGCGGTATTGGGTAGCGATCTGGTTTGGTCATGGCATTTAGACGGCGAAAATCTCCACAGGCTCGCCATCGTCCATTGAACACTGCTCGTCAGATGATGACTTGGCACTCTTGACCATTTGAATCTGTTGCCGTTCTTCAGCTACAGCTAATCTGTTGGATAAAGCGCTCACTTGGTCATTCAATGCAGCCACTGCTTTGTCTAAGATAGGGCTTTCGGTAACAGCCATGACTGGAAAATTGGAACATCGGAGGTACTTATCGGCTTTCTTAGCAAGCTCTTCTAGATCTCCATCAAGAACAGATATAACACTTCGAACCGAAGGTGGTAGGCGGTCCAACCAAAAATTTTTTAGAACTTGTGTACTAATGCTATCCGTGGCCAGAGCTTGCATTCTGTGGAGTAGTTGAGTGGGTTTTAAGTCACCCAGAGTGAGCTCCATTAATCTGTGGATCCTGTCATCTGAGCTAATGCCATACCTTTCGAGAAGGCGAGCTTTCAGTTGTGTATAGGCATTGCCAGCAGTTGGATTCTTTACAATATCCGCCACTTCTATTAGTATGTCACTGTTTAAACTAGCAACAGTATGATCGAATTTGCAGTTGTCAGATGTTATTTTGGCTTGTCGGAACTGCGCCTCCAGCCGAAGAAACCATAGTTCTGGTTCATTGCGCCAAAACTCTGGAGCTTTTATGCCTACCCGTGCAATTATTGGGTGATCATTGCCTTCGTATGGTGTAGCATTATCGTTTGGCATTGTTTGGTCGTTATCTGTCATAATGTCGTCTTTAAATCCTTGTACTTACAGTCTTTTTCTCGGGGTCACCAATGTGGCCGGTTTGCGGGATGCAAAGTAGTCGGGGCACACTTTAAACTATTTTATTGGTTTATTTACAACAAACTACCTAATAAAATAAGTAAGAAAAATTATGACAGTTGTATTCTAAGTTTCTAAAATCTTCTGACAGACGTCCGTCAATCCGTCTCCTCTTCTTTCCCCAGCCGGTCAACACATATGTGGTCGTAGGCTAACTGTCAATCTGCCACAATATGAATCCATTGGTTTTTACTTGTATGGACCTGTTTTGAAGAAAATTTTTGGTAAAAGCAAGAAACTTGCCATCTATTTCCAGTTTTTCATCATTTTGAGAATATAATGCGTCCATGTCGTGTCGAAAGCTTTTTTAATGTGAAAAAATATTTCGATTACTTTTTGTTGTTTTGTAAATGCTTTATGAATTTCGGATTCTAGTGCGACAATGTTATCAGTTGTCGATCTGTCTGAACGGTATCCGCTTTATATTGGAGTAAAAAGGTTTTTGTTTTCCAAGTGCCATTTCAGTCTTTTACTTAATATTCTTTCCATTGCTTTGCATATATTACTGGTGAGCGATATTTGACGATATGAGGATGGTAAGATTTTTGGCTTATTCATTTTTAAAAATAGGAATTATAATTGCTTGACGCCATACTGAAGGGAACTTTTTATTTGTGTAAATATTATTAAAGACGTCGACTAAAATTTTCTTTGCCGATTCCGGTAATTTCTCGACAAATATAGTTGGAATATCATCAGGTCCTGGAGAAGTTTTTTAGCATTACTTAGGCTTTCGTTAAGCTCGTCTAGTGAAATAGGCATATTGAGAGGGCATAAAATATCTTCTACTTCGATTTGTGACAATTCGAAATTTTCTTTGTGTTTTAAGAAAATAATAGAGTTATATTGGTCATTGCTCGAATGTAATTGCTAGTGATCCGCTAAGATTTCTACAATTTCTATAGTCCAGAAAGCCACTGCGCATCCGCTAGGAAAAATATTCTAATTCGGATTCTTTGCACAATCTTACTCAAAAAGGATTCCTTTTAAAAAATTTGCATGTTGCCAGGACCAAAAAGTGGTCAAAAATTTTTTAAACGTTTTTTTTTGTTTTTTCCTAAACTTATTTTTTTTGCACGGAAAAAAGTTTTTTTTAGGTTTTTGGATCATTCCAAAGAGAAAAGGTCTTTAGTGACTTTTCTCTAAAAATGATAGTTTTTGACATATAAGCGATTAAAAATTAAAAAATTGCGAAATCGGCCATTTTTAACCCTCAAAAACTATGTGAAAAGCTGAAAATTTGAATGTTGCCAAGGTAGGTAGATATTCTTTAAACATCGATTGATGAAATCCCGAAGAGTTTTTTGCAATACAATATTCAAAATTTCTTTGTTTTTTAATTGCTAATCAAGCGTGCACGACACTATTTTCCACCGACAGTATGGTGCAAATGAAAGGAATAAATTCGTTATTTCGTAAATCGGCGACTTTAAGGAAAAATCCCGAAACAGGTCGATTTTTATTTTTAAGTTATGATATTGTGGCATATATGGTATACTAGTGACGTCATCCATCTGGACGTGATAACGTAATCGATGATTTTTTTTAATGAGAATAGGGGTCGTGTGCTAGCTCATTTGAAAGGTTCTTTAATTCTCTATTCATTAATATAAACATTTACATAATTAAGAGACTAAGTTTTCACTCTAATGGCATATAACATATCCCACCAGAATGAAAACAATGGGAACCTTCTCTGGTTACACCTCCGAGGCTTCTACAATTTGCAAGCCATACGGATGCTGAGACTAAGGAAGATGAGGGAATTCTACAATTTACAATTCACGTCACATCTGCTCAGCGCGGTAAAGTTCCAACGAGACTGGTTCCCTTCATACTCCACACAGAGTAAATGTAAATCAAAAATGAATAACCATTTTCAATTTCGTTGCAAAACGAAAATACAGCCGAACCATATTCCAGTCCAATCAGAGAGTGCTGCAAGCACCTCTACCGGTTTCGAAACTTATTAGTCTCTCATCAGGAGGCACATATGCTGCTCTCCCTGATCCAACCAAAACAAACCCCAGCGTGCAGTCCCGAATTGCAACGAACGAAATGGCATAGATGCCCTAGCGGCAACTGCTAGCAAAAGACTAAGTTTTCACTCTAATGGCATATAACATATCCCACCAGAATGAAAACAATGGGAACCTTACCTCTGGTGGGATATGTTATATGCCATTAGAGTGAAAACTTAGTCTTTTGCTAGCAGTTGCCGCTAGGGCATCTATGCCATTTCGTTCGTTGCAATTCGGGACTGCACGCTGGGGTTTGTTTTGGTTGGATCAGGGAGAGCAGCATATGTGCCTCCTGATGAGAGACTAATAAGTTTCGAAACCGGTAGAGGTGCTTGCAGCACTCTCTGATTGGACTGGAATATGGTTCGGCTGTATTTTCGTTTTGCAACGAAATTGAAAATGGTTATTCATTTTTGATTTACATTTACTCTGTGTGGAGTATGAAGGGAACCAGTCTCGTTGGAACTTTACCGCGCTGAGCAGATGTGACGTGAATTGTAAATTGTAGAATTCCCTCATCTTCCTTAGTCTCAGCATCCGTATGGCTTGCAAATTGTAGAAGCCTCGGAGGTGTAACCAGAGAAGGTTCCCATTGTTTTCATTCTGGTGGGATATGTTATATGCCATTAGAGTGAAAACTTAGTCTTTTGCTAGCAGTTGCCGCTAGGGCATCTATGCCATTTCGTTCGTTGCAATTCGGGACTGCACGCTGGGGTTTGTTTTGGTTGGATCAGGGAGAGCAGCATATGTGCCTCCTGATGAGAGACTAATAAGTTTCGAAACCGGTAGAGGTGCTTGCAGCACTCTCTGATTGGACTGGAATATGGTTCGGCTGTATTTTCGTTTTGCAACGAAATTGAAAATGGTTATTCATTTTTGATTTACATTTACTCTGTGTGGAGTATGAAGGGAACCAGTCTCGTTGGAACTTTACCGCGCTGAGCAGATGTGACGTGAATTGTAAATTGTAGAATTCCCTCATCTTCCTTAGTCTCAGCATCCGTATGGCTTGCAAATTGTAGAAGCCTCGGAGGTGTAACCAGAGAAGGTTCCCATTGTTTTCATTCTGGTGGGATATGTTATATGCCATTAGAGTGAAAACTTAGTCTTTTGCTAGCAGTTGCCGCTAGGGCATCTATGCCATTTCGTTCGTTGCAATTCGGGACTGCACGCTGGGGTTTGTTTTGGTTGGATCAGGGAGAGCAGCATATGTGCCTCCTGATGAGAGACTAATAAGTTTCGAAACCGGTAGAGGTGCTAGCAGCACTCTCTGATTGGACTGGAATATGGTTCGGCTGTATTTTCGTTTTGCAACGAAATTGAAAATGGTTATTCATTTTTGATTTACATTTACTCTGTGTGGAGTATGAAGGGAACCAGTCTCGTTGGAACTTTACCGCGCTGAGCAGATGTGACGTGAATTGTAAATTGTAGAATTCCCTCATCTTCCTTAGTCTCAGCATCCGTATGGCTTGCAAATTGTAGAAGCCTCGGAGGTGTAACCAGAGAAGGTTCCCATTGTTTTCATTCTGGTGGGATATGTTATATGCCATTAGAGTGAAAACTTAGTCTTTTGCTAGCAGTTGCCGCTAGGGCATCTATGCCATTTCGTTCGTTGCAATTCGGGACTGCACGCTGGGGTTTGTTTTGGTTGGATCAGGGAGAGCAGCATATGTGCCTCCTGATGAGAGACTAATAAGTTTCGAAACCGGTAGAGGTGCTTGCAGCACTCTCTGATTGGACTGGAATATGGTTCGGCTGTATTTTCGTTTTGCAACGAAATTGAAAATGGTTATTCATTTTTGATTTACATAATTATTTATACAGGGTGTCCAAAAAATTTTTATTAAATTAAATTATTTGACAAAAAAAGAAGTAGAAGGACACCCTGTATAAAAAATTATGTAAATGTTTACATTACTTGATGGAGAATTGAAGAACCTTTCAAACGAGCTACCACACGACCCCTATTCTCATTTAAAAAAATCATCGATTATGTCATCACGCCCAGACGGATGACGTCACTAGTATACCATATATGCCACAATATCATAACTTAAAAATAAAAATCGACCTGTTTCGGGATTTTTCCTTAAAGTCGCCGATTTTCGAAATAACGAATTTATTCCTTTCATTTGCACCATACTGTCGGTGGAAAATAGTGTTGCGCACGCTTGATTCGCAATTAAAAAACAAAGAAATTTTGAATATTGTATTGCAAAAAACTCTTCGGGATCTCATCAATCGATGTTTAAAGAATATCTACCTACCTTGGCAACATCCAAATTTTCAGTTTTTCACATAGTCTTTGAGCGTTAAAAATGGCCGATTTCGCAATTTGTCAATTTTTAATCGCTTATATGTCAAAAACTATAATTTTTAGAAAAAAGTCACTAAAGACCTTTTCTGTTTGGAATGATCCAAAAAACCTAAGAAAACTTTTTTCCATGCAATAAAAATAATTTTAGGAAAAAAACAAAAAAAAAACGTTTAAAAAATTTTTGACCACCTTTTGGTCCTGGCAACATGGAAATTTGTTAAAAGGAGTCTTTTTGAGTAAGATTGTGCAAAAAATCCGAATTAGAATATTTTCCTAGCGGATGCGCAGTGGCTTTCTGGACTACTAGTTTATTTGAAGTAATTAAGTTATCTGTAGTAATGGTGTCGATATGATTAACTTTGGTTGAGCCTTTTATTTTCCTTATTTTCTGCCATATATCACTTATTGGTGTAGATGAATTTATTGACGAGACATAATTTACCCAGCTTTCTTTCTTAGATTTTTTGATTAGAAATCTGGATCTGGCTCTTAAGGCTCTAAATCTAGCTAAGTTGGCTTCGGAATTGTGTTTTTTCATTATATTAAATTAGTGTTTTGTTTGTTTCAAAGAAGTCTCTATTTCGATATTCCACCAAAGTATGAGTGTTTTAGTGGTAGCTTTAGTTTTTCCAATCGCTTCTCTTGCTGAATCAACTACATTATTAACTACATTACAACATTATTAAAATTTGTTATTGTTGTGTCTACATCTTCTAATATTTTGAAGTCTTCCATTCGTGCAGGTATTAACTAATGTACTTTTCCCAATCTGCTGACTTTAATTTCCATGTTTCATGTGGTTTTGTATTAATGTTTACGTCTTTAATATGAGTGATTAAAATTGGTAGATTGTCGCTGTCATGTAAGTGTGAAAGCGTATTCCACTCAAGTAGTGTTGCTAAAGTTGAATCGCTGAGGGATAAATCAATGGTTGAAAACGTGGCATTGTATGCATTGAAACGGGTAGTCATTCCCGTATTTAATAGTACTAGTTTGAGGTTGTTAATTATTTCCAATAGAGTTTTGCCATTTTTGTCAGGTTATTCAGATCCCCAAGATTCGTTATGACAGTTTGTGTCAGCCAGAATTAATTTAGGAGATGGAATTTTTTCTATCACTTTTTGTAGTTCTAGGAGTATGGATTCGTCTGGATGTGGTAGATATATACTGCAAATGTTGATTTTGAAATGATGAAGTACTGAGACTGCAACCGCTTCTAAATTTTTGTTTATCGGAATTTCTTTGGACTCGACAGTAGATTTCACAAAGATGGTCTAGCTATCTGCTGCACCGGTCTACATTTAGTGTAAGATGTGTGTATAGTTTTTTAAATTTCTTTATTATTAGAAAGTCGCGTTTCTTGTAAACATATTACTAAAGGTGAAAATTCATTGATTAGTATTTTTAAGTTTTCGATATGGCTGTGGAAGCCATTTAAATTCCATTGAACTATGAATTTGTTATTGAATAGGGTTACAGTCGCTTTCTTCCTCAGTAACAGAAGAGTAGTCTGTTCCGTTTATCTTTTTTAAAATCCTTGAAATGTTTTTAAGGCGTCGGCCGTTTGCGTTTGCGTGCACCATTTGCAATTCAGCGCTAAGTCCTTCTAGGGCATTAGTATAATCCTTTGCTATTTTTTCAGGCAGTTTTGAGCCTATAGCATTTGTAAGATAGTCACATAGTTCTTTATATTTTAGTGGGTAAGGAGTAGTGGCTGACGATAAAATGGCTTCTATAGGTTTCATTGAGGTTTCGATGTTAAATGCTTTTTTTATTCTTTTAGGTTAGGTTGATTGTCTGACTCTATTATTTCAAGAGATATTGAATGTTGTCTTTTGATAGAAGTATGTGCTACTGTGTTGGTAGTATTAGTTGATGATTCAGATAGGTTTTGTGAGTTGGAGGGGGTACTTGGTGGTGGGCTGGTTATAGAAGTAGGAGGAGTACTGGATTGATGAGTAGTTGGAGACTCTGATGTAATGGATTTTTGATTTATTGGATAATTTTCTGTTTCAGAAATATTAACATTCATAGGTTGAGATACCTGGTAAAGATTTGGTTCATTAATTGGTTCAGTAGTGCAGTTTTCATCTTTATGCCCTGTGGTATTACATTTAGAGCAATTTAGACCATCTAAGGAAAGATAAATTCTGTAAGGGGTATTGTTGTGAGATAGAAGTGAATTTGGGATAGAATTATTAATTGTTGGAGCAATTAGCCTAAAGCTCAATATATGACTGTATTCAGATTCAGCCATGCCAACTTTTAAAAATGTTATTGTAGACATTGCAGTAAGCTCCAATTTTTTGAGCTCTTCTTCGATTAGAGTATTTGGAATACTGGGACAGACACCTGATATCACTAGTCGGCTTGCAGGAGTAATTAATCTTCTGATCTCTATGTCGTTTCCTTGTATTGAAACGGATTTCTGATTATGTAGTAAATTTTCTACAATTGTGGTGTTACTAAGATACTAGCATACTCGGTTGTTAGAGATTCTGGAGGCGAAAATGATATTTTTTGGTTGTACTAAAGTTCCTATCGCTGTTATGTATTCATGTATTTTTATGTCTGGTACAGATGACAAAACGACTGCTTGTTGCTTGGAGGGGAAGTTAAAGTTCGTTACGGCGTTGGAATAAGTTTTTGTTGAAGATGTTGAAGAGGTAGTTGGTGTTAATAGTGGTTTGGTGCTTGCTGTATGAGTTAAATTATTGCTATCCATTTATAATTTTTGCTTTCTTCATTTGAAGAAAATTTTCTAGAGCCGCTCCTGACTTAATGTAATTAAGCCGGTTATTCGGCGTTTTTATTTTAAATAAAAATGGATTTTCTGTTGGTTAGGTCTCAGCAATATTCTTTAAGGAATGGTTTGATATGGTCGAAATGAAAATTGTACTTACAATTTTTCTTCTCGGTACTTAGAAACCACTTTAAACTTCACTCTTATTACAAACTTGTTTTCTAATTGATTCTGGAAGTTTGACTGGCTAAGAATGATTAATTTAAAAAAAACTGGAGTTAAAATCGAATAACGAATTTTTGTAGTTTAGTAAAAATTTCCATTTCCTTCAGAAAAGAAAGATTAGCATCGGAGATACGAAAAAATGTTTCGATATGAAATCGTAGGTTATTTAATTCCCAAGAACATGGTTTGAAAAAATTTTTCTCTACGGCAAAAATTGAGTGAATCGTAAATGAATATATCGAAAAACATTGATTTTTCGATATAAAATTAACAATTTCGATAGCGAATAAATCGAAAACTATTAACTTTATCAAAAAAATGTATAAAACATTTTTTGCTTAGAATTAATGTTTTTATCAACTTTTTCAGTCAAAATATAATAAGAAATTTCCACCCCCGAGATGGGGTGGCAACCACCCCCATGGTAAATCGTCTTTCGGCATCATATAGATTTTCATCTTTGGACTATCCACTACTTATTCTCAAATTTTCAAGCAAATCGATCCATTATGTAAAAATTGCGAGGTGAAAAGCTTCGGTTCCTGGACTATATTGAAAACAAAAGTTTTCAGTGGTTTACTGTTACATAAATTATTTTAGTAATAAAATATAATATCGTTTTTCTACAACCGTGTTAAAAATGCAATTTTTAGCACTCCACGCGTGCGTTAAAAATGCTACTTTAAGGCACTAGTGCTTTAAAATATTTTTAAGGCACTGCAGTTCGTATTGACCGTATAGACAATTATTTTGATGTAATGTCAGAAAAATATAAAAATGGAATGTCAGTCACGTTCAAGTAAAAGTTTTTGTAGATATTGTCCTGTAATTACGTTTGTAGAAAAAATATTGTGTATTTGCGTGTTAAAAAGTACATTTTTAAGGCACTCATGTGAATTGCAGAACTCGCTATCGCTCATTCTGCAAACTTTCACACGCGTGCCTTAAACGTGTACTCTTAACACTTATATCATCAATAACTATTCTTATACTAAACTAAGGTATAATTAACTGTGTAAACGTGCATTACAAAACTATGAGCTCGAGGTTATTAAAGTGACGTGCATCTGCATCATACGTGCTTATCTCCTCATCTAAGATGAGTGCATTGGACAGGTATAAGTAACGCATATAGTTGGTGACATCGATTGTTCTCTATAATATTAATAGCGGCTTTCCGCTAGAGAGCCATTAGTTACGTCTGAAACTGTATCGATTGTGAATAAAAAGTGTAGATAATGTTTGGTGTATAGCCAGAGGCGTAGAAAGGAAGAAGATAAAAAGTAAATATTTTTACTAGTTAGGTACTTATCGCCAATGAGTACGTATTGCAACGATCTAAAATTCCTACCCTAAATGTTGTCATGAATTGAATAACTTCAATAACATTTGTCTTCATCGCATAAATTGTTTTAGTGTTCATCTTCTTTTTCTTTAAGTGCCATCTCCGCGACGAATGTTGGCAATCATCATGGCTATTTTTGCCTTCGAGGCAGCTGCTCTGAACAGTTGCCTTGGCCTGCAACCAAACCATTCTCTCAGGTTCTTCAACCAGGAACGAGTCTCCTTCCTACGATTCCCCAACCCTATACGTTTCCTTGAATTATGAGTCTCAAGATTTTATATCTTCCGCCACTCATCACATGTCCCAGCTATTGTAATTTCCTTTATTTTATTGTGTTTCCAATTTCCCTGTCTTTGCCTATTCTCCTTAACACTTCTATATTCGTGACTCTCTCTATCCATGAAATCCTTAACAGTCTTCTAAATGTCCACATTTCAACGCGTTTTATTCATTTAACGCGTACATAATATTTAATTTAGTGTTATTCTGAGGGCCACTGTCAAATCTTTGCTGCATAAAATCTTTTTCATTTTCACGAAGTTGGCAATTAGTCCTGTCGCCAGGGGGGTACAACGGCCTCCTTAATTCAGATGGACTCACCCAGGTTTTTCATGTAATTTCACCCGTAGAACACGAATTTTTTGGGTAACAGTTGATCCGGATATCGATAAGATTGTTATAAACAAAGAACTTGCGGAATTACATAGCAGCGATTTTTCGCAAAACGAAATATTTTTTTGTATTTTTTGGATGATTCTCAGCAAAAAATGGTCGTACAAGTTTTTTCGTAGGATGCATAGTTTTCGAGATAAACGCGGTTAAACTTTCAAAAAATCGAAAAAGTGAAATTTTTTAACCCGGATAACTTTTGATTAACCCTGGAAGTTCATACCTATTTTTTTTTTAAATAAACCGCACACATGGGTATCAGATACCTAATGATTTTTTGTGAAGAAATAAAAAAAAAATAAATATTTTATGATTTCCAGAGACTCTCTAATCACTATTGAATACCTACATAATAAGAATAATTAAATCAAACATTTTATTTTCTCTCTCTTAATTTTAGTAACACAAAAGAAAAAATATTAAAAATACCTAAAAATAATTAAAAAACATTTTATAAAAAACCGGAAACATAATTAAAAATATTTTAATTCACTTTAACAACAAAATGGTCTTTCTAACTAAAATATAACACCTTTTGATTACAGAACTCATATTCATTCTTAGCCAGGAATTTCAGTTTCACTGATTTTAGTGAGTACATTCATAAGACAGTGTGGCTCTATGCTCCATGCATTATGCTTTTTAGTTTATAGCAAGCCGAGCATGCACGCTTTGCTTTTCCATCTTTGCCTTTTTTGGCAAATTTTGTGGGATGTTGTGTTGTTAGGTCATTAACTTGAAAGCACACTTGACCGCAAACCTCACACATGGGTGCTACATACCCTAGCCTGTATTCAATAAATTTTCGTGATTGGAAATATTGCTCAAATGAGACCGCAACTACACACCAGTCCTTGGCAGACTACAGACTGAATTTACATAAAGCAGCATTACCATTGAAATGCAGCTGCGCAAGCTACATGCAGTTAAGTGTCGCGATGAGTATCTCACACCCAAGTGTGAGCTTCCAGGGTTAAAAAATAAAATAGCAATTCTGCTTACTGCATTTGAAAGTTAAAGTCAAATTCTATCGCTTTTTATTATTTGCATTGCTAAAAATTAAGTTCTTATTTGTTAAACAAAGCTATAAACACATACCGTTTCTCGTGCTCAATGCATGCGTTTTAATGTAGTAAGTAATCTACGTAGAAATTGTGCGCCTACTCGTTCGATTTCAAATGAGAAATGCATTTAAAACATCATTCAATCACTATGTGTTTATAGCTTTGTTTAACCATAAAAAAATTAATTTTTAGCAGTGAAAATAATCAAAACATATAGAATTTGACTTGAACTTTCAAATGCGGTAATCAGAATTGCTATTTTATTGTTCAATCAAAAGTAATTCGGGTTCAAAAATTGAAATTTTTCGATCTTTTGAAAGTTCAACTGCGTTTATGTCGAAAACTTTGCATCCTACGAAAAAACTTGTAAAAACATTTTTTGCTTAGAATGACCAAAAAATACACAAAAAAATGTTTTGTTTTGCGAAAAATCGCTGTTATGTGATTCCTCAAGTTCTTTGTGCATATCAATCTTATCGACATCCGGATCGACTGTTGCCCAAAACATTCGTGTTCTACGGGTCAAAATACATAAAAAAAACTTGGGTAAGTCCATCTGAATTAAGGAGGCCGTTGTACCCCCACTGGCGACCGGACTAAATTGCTTTTTGAATTTTCACTATTATTTTTGCAGTATAATCATTATTTTCTGTGATTACCGTTCCCAAGTAAGTATATTTTTTACTCTCTTAATCTGGATACATTTTTACATTTTTGTATTTATTCAGTATCAAAGTATTCAGTATCAAAGTATCAGTTAATAACATAAAAGAAAAGAGGAGGACCCATTCCCTAGACCTCTACTTCCAGAATCCTGAAAAGGGTACCATATTTAAGTAAATAAAAGATTAACAATAACCCAATTCATACAGGGGAAATTTTACTAAGAATGCTCACTTTTGAACAAGTGACCGAGACCGTTCGTGCCCCCTTTGGTCGCTTATTTTGTCGTTTGCTTCCAAAATGTATTTATAAAAGTAATAATTTCATAATATTACTTAGAACTAAAAAACACATTTAAAAATGAATTTGGTATATTTTTAATAACTAATAAAATTACCAATGACCAAAATAAAATTAAACTGTACGTAGACTAAAGAAGGGGCGAAATAGTTAAAAATTAATGAATGAAAAACATGCTACTTACAACGAAAAGCACTCAAATAACTCCCCTAATTTAGTATTCTGGGAAAACAGGTATACAGAAACAACTCAATATTGCTTAGTGTGAAAAATAAAACGTCACAATACGAATGTAAAATAAAAAAATACGAATCTTTTCCAAAAATTAATTTCTGTGGTGCTTGAGAATTAGCCGTACGATCTCATCATGAAACTGAAAATTTTAATGATCCAAATGTTCTATGGGAACTTGAGATTGACTTGTTAGGAGGAGGTTAACGGTAGTTAACGCTAGACCTCAACATTAGTCACAAGATCAACCCGAGACTGAAAGAAGGAACAGAGTACAATATGCCAGAAATGCTTTTTTAGAACTTCATAAATTTCTGACTGTACTTCCTGACTATGTATTTTTTACATTATTGTACGCAGTAGAGGCCTGCATATTTTCTGAAGCTTCTTTTATAAGACTCGAAGTCTTCAAAACGTATTATAAACATATTTGAATATCTATTTGAATATGTAATTTAAGAATGTCATGGGTGGATCGTGTGACTAACGTTGAGGAACTACGGAGAATCGGCAAATTGGAATATCTTGGCAATATTATGAGAAATAAACAGAGGTATGACGTGTTTCAACTCATTATTCTTGGCGAGGTATTTGGAAAGAGAGATCCAGGGATAAGAAGAGTATTTTGGCTTCAAAACCTGAGAAAGTTCCTAATAGCTGCAAACAAAGCTACGATACTCATGCTGATGCTGATCGAAAAAATTCGGAATGGATAGGCACCGTCGTAAGAAGTAGCCCATTGTTAATAAAAGGCTCAAATATATTTGTATGTTCACTGATAAGATTTTATCTACAAAGATTGCTAAGATTATTTATTTAGCTTCGTATTAATTTTTTTATGTTTGTACTCCCCACGGGCCGTCTAGAGACTAAATGTGTTACTAATAATATTGTATCAAATGATCACTGCTAGATAACTGGGGGCTTTTTGTATAACTATTGGTGTAGTAACGTTTTAATAAAAAAAAATTCTGTTTATGACTAAATTTACACTACAAAAATTATAATATACCCTGAAAATTGTAACATTATATTTTACATTTTGTTTAGAACAGGATTCTTGTTAACCCTTAAGTACTGACGTGGATGTTTCCTTCTCTACCACTACTCTAATACAAAAACACTGATCAAAGTAACAAAAGTAGTAACAAAAATACTGATCCAAATAAAATAAATTTTATTTTTTCTAGAAAATTATGAGATCATGCTTAATATTAAAAAAATTATGAACGTTCTTCAAAAAATTTTATAAACTGAATTACAAAAAAACGAGTCCTCTAAAAAGGGCGTTGGGCAGTGGGTTAACACCCTCTCACATAAAAAAATTTACGTTACGGAAAACTGCTATCTGACAACACAAAGAAACACCCACAGACTGGAAGTTGGGTGTACTGTGTCCTCTGAACAAAAAGGGAGACAAGATGGTGTGTGATAAGAGGCATCACTCGATTCAATATGGCATATAAGTGTTGTCCAACGTATTGTACAAACGACTCCCACCCTACGCCGAAAAATAGTGGGAGCATATTTGTGCGGTTTTCGTCTTAATAAGTCAAAAACGGACCATATTTTTACAGTGAGGCAAATCCCTGAAAAAACCCTAGAGTTCGTCGCCGACACCCACCACATATTCGTGGACTTCAAAGCCGCATACGACTCAGTTAATAGAGGTTAATTTCTACTTGCTATGGTAAAACTTCAAACAACGCCTCATCTTGTCCAATTAACCAAACTGACACTTTCAGAAGTAGAGAGCATGGTAAAAATCCAAAACGATTTCTCAAGAAACTTCCATTGCAAAAATGGACTAAGACAGTATGACTGACTATCGTGGATATGGATTGTCGGATACTAAATGGCACTAAATTTAAATGGTCAATAGAACAAATATATCTGTTACACTCTAGTAACAGATCACTAAGTCAAGCAACCCGACATCTACAAGAATTATAATTGACGACCTAGAACTGGAAGGTGTCGACACCTTCATATACTTACGCTCGTCAGTGAAAAAATTAAGAGAAGAATAGTGCTCGCCAATAAGTGTTACTATGGCCCAAAAAGACAGATGGCCTTAAAAATACCTAGAAATATTAAATTGACTGTCCACAAAATACTAATAAGACCAGTGCTAACATATGGTTCAGAAACTTGGTCACTTAATGCCCAAGGACTGCTTAAACGATCTTAGCGAAAAATCCTAAGATGAATATATGGAGGCATAAAAGAACAGTGTTGTTCTGAAGCTATTTCCTTGTGGCATTTTTATAATTAAATATTTTCTATGGGAAATAAGCCAGAATTTTACTAAAATATGAATTTATTAACGTTTCGAAGCCCAAATGGGGTTTCGTTGTCAAAATTTAAAATACTGTTAAAATAAACAAAAATGTTGTTGCTAAGTAAAAAAATTCTTAAGATTAAAAAGGGTTCAAGGCAGGTTTTGTTTATATTCGATTCAGAGATGGACTACCATCTCCATATAGCAACTATTTCAGCATCCTTATGCATCATCAGTGAAGATTATGCAGTCACAACTCTGAAGGGAATATAAACATTCTGCCTCTTTTAAGGCAAAACATCGCGAGGCAATGAACCCACCTTTTGAGACGCAAATCAGCGACATCTCTCGTATTACGAGGAAAACAACGAAAAGCCCCAGATACAAAGTTTACTACTTTTTAAACAATTAAAATAATTGAAATAAAAATATAATAAACAATATTTTAAATCTAAGACTTTTCGTTAATAAACTGCTTTCTGGCTGCATCTCATATCTCCGGATTTTACAATATATAATCACGTAGAGACGACGAAAATAGGAGAAAGCAAATAGAGGACACTTAGGCCACGCATTTACCTTCTCTTCGTCTAGGAAAAGGACCGAAAGACAGTTTCTAAATACTCAAAAACTGAGTAAAATGAAAAAGATTAAAAAGGGTTCAAGGCAGGTTTTGTTTATATTCGATTCAGAGTTGGACTACCATCTCCATATAGCAACTATTTCAGCATCCTTATGCATCATCAGTGAAGATTATGCAGTCAAAACTCTGAAGGGAATATAAACATTCTGCCTTTTTTAAGGCAAAACATCGCGAGGCAATGAACCCACCTTTTGAGACGCAAATCAGCGACATCTCTCGTATTACGAGGAAAACAACGAAAAGCCCCAGATACAAAGTTTACTACTTTTTAAACAATTAGAATAATTGAAATAAAAATATAATAAACAATATTTTAAATCTAAGACTTTTCGTTAATAAACTGCTTTCTGGCTGCATCCCATATCTCCGGATTTTACAATATATAATCGCGTAGAGACGACGAAAATAGGAGAAAGCAAATAGAGGACACTTAGGCCACGCATTTACCTTCTCTTCGTCTAGGAAAAGAGGAGCGAAAGACAGTTTCTAAATACTCAAAAACTGAGTAAAATGAAAAAGATTAAAAAGGGTTCAAGGCAGGTTTTGTTTATATTCGATTCAGAGTTGGACTACCATCTCCATATAGCAACTATTTCAGCATCCTTATACATCATCAGTGAAGATTATGCAGTCACAACTCTGAAGGGAATATAAACATTCTGCCTCTTTTAAGGCAAAACATCGCGAGGCAATGAACCCACCTTTTGAGACGCAAATCAGCGACATCTCTCTAAAAAAAATTCTTCTAATAATTTATTTAATCTGACTCATTTATATTGGCAATTCCGACGAATATTATACATTTTTAAGTATAAGACTTTAAAATGATATCGCCAATATTTATGAGTTGCGTGCCTGGGACGACTTTAATAAAAGATAGTTCATTCGATTACATGAAATCAATCCCAACTCAAGAATATCCGTCGCAAAAAAATCATAGCATGTGACCTGTCTTTAAAAAGACAACCAAATGCAACGATGAAAGTAAAATTCTCGCGTTAGAGATTCCATAGTAAATCACGAGGGAAAACCAGGAAAAAACCTCGTGATACTATCCCGACATCGTAAGTATTTGGTCATAAATTTAATTTATCTTTAAAAAACGAATACCAAATTCTGACTTTAATATGTTTAAATTATAAATAATATTAATAATACAACTAAAATATAAAATTTGTACTAACTCGATATGCTATTGACTTACTAATCGTGGTATTTTCTTTCTATTGACTTCCTCTTTCTATTAACTTTTGTGGTTACCCATACTGAGAGAGGAAGTCAATAGAAAGAAAATTCCACGATTAGTAAGTCAATAACATATCGAGTTATTACAAATTTTATATTTTAGTATTACTTATTGTATATCTATGTATTATTAATATTATTTATAATTTAAACATATTAAAGTCAGAATTTGGTATTAGTTTTTTAAAGATAAATTAAATGTATGACCAAATACTTACGATGTCGGGATAGTATCACGAGGTTTTTTCCTGGTTTTCCCTCGTGATTTACTATGGAATCTCTAACGCGAGAATTTTACTGTCATCGTTGCATTTGGTTGTCTTTTTAAAGACAGATCACATGCTATGATTTTTCTGCGACGGATATTCTTGAGTTGGGATTGATTTCATGTAATCGAATGAACTATCTTTTATTAAAGTCGTCCAATTTACGTCTGAATTGCCAATATAAATGAGTCAGATTAAATAAATTATTAGAAGAAGTTTTTTACTTAGCAGCAACATTTTTGTTTATTTTAATAGTATTTTGTATTTTGACAACGAAACCCGATTTGGGCTTCGAAACGTTAATAAATTCATTTTTTAATAAATTTGTGGCTTATTTCCCATAGAAAATACTTAATTATAAAAGAACAAGGTTTGTGGCGCAGGCGTAACAACTTGGAGTTGTATAGAAGTTTTGGAGAACCTGACGTTGTAAAATTTATTAAGGTAGCACACCTTAGATGGATAGGTCATGTAATCAGGCGAGAGGAAGATGCTATAGTCAGAAAAGTTTTTCATCGAAGAGGGCCGATAGGACAACGAGCAAGAGGAAGACCGGGACTTAGGTACCAAGACAACTTAGAAAATGATGTAAAATCTATTGGAATTAGAGCAAGGAGAAAAGTTGCCAGAGACAGGGGTGAATGGACGATTGTTTTGAAGAAGGGATTGGCTCATAAAGAGCTGTAACGCCAGTGATGATGATGATGACAAAAACCGAGTATTGTTAACCAAAAAATAGTAACACAATGTTGAAATTACTTAAAACTAGAGCAACTGGATGAAATTGCTGCCATTCTACTAGTAAAAGAATACTGAATGGACTGCTTTAAACTGTAGAAGCGTAAACGCTGACATGCAGTACGTAATACCGCCAGCTAACTTTACGTCAACGTAGCTGAAAGACTAAACCAGTGGTCGGCAAACTTATTAGCCAAAGAGCCAAATATGAACATTATAACAATTTAAGAAAAATTGGGAGCTAAATCTGCTTGTTCAGTCAACTTTTATTAAACGAAATAAAATAAAACTATAGAGTCTAGCCGGTTAAATATACGACCAAAAAATAAATTAGAGCCCTAGCCGTACACATAACCCCCCAAAAAATTAAAAAGTGTTTTTTCGATTTTTGGCGATATCTTCGTTTCGAATCATCGTAGAAACTTCTATTTTATTTTGTAGGGTTTCTATTTCCTTCGAGAATGTATTTTTTTTACAAAATTTTTATCGCACAACTTAATTTTTTTGAAATTGTGATATGTAAAACCGAAAAGGGAAAGAAGACAAAGGCAAGCTTCAAGAGTGCAAAATGATTATGTCTTCCATTTCTAAGATCACACTTTTTTCTTCTCTAATATTTCCAACTCAACACAAAAATTTTCGAATTAGAGCGCCATAGTTCATTGTTTTTTTTTTAATCCTGCAATTATTGTATTTCAAAGCAACCAATGTCAATAATACTGACATTGGTAGCGTCAGTGGCGTAGCTAGCATGGGTGACACCCGGGGCGGTAATCTATGGTGTCACCCCAAATCCTAAAAATAGAGATTGTTAAAATCAACGAAAATCTGATACACGTATGTTTTGAATAATGAAAAAATAAGAATTAAGTATATAATATAATAAACCGAGGTTATTTAGCCTTGTTTGCGCCATTGTTGCTCGAGAGTATGTAATTCTTGATTAATTTTAGCTTACTAAAACTTCTCTCACACGAAGCAACCGATAAGCAAATGGTTTATAAGTATATAATTCTAATGCGACCATTAAGTTTGGGAGAGATTCGATGAAATTCCATTCCACAATGAATTTTAAAATCTACAACTAACCATATTATATAGGCTGTAATATTGGCCGCTTGTAAATGTCTTCTGAGCCTTGGTATTTCTAGCAAGAAGTCTGCTTCTGATACCTCTTCATGGTAAAGTCACAAAATGTTGAAACAGCTACTTTCAACTCTTCACTGAATGCACCCACATCATGAATGGACCTTGATTTGGTTTCGAGTTCAAAAATGAATAGGTCAAAACAGTCCTTCTTCTTAAAGTGCCCTCTCCTCAATGAAGGTTGGCTACTACAATTATTGAAAACTCTTCTCGGTTTTCAACTGTTCGTATTAGCTGTTCAAAATTTAGCCCTGTCCATTCTTGGATGATTTTGAGTCACGATAGTGTTTTTCTTCCTTTTTCTTCTTCGTCTAGTCATTCACGTCCACATCTGAACATAAGCCTCTTCAAGTCTTCCTTTCTATTGTTTTTTTGTTGTACGCTACTTGTAGCCAATTTTTCCCGGCAGTCCGTTTCAGATCATCTGTCCATCTCATAGGAGGTCTGCCTCTGGGTCTTTTGTGTTGGTATGGTCCCCAGGTTAGAATTGTTTTGTGCCATTTGTTTAGATCGCTCCTAGCTACATGTCCAGCGTATTCCCATTTCAATTTTAATGATTTTTGTACCACTGTTTGTTTTTCTTCCTAGTTCTCTCTATCCCACGATATTTCCTTTTACTGTAAGTTGAGCATATTGGTACATTTTATTTCTCAGTATGTGGCCTAGGTATGATATTTTTCTAAATTTCACTGTGTGGAAAAGTTCTCTTTCCTTGTTTATTGTATGCAGCAAAACAGTCCAATATATCCTTTTGAATTTCGGCTCGAAGCAGTGTGAGTTCTGTGTCGGTAGCTAAGTCACTATCCATTCGTTTTTGACGTCGAATTCGTTTTTTGGTGGGAATGTCGTCGTATTCTTATTTTTTTCATGGCAAAATCTATTAGTTCATATAATATGACCAAGTTCTTCTTCAATATAAAGTGCAGCTATTTTGATCCCTGATTGATCAACGGTTATGCCTTTACTTTCCAATTCAATCTGACAAAAATTTATTTCTCTTAGAATATCATTCCCAAATAAAATATAACAAAGAAATGTCAAATTACACACAGCGCGCATTTGTTATTTGGACACCTCTGGTGTCGGTCGTGACGCTGATAATTTCACTCCAAAACTGTAATTTACTGAGCTATTGGTGTATTCATTCATTGTTCATGACGACTTACATTTGTCATCTTTATTGGTATAGAGTAAAATAGAACGAAAATTACTAAAGGATTACATTAGTACATAGTATTATTCTATGAGATGAACAACTTTCTTCGTGCACTATCTACTATCAGCGAATATATCTACAATTTTATTAATTCGGATAGGCAAGACAAATTCATTTTCAATACTGCACTGATTAAAAAACGTATGTATGCAAATAATATAACAACACATTTTTACATAATATATTAGACTACAAGATGGGACCCTTGACATATTGGGGCCCCCCGTAAGCTTCATGCTGCGGGGGCCTCTGTTACGCCTCTGGATAATCGTATCGAAATACTAAACGCAGGTAAAGATTAAAGAGAAAACCCATTTCTAGATTTAGAAATATTCACTATTCAAATAGTCACCATTAAAAGTTCGTGAGACCGGAAAGGATTAATTTCTAGATATGAGATGATTCACTTGCCGAATACGCCTATTTAGAAATTTACGTTTTTAAATTTAAACACTCAAAGTAAAATCATATACCTATAACAGAATTTTACATAATATCAGACGGCAAGTTGGGGCCCCTGATCGATTGGGGCCCCCGCAATCTTCACGCTGCGGGGGCCTCTGTTACGCCCCTGGGCCACATAAATTAGTTAAATGATCAATACATCTAACGAAAATGGGCTTTTTGTTTTTTTGCTTTAAGTGCGTAGGCGCAAAATTTCACGCCAATGTGTTTTAAATGCATTCATTTTTTTTTGGAATCCTGAGAAAACTAATAGGTAATTTTAATAAAAAACGCAGAATGAAATATTACATTATTACCTACCGAGGGCCGAAAGTCCCTCAGACTAACCAAACAGTTTATTTTGAGTGAGATATTTAAAATTTAAAATCAAACTTCTGCTCTTTTTTTTACCCCTGTAACTTATTCAGATAAATATATAGAAGATTTCAAGGACTTTCGGCCCTCGGTAATAATACAATCTTTCATTCTGCGTGTAAATTTTCCAAAAATACTGTATTCCTCTATGTATGCCGCTTATAAGAGCTGCATTATCGTATCCCTGTGAAAGGCGCTTCATAATAATCTAAATCATCAATTTCAACATTCTTGAGAATTTCGTTACTTAGATCAAGTGCTTTTTTCCTTTTAACGGGTAAAATCCAAGAAATGCCTCTTTAACCTCGACTTTTCTCGGCTTCGTGTGTTCACAAAATAAGTTCGAATTGTATTTTGATTGTAAAGTGGGTAAAGTTACAAATTAACGATTTATTTTTTTGTGATCGGGTCTCTCGGGTGTCAGTCACCCCCGAGCGGGTGACACCCGGGGCGGACCGCCCCCTCCGCCCCACCCTAGCTACGCCACTGGGTAGCGTAGCATCACGAGGATTTTAGCAAAATAAGATGTAATGGTTTTCCTACTAAGTTTTTGGTTAATGAAAATATTATTGTGCTTCCGTGGATATATGTGCCAGATCCGCACTTAAGGAGCCAAAGAGCCACATGAGGCTCCGGAGCCGCACTTTGCCGACCACTGGACTAAACCATACTAAATCTGCAGCAGTTGGGATGAGGTACAATTACACATTACACACCACTTGAAAGTACACAGGTGGTGTTCGAAGGAATCATTTATAAAACAAGTTTTACAACAAAATATAATTTCGCCGAGGTATGACATACGGCATACCCCATGTCAGTCATTAAGAGTTAATTTACTATTTTCTGAGAATAAAATGTAAAGTAGCCATGGCTATTATATCAGTTCATAAATAGAGTATTAATTTGTGAATATTTGCAAAGACCACTCATCAGCGGTAAAAAACTGTAAAACCGTGGAATTCTGAGAATCAACACCGATTTTAATGAAAATTTGGAGTTAAGCTCGGTTGACCCTCTTCTTCAAAATCTACCCTATGCCGAACCGCCCTTTTGTCCTAGGGGTGAAAACAACCCCATCTAAGGGATGAAAATTGTTCAATCAAAATAATTATAGAAATTGATAGAGTGACCAATTCCGAGTAAATTTTGTTCCATAAAATTTGTTTGCAAAATTGATACTTTCCAAGTTGTTAGCGATCGAAACGATGCATTTTTCATTGAAAAACTCACGTTTAAAAACGTTTTTCGTGAATATCTTAAAAGAATTTAGTTTTCAAGAAAAAATTGTTAATAACAAAATTGTGGATAATAAAAAAACAAAGAGAATCGCGTTGGAAAGACCTAGGTAACCCACTAACGACCGAGTTATTGCTCTTTAAAGGATGGTTATTTTCGAAGAACTTCGAAATGGAGAACTTTCAATCTCAAATCACTCGAATTTGGTACAATTTTTTGGGAAAACTGAGGAGATTAAACAACCTTTCAAATAACCTTTGACAAAAGTTATTTTTATAAGATCTGACTGACTTATAACGAAAATAAAGTGGCTCTCTCCTTTCTTCTTTTTGAAATGTAAAAAATTATACCTTAGTCAATACAATGCTAATAGAAATGAATAGCTTTTCACTTGAAATTCAATTTATTTAGATATAATTGATACGATCCATGTGATTTGGCAGGTTTGGAATGCTTAGTTTAGAAAAAATAGTTGATTAAATCGAAAATTACATTTTTTTAATTAAAAAAAAGTGCATTTTTCTTAAATAATTCTAAAAACATTCATGATACAAAAACAAAAAAAATCATAATTTTCAGTAAAAGAGACCCTACAATTAATATTTGAAACATTTTTTTATTCTATGAATATTTTTAGATTTATTTCAGAAAAATATACTTCTTTTTTTAATTATAAAATGTAATTTTCTATTTACTCAACTATTTTTTCTAAACTAAGCATTCTAAACAGATCAGATTGCATGGATCGTATCAAGTATACCTAAATAAAGTTAATTTCAAGTGGGAAGCTATTCACTTCGATTCAGAGCCTATTTTACTTCAAATCAGGCCCGAGGCACTACACAATTTTCGGGCCCCTAACAAAAATTTAATAGTAATAATAATAGTAACTTTTTTAAATGTATTAATTATTTAATAGAAATAAAGTTGCACCAGAAATTTAAATTTTATTAACAAAAAATAAAATTTATATTTAAATAATTAAACAATGTCTAATAGTTTAAAGTGCAAAAACTACCGTGGAATTTCTCTACTATGTACAGCATACTCGTATACAGGGTGTAACCAAAAAAATAGGTCATAAATTAAATCACATATTCTGAGACCAAAAATAGTTCGAATGAACCTAATTTACCTTAGTACAAATATGCACATAAAAAAAGTTACAGCCCTTTGAATTTACAAAATTAAAATCGATTTTTTCGAATATATCGAGAACTCTTAGAAATTTTTTATTGAAAATGGACATGTGGCATTCTTATGGCAGGAAAATCTTAAAAATAGAATTATAGTGAAATTTGTGCACCCCATACAAATTTTATGGGGGTTTTGTTCCCTTAAACCCCCCCAAACTTTTGTGGACGTTCCAATTAAATTATTATTGTAGTACCATTATTTAAATTCAATATTTCTAAAACTTTTTTGCCTCTTAGTATTTTTTCGATAAGGCAGTTTTTATCGAGTTGCGGCTTCATTTTTAATATGTTTACATAAAAATTTTATGGGGGTTTTGTTCTTTAAACCCCCCAAATGTTTGTCTATGTTCCAATTAAACTTTTACTGCGGTACCATTAGTTAAACACAGTGTTTTTAAAATTTTTTGCCTCTTTGTATTTTTTCGAGAAGGCACTTTTTATCGAGATGTGACTTCTTATTTAATATGTTTCAAAATATACCTAAAAATGTAAATTATAAATAAATTTTCATATTATTACCAAGTCTTCATAATCGTACTTAGCCATATACAAGTATGTGGTGGATTTGACAAATATTCAAAATATCTCGATAAAAACTGTCTTTTCAAAAAAGTACTAAGAGGCAAAAAAGTTTTTAAAATAGTGTACATATTTAATTAATGGTACTACAATAATAATTAAATTGGAACGTACACAAAAGTTTTGGGGGGTTTAAAGGAACAAAACCCCCATAAAATTTTTATGGGGTGTCTTAATTTCACTATAATTTTTTCTTAAGACACTACTACCATAAGAATGCCACATGTCTATTTCCAATAAAAGATCTCTGATAGTTTTCGATATATTGGAAAAAATCGATTTTCATTTTGTAACTTCAAAGGGCTGTAACTTTTTTTATGTGCACATTTGTACTAAGGTAAGTTAGGTTCAATCGAACTATTTTTGATCCCAGAATATGTGACTAAATTTATGACCTGTATTTTTGTTACACCCTGTATAATATGTACCTATGTATAAAGTCCTCACGTAAGTATTTTATAAACCAGCGGCTCCAATCACTAGCAGAAAATATTATTGGAGACTATTGGAGAGTATCAGACCGGCTTCAGACGGGGAAGATCGACAATGGACCAACTATTTACAGTCAAGCAGGTCTTGAGCAAATCATGGGAATACGACATTGATGTTCACAACGTGTTTGTAGGCTTCAAACAGGCATACGATTGAGTCAAAAGGAAGAGACTATACTATACATATATTGGCTGAATTTGGTAATACTATACAAGCTAATTAGACTCATTAAACCCACAATGGATGAAACTCAGGCATGTCTACGGGTACAAAACCACCGGAGAGACTTTTTCACAATTTTGCAGTGACTGAAGCAGGGAGATGGACTGGCCCCAACATTGTTTAACCTGGCACTTTAATATCTCTCTCTTCAATCCTGACCCCCCGGAGGGAGTGTAGTGGTCGACGGATGTCGTGTATTGTCCGTCTCCAAAGATCTCTGTCTCTGGTCATTTCTTTTAACTCACGCATAGGTCTTTTACATATTCTTGTAATTTGATCGATCCATCTTGTTGGGGATCTTCCTCGTGATCTTTGGCCTTCCACCTTTCCTTGTATAATGAGTCTTTCCATGTTTTCTGTGTTGGCTCTCATAACATGTCCAAAGTATTTTAATTGTTGGAGATGGACTTTACTGGAGAGCCGTTGGCTAACTTTTAGCTCTCTTAAAATCGAATTATTTGTTCTATGGTCGGTCCAAGGAATTCGTAGCATTCGTCTCCAACAGAACATTTCAGTGGCGTCTATCTTTCTTCTTTCCGAATTTTTTAGGGTCCAAGATTTACATCCGTAAGTCAGTATTGGGAATATTAAGCAGTTGATCAACCTCATCTTTAACGCTCTTGAAATTTGACAGTCCTTCCATATTGTGGTCATTTTTGCTGTGGCGATTTTTGCTAGATCACAACTACGTTTTATTTCTTCCTGTAGTGACCCTGTGTTTGTGATTAATGATCCCAGATATAAGTATGAGCTCACAACCTCAAACCGATCAATTGTGGTTATATGTGGATGATTGTTATGTAGTCTATCCACTATTATGATCTTTGTCTTTGATATGTTTAATTGCAGAACAAATATTTGATTTTCGTTTTCAACCAGTTGTATAAGATCAATCAGCTGGAGTATGCGGTTAGGCAAATGCAAACTGGACGAGTAAACCTACTGATCAACAGAACCGTTCAACTGACCGCCTATGCCGATTATATTAATATTATGAGTAAAACATCAACAGGAGCACAGAATACACACACAGAGTTAAAAGCGCAACCAAAAAGGCTAGGTCTGGAAATTAACACAGAAAAAAACAAAAACAATGATACAAACGAGAAGAAATATAGTCCCACAAAACATTATACATAAAGATGACATTGAAATGGTTGGAAAGTTTACATACCTTGGAGTAGAAATACAGGGTGTCCAGAAACTTTACCGACAAACGAAGACAGGAGATTCCTCAGATAATTTTAAGACAATTTAACCCAATTCACCTAGTCCGAAAATGCTTCTTAAGGGAGCTAGAGCTCTTTGAATATGGCGTCATGAAATTAGTTTTTCTTAAATACCTCCAGAACGCTTAGATTTAGAAAAACGAAAATTGGTATGCGTATTTAGTTTTCAGAGATGAATCGATTTCATTTATCGTAAGATTCTAGTACCGGTCATGGGCGTCAGTTTTGGGTAGAGCAACGGGTATTTTAACGCATAACTTTTTTGTTCTTAACTTTTATGCATTTTTGACACCGTATTATTAAATTGTGAGGTATTCTAGTACTAAAAGGTACTCTTGCTTTAAGTCGGTAGGACACACCGTTTTCTAGAAAAATCGATTTGAAATTTTTCATTTTTGGAATTTGAAAAAAAAATGAAAAGAACTTTTCAACAAAAAACGAAGTATTTTACCAACATAAAGTAAGAGTAACTTTTAGTACTCGAATACCTCATAATTTAATAATCTAGTGTCAAAAATGCTCAAAAATTCAAGATAAAAAAGTTATGCTATAAAATAACTGTTGACCTACCCAAAACGGACGCCTATGACCAGTACTAGAAATTCGCAATTAATGAAATCGATTTATCTCTGAAATATAAATAAATGTACCAGTTTTGGTCTTTCGAAACAGTTTTTTTTTTGAAAAAAATTTTTTTTATTCAAAGAGCGAAAAATTTTCAAATCGATTTTTCTAGAAAACGGTGTGTCCTACGGATTTAAAACAAGAGTACCTTTTAGTACTAGAATACTCCATAATTTAATAATCCAATGTCAGAAATGCATAAAAGATAAAGATAAAAAAGGTATGTGATCAAATAACAGTTGCCCTACCCAAAACGGACGCCTATGATCGGTACTAGAAATTTGTAATGGATGGATTATATTTGTATCTTGAAGATAAATACGCGTACCAACTTTTGTTTTTCTAAATGGAAGCGTTCTGGAGGTATTTAGGAAAAACTAATTACAAGACGCCATCTTCAAAGAGCTCTAGCTCCCTTAGGAAGCATTTTCGGACTAAGTGAATTGGGTTAAATTAACTTAAAATTATCTGAAGGATCTCCTGTCTTCGTTTGTGGGTAGAGTTTCTGGACACCCTGTATATGCCGACGTATCAGAAGATGGAGAAAAAATACGGAAGAAAATAACGTAGGTAAACAGCTTATTTTGCCCTCTCCCATATATTTCCGTCTAAAAGTGTCCACCGAAATACAAAAATGAGAATCTATAAAATATTAATTCGACCAATATGGGTGGATGGCAGTGAAGCATGGGTCCTGAAAGAAACATCAAAAAACAAACTCGACATATTCGAAAGGAAAGTACTGAGAAGAATACTAGGACCTGTGAGGGAAAACGGAATCTTCAGAATATTCGATGCAACAACGAGCTTCATCAACTTTATAAGGAAACACTCCTGTCAGACTTCATTAGAATACAAAGATTGCAATTGTCCGGCCATGTGATAAGAATGGGAAAGGATACGCCACCAAAAATAGCAATGAACGCTACGATGCAGGGAAAGAGACCGGTTGGAAAGCCAAGAAAGTGAGGGAAGACACAGTAAGCAGTGATGCACAAGCATTTCTAATAGTCCATGTATGGAGAAGAGCAGCCACAGATAAACAAGGGTGAAGGCCAAAAATAAAAGAGACCAAGGCTCAATTTGGGCTGTAGTAAATTAGAAGAAGCAGAAGAACAGGATGTGAGGACGAACTTCCTCTTTGTGCATTGTTTTGAGATGTAAAATGTGATAATATGGCATCTTTTGGGGCCTGCTGTTCCTGTTCTTTTAATTTCGCTGCCACTTAAATGTTTCTAACTCATGATAATAATGAAACGATTACTCAGTTAAGAATAATGAGTGTTTAAAGGAATTTAATAAAACGACTAATGATTAATGAATAGATTAGCTGAACTTTCAATTAACTTAAAAAGCACAGGACTGAAAACTAATATGTACAAGCAAGTAATATCTTATCTTTGCAAGAACAAGAAAACGTCATCAATCATCAAACTAAATAATTAATTTAAAAGTGCATTTTGAATAAATATTATGACGATACGTGACGATACCTCTTGTTAATCCTACCTCTTGGTAATCCTTCGGAGTGGTGTCTAAATTTTGCTTATTGTTATGCCGACAAGGCAATCTACCTACTCTTATTGCAGTTTTATGATAAGAATGGTTTATGTTGGTTTATGGTTTTTAAATATCACTCTACCCCAATTTGTTATCATTTATCATTTCCTGTTCGTAAAATGAAATAATTTTGAAAATTTATTTTTGTTTTTTTAATAAAAATTTTCTTTCAGTGTTATTTTCGGGCCCCATTAAAATGCGGGCCCTAGGCAGGAGCCTCATGGGCCTAGTGGTAAAATAGGCCCTGCTTCGATTAGGTTTGTAATGACGAGGGTTTAATTTTTTACATTTCAAAAAGAAAATAGCACAGAGCGACTGTATTTTCGTCATAAAATAAGTCAGTTCTTATGCAAAAAGCTTTTGTTAGAGCTCATTTGAAGCTTGCTAATGGGCTTTAACCCGCGAGCAGTCGCGCCGTTAGAAAAATCTAACATTTGATCCTTTTTCGTGATAATTTGATGAACAATTTTGCAACATCACTTTCCACTCGTAAGTGCCTCGAGGAAGGGTGTAGTAATGCGTAGGTTTATTATTTTTTTCTTTTTTTTTATGGCTTTGGTGAGAATCAATTAGCTTTAATAATTGTTAGAAATAATATTTCTAACATTAAAATTAAATAAAAATACTATAACATAAAGATTTGTTGTAAATTCGCGTTCAAATTCGTATTGTTAGGCAAAATCTAACGCGCGACCAATTCCGTGACAGAATAGAGGACGACTGTTCCCGGGTTAAAATATATTTTCTAAGTTTTTCCAAAAAATTGCACCACATTCGAGTTATTTGAGATTGAAGGTTCTCAATTACGATGTTCTTCGAAAATAACCATCCTTTAAAGAGCAATAACTCAATCTTTATTGGGTTTACAAACGTCTATCCGACGCAGGTCTCTTTATTTTTTTATTAGCTACAATTTTATTCTTAATAACTTCTATAAAATTTAATTTTTTTAAGTTGCTCATGAAAAACGGTTATAAAACGTGAGTTTTCAATGAAAAATGCATAGTTTCAATCGCCAATAGCTTATAAACTATCAACTTTGCAAAAAAAACTTACCTATAGAATCAAATTTACTCAGAATTGGTCAGTCTATCGACTTCCATTGATATTTTGATTGAAAAATTTTTAAACCCCTAGATGGGTTGTTTTCACCCCCAGGGCATAAGCGCGGTTCGGCATAGGGTAGATTTTGACAAACGTTATCATTACAACCTAAATCCAAATTTTCAAGGAAATCGACCCTGGTTCTCAAAGTTCCACGAAAAAATGGCTGTTGATTGGACTATTAGCAAGCATCCAAATTTTAAGTTAACCTATGTATTTCTAACTTTGTAATTCCTATATACAGTCGAACCCGCTTATTAGAATACCGCTTATAGGAATATCCCGGTTTAAGGAATAAAAATTTGTGACCCCGATACCTTTTTACTAGCCACTAACGATCGGTTATTAGAATATCTTGGTTATAGGAATAATTTTGCTTGTCACGAAGGCTATTCCAATAAGCGGGTTCGACTTATACATAATGTTTTTATGACATTGCAGACACAGTTATTTAAAGAAACTCTAAATTCATTACTATTTCTAACTTTGTAATTCCTATATATACATAATGTTTTTATGACATTGCAGACACAGTTATTTAAAGAAACTCTAAATTCATTATCTAAGTAATCTTTTATTCGAAAATGGTTAATACAAATTTTCTATTCTATTCTTATCATTGTATACCTATGCTTTGTCTCAAAGTACAATTTTCAACGAAAACTTTTCGTTTATAAATTTGCAAAAATCTCTGTGCTATTGCGTTGCCGCTCCTGGAATACTTAGAGCAGGTGTATCAATGGATTCTTATGTAGTTTTGCCTTCTGAATCCAAATCTGAAAACGGCATTTCGATATCTCTAACCGTCTTCGAGATAATCGACCTCAAAGTCTAAAATGTGACGTCACAATCCGGTTATTTCCTACCGACGACGCACTAAACGTCAGCTCAAATGGTTGATTAGGAAGTAGGCTACTTTTCAAAAAGCTAAACATAAAACTCAATAAGTTACGAGTAGACTAGTAATAATTATCTAGTAGTTTTACAAATGTTTGACATTTCTCTTCCAGAATTGAACAAGCGCTGTCGTATTTTTGTGTGACTATAAAAAAATTAATTTATTTAATCTCAATATGTTCAGCAAAGCATAGTTTATTTACATTTGAATTTGACACTTCGTGAATGTCAAACTAAATTTTAAATTAAGTATTAATAAAACATCAATGACATTTGATAGTGAATTTAATTATTATATAAAACAAATAAGATGTTCAAAAATACAATTTGAGTATATTTTAAAAGCAATAATTTATTAAGTAGGTATATATTTACGAGTATAAAGTTTATGATAAATGACGAGTTTATGATAAATGGACTGTTCCATTTGTCATGAAATTAAAATACAGGGTGTTCAGAAACTCTACCGACGAAAACGAAGTTCCTCAGAGAATTTTAAGACAATTTAACCCAATTCATCTAGTCCGAAAATGCTTCCTAAAGGAGCCAGAGCTATTTGAAGATGGCGTCTGGTAATTAGTTTATCTTAAATATCTCCAGAACGCTTCCATTTAGAAGAACGAAAATTGGTACACGTATTTATCTTCCAGGGATAAATCGATTTCAATAATTGCAAATTTCTAGTACCGGTCATAGGCGTCCGTTTGGGTAGGGCATCAGTTTTATTATCGCATAACTTTTTTGTTTTCAATTTTTAAGCACTTTTGAGTCTGGATTATTAAAATGAAAGGTATTATAGTACTAAAAGGTACTCTTACTTTAAGTCGATAGGATACACCGTTTTCTAGAAAAATCGATTTGAAAATTTTTCGTTGTTTGAATATCAAAAAAAATTTCAATAAAAAAAAACTATTTAGAAAAACCAACATTGGTACATTTATTTATATTCCAGAGATGAATCGATTTTATTAATTGTGAATTTCTAGTACCGGTCATATGCGTCCGTTTTGGGTAGATCGACGGTTATTTTATAGCATACCTTTTTTGTCTTTAATTTTTAAGGATTTTTGACACTAAATTATTAACCCGGGAGTAGTCGCGCTCACTTCTGTAACGTCGATAGTCGCGTGTGAGATTTTATCTCAAATTACGAATTTAAAACAAATTTTTATTTTGTACTATTTTATCTACTTTTTATATTGAAAATAAATATTTCTAACAATTTTATTAAAAAAACCTGTGTTAACGGCCACCTACCAACATCGGCCACCTGTCCTAACGGCCAGTTTAAAAATTTCCAAACCAATTATATCGCACTCCTAGATGTAAACTGCGTTAACTCACAATTTGACCATTTCGACTTAACAAAATTTTCAAATTCTTGACCTGAAGATCTATACGTAAATAAAACCCACGTAACAATACCTTGAATAGTTTCCGAGAGATGACGCTAAACGTCACTTTAGTTGAAAGATTTTAAACCGGGCGGTTCGAGTATTACTACGCCATTTTCAGTTATCCTCCAGTCACCGTAAGTGGATGTCGATAGTAAACTCGCTGAATTTGAGTTACAACACTTTACGTGAAAAATATGTGGTAAGTAACATTTTCTATTTCAAGTTAATGTAGTTTACATGAACATTTCTTTGGCGATTTAAATAGTGATTTAGAATAGAAATATGCTTTATTGCCATGAAAAATTTTACAATTTTATCGACAAAGCTTATAAATAGTAAAAAAAAACAAAACAGTAACAATCCAATTTACTAAAATTACATAAATCGTCAATAAGTTAAATAAAATAAATAAATAAATCGAAGTTAAAACAGAAATAATCAATTGCAAAAATTTAAATAAATTGCAAATCCATAGTCTACCTAATAATTAATAAAAAAAGGTTTAAAAGTTAAAAAGTTAAGCTGCTGAATATGACACCCAAATATAGATAAAAAAATAATAAAAATACTACTTGTGCAAAGGGTACTGTAATTTCTTAGTTATTGACTAAAATAATCTTCTACTGAATAATATGGTCTTTCAGACAGGTAGGCTTTTGTCAGTTTACGGAATTTGGGAAAAGATGGTGCAGATTTTAGTTGTAGGGGGAGATGGTTGTACATTTTTTTTGCGGAATATAATATCGATTTCTTTACTAACTCCGAGGACGGGGTCGGCAAATAGACGTCAAACGTAGAATTTCTCGTGAAGTAGTGATGATTAGGTCTTGGTGGAAAGACATGTAGATGTTTACGAATTAAGCAAACAGTTTCTAAAATATACAAAGATGGAAGGGTTAAAATTCCGTGATCTTTGAAGTAACTTCTGCAGTGTGTTGTTCTTCTGAGGCCAAACAGATATCTTATAGCTCTTTTTTGTAATTTGAAAATAACATCAAATTGGGCAGCTGTACCAGAACCCCAAAAAGGAAGACCATAACGAAGATGTGACTCGAACAAAGAAAAATATGTTATTTTGGAAGATGCTAAATTGAGTTCATTCGAAACAGATCTTATAGCATAGCAGGCTGAAGAGAGTTTCTTCCGTAACAAATCGATATGGAGGGACCGTTTAAGGTTGCTGTCTAAAAAAATGCCAAGAAATTTTACAGAATCAACGGTACTGATCTGGCTGTTATTAAGAGGTAAGGGTTGAAGAGCTCCTTTATAAGACAATGCTACTGTTTTATCTACGTTAAACGAGAGTAAATTTGAGTCAGACCAGGTTTTTATTGTAAGTAGATCAGAAGTTATTGTAGCATGAAGAGTTGCAATATTTGAGTTGCTCCAAGTGATACTGGTATCATCAGCAAAAAGAAAGATGTTTCCATCGATTTTTAAATTAGTGATGTCATTAGTAAAGATAAGGAAAAGTAGAGGACCCAATACTGAACCTTGAGGTACCCCACATACAATATTTTTGAGACTAGAGTCTTTATCATTTGCTCTAACCAGTTGTTTCCTATCTTCCAAGTAAGATTGGAACCAGTTCAAAGAAATACCTCGAATTCCATAGAAATCTAGTTTTTTTATCAAAATGTTGTGATTTACACAATCAAAAGCTTTGGCATAGTCACAAAAAACGGTGGCAGTGCAAAGATTATTGTTCAGTGCTTGATATACCTCATGTAGTACAGAAAACATGGCCTCAGTGGTGCATTTATTATTTAAAAAGCCGAACTGATTTTGTGATAAAATGTTGTTTTCAACTAGAAAGGACATAAGTCGGGCTTTTATGAGTCTCTCAATAATTTTGGAGAGTACCGGTAGTAGTGCAATAGGTCTATAATTGCAGGTATTAGATATTTCACCACCCTTATGAAGAGGAATAATGATGGCTGTCTTCAGGCACTCTGGAAATTTACCTTTCTCAAAAGAATCATTAATTAGTGAGATGAGGACTTCTAACACATTTTCTGGAAGATTAGAAAAAATTTTGATCGATAGACCATCAGTACTACAGGAAGATTTGCTTTTGATACTATTAATTGTTTGGATTAGTTCAGATTTAACGACTGGTTTTATAAAGAATGAATTCGAGACCTTTCTTGAATTAGGGAGATATGAAATGGGATCTTGTTGTGGCAAAATAGTTGATGTAATATTTTTACTCACATTAACAAAGTATTCATTTAGATTTTCAGGGTCTGGAACGGAAAATGTTTGAGCAGTGTGGGTTTTATTTCGAAGATCGTTTATTATGGACCAAGTTTCTTTTGCAACACTTTTGGGGCTTTCCCAGGCATTTGATATTATTTTAAGTTGTACTGATTTTGGTGAAAATATATGATAAATTTTTTTGAGATATTTCAAATTACTTTACTTATCGTGAAAAAATTATTGCTTTCAGAGTTACAGTAGTTTAGATGAATAAAATTTTTCCTTTATTTATTCAGTTAGTCTTTTGAAGTATGTCAATTTTCGCAATCCAAAGAAATTAATTGTGACATTTTGAACTATAGCTTTGACCCTACGAAAGATGCATAAATAACTTTGTGACAAAATAATGTTTTTTGAGTTGCACTACTTTACATGAATATTTTGGTAATATCAATCAACTTTTCTGTTTTTTAGGAAAATGACAGGCCGTGGAAGCAAAATATTAGAAATTTTGAAAAAAGAAGCAGAACAACAGCGTGCATCTGTTCTGCATATACCAGTAAGCAGCCAAGTCAACAATGAAGAGAATATAAATCCAATGTTAACTGATGCTGACCCTCCGGTCATAACTGAATCTGTATTTTCTGTTCCTGGTATGTATAGAATTGATTTACCTACTCAATGTATTTCAACTGACGTACAGGATGTGACAAACTCTTCAAAAAAAGCTAACGATGTGTCTCCGATTATTAGCGAGTCTTCCCCTGTTCCTGTTTTGGATACAATGGTACTGCCTATTCACAATCCAACTAGCAATATTCATGTGACAAACGCTATAAAAAAATTCCAAAGCATTACTATGTCTCACCGATCCATAGTAACGAAAGTGATGTAGACGACTCAGACGCTGATCCGAACTACAATTATCGTGAAGCTGATTTACCTCAATTACAAACAACGCGATCTCGTAGCTGTTCCTCTTCATCGAGTTTGACTACTTCTTCCAGCTTTAGTAGTAGCTCTTCTTCTGATAGTGATGATAATACTACTAGTCACATACTACAAGATGCAACCAATATCTGCGATGGTCCGACGTTAAGAGCAATTCAAGATTTGGCACATGACCAGGAAGAGAAGAAAGGAAAGAAGAGGTTAAGAAAACCAGAAGGGTGGAAAATTAATTACACAAAGAGCCTTAGAAATTCGGGAAAAGCTTACCAATCTAGATCTAAATCTAAGAAACAAGTTCCTGCACGACAAATTCGCCCGCCTTGTGGAGAAAAATGCAGATGGAATTGCAGTACCAAACTCGAAATCACAGATCGCCAAAAATTGTTTGATGCATTTTGGAGACTTGGGGACCTTCAGCGACAGAGAGAGTTTATAGTGAGACATTCACAAGAAATAAAGCCCAAGTATAGGTACGTAAGTACGATTAAGTACCGGGCTCTAAACTCAGCATTTTGTAGTGAACAACTCGCGAATTCGTGTCTGTAAAACCTTTTTTAAGGCCACACTTGACTTAAGTGATCAAGCAATTAAAACAGCACTTACCAAAAAGACAGAATGTGGGTTTATAGAAGGAGAACAAAGAGGAAAGCACGGAAATCAACCCACCATAGACCCTGTAATTACTGAAAGTGTTGTTCAATTTATCAACACTATTCCAAGGATTGAATCGCATTATCTCCGTGCTCAAACTTCACGGGAATACATTCAGTGCGACAGATCTTTATCAGATATTTACCGCGATTATAAAGAACTTCGCCAAGCAAGTAACATGCCATTCGCTACAAGCTTGACATTTCAGCGCATATTTAATTTTCAATTCAACATTGGCTTCTATCGACCGAAAAAAGATTTGTGCGACTTATGCGAAAACTACAAAAATGCAGATGAAGAAAGTAAACTCAAAATTTCGGAAGCCTATAAAAATCATTTAACAGAAAAGGAACTGGCCCGAATTGAAAAAGAGAATGGCATAAAGCAGACTGATGCTATTGTGGTGGTTTATGATCTCCAAGCAGTAATGCAAATTCCTAAAGGGCAAGTATCCCTATTCTTTTACAAGTCTAGAATTAATTGTTTCAATTTCACTATAAGTGATTTACAGGCAAAGAATGTGGACTGTTATTTTTGGGATGAAACGGAAGGGAAACGTGGAGCGGTTGAAATCGGTAGTTGTGTATTGGCTTTTATTCAATCACAGTTAGATCAGCATTCCGATGAAGATATAGATCTGATATTTTACTCAGATAACTGCTGTGGGCAGCAAAAGAACAAGTATTTATTGACTGCTTATGCCAACGCACAAATTTTTAATACGGGGTCATTCGCAAAATGAAGGGGACAACGTTCACAGTGTGATCGAGAAGCAAGTAAAAAGGCAACTTAAGTCAGGTCCTATTTACATCCCACAGCAGTATACGACTTTGATTAGGGCTGCCAAAAAACTGGCCCTGCATACAAAGTGCATGAATTGACACATGACCAGTTTTATGATTTGAAATCGCTGCAGGAAAGTTGGGGAAATAATTTCAATTTGGATGAAGAAAACAATCAAGTTAGGTGGCATGACATTAAAGTTCTTAAAATGGAACAGGAAAGTCCTAACACTTTCTATTATAAAACATCATTTGCGGAAACAAACTTTAAAAAATGTTTTGTACACAAAAAAAAATCCACTAGACAAATGGCGGAAACTAATGTTGACTTTTCCAGTGGACTGATAAAGGCATATACTGTAAAAAATACTTTGTCAGATGCAAAAAAGAAGGATATCAAAGAACTTGTGGAAAAAAATCTTATACCCAGATCTTACTACGAGTGTTATTATAAAAATATCTTGTAAAACAAAAAAAAATCCATTATAAAAGTAAAATAAATAATAACTATAAAATAATTTTACAGTATGTAGTAGTTAAGATTATTAATAGGCTAATGTATTTGTGTTAACTTTTGTAATAAGACAAAATTATAACTTTTGATTTAAACTAACCACCTATGTTTTCATTCCATCACTAGGGCATAAATAAGTATCAGTGTACTTCAGATTATTCGGTAAGTATAATTACAAGAAAGACCAACTGAAAATACTCAAAATACTAAGAAATTTGAAGATTTTGTTAGAGTAAAAAGTAATGTTACTCTTTTTTGTTCAAGTAAAGTAAACTAACTTGAGATACTGTGCAAAAATAGTGCGTACTTCTAGTATAAAACTGGAGTAACTAAAAATCTCCATATTATTTAAATTTGAACACATTAATTAAAAAATGAGTACCTTAAGTACGGACTAAAAACCATTATCTTTATAATACTATCAATTTTTTTTTATATCTACCTTACATTAGCTAAAATCAGTTTTTGTCAATTTCTGAAAAATAAGGTATTTTGAGTTACAGTAGTTTACATCTAGGTGTGCGATATGTAGACTACAAAAACTGGCAATACCGTCCACCTTTCTATATCGGCCAATAGTTCTTTCATTTTTAGTGGCCGTTACTGACAAATTTTACTGTACAGTAAAACCCGTGTTAAAGGCTACCTGCCAACATCGGCCACCTGTCCTAACGGCCAGTTTAAAAATTTCCCAAACCAATTATATGTAGACTACAAAAACTGGCAATAGCGGCCACCTTTCTATATCGGCCAATAGTTCTTTCATTTTTAGTGGCCGCTACTGACAGGTTTTACTGTATTACGAAAAAAGATGAAATGTGAGATTCTATCTAACGGCGCGACTACTCGCGGGTTAAAGCTAATTGGCTCTCCCCAAAGCCACAAAATTCCACAAAAAGAAGAAGAAAAAAAATTCTACGCATTACTACACCCTTCCTCGAGGCACTTACGAAATTTTTTCAAAATGCAAAATTTTTCATCAAGTTATCGCGAAAAAGGATAAAAATTGAGATTCTATCTCACCGCGCGACTACTCGCGGGTTAAATTATGAAGTATTCTAGTATTAAAAGTTACTCTTGCTTGAAGTTGGTAAAATACACCGTTTTTTTTTTCATTTTCAAAATTTTTTTCAAATTCAGGAAACGAAAAATTTTTAAATCGATTTTTCTAGAAAACTGTGTGTCCTACCGACCTAAAGCAAGAGTACCTTTTAATACTAGAATACCTCACAATTTAATAATCCAGTATCAAAAGGGCTTAAAAGTTAAAGACAAAAAAGTTATGCGATAAAATAACCGTTGCCCCACCCAAAACCACCACTCAAAGTCACCATAGATGGAATCGATTTATCTCTGGAAGATAAATATGTGTACCAATTTTCGTTTTTTCTAACTAAAAGCGTTCTGGAGGTATTGAAGAAAAACTAATTACAAGACGCCATCTTCAAAGATTTCTAGCTCCCTTAGGAAGCATTTTCGGACTAGGTGAATGTGGTTAAATTCTCTTAAAATTATCTGAGGAATGTCCTGTCTTGGTTTGTGTGTCTTGGTTTGTGGGTAGAGTTTCTGGACACCCTGTATAGTCGGTTCGCTAAACTCGACACAACTGGCTAGTGAATTTAGTAGGTAATGTTTTTGTTTTTTTGCGAATTTTGCCAAGATTGGCAAAATTAATAATTATTTAGTAATTATTTTTTTTGCCGAATTGGCAAAATTATTGACTAAAATCACTTGCTAGTTGTGTCTGAGTTTAGCGAACCGACAGTATATGAAATAATATTGTTTGGTATAAAAAATTATGGCCTGATATGTGTAATTCTAATGGAAAAAATATTTGAAGATTTTTCTCAAATTATGGATACAAACATTTTCATTTATAACTCTTTTATTTTTAATTTGACGAAGAAAAGTAATTCTTCATAGAAAGCTATTCATGTTCTAAGATTTATGATGCAACCAACATATTATATGTATAAAGTTTTATTAATTTTATACGAGGTATATAAAAATATAAATTTAGATCAAGAGTAAACTACCTTTATAGTTCATAACATTTAAATTAGAATGATATAATTGCACATTAAAACATAATTATTAATTCTAAACTACTTTCCATAATAGCAATTTTTCCATATTACGAATTAAAATACGTAAATAAACAAAGTTTTCGTTATGATAATGCTCGCATTTTCAGCTTGTTAGTACTCATGTTTACAAAAATATCCCTATCGTAAAATATTCTGTTACATAGGGTTATATCACCAGTATATTTTTATATTAGTAGTATTGTACATTGTACCTAGAGTTTGCTCATTTCCCATTTCCAATGCAAACACATTCCCCTTACTTGAGAAACACGAGATAAAACAGAAATCTAATTCTCTTTAGAGTAAAAGCAAACAGATTTGTCTGGAGTAGTAAGTAAAGATTTTAAGGAGTATTGCTCTCCTCTGAGAGGAAGATCAGAATATTGAGTCAGTATTTGCCAACCAACCTGAATGTAAAAGGCAGGACCTCGGGTGATTTCGAATCCATTGTGTTCCCTGTCGTCGGTTTGTAAGGCAAAGAGGCCCGCAGCGGCTATCGCCAATAACGCTAAAAAATAAAATATTCATGAGTTTGCTAGGAAGTTTATTATGTTTTTATTAAAGTATATGTTAAAAGCGAAGGTACATGCCAGTCAATAGTGAAAAAACCTGAAAAAATGTTATACAGGTAACTTAAGGCTTTATTTGGGTAGTACATGATGACATAATAATATGCGATTTAGCGTGAACAATAATCTATATAAAAATGTTCTACATTAAATTTTAAACAAAAATGGTCGAAGGAATAATCGTTCTAAAATCAATTGTTCCGGAATTACGGATGGTGTAAAGTGGAGGTTTTCCATATTTTTATTGTTAGGGCAAATTATAATAATATGTATTATTACTGAGGAAATTAATTTTTTTAACAGGATTGTATTTTCTACACATCATTTTCTATTTCAGTTGCCGGTGGTATGTTACTAATAAGCCCTTGAAGGAACTTCAACCACAACACCTTCAAGAGGCTTCTACAGGCCTAGGCCATATAAATCTGTGGTACGTAGAAACCCACTCTGAACTTTTTCTATGGACAATGCATCATGAATATCTTGCCAACAGTAAATTCCAACAAAATGATTTTAAATACCCAAAATATTTCTTGTATAATAGTGATGATTATAATGCAATGAGTTTCAAGTAAACTTATTCATCAGTTTCAGTCCTCTTAAAATACAACATTTTTGTCTTGTACATTTTCGTCTATGACGGTTGTGTCCTTAATATTAAATCCTAGGCCTAAGCAATTTCTACATATGCTTGAACAGTTTAGACGACCCTTCTTTCGACGCTCATAGTCACGCATGCATTCGTCTTTGCATGTACAAACTATGAGGGAAAGTTATTCCTCGGGAGCTGCAGCACGTACTGTTGTAATTGGTGTCAGGTGTTCGTTATTCTTCTTCCAATCTCACACGAGCAGATTCTCCTTCTTATTTAGCCACTGCTGTACTTGGTGGTAGGTCCTTAACTAATGCTGGCTGCAAGCTCCTGAAGTGGGGAATAGTGCAGCTAACTTGAGCAGAGAATGTATAGGCTGCTTTGCAATAGCCTTCAAGTAAGACTGGTAGCGAAAATAATCTAGATCTTCCATGTTCCTGGCATCAAACATCTCAAAAAGGAAATGCTTTCCGGCGTAAGCTACTGCACTTGGGTCAGCTTTGGGGTCATTGAAGACTAGAAGTTTTCTATGATGAGAGTCGTTAGCTTGCGCTTTTCTATACGGTGTAATTTTCTCCGTCTTGTAGATAGCTAATACCGCGTCACATCCTGTAAAGGCATTATTGCAAGTATTATATCGTTCACACGCCCAATACCTCGCTAAATGTGAGCGATAGTGTAAACTTTTCCGACTGAATTAATAAGAGGAACACAGGTTTTCTCAGCTTCATCAATAGCTGCTAAGCTATTAATAAGTCAGCGCCACCCGATGCTTGATGAACTATAGCCCAATAAAATGAAATAAAATCAAAATGTAATTCCGTACAGGTTGGAATAATTTTTTTATCAAAGTTTGGGTCCAAACAAAAGATATTTTCAGTAGTAATTGCACAAGAGCTCTAAAATTCTATATTAATTTTAGAGTTCGAGTGCAATTTGTTGCGATTATTTCATGAATAAAACTGTTCAAAACCGAAATTTTATTTTAATTTATTTATGTAAGTACAAGTTAGTACAATTATAAACAAAGTTTTTTTATAAATATTTGACGAATGAAAGTCATCACTTTTATAATTATTTTTAAAACATTAATTGTCATTAATGTCACTGAATGTATTCTTTCGTAGGAACGAAGGGCATCTGACGTAATATACTTAACGACGGGCAATTATCAAAAATTATCGATTTAATTCAGATTTCTGTAGCTTCCTATTGGTCTGACTCTCCTATGAATAAATAATCAAGAAAGTATATGATTCATATGAGGGGATCATTGTTTAAATAATTATAAATGGGTAGTTTTTGCTCAAAATTTACTTTTTTAAGTGCTGCGCTAATTCATGTTCATATTAAGGTTTCTACAATTTTTTCGTGAAAAGTTGAAGAAACAATCTATTATATTAGACTTACCAAATTAAATTTGACCCTTAATTTATTTAAATAATTTTAAATCAAAATTGAAAAACAAGTTTCCAAAAAAATATTATTTCCATTATAAATAAGGACTATCAAACATTTTGTTTTGCATAAAAAGTTGCGCTATCGTATCAGTATAAACTGAAAAAAAAATGGTTGATAAATATTGAGTAGTTTATGAGATATATAATTTGTTTACAAAAAATTACCATTTTTTGATCTGCGAAAACGCGGTTGTTGCCAATAGAGTATACAGTATACAGTCGAACCCGCTTATTGGAATAGCCTTCATGCCAACGAAAAATATTCTTATAACCGGGATATTCTAATAACCGATCTTTGGTGGCTAGCCGAAATAAATGTACCGAATATACCTACGTAATGATAGTATTAAATACTGTGTTAACATGTATGTATATGTATATGGTTTTAGGTCGTTCTATGTCAATAATACAGTAGTGTAACTATTAGTATCTACTTATTTATTAAAAACCAAATTGCATTATATAATATGGATGCATAGAGGAATTAATATGAAATGTAGGTATACAATATATAGATGTGTAAATATTTTCTTATACTATATCTAAAATACATATAAAAGAGTTACTTGTTTTGTCTTGAAAAATAATAGGTAATTGTACTTGTTTTTTTTTGTTACATAAACTACTAATCAGTTGTTGCTCTAAATTATAACAATTAGAAAAATTTGCATTGTATTGACCCTCCAGAAAACTTCTTACCTACGAGCGGTTAGGATAGCCGATTAGCTGTTTCTAAAAATTTTTTATAACAGGCAAATGGGTGGCAATACGTAAATAAATTTGCAGACAAATGAATTATTTTATGGCCTGTGTCGGCGAAAGATTGAATTCGTACTCATAACAAAGTAATAAAGTAATAAAGTGTATTACTTCACAAACCCTAAAAATATATTAAACAGCACTACAGGCCTTCGAGGCCTTTGTCGACAATCCATAATACCAGACATAATTTAAATTTTTAGGAAATTGTAGGTAAAAATTTATTCGTTGATATGAAGAATATTCTATAAAGCGGTACTATCTTACTAAATCATATTCCAATAAACGAATAAATTTATTAAGGAGTCAATGGAAACGTTTCGGGACCTCGAATTTTTATTCCATAAACCGGGATATTCCTATAAGCGTTTTTCCTATAACCGACTGTACAAGTTTTTAAGGTCTCATTTTTTTGCTTTTATGTATATTTTCGACAGAGGTATTGACAAATCAAAATTTCAATTAAATACCCCTCCAAAATGATATTTGAAAATTGGTGTAATTTGTTTAAAATTTGTTTTTTTAATAACATCGCCCTGGTTAAAAATTTTGAAATAATTTTTCAATAATCGTGTTCCTGGTATTTTTCGACACACTTGCAAAAGAAAAAAAATTTCTAGATCCATTTTTTGCCGAGATAGCTTTCCAAGTTTAAAAATTGATATTTTGTTTATTTATCAATATTAACATTTTAAAGTGCGTGAGTACATCTATCAACCCTACTACTCAACAATGTAATTTATACATAGTTTTAAAATTTTAGAGTATTCTAAAAAAAATAATGATTTTCGTAGCGACCTTAAATGAAAACTTTTTACATGAAGAGTGGTGCAGTAGTACTTTGCAATATCTTTGTTAATAATGGACCAATTTCAATGTTTTTTTAGTTTAGGGTAGCATATAAAAATAATAACATCTAAATGACACTTTTTACAACAAATATTCGTCAATTTGTTATAAACAATTTGTTTTCAATTTTTTTTTTCCTACGTGTGATAAATAAAAATTGACACAAAAAATTTTCTATAAAAAAAATTACCAGATAATACTGAATTAGCATTAAAAGTTTGTTAAAGACTTTTTTCTTTGTACAATATTAAAAAATATATTATTATTTATTTTACATTTAATTTTACAATCTTTATAACATGTAGTACACTAAAAATTGTGTATGTATTTGTTAATTTTTATTTTACTATTAATTATATTATACATAATAGATACTATACATAATAGATTTATAATATATCCTCCATTTTTTTTATATATTTTCTTTTGTATTCACATTAACTTTGCGAGATTTAGCCTATGATTTGTACAAAGAAAAAATTTTTTATGTTTCTTTAACAAAATTTTACATTTGGTTAGATATTTAAAATAAAAATTTGTTATAATACTGTTTTGTGGTTATCTTTGGTGCAAATTTAATTTATAACAATATTAGAGAAAAAAAAATTCTTGAAAAAAATATTGTTTATAACAAATTATAAATATTTATTGGAAAAAATATCATCCCGATGCCATTATTTTTATATGCTACCCCAAATTAAAAAAATATATATTGAAATTGTCCCATTATTAACGAAGATATTGCAAACTACTCCTCCGCCAATTTTCAGCCAAAAAGTTTTCATTTAAAGTGCTATGAAAATCATTATTTTTCAAAATAGCCTAGAATTTTTATTATCTGTATAAATGACAATGTTAAGTAGTAGGGTTAATAGATGTAGTGACGCACTTTTAAATGTTAATATTGATAAATAAACAAATTATGAATTTTTAAACTTGGAAAAGCTTTCTCGGCAAAAAATGGTTCTAGAATTTTTTTTCCTTTGTTAATGTATCAAAAACTACCAGAAACACGAATATCAAAAAATAATTTCAAATTTTTTAATTCCGCCGATTTTGTTAAAAAAATAAGTTTTAAACAAATTACACCAATTGCGAATCGCCATTTTTGAGGAGTGTTTAATTGAAATTGTGATTTGTCAATACATTTATCGAAAATATACATAAAAGCAAAAAAATGAGACCTTAAAAACTTGTATACTCTATCGGTATAACAACCGCGTTTTTACAGATGAAAAAATGGTAATTTTTTTTCAATTTATACCGATACGATAGCGCAACTTTCTATGCAAAAGAAAATGTTTGATAGTGCTTATTTATAATGGAAATAATATTTTTTGGATACTTGTTTTTCAATTTTGATTTACAATTATTTAAATATATTAAGGGTCAAATTTAATTTCGTAAGTCTAATAAACAAAAATTGTTTCTTCAGCTTTGCACGACAAAATCGTAAAAACCTTAATATTATGAACATGAATAAGCGCAGCACTTAAAAAAGTAAATTTTGAGCAAAAATTACCCATTTTTAATTATTGAAACAATGATATCTTCATATGAATCGTATACTTTCTTGAAAATATCTTTTGTTTTTACCTAAACTTTGATAAAAAATTTATTCCAACCTGTACGGAATTACATTTTGATTTACATGTATTTTAATTTTATTTAATCCGTCTACTATGCAACCACATATTTCCAAGTGCACTGTAACAAATGAAATAAAGCCCATTTTGTTGTTAGCGTTAGCTAGGCATTCACTTTGGTTAATATTTAAATGGATTGAGGCTTCAGCTTCTACTTCAGCACTAAAACATGCCCTCTTTAGGTGTTTTTCATCTTTTGTATTTCCTTGCTGATATCCATCAAATACAACAGTCGCTTTTCCGTAATGAGTAATTACATAGTCTCTGTTTGAAGATAAGTGGGGGTCGCCAGAAAACACGATATTGGAGGTGACCTCCATAAATGATGTATATATGCTATTTTTGACATGAAGATTTGCTTCTTTTTCTCATCATAGCAGACTCGTCAAACAAAGATGGAGGATACATCACTCCTTACTGTACACACTATCCGATGTATGTAATAGAATGTTTGGGTTTAAACATACCGTGGTGGTTGGTGGTGTTAATGGTGTTAATTGTCATCCACCTAGTTATAGAGGCTAGCTGTGGACGGCGACCACAGCTTGTCTGACAGCAGCGCTGGTCTCAATACTTCAAATACGCTGCTAACAATCTGTTGTACATCTTATCCTCTATTGGACAAAATATTATTGCACAATATGGATGTTTAATAAAATCCATTAGTTATTTCTGTTCCGGTTTATTTTATTGAAAAAGCTAAACATTACAGTAATGTCTACATGCACACCTTCTGTTGAACACCTTCTGTAACTTCTGTAGAGTGTTTTTTAAGTTGACGTACGTACACTGACAAGTATGTGTCAAAGTTGACGTAAAGTGGAAAGTATATCTAAATTAATAATAGACGTGCACTGTATAGCTATCTCTGTCGTTCAAAACCACCTATGGTGACAATAATTTTGGATCACACGTTAGTTATGTTATGTAGATGAAATGTAGAATAAAATAATGTGTTGATATTTTATGTATTTGTATTTAAACAACTAACAACTCAATAAACGTGATTACATAATTCTACATCGAAGAGGAAAATAATGAATTGACATTTTTCATTCTTACAAAAACCGTTGACAATTGACATAACATAAGCAGTGCTGCCAATCATAGAGCACCAAACGGAACCAAGACAGGTTTGTTCGTTATTCTAGAGTAATTATTTAACACCCTCCCTCAAACCTGTCAATATACAAAACTAAAAATTAAACCCTTAAGCCTAACTTATTTACGAAATAATTAAATTTCTCATAGCACAGAGACTTTGTAAATACATCTCCAAGTTGCTCATTAGAACAAATATATTCAACCTTCATAATAGCCTGTGCTATCAGATCCAAAACAAAATGTAATTTCACCTCAATGTGTTTACACCTTTTATTATTTTCAAAGTTTTGTAGTAATTTGATAGTACTTTGATTATCTTCAAATATTGTGATTGGTAATGAAAATTTAATTTCCAAATCTAAAAGTATGTTTTTTATATAAAGTAATTCACATGATGCTGCACAGACTGCTATAAACTCCGATTCTGTACTCGATAGAGTTACCAAACTTTGTTTTTTAGAAGACCATGAAACTAGATTATTAAAAAGTTTAAAACAATATCCACTAATGGATTTTCTATCAGTTATGTCATTAGCCCAATCAGCATCAGTGTAACCAACTAACTCAAAACTAGAAATATCTTCTAAATGATAAAAATACAACTTAAAATTAATACTAGATTTCAAATATTTCAGTACTCATAATAAATGTTTAAAATGTTCATTAGTAGCACTATCTTGAAATCTCCCAAAATAACTAATGCTGAAACAAATATCAGGTCTAGTACCCATCATAATGTACATGAGACTACCTAACAGTTCTTTGTATGGTAAATTAGTATTAAGATTACAATCAGAATTTCTCACTAGGTTCAAATTCTTTTCAATTGGTGTTTTAAACCTTTTACTGTCTTCGACATTATATCGCTTAACAAGATTTCCAATTGCATGTATTTGGTCAAGAGTTATGATCCTATTCCCAAAATCCCTGTTAATTCTTATTCCCAAAAGGTTAAATTGATTGCTTATTTTGTTCATTTTAAAAGACTCACACAATTTTGTTTTCAAATGATTCAAAAATATATTATTATTACAAGCCACCAAAATATCATCTACATAAAGAAGTAAATAACACATTATATCTTTATTAATAAAACTATACAGACAGCAGTCTGTTTTTGAACGTTTAAAATTTAACATTAGCATAAATTCATTAAATTTTTCGTTCCATGCTTTTGGGGATTGCTTGAGATCATAGATTGCCCTATTCAATAAGCACACTTTATTTTGATCCTTATTTGAAACTTTAAGACCTTCAGGTATTTTCATAAAGGTTTTTTCTTTCAAAGAACTATTCAGGAAAGCATTTTTCACATCTAATTGTAACAATAGTAAATTGTAATGATTACAGATAGACAATATTATTCTTAATGTAGATAACTTTGCTACAGGAGCATGTATTTGTGAAAAATCATTAAAATTAATTTGTTCAAAGCCCCGTGCAACTAATCGGGCTTTATACACAGGCTGACCAACACAATTTTCCTTTAATCGAAAAATCCACCTATGACTAATTACCTTTTGATTATATTTCTTCTCAACTAATTCCCAAGTATTATTATGTTGCAGTGCATCCAACTCATCATCAATTGCCTGTTGCCATGAACTCCATTCTCAACTCTCTTTTGCTTCTGAGTAGGACTTCGGTGCATTTGTTAGTTCAGTAAGTAGTGCCAAACAGCTTATATCTAATTCTTCATCACACTTTGCTGCATCTAATTCATAAATGTCATATTTTCCAGGTAATTTTCTTACTCTTTGTGGCCTGGCATTTTGCGTACTTCCAGAAGACAATCCTTCATTATCCTTTTTGTTATCTTCGTCTTTGTCTACTTCACTATCAGACTTCCTTTCTTCATCTCCAATATCATTTCGTATTTCTCTTTCGTCGACTTTATTTTCTTGTATATCATAATTTTCTTCATCTTCTTTTTCTCTGTTTCTTCTCATATCTTCTTCTTTTTTATTCATAAAATTATTTTCATCGAATACTACATTTCTACTGTGAATTAACTTGTTTTCTTCTTCTTGCCATAACTTGTAACCATTCTCAGTATAACCAATAAGTCTGCACATTACTCCTTTATCGTCAAGTTTCTTCCTCAAAGCATCTGGTATTCTGGCATATGCTATGCAACCAAAAATTCGCATATTAGAGACATTTGGCTTTCTACCAAGCCATAATTCAAAGGACTTTTATCCTGTATTGAGCAAGATTGGGTTCTGTTGTTTATATATGCTGCCATGAGAACTGCATCTTCCCAAAAACATTTGTTTATTCCTGCCTCTTTTATCATACATCTTGCTCTATCCATTAATGTTTGATTCATACGTTCTGCAACTCCATTCATTTGAGGAGTGTAGGGTGGAGTGTATGATATTTGAATTCCCTTTTCTGAGCAAAACTTTAAAATTGCATTAGAACAATACTCACCTCCATTGTCACATTTTAACTTTGAAATAGGTTTATTGCAAAATAATGATGTCACTTTTGCTGTATAATCTTTAAAACAATTGTAAACTTCGTCCTTACCTTTTACAGTATATACCATGACAAACCTAGAAAAATCATCAACAAACGTTATAAAATACTTATAACCATTACGTGATGTCGGTGCAATCGGGCGGCATACATCCGTATGAACTAATTCAAGAACTCTAGCACTTCTAGATGTTTTTGAATTATATGGAAAACATTTTTGTTTCGATTGTACACAAACATCACAAATTTTATCAAACTTTGATTTGGTAAACTCTAAACCGTTAACTATATTTAAATTTTTAATTTTTGAAATAGAACCATAATTCAAATGACCATACCGTTTATGCCAAATATCTATATTTAAGGCTAAATTTGCAGATTCAGCATTGATTTTAAATATAATTTTGTATAAGTTACTAAGACGTTTACCTTCTACAAAAACATTATTATCCTTTTTAATAAAGATCTTACCATCATTACATACAACTTCAAATCCTGCCTTTTCAATGGTAGGTATAGACAACAAATTTGCTCTTAGTTTTGGCACACAAAACACATCTTTCAAAGTAATTTTTACATTTTTATTTTGCACCACACTTATCACCTGTAAATCACCTATACATGTTGCCTCCATACTTTTTCCTTTTTCTGCCAGTTGTATTTCTCTTCTCTCTGCAAATCTTTTCTTGTTGATAAGCACCTCTTCATTGTTTATATAATGGTGTGTAGCCCCCGAATCTGCATACCACTCACTTAAATCCTCTACACTTTCAGATGTTGCACAGAAAGCAACAGCATTATCCTCTTCTCTGTTACATTCATTCATAGCATAATTTGCCCTGTTTCCATTTTTTTTTGTTTATCACTCACATTCTTCTTTTTGACGAAACATTGACTCGCTCTGTGTCCCATCTTACCACAAGTGAAACATTTAATGCCACATACGCTCTTAACGTGCCCAATTATTCCACACTTAAAACATTTTACTTGCTTTTCTGTTGCACTAAAAGATAAAGGCAAAACTTTTGCGTTTCTTGAATTTTTATTGGAATGAAACTGTAACAACCTACTTTTCACAAATTCTATTTTTAAAGCGTCTTCTGATAAAGTTCTTATCGCTGTTACTATATTTTCAAATTCTTGTGGCATTGACAATAGCAAGAAACAAGACATGTCAGATTCATCAAAACTACTACCTAGATTTTTTATTTCTCTAAATAGTCGATCACATTTTGCGAAATGGTCATGAATATCCATGTCATTATTGTACTTTAAGGTTGTTAGTTCTTTTAACAAATAAAACTTGGAACACGTACCTTTCTTATCAAATATTCTTTCCAGTTTTTGTATCATGTCATGAGCTACTTCCACTTCTTTTATATATTCCAAATGTGAATCAGCAATACTTTGGATGATTACCATACAAGCCTTATTGTTCCTTTTATGCCATTCCTCCCCTCTATCAATCACGGGTACCGGCTTCAAAGCTTCACTACATTCAAGGGCCTTTAGAACTGAGAACAACCTAAACTTCCAGTTATCGAAACTGTTTCCATTAAAAGGTATTATGCCATATTTGTTTTCAGTTGACTTCTCCATTATTTAAACTTTTGCTTGCTTTTACAAACACGTGCCTTTACTAGCCTTTCTTTTCACGTTTTTACCTCTTCTTTCTCAACACATTCTTTGTTCAGCTGGGCCCATAACCATTGTTATGTAGATGAAATGTAGAATAAAAGAATGTGTTGATATTTTATGTATTTGTATTTAAACAACTAACAACTCAATAAACGTGATTACATAATTCTACATCGAAGAGGAAAATAATGAATTGACATTTTTCATTCTTACAAAAACCGTTGACAATTGACATAACATAAGCAGTGCTGCCAATCATAGAGCACCAAACGGAACCAAGACAGGTTTGTTCGTTATTCTAGAGTAATTATTTAACAAGTTAAACCCGAAAAATAAATTTGAAACCATAATAATTGTGCAAGTTCTCATGTTTATGCCATTGCATCGCAAATTCCATTTGAAGGAATTTGCAATATATTTTTGGAAATTATTAGGGTTCTAGTTTATTTTTCTATAACCGTGTTAAAAATGCAATTTTTAGCACTTCATACGAGCGTTAAAAATGCTACTTTAAGGCACTAGTGCTTTAAAAAAAATTTAAGGCACTGCAGTTCTTATTGACCCTATAGGCAATTTTGATGTCATGTTAAAAAAATATAAAAATGGAATGTCAGTCAAGTTCAAGTAAAAGTTTTTGTAGATATTTTCCTGTAATTACGTTTGTAGAAAAAATATTGTATGATATGCGTGTTAAAAAGTACATTTTTAAGGCACTCATGTAAATTGCAGAACTCGCTTCCGCTCATTCTGCAAACTTTCACATGCGTGCCTTAAACGTGTACTTTTAACACTTATATCATAAATAACTCTTTTCGGGTGTAACTACAATGATATTATGCAAAAAATTATGTTCCATTGCAGATGTAATATGCGTTTATCTAGAAAACGGTTGAGTTTAGCGAGATGAATGCAGTTTAATTAAAAATATTAAGAGAATAATTTGATTCAAAAAGTGTATATATAAAGTGTATTTTGTTAAGGCATTTTTTTAAATAACCAAAGAGGGTTTTTTAAAGGCGAGTACACTTACCTTTTATAAATATCACACTCTCAGTGCAAGACTGCAGTAAGTCAAAATAAGTAAGTTTCGAGATAAAAACGATTTTGTTTATTTTCGTGCTAATATCGGTGAAATAAGACACAAGTTTTAAGAAAAATTAACATTTAATTATGATTTTGCATGATTTTCAGCCTATATTACATTAGCCAAAAATAGAAATTTAAATAAAATAATATTAATGCTAAAAAAATTAGGAATTTCGAAGTTACAACACTTTTGCACGGAGAAAATTGTTAATCAGTACACATATTAGAATTTCAAAGTTACAACACTCTTGCACGGACAAAATTGTAAAAAGTGTAGACACATTTATGGTAGGGAAGTCCAAGCGGGGATTTTTGCAGTAACTCGAGCGCGTCAGATTATTATGTGGGGAGAAACCTGGTAACCTGTAGATGTACCTCTACCATATATTGGCTCTAAAAACAGGGGAGTTCGTTGAGGTGGGGCCGAAAAAAAAATCTATCCTTAGAAAAACTCGAAATCGTCAAATTAACACAAGGTAAGTTAAGTATATGCAAAACAGTTTATATTTCAAAAATCTGACGATTTGGGCGAGGCGAAAGGAAATGGGAGTCACAAACTTTCATAAGAAAAAAGCGAATGTTTCGCGAAATTAACGATAGATGTAAAAACTAAAAAGTAAGTGCTCAATATTTGTCATAAATCTGTGGAATGATACCAAACACGACTCCCCACGGAGACCCACGGAGAAGGGGTGGGGGTAAATTTTAAAATTTAAATACGAATCCCGCGATATTTAGCGAAATGAACATCACATCTAAAAACTGAAAAATACACTTATTCAATATGTTTGAAAAATCTATCGAATGGCACCAAACACGACCCCCATGGAGGTGGGGTGGGGGTTACTTTAAAATTTTAAATAGGAGCCTCCATTTTTTATTACAGATTCGAATTCCTTACGTAAAAATAAGTAAATTTTATTTTGAAACATGTTTTCGAATTATGGATAAATGACACTATAATCGGAAAAACGACTGTTAGAAATGGAAAATTAAATTAAAAATGGAAAGTCCATACTAAAATGGAAAACTTTACTTAACTTTTTTTGGTTTTAGATCCTACTCTTCACAACCCAATCGGTCCCCAAAGAGCTCGAATGACTGCACATTTAGCATACTTTCCTCCCCTACTATTATTACTGTTAGTTGTTGCCCTCGTCTCGTACATCATCTTGTGCCAAAATATTTTTATAAAAACTATGGTGGGCTTCTGGTATCATACCCGAATGGCATAAAAGTATACCAAATCTTTCTTTTTGGCCATTTAAATTTTTGGCTGTCCTTTGGCAAATTTTCTGAGAATAGATATTTTTGACCTGTCAGTATTGTTAATACACAAGTTTTAAGATAACTGTTTGTCCTTTCATGAGAAAAAATATTTTTGGTCGTAAATAATTAGTCTTAATTTATGTTTTTAATCCAATCTAACAAGTCAATGGTCAAACGACATCACACACATCTTATGGAAAATATAATGTCACACAAAGGACATAAAATTTACATGAATAGATTGGTCTCGTAAATCTTTGTTTATTGTCTCTGCCGTTAATGTATTACGTAGACACGCTGTATATTAAAATTAAACGCTACAGATATAGATATTAAAATAACAAATATCTTACTTTTTTCGTGCCTTTCATTGCTTTTTATCGAAGCTATTGCAATGTTCCGTGAAAAACTGTTGTAACTGTTACATTAGAATTACAACAGTTTTGCACGGAACTTATGTTCAAAAACGGAAAATAGTTAAACTGTTGTTGTTGTAATATTTAGTCAGTTAAGCATTTGAAAGTTACTAAAGTTTTACAGGGGATAGATATGCATGTTTAAAATAGAATTCCATGATTACTTCATTTTCAAACAATTTTTGAGTTACTGCAGTCTTGCACTGAGGGTGCGATATGTTTATGGTAACACAGTTTTCAAAACAGTAAAATGTTACGAAAACTTTTTGCTGTTGCTAAAATTTACTTCAGCAAAAATACCACATAATATTGTGAGTTTGGTATGTTAATTAATAGCAAGTATTTAATGTATGGGACCACTGGAACAGGGGAAGTTTTAGTTGTGGAACAAGTTAAAAATTTGGAACGTCAGACTACGAAAACGTCCCATGTATTTTGTCGGACATAACTTCCAATTTATTTGTTAATACCATTTCTCTAAACTCTCATGCAAAAATCAGACTGGTGTTTATCATCAACGTAATTTCTGTTATTTGATATGTTCTACGTGTCAAACTTATTAAAATGCCCAGTTAATGATAAATAGCAGTCTGATTTTTGCGAGAGAGTTTAATGAAAGGGTAACAAATCAATTGGAAGTTGTGTGCGACAAAATACATGGGACGTTCTCGTAGTCTAACGTTCCAAATTTTTAACCTGTTTCACAATTAAAACTTCCCCTGTCACTGTTCCCATACATCAAAGTTTGTCCGACTAGACACCCTGAAGCTATTAGCAAATTTTCAGCTCTCTACTAATCAACTTTTTTGGTACGAGGGATTCAGACCTCATAAAATTTATCACACAGTCCGATAGCAGTTTATAATTTGAGTTACAAAATTGTAGAATAACTGCATCAAAACTTTTAGTCTAGGGCGCATCTGTTTTGAGATGGACGTTGAGAGGTGACTCAAATTTTTTTGCAGAAATTGCTTGAAAATAACTCCAATAATAATATTTGAGTTATCCTCCCACTCAGAATGGTCCGGAACATTGTTTAACTGATCAAAATATCAAAATGTGGAGGAAAAATGCGATTTTATTATTGGTTTTTTGATTATAACTTTAAAACTGTTCACTATTGAGAAAAGTTGTACTAACATAAAAGTTGCGTAATTAAATTTCCTATAAAATAGAATTGGTTACAAATTTAAAAAGTAGTCACCCTTGTTGCAAAATAGCAATAATTGCGAAAAAAACATACAAAAACAAGTATGGGCATTTTACGTTTCTCAACCATTTATCCTAAACTTAGGACCTTCATATTTTACCCAGAAAAACTATATGATATAGTAAAACAACACTTTAAATTTCATTAAGATGTCATTAAGATGATCATTAAGATTTCATTCAATAAATTTTAAAATCCAGCTTTCGCAAAAAAAATTCATTTTTTTTTTAATTTTTCAGGACTGAAAATAGAGCAGATAGCAAGTTGAATTTTTTTTGCCTATAGAAGTGTTTTGTACCTTTCATTTGCAATTTGCAAAATTAAAATCGATTAATCACCACGGCGTCAGGAAATTTTTTAAATAAACAGTAATTTTTGGTGCGACGCGCAGGACAGCGGTGTTCGTTTCACACAAGTTGATTTCCACCAAAATTTCTTCCAATCTTTACCTAATTTATTATTTTCTTACTCTATATTTTGTTGTACTTTAATATTTTAATTCCACAAAAATCAAACTACTTTTATTATTGTTTGTGAAATATTGTTTAAACAGTTGAATATGTTTAAAAATAATAAACTTTTATTTTCTAAGTTAAAATATATGAACCAAGAAATTTTTTTGTTAAAAAAAGTGTTATTTCAAAGGATAGAGTATGTGTTTTTATTTTGCAATAAACAAATTTATTTATTTATATCGAAATGTAATAAAAATTAAAATGTATCAATAATTATCAAAGGTTATTGTAATGCCCAATCAGAGCAAACTATCCGCTGTCCCGCCCGTAGCACCAATAATTAATGTCTATTTAAAAAAATTTCTGACGCCGTGGTAGTTAATCGATTTAAATTTTTCAAATTGAAAATGAAAGGTACAGTACACTTCTATATGCAAAAAAAATTTCAATTTGCTATCTGCTTTATTTTCAATTCTCTAAAATTTTGAAAAAATGATTATTTTTTGCGAAACCTGTATTGCAAAATTTATTTTGCAAAATCTATTAAACCGACCTTAATGAAATTTACAGTATTATTTAACTGTATCATAAAGTTTTTTTAGGTGAAATATAAAGGTCCTAAGTGTAGCATAAATGGTTGCAAAAAGGTAAAATGCGAATACTTGTTTTTGTATGGTTTTTTAGCAATTATTTTTATTTTGCAGCAAGGGTGACAATTTTTTAATTTTTAACCAATTCTATATTGTAGAAAATTTATTTACGCAACTTTTATGTCAGTACAACTTTTCTCGAAAATGAATACTTTTAAAGTTATAATAAAAAAACGAAGAAGGAAATCGAATTTTTCCTTCATTTTTTGACATTTTGATTATTTAAACAATGTTCCGGACCTTTTTGAGAGGGAGGATAACTCAAATATTATTATTTGAGTTATTTTCAAGTAATTTCTGCAAAACAATTTGACTCACTTCTCAACGTTCAAATGTACTAATATTTTTACAGATGCGTCCTGGTCTATTTAGGATGCAACTCACTGTACAAAAATCGATGTGACATTGTTGGAAGAAAGTATGGTGAAATATGTGGAATAATTATTTAAAATAAAATTAAACCGTACTGGCTTATAGTTCAATCCCAAATTTTTAATTTTGGCGCTTCACCTTTTGCCATAAGTGAGAAATACGGCGGATATCAGATGGCGGACACCAGTGTCTTAGTCCGAAATGTATTTAGCTACCGTGCTATCTATCGGAGCTTGGGAGTTCCACATATTTTTCATACATCAATTTTCCGTATTGTTGAACGACTACAGCAGACATCCCGGACAAGGTAGACCTCGAGTTACGATTCACCACATCAAGGAATCTTTAACGGAACTTAGTGTGGTTCATAATGTCCAACCCAGCGTTAATACCCTGAGGACACGTCTTGTAGAACATGACCTAGACGTATTCACGTGACCGTATTCGAAGACCAGCTACAAGTCCAGCATTAACTGCATACCACCGCAGAGCTAGATTGCAATTTGCTAGGCTAGAGCACACGTAAACTGGTATTATGTCGACTGGGAAACCGTTCTGCTTATAGATTAATCCAGATTTTGCCTCTATAATAATTATTAATCTATCATAGCCTACTTTACGCTTATTTATTTAACTTAACATATAATGAGGATTTATTGCATGATGATGAAAAACATGTCTAGTTGTTAACGTACCTAACTTTTTTTATCCTACATAAGCGGATGAATAAAAAACGAAATATTAAGAAAGACTAAGGCTATAATGGAGTTTTAATTTCAATATTTTATATAGGTTAGATATGTATTTTATGTATTACACAGGGTGTTCCGAATTTTGGGGAAAAACACAGTATGGTTTTTACACCCGGTATACAATAACATTTACCTGTCTAGCCACAATATTATTACATCGATATTCTTAAGGAATAAGGCTACAACATACTAAAAGGTTAATAAAATCGGACAACTGGTTTAGGAAATTCGAGACATTAAAATGTTGCCATTTTTATAGTCGGTTCGCTAAACTCAGACGCAATTGGCAGGATATTTTAGTCGATATTTTTTTTGTTTTTTGCCAATTTTGCAAAAATTTGCAAAATTACTAACTATTTAGTGATTATTAACTATTTAGTAATTATTTTTTGCCAATTTTACTAAAATTGGCAAAATTACCGACTAAAATATCTAGAAAGTTGCGTCTGAGTTTAGCGAACAGACTATAAGGTGGTGCGCGTTAATTTTTTTGCTCAGTGTATATTGTAAAATTAAAAATAAAAGCAGACTAAAGATTTCAGCAGATTACATCTGCTGAAAATCTTTTTTGCCCGTTTATTAAAATCTTTAGAAACAGATCACTATGAGATCATTTTTATATTACTATGAGACTTGTCATTACAGAATATAACTTTGTGACGTCACAAGTGTTCGCGCGCTTTTTCGATCATTTGGAATGATTTAACACAGAATATTTTAATGTTGGATTGCTAAGTTACTTTTGACGCGTGAAATTTTAGAAATCTTATTTTAGAACGAACCTGAACATTATTATGTAGTAAAACAAAAACGTGCAAGTTCCCTGCTCTACACGGGCATGAAAATCTCCGTGTAGCAATATTGCTACAAGAAGATTTTCCTTGTTGCTTGTTTTCATTTGTTTAAAACTAAAGAGCTGCTCCCCATTGACACTTGAAAATTAATTTTATTAAGGACTTTAAAACAATAACCCGTAAGCTCTGACGATCCGCTTAACAGGAATACCGCGAAGCAAAAAGGAGATAACACAATAAACAGGAATGATTGAAATATTATGTATCGGTCGTGAATACAAACGTTACCAATAGCAACGTTCAGTAATCAACGTGCGTCAAACACTACTGAAAAGGCCATTTCAATATCAAGGATTTAAAGTATTTATCTTTAGAACAAAGTTGATGTAATTAAAACCAAAAGCGAACTAGCATACACAATTAAAAATAAACTTAAAATCAGCCTAAGGTCAAAGTTGAATAATGAGAATCATAAAAAGTATTACTTGAAATAGGCGAGCGGCACACCCCTAATTTGAGGCTTAGAAATCTAAAAAGCGACCATGATAGGTGAATGGCAAATTTTGGTCATTCTTGATATCTTCAAGGTGGCTGAATCCGAATATGAAGTTTATTTTTATCTAGAGTTGGTGGAACATGTTCAAAAATCAAATTTTATGCAAAAATGTGAAAAATCAATTTTGATGATTTTTCATATTTACCTCGCCGTATCTTTGGTCGCCGTAAATATTTCGTTTTGAAAATTCTACTGCCATCCTTAAAGTATTTAGATAACAACGAGCTTTGTCCAAAATGTTTAGACAAGTTAAAAGAGTTGTTAATTTTTAAACTTTTTGTCGTCACAAAAAGTTCAAAAGTTTAACATTTCGTTAGTTTCATGTTTACTTAAAAAAGTTGAGTGACAAACTTTTTAGTTTATAATTTTTACCAACCCAGGAATGAAATATAATTCATGAAGAAGTTTTGTGGCAAATTTAAAGTCAAAATATGCAATCGGAAAAAAGTTATGTGACTTAATAGACCAGTGGCACTCCCCCAAAAAAAAAACGCTTATTTCTCGCGATACTGACTACGGTATTGTGAATGGCTCATTTTGCTCTTACTTAATGTTTTTGATGGGGCTGAAAACGAAAATGAGCTTTTATTTTAAATGTCAGGTAGGGGTACATTGTCAAAATCGCAAATTTGCCCTAAAAATAAAAAAAAAACAAAATTAGGTTTTTCTTAAAATTAAAAGTTGCGCCATTATTTTTTCTATAAAACATTTTATTTTTGTACCCTATATTTTAACATAAACTTGATTAAAAAGCTAACTTTCAAATTTTGTCGCTCAACTTTTGCGATTACACTTTGCAATTCAGGAATCAACACCTTTTATTTTAAGCAATTCATAACTTTTATTATAATAAGACAGAAAGATTTAAACAGCTAGCATTATCTTCAGAAAGGTAAGAAATATATAATGTACTAATTTCAGAAACAAATATTAGAATGGAACAGAGTTGTAGCGAGTTAAACGCAAAAAATGTGATTTCATGTTTTTTTTTTATTTTTAGTGTAACATTGCGATTTTGCCAATGTTCCCCCACGTAGAATTCAAAATAAACCCAATCTTCGTTTTTAGCACCATCAAAAACATACATTATCACCAGAATTCGCTTTTCACTATATCGTGGTCATCACACCACACATTATCTCGAGAAATAAGCATTTTTTGGGGTGTGCCGGTCGTATATAAAGTCACGTAACCTTTATTGTATTGTATATTTTGACAAATTTTCCAGAAATCTGAAAGATACACAAGAAGAATTTGTGTTGATTAAAATTATGACCTAAAAAATTAGTCACTTAACTTTTTTAAGTAAACATGAATCTAACGAAATATAACTACAAAATGTTTAAAAATTAACAACTCCTCTTTTAATTTGTTTAAACATTTTGGACAAAGCTCGTTGTTACCCAAATACTTTAGAGATGACACAGTAAAATTTTAAAATGGAAATACATATTTACAGCGACCAAAGATAGAGCAAGGTAAAGTTAAAAAATAATCAAAATTGATTTTTCGCATTTTTGCGTAAAAATTTGATTTTTGAACATGTCCCACCAATTTTAGACAAAAGTAAACTTCATATTTAGATTCAGCGACCTCGAAAACATAAACAATCACCAAAATTGGTCATTCACTTTAAAATTGATTTTCGTGGACGGTATAACGTAATTTTGGGGGTTGCTGCCGGTCGCTTATAAGTAGAGTCCGGATTTCTAAGCATACTGCTTATGGTAAATAATACAAGCAGGACTATTTTCTTTTTAAATATGAACGAAATATTCAAAAATAAGTCATTTTGACAGCCCTTTTTTATCCTTTTTTTGCTTTTTTTAAATTATTATGCCTTTTTTGAATTTTTGTGCTTATTTGGTTCTTTTTTATCTAATTTTATCATTTTTTTTCTTCATTTGAGAACAACAGAAATTTAATTTTGATCTATGTAGTGCAATTGTGGACTCTGATCTCCCATTAAATAAATTGCAAAATGAAAGTTTTACATCATTTTTGGAAAAGTACCTACTATCGAAGACATGTGCCGGATGAAAGTACTCTGCGAAAAAATATGTTAATTGCATTTACAATAAAATCAGAAGAAAAGTAAAAACACTAGTGGGAAACAATTACATCTGGTTTGCTGTGGACGAAACTACGTACCTATATTTTTGGAAGATACGTCGCTAATTTAATCATAGGCGTACTTCACGAAGAAATCTTGACGAATGGTTATGTAGTGTGATCAAAAGAACTAGAAGCAACAAATAACAATACAGTTCCAAGATTCGTAAATGACGCTTTAACAAATTTTTATCTTCCCGAGGCTGTGCTCACCAACAAAATAGTATTAATGCTTTTCGACGCTGTACCATATATGATCAAAACAGCATCAAATCTCAAAGTGTTTAATCCAAATCTAATTCACTGTACGTGTCTAGCACACGGCCTAAATCGCGTTGCTGAGTCTATACGGCTGCAATTTCCACTTGTTAATGAGTCGCTAAAAAATGGAAAAACAATTCATTAAAGCTCCTTTAAGGGCGCAACTTTATAGAACATATTCCCTAACACTCCATTGCCACCGGAACCAGTGTTAACTCGGTGGTGTAAGATGGTTAGATGCAGCTTTATACTACGCCGAATATTTCGAAAATTTTAAAAGCTTCGTATTAGAACTATGGAGACTGGCTACACTGGAGACGGCTAGCAAATCGATAAAATATTGTCAGGATTTTTTAGGTGAAACAGAATTACAAAACAATCTTGCTTTTACCAAAAGCAACTTTTGTTCTGTGAGTGAAACAATAAAATATTTGGAGAAACAGCAAATGTCATCAGTTGAGTCGATCCAAGAAATAAACAGCTTTGAAAAAAAGATGGAAGGTATCCCTGGAAAAGTTGGTCAGATAGTATTAACAAAATTCAAAGATGTATTAACAAAAAACGAAGTATTTCAAAAGATGAAGAAACTATTTTCAGTTTTAAATTGAGAACACGTTGAAGATATAAATATGGATTCGGCACTAGTGGCATAAAGTATAAGTATGCACCGATAACCAGTGTGGACGTTAAAAGAAGCTTTTAGATATACAAAAATGTTTTGAGTAATAGGTGCCGTAACTTCACGATGGAACATTTGAATGAGCAGGGGAGAGTTGGAGAAAACGGGATAGTCGGATAAAACGGGATACCTAGCCTAGAGACCCAACCAGTGCTGCTATCAATCGGACAACGTGAAAACTTGTTCTCAGTCGTCATTTTAACATTCTCAGTTCGTTTTACCTCGATGCCAATATTTGATGAAAAGTTGTTGTGTTTCGAATTGTTTAACTCTATTTTTTTGGTAGGTACTTTGTACTTTTAAGTGCGTTGTTTTCTACATTATATTGCCTACATATCTAAACATATAATTCCGGTGATTATTACATTTAATTAAGCACTCATTGGCGAATATTCTCATGTGTAGTCTATCTAATTTTACTTTCAGGTTTAGGTAGGAGCCATTTTTGTTTTGTAAAATGTTTGAGTTGGACAAAACGGGACACTTATAAGTTGGATAAAATGGGATACAGTTTTTTATGTCCCGTTTTATCCACCTATTTATTTGTTGACCTATTAATTTTTTAAATAGCGATAAAGCGTGTTATCATACAGCAGAAAAGAACAACATATTTTTATGTGACTTTTGTTCTGATATACGTACCTAGTCCTAAATAAAAGATCTTATTTCCCATTTTGCAATAAAACATAAAAAGGCCTATGTTTAAGTTTCTGACTACTGAAGATATTGTTTTTTCAAAAGGTAAATTTTGCTTTGCAGTCTTATATCTACTTAAATATACTTTTTAGATAATTTTATCCAAAAAAATTCAATATTGTGAACCTATCCCGTTTTATCCAACCGTGGTATGCTAAAACGGGATGTGCAGGACTTTAATAAATATATTTTTTTACTATTTTCCAGTTATTAAAAATAGCTAAAAATATGTTTTTTGTGTGCTTCAATAAATGTTATACCTATAAAAATAATAATATGTTAATTTCTTTAACATTTTTTCCGTAATAAAATAAACAAAAGTGGTGTCCCGTTTTGTTCAACTCTCCCCTAATTAGTTATTTCATGCTTTAAACAAAAATGATATATTTTCCTTCATCTAAAGCGTGTCGATAAAAATTAGGTTAAAGCATTTTTGTTTCAGTTATCTATTTTTTTTTGTTTATTCTATTTTATTATTAAATTTATAATAGGTCCTTACTATGCTTATTTGTCAAAATTTATATGCTTATTTTCATGCTTTTTTTCGTAAAATTGTTATGATTTTTAAGCGCTTTTTTGCGTTTGTTTATGCTTTTAAATCCGAACTCTACTTATATATAGTATATGGCTTAACACCTAAAGTGAAGTTTCGCCGGTTTCGCTTTCTAGATCCACTTTTACGGGGTGGGATCAGTCCCCATGATCATCGTATTTGTTCACTAATATGTCTCCATTTCTTCCGGTCTATTGCCTTCCATTTTGTAATCACTGCCCCTCTTAGGTTCTCCTCTATTTCAGTTAACCATTTCGATCAGGGTCGACCACGTCACCTTTTTCCTCCTGGTTGCCATAATATCATAGCTTTTGATATTGATTCTGGTCCTTGTCTACATTATATGACCCAGCCATTTGGATCTTTTTACTTTTATTTTCTTTACAATATCTTCTTTATTTAACTCTTCTAAAATTTTTTTATTCGTTCTTTTTCCATACTCTTGTTCTTTGATTTCCCCGGGGGGGGGGGGGCTAGAAAGATTCATACAAAGATCAGTTTTCTCCCAAAAGAAAAAAAAAATAAAGCTGAGTATCGAAAGAAACACGATCTCAGCAAAATATCTGATCACAGCGTGGCATTATTAAAAATAAAAAGAAACAGAAAGAATTCTGTCAATAAAATATTATAATAGTAATATATTATATACCAGAGAAAAAGAAGCCTGTACTGAAGCCTGTATTATCTCATTAGTTTTGTTTTCTTTTCATTCATTCTTAGTCCCATCTTCTTTCCCTCCTATTCAACTTCCAATAATAACTTTTTCATGATTTTTCTTGTTTTTGTTACTATCGCTATATCATCTGCATAGGCGATTAGTTGGTAACCTAATGCTCTTAGGTTTCCCTTGTAGATCTTTCTTAACACAAGATCTACTTCCAGGTTAAATAATAGTGTTGCTGAGAGTGAGTCACCTTGTCTCACTCCTTTATTTATTTCCAATTTTTCTGTTTCCCCTTTTTGTATCAGAATACTGACTTTTGATTTGCTCATTGACATTTTTATTAGATTTCATAGCTTTTTACTTACTCCTTGATGTAGAGCTTTCATTATTTCATTTCTCTTTACTGAGTCAAAGGCTTGTTTAAAGTCTACAAATAATATTTCCATTTCATGTTGATATTCGTGTGCTTTTTCCATGATTTGTCAAATGGTATGTACACTTCGGGTCATATAAAACTGGTACACTTTTTTCCCCAATGTAAACCTGTGTTCAGACTGACAATTATTGTCCGTGAATCACTTCGTTGTTGCCATCACAGATAACGGAATTGCACTAAATCTAAATACAAAAAAATTAAGTTTAGAATGTATATTTCGAATTGTAATACATATATTTAAATTCCACACTTGTTCACTGTAAAAGTTATTAATTTTGTATTAATTTGAAATTAAATTTTTAATTTTTCCAGTGTGTGAAAAATTGATAAAACATTTTCATATACCGCCTTAGTTGGCTGAAGCCCTTTATAATTTTTATTCCTGCAGAAAGATATATCTAAGAACTAATAATAATAAACTGATAGGCCCTAGATATAATAATTTAGGACTACCACAGGGATCAGTATTGAGTCCCCTTTTGTTTAATATGTATACTGCGGATTTGCACAAAGCCCTACTGACATTTTTAAATTTCAAATAATACAATATGCTGATGATTTTCTCCTGTATTCACAGGCCAAAACTTATGATAACTCGGTTCAAACCTTAGGACGAATTCAATGTTGTGTTAATTTATGGTTCAATCAAAACGGATTCGAAATAGCTCAAAATAAATCTACTGTCTCTATTTTCACTCGACATAATATACCAAAAATAGACAATTTAAAACTTAATGGCTACGACTACGCATTTGCTTTTTCCATTAAGTATTTGGGAATGATTTTGGATCGTAAATTGACTTGGAAATTACATATTGACTTTATGATAAATCGATGTTATAAGGGTCTAAATTTTCTTAAATCAGTTTCAAGGATTTGGTGGGGAGCTGATGTTGAAACTTCCTTGCTTTTCTATCGATCATATATTAGATCTATAATTGATTATGGTAGTATTCTATATGGCTCAGCTTCTAAACATATTTTAAACAAAGTAGACGTTGTACAGAACTTAAGACTCCGTATCTGTTTGGGAGCTATGAAATCAACTCCAAATAAAGCTTTACATGTAGAAGCTTTAGAAATTCCACTCAATTATAGAAGGAAATATCTCAGCCAGAAATTTTTAATGAAAATTCGTTACCTAAATATCGGTCTTTACCAAAATATTAACAAGCTGAATGTAGCGGATTTAACTAATAAATACTGGAAGCTAAAGAACTCTCCTCCACTTTGCGAGGCTTTTCTAGATCTGTTAAATTTTGACTGTGATTTTAACATGATTGATAATTTTGGACTTGAAGATTTTCATTCTTTTTTACATACAGTTAAATTAGTAAAACCAAGTTACCATGAAAACAGTAATATTAGCTCTAACATCTTAAGAACTTTCTTAGATAATTGGCCAGATTCTATAAATATATACGTTGGCAACATGGCGGAGATCGAGGAAGTTAAGAAAGAATTGAACAAATTGAATAAAAGTGATCTAATAAGGATAATAATTGAAAAGAAAGTGCCTTTGGACATAAAATCAAGTGATAAAGTGGTTAAGTATGTGGAAAGTGATGAAAATACCAAGTTTCCTGATGTAACTACTGAAATATCTGATAATAGTTCAACTGACCACGCCCATGCGGTAAGTTACTTAACATTAAAATATGACCTCAAAGTCGCAAACATCCAACTAGAAGCTTCAACACGTATTAGCAAAGAACTGGAACGAACGATTAGTAATCAAGATTATATTATAAATTTGCTACAAAACCCAGCAAATTTGCAGGTTAACCATGTGCCAAATACAAACAAACAAAGCGGTGTTGCCGGTCATCCTCCAAATTCCGTCGCTAAAGCTGAAGGAAAGAAAACCAAGGGCATACACGAGACACGTGAGAATATAACAATTACAAACCAGCAATTCTCAAGCGCCCTAACGCAGGCTCAACAAAGTTTGAAAATGAATGATATCCACAGTCTTGGCCAAAACCAAAACAAAACTCGGTCCGATGCAAAAGTTGTGGGCAATAACAGCGAGAGTGAGGAGCTTGCAACAAAAGACAAGGTGTAGATTTATGCAGCAAAGTACAAACAATCTTATAGTACACAAAAATTGGAAACATACCTACAAACAAAGTTTCCCGGGCATGAGTTCTCGTGCACTTTATACGAGAATAAGGTAAATGGATCCAATTCTTTCAGGATTACGGCAGATGCAGAATTGAAGGATATTCTTTTTCAACCACAGACATGGCCAAAGGGAATAGAGGTGAGTGAATATTTTTTTCGCAGAAAATATTCCGTCAATAAACCTCCTAACCAAGGTAGATACTTTAACAGGAAAAGACAACAGTGAAAGTGTTATTTTAAAAAACTCTGTACCATTTTATAATAAACAAAATTCGTTAGCAAACTCTGACCAAGTTAGTCTAGTTAGTATTTTTCATGTAAACACCCAAAGTTTAATAAAAAAAATAGATCAGCTTAATGTTTTTTTGAAAAATAAAAGATACAATATATTATGTTTCTCTGAACATTGGCTCAGAGAAAACGAATTAACAACATTGAAGTTTGATGGGTACTTTTTGTCAACTTTTTTCTGTCGGAAGGTAAGAGAACATGGAGGTGTTGCAATTTTTAGCGATAATAAATTTTCTACACGACCAGTTTGTTTGAATGATATATCATGTGAATATGAGGGTGAATTTTGTGCATTAGAAATTACAGATATTAAAACTATTCTAGTAACAGTGTATAGAACCGGAAATGGGAATTTTAAAATATTTCTAGACCTTTTTGAAAAGTTATTGGTGTTTTGCTCTGCTAATTTTTTGGAAATAATAATAATTGGGGATTTCAACATTGATTTTAAAAAATCTTCTAATGAACTCAGAATTTTCCGTGATCTAATTTCTACTTTTGGCTTAACAATAAATATTAATGAATATACTAGAATAACAACTAGATCAGCAACTTGTTTAGATAACATCTTAACAAACATAAACAGTGGGATAGTTGGTTGTGGAATTGTGGACCCATGTATCTCTGATCATCTTGCTCAATTTATTAACTTAAAAATAAAATCTGAAAAAAATCATAGTGCAAATACATACACAAGACGTATAACGAGTAATGGCATACTGAAGTTGAAACATTCGTTAAATAACGTTGATTGGTCTTTAGCTATTTCCCTCAAAACAGCAACAGAATTAGCTCAATTTATTACTGAAATGTATCAAAAGTTAACTGAAATCAATTTTCCATTAAAAAAATTGCGAAGTCAGAATAAAGCTCCAATTTCTTGGTTTGATGATGAATTAAAACTTATGCGAGAAAATCTTTCCACAGTCAAGGTAATTGCTGACGTTACAAAAAATTATAGTGAATATAATAAGTTTAAGAAGCATTATAGATCAACAATATCATTAAAGAAAAAACTAGCTTATGGGTATTTCTTTTCAAATTCTGAAAATATATCTCGTGACAGTTGGAAAGTTATAAACTATCACAGAAGTAAAGGTCAAAATAAAAAAGTTAGTCCTAGTACGATCTCATCAAACGATTTCAATAATTACTTTACTTCAGTAGCTAAAAATATTAGAGGTCCTTTCAGTTCTACAAATGAAAATGTAGCTATAGATATTTTGAAAGATGTACACTCTCCTTGCCACTCTTTATTTTTACTACCTGTTACTGATATTGAAATCAGAAATGTTTTGCGTGGCTTGAAAAATTCACATTGTACAGATTTTTATTTTTTAAACAAAAAAATAATTGTCGAAACTATTGATATTGTTATTGACAAATTAGTTTTACTTTATAATAATTGCCTTACTGAGGGGATTTTCCCTGATATACTAAAAGTAACAAAAGTGTTGCCACTATTCAAAAAAGGGTCTTTAGATGAAATTGGAAATTACCGTCCCATCTCTATCATTCCCATTTTCGGTAAAATTTTTGAAAGCATTCTTAATACTCATTTGATAGAATATCTAGATAAACACAAAATACTTCACTGTAACCAATATGGCTTTAGAAAAAAGTGCAGCACTACACAAGCTATACAGAAAATTGTGAGAGATATAGTCGACGGCATGGAGAAAGGTCATTTCGTGTCTTTGACATTGTGTGATTTATCCAAAGCTTTTGACTGTGTTTCGCATAAATTAATGTTGGAAAAAATGCATAAATATGGTATAAGGGGAACCACTCTCAATCTATTTAGATCTTATTTAACAAATAGAAAACAGGCAGTTTTTCTTAATAATAGCTATTCTGATTTGAACACGGTCGAATACGGGGTTCCTCAAGGTTCAATACTAGGACCCACTTTGTTTCTTATTTATCTGAACCAACTATTTCACTACACTTTTCCCATAAAATGTGTGTGCTTTGCAGATGATACCACTCTCATAAATACTGATATTAATCATCATAATTTGAAAATTAAAATAGATAGTGATACTCAGAAAGCAAAAAACTGATTTTTGCATAATGATCTGAAGCTAAATGAAGACAAAAATCAAAATTTGATGTTTAGTTCTGACCGGAAGTATGTCTTAGGAAATAGTGTTAAACTCTTAGGAATTTTCCTAGATGATAATTTGGACTGGAGTGCTCATACAAACTACTTAAGTTCTAAACTTGCTACAACTATATTTTTGATACGCAACTTAGTTTTTATGATCCCTAAAAGTACCCTTAAAATGATCTACGTTGCACTGTTCCATAGCCATTTAAAGTACGGAATAACTGTTTGGGGTGGCTCTTGTCACGCAGACAGAATTTTTAAGTTACAAAAGAAAGTAGTGAGGATACTTGCAGGAGCAGAGTATAGGGAACACTGTAAACCTTTGTTTCAGAAGTTAGGTATTATGTCACTACCTTCACTCTATATATATGAGACGCTGATTGAAATTCATTCCAACAAAAGTAGGTTTAACATAAACTCCAACTTCCATGATCACCATACAAGATCGAGCGATGCTATTAGAGCACAACGTTTTAGGTTGACGAAAAGTATAAAAAACTCAACTGATGTTAGTTTGTACAATTTTTTGCCAGAGGAAGTAAAAAATCTTCATTTACAGTCGTTTAAAAATAAAATAAAATCACACTTTTTAAAACATTGTTTTTACACAAAGACAGAGTACTTAGGTACCGCTTATAATACATTATAATAAGTACACTAGTTTGGTCAGGGTTTTTTTGCCGATTATGACGATATTTCATGTTTTTAAGTTTATTTCATGTCTTTACGTTTTTACATAGTGTGTTAAATTGTTTAAATTTGTTAGTACCTGTTTGTATATCTGTTCATTATAATTTATAATATTTATCTTTTAAATTTTGTCAAAATTTTATAATGTAGGTACGTACTCTCTTGACTTGTCAAAAACAAAAGAAATTTTGTATATTTGATGAAATAAATTCTATTCTATTCTATTCTATATACAGATGCATCTAAGACGTTAGTTGGCACTGGATGTGCCTTTTTCATACCTGCTACTAAAACAGAAAAAATATTTAAGTTAGGCCATGATTTTTCTATCTTCAGTGCTGAAGCCATAGCAATTTATGAGGCCCTGCAATATTTTAAAGAATCAGAAGATATATCTGCAACAATTATTTCCGATTCACTCTCTGTTCTTCTTGCTATTCAAACTATAGATTTTCCCAATAACAATTCAAATATTTATATCCTACTAATTAAGAAAATCCTTTTTGAAATTCATAAAAATAAAAGAAGAGTGAACTTTTTATGGGTTAAGGCTCATATAGGACTAACGCATAATGAATATGTTGATAGTTTGGCTAAAAAAGCTATTGAATATGGTACTTCACATAATCGTAAGTTTTGCATATCTGACTTAGTTAACACTATTAAGCATCGAGTTAAAAATCAGTGGAGTCAATCATGGCGAGATCTTTGTAAACAATCCAAATCTCAGTATTCACTGATTCAACCTTCTGTTCCAAATATATATTGGTTTAAAAATTATGTAGTACCTCGAAGATATATAACAACATTAATTAGAATGAAGTTTGGACATGCATGTTTCCCTCTACATCTAACAAGAATTAAAGTTTTTGATTCAAATTTTTGTACAGAATGTCAGAAGGTTGGTGACTTAAATCATACTTTCTTTGAGTGCGCAAAATATATTCCATGCACATATAATTTAATCCAAGATTTAATAAAATGTAATGTTTTTCCACCTTTCAATGTATCCTATCTATTGTCTCTGAACAGCAAGAACATATATGATTGTTTAATGAAATTTATCTGTGAAACTAAAATTAACCTCTAAACTTATTAATCCTGATAATTTGGTATATTATGTACATATGAAAAAAGAAGAAGAAGATACATAATGGAAAATGTAGTGAGCAACTTGGACAGTCCATAGCGGCCAGCTTTTGAACTGAGTAGAGAGCTGTAGAAGAGTTTGCTATGGAACTCTAAGGACCTCATTGCCTTCCTTATGTATGAACAGAAAACAAAAACAGTTGTGACTGGCTAAATGACACCCAAGTCTATGCCATAAAAAAAAAAAAAAGATTTACTATCTATCATTATTTTTGAATTGAAATATTTTCATAAATTATAATAAAACACGAATCAATGTATGGATACTTAATTGAGATGACGCAAAATTACAATTGTTTTAGTTTTTAGTATATTAAAAAATGCAGTCTGTCGCACAGACCCGTTTTTACCTAGTTTGATATAATATTTTCGTTGAACACGCAACGTTGCCCTAGAAACTAGAATGAAACTTGTGACAAGATCAACTTACACAACTTGAAAAACACGATTTTCGGTTATAAGAGTTGTACCAGTTTTTTTTTGACGCGAAGTGTACCTATTGCATCTGTTGTCGATCTGCCTTTTATATAACCGCATTGGTATTGTCATATGATATTTTTTGTTTCATCCGTTAATCTTTTTTGTATTATTGACGAAAATATTTTAGAGGCAATGTTTAACAGTGTAATACCATAAGTGTTCTCTTACACTCATGCTGGTCTCCGTTTGTGTGGATCGCTATAATCTGTCCAATTTCCCACTCGTTCGGCATTGTCTCCTCTTTCTATATTTTTTAATTAACTTATGTATTTTTTCATGCAATATATCCCCTCCGTATTTTATTAGTTCAAGATTTGTTTTGTCATTCCCAAGTGCCTTTCCATTATTCCCCTTTATTATAGTGTCTTTTACTTCTTCTAATGACGGTTCCTGTGTGATCGTTTCTTCTTCGTCCTCTTCTTCTATTTCATCATTTATAACTGGTTTAATTAGTAGTTCTTTAAAGGGATTTGTCCATAATTCTTTATATTCTTTCTCTTCCTCTACAATTTTTCCTTGTTTGTTCAGGCGTAACGTCAAAGTTGAATAAATGAGAATCCTAAAAAGTATGACCTAGAAGTAGACAGAGAAAACAAAGAATAACCAAAAATTATAACATTTGGTATTTCTGCGTGTAGATTAAATAAGAGGAAGAACTTATATTCACATATCGCACCCCGCCTTTAATAGTTCCATAACCCTAAAAAATGGAAAACCTATTTTTTGATCAACTATTATACTGAATTCGCTCTATCGAGATTCACTTCGAGATACAAAATTTTATGAGATTAGTAGACACTCCCACTATTTCTAAAATTCTTCTTTTTTTAATGAAAGATTAAGTTGATTTTAGCATGATTTTAGCAGTTAATAGTGTGAGGTAGGAATTTTTGTGTTGTATGTTTCCTATTCCGAATGTATCAAAGTGAATCTCGGTAGAGCGAATTCAGTATACCTTCAATTTCGGTGAACCTTCATCGATTTTCACGAAAATTGGTGAGTGGTTACAGGATACCTCAAGAAAAAAGGTGCCATGGTGCCACCTTGCGCTTTACCCTGAGGGTGGATACCACCCGTTCTCGGTGGTGAGAATTATTTTATTAAAAATAACTATACAAATCGATATAAGGACAACTTATAAGCAAAAGTTGTTATATCAAGTTATTAAAATAAATCAATACTTTTTGAGTTATTAAAGATAATAAAGTTAGTTAAGAAAAAAATGGATGTTTTAGAGCGGTTTTTGACACTGCCGTTAGTAATTTCTTTTTTGGAAAGTTCAGTTGTCAGAATTGACTGGAAATTACTACACAACCAACGCACCTGCTCATAGCCAATATTATTAATAGTAAACAGACATAAAAATAATCTAAACCTTACGCCAATCAATAATTATTTATTTACTCCATTATAGTGTATTGATAACAAATGACAAAATTATTTATTGTACAAAATAAAAATATTTTGTAGAAATAAGCTCCACAAAATTTTATGAGATTAGTAGACACTCCCACTATTTCTAATATTTCTTCTTTTTTTAATGAAAGATTAAGTTGATTTTAGCATGATTTTAGCAGTTAATAGTGTGAGGTAGGAATTTTTGTGTTGTATGTTTCCTATTCCGAATGTGTCAAAGTGAATCTCGGTAGAGCGAATTCAGTATACCTTTAGTTTCGGTAAACCTTCATCGATTTTCACGAAAATTGGTGAGTGGTTACAGGATACCTCGAGAAAGAAAGGTGCCATGGTGCCACCTTGCGCCTTTACCCTGAGGGTAAAGGCGCAAGGTGCATTGGGATACACTGCATCTCAGTAATCTCATTAAATGTCTTTGGTAAAACAAATACGTTTGTTTATAATAAATACGATTGACCTACATTACCACATCAATGCATGCGGTTTGCATTGGTCAGTTTGAAATAATAATTAGTATACGTTATTTATAATCTAGTGGATTCAGCAGTTTTAGTATCACTCTCACTTTTTGTTTATATAAAAACAATAAACACGGCAATCCACTTTTAGTTATACTTTCACGGAGAAAAGGTTAGTCAATTGGTATTTGAGATCCCAGCGGGCAACATCACATCTATTAAATATTATACCACCAGCTCCTTACCGTTATTACTCCAACGTACAAATAAATGTATTCATAGTGAGTATTGTTACTTCATCAACCCTTATGGTAGGGGGCAACCACCCCTTAATTATCTGAGGTGGCTCAGAAGCTGGCGATCTAAGACCAGGGAAGAACACAGGACTGGTAAACGGGACGAGTATGGAGAAAAACGTCAATGTTCTGGCACCTCGACCACCCTAGATAACAGTGGGGTACCTATATAAAAAGAATGGAGACATCAGGCCGACGCGGAGCTGAGGATGGAATGGTATGGAGAAATGGTATGGGACGTGCAGCGAGGACTCTTGGTGATACGAACACAGACGTGTAAAAGTGGTAAGCCCATATTATCTGTTCTTATGGTATTTCCACGATATTAGTCCTGATTCGTATAATCATATAATAAAGTAATATAATCATAATTTAATATGCACATAATCTTTTAAGTTTTACCTATTTTTATCTACCTATTCTATTTTAATAACCTTATTGGTATTATAGGGAATTTTTTTTCACAAATATTATGGTTATTTATAGGACGCAATGATACATTTTTATATGATTTTTCTATACATATTTACTAGCATATATTTTTACCTTTACCGACTTTTTATCCAATTATTATTTTACCTACTGATTTTTATTACATTTTGATTGGTCTACTGATTTTTATGGTGATTTATGTTGATTGATATAATGATTTTTTATTGCAATTTACTATATTTTTACTATTTTTGACATAATATTTTATATATATTTATTATACCTCGTAAGACTGTCAAATTTATGCGTTCGTTACCTAATTTACGAAGCGGCCAAAAAGAAGTTAGAACTATAGACAAACATTGCTAACCAGATACAGGGCCGGCTTAATAATTAATAATAATAAATTAACAATTAATAAATAAACAAATGTGTTTTTCCATGTTTTAGTATTTTGGCATTTCTTCTCTTCATTTAATTAGGTATTTTACTAGTACATGAAGAGGAGTAGGAACGAGCATAACTCGTCACAAGAAGAGCAGGAATTTCTCAGAGAAAGCAAATTAGTAGCCAGATCACCTCAACATAAAGAAAAGGTAAAACAGCCAGAAACCAGCATGGATGAAATCAAACAAATGCTGCGCGATCTTAAAAAAGACTTACATGAGGATATGGCACAAATAAAGAGAGAAATTCAAAATGACATCAGGGAAATGAGAGAGGACATAAAGGACACCAAAAAAGAGCTGCAGAAGAACCGAGAGGAAATGAAAAGCATGGCGAAGGAAATCGCCCAAATGAAGGAAGAATGGACGAGAGAAAAAGAAGAACTACATAACAAAATAAAGGAAGTGGAGGACAAGATGGAAAGGATGGAAAAACCAAAAATTCGAAACAACTTAACAATAACTGGACTTCCAACGAATACCGATAATGAAGATACACTCGAAGAAGCTTTGGAAAAAATGTTTCAGACAGAACTCCTTTTGAAAACAAAGATACGTAAAGCGCAGAAGATAGGACAAGATAGATGCATAGTCGAAATGGTAGAATGGAATGACAAAATAAAGATACTCCAAGGAAAAGCAAAGCTAAAGGGAAAAGACATTTTCATAGACTCGGAACTTACAAGAAATGAACAAAAAATCCAGAAAAATATAAGAGATATAGCCAGAGAAGAAAAGAAAAAAGGTGCTATCGTAAAAGTGGGTTATCAGAAATTAGAAGCGAACGGGAAGAAAATGAAGTGGGATCATAGGTCCCAGAAATTCACAGAGGCAAACAAGTTAAAAAACTAGAGGCCGAAACGAAACCCAGAACTATGATGACGATTAGGCAAAGAAATTGGAAAAACGAGGAAGAAAATGAATTATCAGATATAATGCAAAAAACATACAAAAATAAAACAGATTATTGGCAAAATGAAGAGGACAATCAGGAAACAGAAGAAGAAACGGACTCTCGGGTGCAGAGAGCTGATTACTCACTCACCTTAAACTCTAAAATCAATGAAACTGAAGCAAAGCAAAACAAACCCAATAATACCTTTTATCTCAAAAAACGTTACAGAATCGGAGCTTGGAAAGTCAGGACCATGTATGAAGCGTCAAGACTAGCGCAAGTAGTAAAAGAAATGGAAGAATTAAGGATACACATTATGGGGCTATCTGAAATAAGATGGCCTGGGCAAGGAGAGACAACAATATCAAACGGAGGAGTGCTGTTACACTCAGGAAACGATATAAAAGAAGACAGGAGGAATGGAGTTGGGATCCTTCTAAGTAGAGAGGCAAAAAGAGGGCTAATAAAATGGCATCCTTTATCAGACAGACTAATAGTAGCAAAATTCAATTCTCAAATAAGAAAGATAACCATTATTCAATGTTACGCACCGACAGAGGTAAGCGCAGAAGATGAGAAAGAAAATTTCTACCAACAATTAACAGATACTATCGGAAAGGTGAACAAAGGAGATATACTAGTAGTCATGGGAGATCTGAACGCGAAAGTTGGCAAAGACAACAAGGGAGTGGAAACATGCATGGGAACACATGGACTAGGGAATAGAAACAACAATGGAGAGAAACTCATAGAACTTAGCCTAGAAAACAAACTTGTCATTGGAGGAACGATTTTTCCACACAAAGACTGCCACAAAATAACCTGGATATCACCAGATAATAAAACGCAAAATCAAATAGACCACATTTGGATTAATAAAAAATGGAGAAGTAGCCTTCTAGATGTACGAAATAAAAGATCAGCAGATGTAGGAAGTGATCACCACCTACTAATAGCAGAAATAAAAGTAAAAATTAAAGCAAAACGCGGGAGTAAACAATATAACAAACGAAGAAGATACAATATACAACGACTGAAAGACAGTGAAACCCAAAAAATGTGGAGTAACAAAATAAAGTTGAACACAGAAACTGTAAACAACACACAGACAAATATAGCAAACAAATGGGAGATGATCAAAGAGGCTGTACACCAAACCGCACAAGAAGTGTTGGGCTACAACGAAGAAAAGAAATCAGACTGGCTAAGTGATAACACATGGCAACTGATAAAAAAGAGGAAAGACTTAAAAGCCGAACTAAATAGAATACAAAAATTAGAAGATAGAATCAGAATAACCCAAGATTAGGCAGATACAAATAAACAAGTAAAAAAGAGCGCTAGAAATGACAAAAGAAAATGGACAGAGAAGATGGCGCGCTTAGCAGAAGAGGCAGCTGAAACAAATAATCAGAGAGAGCTATATAGAACCACTAAACGTCTTGCAAACAAGAACTTCAACAGTGACAAACCACTAAAAGACAAACAAGGACAACTGCTTACAACAACTGAAGAGCAAACACGAAGATGGCATGAGTACTATAGCGAGCTTATGACAGAAGAAGAAAATGAGCCGCCGTTCCAAGAGGGTAACGACGTAGAGCCAAATGAAAATTATCTAAGGATAAACGAGGAAATTCCAACGAAAAAAGAAATAGCTGAAGCAATCCGGCACCTGAGGAACAACAAAGCAGCGGTAATGGACGATATCCCAGCAGAGCTGTGGAAAGCGGACACTGAGAGAACCGTGGATCTAATAGCACCATTACTAGCAGATGTATGGACTGAAGAAATCCTACCTAAGGAATGGAATAATGGAATTATAGTCAAGCTTCTAAAAAAAGGGGACGTACAGCTATGCGAAAACTGGAGAAGAATAACGCTGTTATGTTCCATAAATAAAATATTAGCATTTATTGTTCATCAAAGAATCAACAATATAATAGACAAAACTCTCAGAAAAGAACAAGCGGGTTTCAGAAGGGGAAGATCCTGTATAGACCAAATCTCGACGGCAAGAATCATCATAGACGAAACTATAGAGAAGAACGCAGCCTTGATAATGGCCTTTATAGACTTTGCTAAAGCCTTCGACAGCATAAAACATACAGCCCTGTGGAAAATCTTAAGACTAAATAGATTACCTCCAAAGATCATTGGAATAATCAAAATGATGTATCAGCAAACAACATGTCAGGTATTGCATAAAGGGCAAATGACAGTTAAAATACCAATTGAAGTAGGTTTAAAACAAGGTTGCATACTGTCACCTTTGCTCTTCACTATATGTCTTAATCATATACTGGAAAAAACAATTGAAAGAAAAAATGGGATCCCTTGGAACTACCTTCAGAACAAGAAACTAGCAGATATGGAATACGCAGATGATATCTGTTTCGTAGCGAACACAATAGATGATATGAAGAACATGTTAGGGAAGCTAGAGGTGAAATCGGCAGAAGTGGGTCTTAAAATCAACACGAACAAGACAGTAGAGATGAGAATAGGAGTAACTAACTGTGACAAACTATACATCAACCAACAAGAAATAAAACAGGTTCAAGAATTTTGCTACCTAGGCAGTATAATCAGTGCAAAAGCTGGAGCTCAAGCAGATATTAAACAGAGAATACGAAAAGCACAAAAGCTTTTGGAACCCTCGCAAATATATGGAGATCAACACAGATCAGCCAAAATACTAAAATAAGGCTATTTAATAGTAACGTGAAAACTGTGCTACTTTATGGGAGTGAAACATGGGCAATAACTGACGGAAATGTAAATAAAATCCAAGGTTTTGTAAATAGATATCTACGTAAAATTCTAAAGGTATACTGGCCCAATATCATAACAAATGTAGCACTATGGAAAAAAACCAAACAAAAACCCATCAGAACAACAATAAAGATGAAAAGATGGAACTGGCTGGGACACACACTGAGGAAAGAAAATGCAGACATAACAAAACAGGCACTCAAATGGAATGCAGTAGGACGAAGAAGCAGAGGACGCCCGACTAAAACATGGAGGAGTACCGTTGAAGAAGACCACAAAAGTATGAAGAAAACCTGGGGATAAATAGCAACCATGGCCAGAAATAGAGGAGAATGGAGAAGCTTCGTGGATGCCCTATGCTCCTTCACGGAGTAACAGGATTGGATATATATATATATATATATATATATATATATATATATATATATATATATATATATATATATATATATATGTTTCCTATTCCGAATGTGTCAAAGTGAGTCTCGGTAGAGCGAATTCAGTATACCTTTAATTTCGGTAAACCTTCATCGATTTTCACGAAAATTGGTGAGTGGTTACAGGATACCTCAAGAAAGAAAGGTGCCATGGTGCCACCTTGCGCCTTTACCCTCAGGGGATACACTGCATCTCAGTAATCATCTTATTAAGACAAATTATTTAATAATTAAATGTCTTTGGTAAAACAAATACGTTTGTTTATAATAAATACGATTGACCTACATTACCACATCAATGCATGCGGTTTGCATTGGTCAGTTTGAAATAATAATTAGTATACGTTATTTATAATCTAGTGGATTCAGCAGTTTTAGTATCACTTTCACTTTCTGTTTATATAAAACCAATAAACACGGCAATCCAATTTTAGTTATAATTTCACGGAGAAAAGATTAGTCAATTGGTATTTGAGATCCCAGCGGGCAACATCACATCTATTAAATATTATACCACCAGCTCCTTACCGTTATTACTCCAACGTACAAATAAATGTATTCACAGTGAGTATTGTTACTTCATCAACCCTTATGGTAGGGGGTAACCACCCCTTAATTATCTGAGGTGGCTCAGAAGCTGGCGATCTAAGACCAGGGAAGAGCACAGGACTGGTAAACGGGACGAGTATGGAGAAAAACGTCAATGTTCTGGCACCTCGACCACCCTAGATAACAGTGGGGTACCTATATAAAAAGAATGGAGACATCAGGCAGACGCGGAGCTGAGGATGGAATGGTATGGAGATGGAACTTCGTGTGGGCAATGGAAAATGGACAATGGTATGGGACGTGCAGCGAGGACTCTTGGTGATACGAACACAGACGTGTAAAAGTGGTAAGCCCATATTATCTGTTCTTATGGTATTTCCACGATATTAGTCCTGATTCGTATAATCATATAATAAAGTAATATAATCATAATTTAATATGCACATAATCTTTTAAGTTTTACCTATTTTTATCTACCTATTCTATTTTAATAACCTTATTGGTATTATAGGGAATTTTTTTTTCACAAATATTATGGTTATTTATAGGACGCAATGATACATTTTTATATGATTTTTCTATACATATTTACTAACATATATTTTTATCTTTACCCACTTTTTATCCAATTATTATTTTACCTATTGATTTTTATTACATTTTGATTGGACTACTGATTTTTATGGTGATTTATATTGATTTATATAATGATTTTTTATTGCAATTTACTATATTTTTACTATTTTTGACATAATATTTTATATATATTTATTATACCTCGTAAGACTGTCAAATTTATGCGTTTGTTACGAGTACAGGAATAAGGATATAAAAATTATGAATAAATGAGTAGCAACAAAGTTACTTGGGAAGACTTCGTCAAAATAGTTGAGGAGATTACGCAAGAAATAACAAGACAAAGTAGAAGGGTCTTGAAGAAGAAAGTACCTAAATCTAAGGATATACAAGAACAAGTAACGACACAGTTAATTAAATTGTATAACAAATTCACACACTTAACGAAGAAAAATTGGGAAGCTCTATCGAAAAGACAAAGAGAAGCGTGCAACAAATATTTCGGAAGAATAAGAGACAAAGTTATACGCTCATTTCAAGCTGTAAACTTAAGAACAGTAGTTCCAATTTCAATACATCAGCCAATCGACAAGGAAGTAGAGGAAGAATAAAGTGGCGAAGAAGTAGAAGAGGAAAAAAGTGACGAAGAGATAGAGGAAAAAATTAACGAGGAAATAGAAGAGGGAAAAGGCGACGTAAAACAAGATATAAAAATATTAAACATGGCTCTGACAATTAACGAATTTTTGAATATTGCATGCAAGGTATTGCCGAACGAGTTTGATGGAACCGCAGGTAAACTACAACCATTTTTAGACGCATTAGAACTACTAGGAAAAATAGCAGAAGGACATGAAAAAACAGCGATAACATTAATAAAAACAAGATTGACCAATAAGGCTAGAAACCTGATAACTACAGAGGATACGATCCCACTTATAGCCGCGGCACTGAAGAAAGAATTAAGAGGCGACAATCCGAAAACGATAATAGACAAGTTTGCAAAGAAAAGGCAAGGAAACGAAGATGCAGCAGTGTACGCATCTGAAGTAGAGGAACTAGCGGAACAGTTGAAGGCAACATACATAGCAGAAGGAATGCCATTGAAATTAGCGAAAAAATACACAACGGAAATAGTTGTAGCAACAATGAAACGAAACGTTAATACGGATAGAGCTAAGTTAATGCTGGAGGCAGGTAACTTCACAACACCGCAGGAAGTAGTATCTAAATTTTTATCGATTGATACGACAGAGGAGAACACACAGGGAAGAGTGTTCAATTATAGGACGAATTATGAAAATAGGAGAGGACAACAGCAATACCGAAGAGGATACCATAACAAATACGATAAAGGAAGAAGAAATAAATTCGGACAACGGAATGAGGGAGAAGCAACAGAAAACCAACGGAGTTATTCGAACAGAGGATATAGACAATTTAACAACCAAACGTACAGAGGGAACCAGAGAGGAGGACGTAACAGAAACGTAAGGCTACTTGAGTTAGAGGATAGCCAAGAGGAACCAGAAAACCAGCAGTTGGGGTTTTGAATGAACGAAACAAGGACAGTACACAGTCAGAAGTGGAATATAATATTTACAACTTCGACTTAAACCTAACGAATTTTGTACGAATGAAAACACGAATCCTAGAAAACACAAATAGCTTTATCATAGACACAGGAGCTGATATTTCAATACTGAAATGTTCACAAGATTTTATGAAGGAACATGTGAAACCAAACACAAAGACGAAAATAAAAGGAGTAACTAAAGGAGAATTACAAACAATGGGAGAAGTTGAAACAACACTAGAAGTAAAAGGATCTCGATTTGAGCATATCTTTCAATTAGTTGAACCTAGTAGTCCATTCTTTAACGGTAAAATATTGCAAAACCTCTAAATTTTAAAGAACCGCTTGGATCAACATGAAATTTGGCATACACATAGCTAACAAGTCAAAGAAGAAAAGTGATATTGTGCCGATATGTGCTTTTGCCCTGGGGGTGGTTTTCACCCCCTCTTGGGGGTGAAAAAATATTTTTCCAAAGTAAGTCGAGAAATGGATAAACTGGCTAATTTTAAGTAACTTTTGTTCCATAGAGTTTTTTCACTAAGTCAATACTTTTGGAGTTATTTGGCAGTGAATATGTTCATTTTTTCAACAAAATAACCTCGCTTTTAGACGATTTTTCGCAAATAACTCAAATAGTAAGTATTTTGTCGAAAAAATATTCTTAGCAAAATATAGCCTGTAAAAAATTTAAAAAAATGGTGTATATATCACGTCTCCATACCGAGTAGAAGCAGAGTTATAGCTAATGAAAAATAGGTTCATATTCGTCAAATTCCAAATGGAATATTTTAACGTGAAATAACCAAAAATGAATCACATTTGGGGGAAACTCATTACAACTTATTTAAAGTGTTTAAAAAAAGCTTCATTTTTGTTTTATAAGAAAAATTTTTAGCATCAAAAGTAAACAAGTTACGCTCAAAATAAAGTTAGTCCCTTTCGGTTTTGGTAAAAAAATCGAGAAAATCGCCCCCTAATTAGTATCTTAAATGAACTTAATCGTTACGACTTCACAAGTTTCTTGACACGTGTATGTATTTTTTATATAATCTGTATGTTTCATGGGTTCAAAGTCCTTATTTTTGAAAGGGCTGTAGTTAAAAGGGGTTTAACGAGTCACTGATCACGAATGTATGCAAATTTGGAAACACCAAATCTTAATCAATTTTTGTCTAACAAAAAAACAAAAAAATACATGATATTCAGAAAAGCAATGCTGACTTTTTTTGTTTTTCGAGATTTTTGGTATCTCTAACAATTCATAAGTTATTTTGAAAAAAAGCATATTTTTCAAAATTAAAATTTTTAAAAATTTTATTTTGAAACTAAATTTTTTTAAAAATAAGCACTTTGAATCGATAAAACTTACAGATCATATAAACACAACATAAAAGGAAAATAATTTGTGGAGCGGTAATTATTAATTTGATTTAAGTTGCTAATTAGAGGGTGGTCAAAACAAAAGGGACCAACTTTGTTTTGAGCGTAACTCGCTTAAATTTAATGCTAGAAACTTTTTGTAAAAACATAAATAAATATTTTTTTAAACACTTTAAAAAAGTTACAATGGGTTTTCCCCAAAAAGTGCTTAATTTTTTGGATATTTCACGTCGAAATATTCTATTTGAAATTTGGTGAATATGAATCTATTTTTTATTGACTATAACTCTGGTTCTACGAGTTCCAGAGACCTAACGCGTACACTATTTTTTGTAATTTTATATAGGCTATATTTTTGGTAAAAACGATTTTTTCGGCAAAATACTTACTTTTTGAGTTATTTGCGAAAAACCGTCTAAAAATGTGGTTATTTTGTTGAAAAATGAACATATTCACTAGCAAATAACTCTAAAAGTGTTGGCTTGGCGAAAAGGCTCTGTAGAACAAAAGTTACTTAAAATTAGTCAGTTTACCCATTTCCGGACTTAATTAGGACATATATTTTTTCAAACCGGCAAACAGGTGTATGTTCTCAAAGAAATTGGAAGTGTGTAAAAAAATTTTTAATAATCAGCTAAGTACTTTCAACACATAACGTGCCATCATCAGAGCTTCCTAAAAGGACATTTAAGATAAGAGATTTTTTATAAACAAAAGATTGAAAAAACTTACGTCCTCTTATAAATCCTTCATAGAAGAGTAATTGTTAAAATTCACATGATAAATCATGGATACTGGGCAAAAGCCACAGATATCGGGTATAAAACCCTTAAAATTAAAAGTTTATCACATCTAAATTCTTTTTTAGTTTAAAATTACAACATGGCTGCGTCAAACCATTGTGAGTTCACGTGAACATAGGGATTACGAACACTCGATACGAATCGTATCCGCCATGTTTTCCCATAGCGCCTTACGGGAAAACATAGCGGATACGATTCGTATCGAGTGTTCGTAATCCCACCCCAGCTGAGCGCTGTCATTCGTTCAAATGATAAAGAAGGAACCGCTAATTTATGCGCCCTCTATATTGGTATGTAAATAAAAATTAATTAAATTGAAAATGGCTAAAAAGCCATGTGTTGGTTAAATTAATTCTAAGTGAAGATACTAAATTTTTTAAAGTTAAATTTTCAAAATTACAAAAATTAATATTGAAGTGAAATGTTAACGTGTATGTAAGTTATCAAAATTCTTTTAAAAAACAAACCATTATGGTTTGACCAAGTGTGGAAGAAGTTAGATGAAAACAAACCAAGGAGAAGTCTCATTTGTCAAGTTCAGAGTTCGAAAGCTGTTATTTTATAAAATTATCAAATTTACCAATAGATTAAGTCAAATCTCAAATATTCTACTTATATGTAATCAATGAAAGAAAACTCAAGAATACCGAAAAGTAATGTTCAAAATACCTACAGCAATTGTTGGGTATACTGTATAATAAACCAAAATTATTAAAGAAATTTCTTAAAGATAGGATCAAATTTACAATTTAATTGAATCTGAGTGTTAACACAGTTTTGAGGATTTCTTTTCATTTCTCTACTTATTTCTAGATCTTCTAGTAGATTCATTTTAGTATAGTTATTATTTGGTATGCTATGTAGGATCCTACTATCTCTTTGGGGACTAAAGCTGTGTTTCGATGCATGCAAATGATGACCAAAACTAGATTTATCGATCTTTGAAAGATGTTCTTTAATACGTGTATCCAACGGTCGCATCGTTCTACCCACGTAGGTCACAGGACAGTCACCACATGACAATTTATATATGCCACTTTTAGAAGTTTTTTTAATTCTGTCTTTAGTATGAGAAAAAATAGACCTGATGTTTTCTTTACATTTAAATGAGAGTTTTAAGTTAGGAATGTTATTTAAGATTTTGGCTATATTGTCTGAAGGATAACCTATGTATGATATAGATCTATACATAACTTCTGAATTGGAATTGTCAGGAGTAGCATTATAAGCTAGAGATCTGTTCCTTTTATTCCTTAATTTGTTGAGTATGTTGTCAACCAAAGTAGGGGAGTAACCATTACTATATGCAAGTTGTTTAATAATATCTAATTCAGAAGTAAAATTTGTGTCTGATAATGGTAAGCTAAGTAAACAGTGGATATAGCAATAAAAAGATGCCATCTTCTGTTGAAAAGGATGACTAGAAGATCTAGGGATAGTGTGGTCAGTCTGAGTTGGTTTTCTAAAGACTGAAAAACTTAATTTATTCTCTATTCTAGTCAATGTTAGGTCTAGGAAATTAATAGAATTGTTAGACACTGTTTCTAAAGTGAATGTTATGGCTGGATGTAGATTATTGAGTGAAACTAGAATATTTTCTGCATCAGAGGAATTTCCATCTATAATAGCTAACACATCATCCACATATCTGAACCAATACAAAATTTTTTGTAGAGGATTATGATCTGAATAATGATTGTCAAAGATATTACACTCAAGGTTATTTAGGAACAAATCTGCTAGTAAGGGTGACAAGGGATTTTCCATTGCAAGGCCTTGTGCCTGTCTATAAATAATATTGTTAAAAGAAAAGAAATCTTGTGACAAACATAATTTAAGTAAACCCAATATGTGGGAAATTGTACCTCTACTAGTGTTACTGTTAATAAGTAAATTCTCCACTATAGGAATGGTTCCATCTCTTGGTACGTTCGTAAACAAATTACTTACATCGAAAGAAACTAGAAAGAAGTCTCTAGGTAAATTTAAAACTGACAATTTATTTACTAGATCAGTAGAATTTTTAACAGAATAATTAGGTTGCAAAGATATTGACTGACCACACTATCCCTAGATCTTCTAATCATCCTTTTCAACAGAAGATGGCATCTTTTTATTGCTATATCCACCGTTTACTTAGCTTACCATTATCAGACACAAATTTTACTTCTGAATTAGATATTATTAAACAACTTGCATATAGTAATGGATACTCCCCTACTTTGGTTGACAACATACTCAACAAATTAAGGAATAAAAGGAACAGATCTCTAGCTTATAATGCTACTCCTGACAATTCCAATTCAGAAGTTATGTATAGATCTATATCATACATAGGTTATCCTTCAGACAATATAGCCAAAATCTTAAATAACATTCCTAACTTAAAACCCTCATTTAAATGTAAAGAAAACATCAGGTCTATTTTTTCTCATACTAAAGACAGAATTAAAAAAACTTCTAAAAGTGGCATATATAAATTGTCATGTGGTGACTGCCCTGTGACCTACGTGGGTAGAACGATGCGACAGTTGGATACACGTATTAAAGAACATCTTTCAAAGATCGATAAATCTAGTTTTGGTCATCATTTGCATGCATCGAAACACAGCTTTAGTCCCCAAAGGGATAGTAGGATCCTACATAGCATACCAAATAATAACTATACTAAAATGAATCTACTAGATGATCTAGAAATAAGTAGAGAAATGAAAAGAAATCCTCAAAACTGTGTTAACACTCAGATTCAATTAAATTGTAAATTTGATCCTATCTTTAAGAAATTTCTTTAATAATTTTGGTTTATTATACAGTATACCCAACAATTGCTGTAGGTATTTTGAACATTACTTTTCGGTATTCTTGAGTTTTCGTTCATTGATTACATATAAGTAGAATATTTGAGATTTGACTTAATCTATTGGTAAATTTGTTAATTTTATAAAATAACAGCTTTCGAACTCTGAACTTGACAAATGAGATTTCTCCTTGGTTTGTTTTCATCTAACTTCTTCCACACTTGGTCAAACCATAACGGTTTGTTTTTTAAAAGAATTTTGATAACTTACATATGGTTCATTCCACCAACATACGCCTGTTTTGGATTATCGCGACAACGAATATCTCAGTGTGCAACTTAAGAAGTACGAAAGTAAATGGCTCTAATAATTATTACAATAAACAGCAATGTAATTTGCAATTTATGTTCGTTCTTCATATTTTGCACAATAAAATATTCGTTGTCGAAATGATCCAACACAGGCGTATATTCGTGGAATAGGGTATACACGTTAACATTTCACTTCAATATTAATTTTTGTAATTTTGAAAATTTAACTTTAAAAAATTTAGTATCTTCACTTAGAATTAATTTAACCAACACATGGCCTTTTAGCCATTTTCAATTTAATTAATTTTTAATTTTTATTTACATACCAATATAGAGGGCGCATAAATTAGTGGTTCCTTCTTTATCATTTGAATGAATGACAGCGCTCAGCTGTTCACGTGAACTCACAATGGTTTGACGCAGCCATGTTGTAATTTTAAAATAAAAAAGAATTTAGATGTGATAAACTTTTAATTTTAAGGGTTTTATACCCGATATCTGTGGCTTTTGCCCAGTATCCATGATTTATCATGTGAATTTTAACAATTACTCTTCTATGAAGGATTTATAAGAGGACGTAAGTTTTTTCAATCTTTTGTTAATAAAAAATCTCTTATCTTAAATGTCCTTTTAGGAAGCTCTGATGATGGCACGTTATGTGTTGAAAGTACTTAGCTGATTATTAAAAAATTTTTTACACACTTTCAATTTCTTTGAGAACATACACCTGTTTGCCGGTTTGACCTTTTTTAGAAGTGTGTACAAGTCATACAGTCTGTTTCAATATATTTTTTCACCCCCAAGAGGGGGTCAAAGTCAGCCCCAGGGCAAAAGCACACATCGGCACAATATCACTTTTTTTCTTTGACATGCAAGCTATACGTATGCCAAATTTCATGTCAATCCAAGCGGTTCTTTAAAATTTAGAGCAATTACCGTGAAAGAATGGACTACAGCTTTCCTATTCCAACTGACGGAATCATTGGGAAAGACTTTATTTCAAACTTTCAATGCATACTAGACTACGCTAACCTTAAAATGCACATTAAAGAGGACAACGATTGTTACATTAGTACGAACATTTTGGATAATATAGAGAATGACACGATAATAATACCACCCAGATGTGAAATTTACAGAGTCGTAAAAATTTTTCAAACGCTGAAGAATAACAGGATAGTGGAACAACAGGAAATACAACCAGGAATATTCATAGAGAGAGCAATTATTTCAAGTAATAATCCGTACATCAAAATTTTTAACACAACCTACGAAACAGTAAAAGTAGAGACAAACGCAATCAAAACATTAGACATTAAATTATTCAACATATTATATAGACTAACCAACGACAGCAAGGACAGGAAAAGGAATTACGGGAATCATTGAAGTTAGACATTCCAGAATACATACGCGATAAATTAGTATCTTTATGCGAAGATTATTCAGATATATTCGCCCTAAGGCATGACATGCTAATATGTAACAACTTCTACGAGCAGAAACTGAGAGTTAAAGACCAAACTCCGGTATATATTAAAAACTATAGGACACCTCATGCACAAACAGAGGAATTAAACCGACAAGTACAAAAACTGAGAGACCAAGGAATAATAGAACCGTCCACATCAGAATACCACAGCCCAGTAGTGCTGGTACCGAAAAAAGCGATAGATGGAAATAAAGCATGGAGATTATGCATAGATTTTAGACAACTGAACAAGAAAATAGTCACAGACAAATATCCTTTACCAAGGATATACTCGATATTAGATCAACTAGGAAGAGCAAAATGGTTTTCAGTTATAGACTTAATGTCAGGTTTTCACCAGATACCATTAGAAAAATCATCTAGAAAATACACATCGTTTAGCACGGAAAATGGAGCATTTCAATTTACCAGATAATCTTTTGGATTAAATGTAAGCCCAAATAGCTTTTCAAGGATGATGTCAATAGCATTTTCAGGATTAACACCGGACAAAACATTTCTTTACATGGACGATATAGTAGTAATAGGAATATCTGAAAAACATCACCTAGACAACCTGAAAAAGACATTCTAGACATGTCGAAAATTCAATCTGAAACTTAACCCAGGAAAATGTCAATTTTTTAGAAGAGAAGTAACATATTTAGGTCATGATCTTTCCCAGGAAGGAGTATCACCAGACAAAGCGAAATATGCAACGATTGAACAATACCCGGACACCTAAGACAGCGGAAGAAACAAAAAGATTCGTAGCATTTTGTAACTATTATAGACGTTTTATTCAAAATTTTGCTGAAATATGCAGACCACTCAACAGATTATCAAGAAAAGGAGTAGAATTTTTTTGGTCAGAAGAATGTGAAAAAGCATTCAATAAGCTTAAATCATCTCTGATGAAGTCACCGATCCTAAAATATCCAGATTTCAATAAACAATTCATCCTAACAACAAACGCATCCAACGAGAGTTGTTCAGCAATTTTAAGTCAAGATTATAACGAAATAGGCCTACCAATAGCATATGCATCAAGAAGTTTCAATAAAGGAGAATGTAATAAACCTATAATCGTTAAGGAATTACTAGCGATTCATTGGGGAATTAATCATTTCAAATGTCATTTATATGAAGCACCAACATTTTTAGTCAAAACGGATCATAAACCACTAACACATTTATTCGCAATGAAAGAACCAACTTCGAAACTTACAAGAATCAGATTAGATTTAGAGGAATACGATTTCGAAATAGAGTATATAACGGGGAAAAATAACTATGCAGACAGTCTTTCAAGAATAACATTATATCAACTAAAGAACCTATACAGAGACAATACCCATATATTAGCTATAACACGAGCTCAAGCAAGAGAAAAGAAGGAGGAAGCAAGGCAAACGAAGGCAGAGAGTGAACCCGCACTACAGCCAGAAGCCCCCAAACAGACAGTAAGGAAGGTACTAAATAATTTAGAGGCGCATAGACTACCAATTTTGTCTTTTGGAGCAGAACTAATCTCACCAAGACTGAGCATTAGGGTCAAAAACAAAATAAAGTGCAGCAAGAGCATAGCCACAGGATTCAATCATTTTGATTTAAACCAAATGTTGGCACAGCTTGATAAGCTGGCGGTAGAGAATGCAGTACGTAAAGTAAAAATATACGTAAACGATATTATTTTTAAAGTGTGCACAATTGAGGAATTTATTAAACAAGGAAACGAAATATTGAAGAATGTAGAAATATACATATGTGAAGTACCAGAAACAATAGAAGATGACAAAGAAAAACACAGGTTATTAGAAGAATATCATAATCATCCGATATTTGGAGGACACGTAGGAAATAACAGACTAATAAAGAAGCTAAAAGCAAGATTTAGATGGAAAAATTTTGAAAAAGACGTAAGAAAATACGTTAAACAATGTCATAAATGTCAAATTAACAAACCGAAAAGAACACATGTCGAAGAATTCGTGATATCGGACACTTCTTCTAAACCATGGGACATAGTATACATAGACACGATAGGTCCATTCACTAAAAGTAACGAAGGTAATAGATACTGTATAACAATGTTATGTGAACTTACTAAATACGCGGTCAGTATACCCGTGTGCAATAAAGAAGCAGAGACAATAGCCCGAGGAATTTTTGATCATTTTATACCAACATACGGACTCATGAAGCAAATAAGAACAGACCAAGGCACAGAATATAAAAATGAAGTAATGCAGGAACTAACAAAGCTACTAAAAATAGAGCACAACTTCTCAACGGCATATCATCCACAGTCCATTGGAAGTTGCGAAAAACTGCACAGAACATTAAACGAGTACATAAGAGCATTCATAGACGAAGATAGAGAAAATTGGGATGTGTGTTGCAGGATGTTCACATACTGCTACAATACAACCCCTAACGCGTATCATGGGTACACACCGTTTGAACTGTTATATGGCAGGAAGGTTAACCTACCAGAAGACCTTACACAGGAGATTCAACCATGTTACAATATAGATGCTTACTACAATGAGTTACGCTACAAACTACAAAGCGCACACGAGAGAGCTAGAACCTTCTTACTAAAACACAAAAAAGAGCGACAAGAAAATAACAAGCTCAAAGCAACACCACAACACTTTAAAATAGGAGACCTAGTCCTGGTAAAAAGGGAAGAGAATGGTAAGTTTGATAGTCTTTATATAGGCCCCTTCACAATAACAGAGGTAAATAATGTTAATTGTAAGATCAGATTGGAAAACAATAAAATCAGGGAAATACATAAGAATAGATTATATGCTTACAATCCGAGAACACAGTGAGTGAAAAGTGGAACGGGAACAATGTTGATAACGAACATTTTTATTTTTTTTATTTAATTATTATTTATAGGAAATAAAAAATGTATATATTGTATTTATTAATACGCAGTAAGCAGTTGGTGGTACTATTAGAAAATTTTCTTCCTTTTCCGTAGTCAGAAAATTTTCGGAAGGAAAGGAAGATGTATTGGGATACACTGCATCTCAGTAATCATCTTATTAAGACAAATTCTTTAATAATTAAATGTCTTTGGTAAAACAAATACGTTTGTTTAAAATAAATACGATTGACCTACATTACCACATCAATGCATGCGGTTTGGATACAAGGTCAGTTTGAAATAATAATTAGTATACGTTATTTATAATCTAGTCGATTCAGCAGTTTTAGTATCACTCTCACTTTTTGTTTATATAAAAACAATAAACACGGCAATACACTTTTAGTTATACTTTCACGAAGAAAAGATTAGTCAATTGGTATTTGAGATCCCAGCGGGCAACATCACATCTATTAAATATTATACCACCAGCTCCTTACCGTTATTACTCCAACGTACAAATAAATGTATTCACAGTGAGTATTGTTACTTCATCAATCCTTATGGTAGTTGGTAACCACCCCTTAATTATCTGAGGTGGCTCAGAAGCTAGGAGCCACCATAGTGGATACCACCCGTTCTCGGGGGTGAAAATTATTTTATTAAAAATAACTACACAAATCGATATAAGGACAAATTATAAGCAAAATTTGTTATATCAAGTTATTAAAATAAATCAATACTTTTTGAGTTATTAAAGATAAGATAGTTAGTTAAGAAAAAAATGCATGTTTTAGAGCGGTTCTTCGTCAATCACTCAAAAACTGTTTTTACAAAAAGTAATGGTTACCAAAATTGCAGCTTTGAAAAACTTTTTTTTATTAAGTTTGTTCTAGCATCAGTTTCAAACGGTTTGAAACTATCAGCGAATAGTGGACCAGCGCGAGTAGAGGGGAGAGCACTGGTGACTGTATTATGTTCTCTCACTCACCAACTATTTGCTGACGGTTTCTAACTAGTTTGACTGTTTGCTAGAACAAGCCTATTAATTCAAAGTGAGTTATAGGTAAAGAAATGTATTTTTTTCGGCGAGTACTCATATCTAATTATTCAAGTACCTATACTTAACGGGATAACGATGCATTTTATAAAATATATTTATCTACTCTATGTCATATTATGTATCAGTTTCTAGTTTGTGAAAACTGTCATTATAGATAGCAGTGCATGACGAGTTTAAAGTGTGCGTGAAGTAACAATGTATTTTAAATGGAATTTACTTTTTCGCACACTTTCAATGGGTTTTTTGGCACACTTTCATATAATCAAATATCCTTAACTTTTGCGTTGTCATGGTGATGACAATATGAGCAATGACTTACAACACAATTTTTGACAGTTTTGTGGTTTGAAAGTAGTTACAGTTTTTCTATTTGTTTATCGAAGAGTAGGTAAAATATTGTATGAAACTGTGCGTGAAGTACTTTTTGCGAACTTACGCGATGTATATCACTCGCTCCGTTGTCGCTCGTGCTCTAAATATCGCGTGCGTTCGAAAAAAGCATTCTTCACGAACTGTTTCATAAATAACTATTTTATACGCTTGTCAATGTAGGTACTCGGCAATACTTAATTATCTCACAATAAAACACTGAAAAACGTTTGTTTTTCTATACTTCCACAAAATTTATTACAACTATGTTATTACTACAGCTGTTTCGGCAAAGTGCCTTTCTCAAGTGATATATTTTACAATGTGTTTGCCTTTCTAAGTCTTTAACTGAAGAGGTTGAGGAGTGGGGAGCTGTTTGTCTCGAGTTGGTCATTCAGAATTATATCTGTATTTTTCAATTTATTAATTTCCATTGATTCTAAAAGTGATAGCTTAAGGCCTTTATTTTGAATATGTAGAATTTGAAACTCTTCATTGAACGAATGATTATGATCTAGAAGGTGAAGTGCGTATGTAGAAGTGTCTGTTTTTCTATTGTTGAAAGCCATTTTGTGTTCTGCTATCCGTTTGTCAAAAGTTCTGCCAGTTTGACCGATGTAAGTTTTCGGACAGTCACCACAAGTTAGTTTGTACACACCACTCTGTAGTTGCTTTCTCTTTGGGCTTTTATTGTTTTTAATATGTTTGCTTAAGTTGTTGTTAGTTCTGAAAGCTGGTGTTATTCCTTTCTTTTTTTATGTATCTGGCTATTTTTGTTGTTATTTTGCCAGTATATGTGAGAGAGCAGAAGGTACTGGGTTCTTTCTGTGGTGGTGGATACACTAATTTCAAGGCTTTCTTATGGAGTTTTTGGTTTAAAATGTTGTTAACTGTTTGTTCGTTATAGCCATTGTTTACTGCTATTTGTCTAATGATATTTAGTTCTGTCTCGAAGTTATTTTTTGTCATAGGAATTTCTGTCAGTCTATGTATCATGCTATGGTAGGCTGCTAATTTGTGTTGTGTAGGATGGGACGATGAATTGTGTAATGAAAATAAGACGACACTTTAGAATGTTTTAGGAAAAAATGAAAAATAAAACGTACGACATTTTTACAAAAATTAAAATCTTTAGTAATCCCTATAAGACTTTCTTTACTTTAGCATTAGTAATGACTTTAAACATTTTAGCCGATTTAGAATGCATATTTAAAAAAATATGTATACGATTTAAAAAAATCAACATGTTTAAAATTTTCGTAAATTATTATCTTTTGATAATAACTCCAACAATACTCGAGACACGTAATTTCAGTTTTTTTATTAGGAAAGATTTTACCTGTCTTTTTATTTCCGTATGAATCAAAATAACCAAGATAGAAACGTTTAAGCCTAAATTTTACTGCAAGAACAATATAATTCATTCCCTTTAACCTATTATCCTAAAAAAAAATAAGTATTTGAAAGATTAAAAATGTAATACAGTTTTAAAGCTCTTGGCATTACCTTTCACATAGTTGGATGTGCCTGATATCATAAAAATTAACAGAGTTATTTAAAAAAAAAACAATAACATTTTTTTGCAAAAAAGTTTTGGAGTATAAATTTTGATGTTATCAACTTCTTCTGGAGCTCATTTGATAGATATTGCTAAGTACTTTAACAAGAAGTATTTAGTAAGTATATATTATAAAATACATTTCGATGTCATGCAAATGCATGATCTTTAGATCTGAGTACTCGCAGAAAAAAATATATGCATTCATTTACCTATAACTTACTTTTAATTAAAAGGTTTTTCAAGTAAGGAATTTATTGTATTTTTTATTAGCATAAATTTTGGCAATGAAAACTTTTTTGTAAAAACTTACAGTTTTTGAGCTATTTAAGAAAAATCGCTTTAAAACATGCATTTTTTTCACGAAAATTAAAATATTTGTTCTTTAATAACTCAAAAAGTATTGATTTATTTTAATAACTTTATATACCAAATTTTGCTTAGAACTTGTCCCTCTATCGATTTGTGGGGTTATTTCTAATAAAGTAATTTTCACCCCCGAGAATGGGTGACATCTACCCCAGGCTAAAAGCACAAGTTGACGCCATCTCACTTTTGTTTCTTGAGGTATTACAGGAATTATTGAGCTTGAAAACCGTTTTTCCCATAGATAATATATTTGATCATACTTATGAAGCTTATAACTTAAAAATTCGAGTATTACCGGATATGAGGTACACACTGTTAGATTCATATAGAGTCCTTCTACAAAGGCTCAGTTATTGGCGCAATTCGTAGGTTAAAATTTTGAGTAATTGTCGAAAAACCAAAATTTTCAAAGTTAGATTTTTCAGTTTTTCGGCTATACTGAGCCGTATGCATGTCTGATCCTGACACATTATACACCATTGGAAAGCTTAACTCAACACTATTGATTTGGTGTATTTGAGGTTCTACTGTCTAGTTTTTAACCAAAGATATATACCCCAAAATATATGCCGTTTTGTACCTACCAAGTCCTATAGCTGGCCTATAGGTGGTCAAAAGTCACAAACTACACCGGTTCTGAATCGGCCCCCTCTTCAAACACAGAAAAAAATTCAGATCAGTTTAACTTTTCCACACACATACATACATACATACATATTTTACATATCCACAAATATTTTCCCTTTTTTAATTAGATATTGAGACATATTTTTGAGCTCGGTAAGTTTTGAATGGTGTAACCGATTTTCAAAATTAGACATGCGTTGGAATGGTAGGTAATGATTAGTACTATTAGAAGCCGCAAAGTTCGGAATTAGATTTTCGAAGTTTTTGGGAATTTTGGAGACGAGAACAAAAAACAGATCCTAAATAGGAAGGGCCGTAAAATCCACACCCTCAGACCAAAATGGATGGTTGACATATGAATGAGTGAGTATTTCCCTGAACTTTAAGATGGGAGTTGGCTTAATTTTCAATTCAGTCAGATTTTTAAAATCGAAAATTTCGTGTATATTATAGTGTCGCGTGTAGGGTGGTGTGGGTGTGCGCCACTGGCGAGAACTACCGTTCTCTGGTAATAATTTATATAAATAATTTTGTAGTTTGGTTTCACTTACCGGATAATAATCCCAGTCCAACTTTGGTTATAACAACTATACTATATTTCATAACTACTTGGTCCCTTGAATTTAACATGGCTAACTGAAGGACACTTAAAATGCAGAAGACTCCAAGAATGGCCACTCCTACTGATGCTACTAGACCAGCTATCCATACAACAACTAAAAAAACAATATAAATGCAGTAATTACTATATTTTTACTTTTTCCAGTTTTCTAATATATATATATGTTACAGTTCAAGTTGATTATTCAGTTGGAGTTGACTCCAACTAGTTGGAGTCAACTCTAACGGCTGGTTTCAGTAAAAGTTGATTATAAATATAAAATGAAGATTTATATTCAACATTTACTAGTAAAAGTAGAACTAGGAAAAGCATACTCTTCCCAATGCCATTTAGTAAAAGTTGATTCTGATTCACACAAACAGCCGATTCTAGAAATTAAATGTTACTGAATATGTTCAAATTAGTCTAGGCTGTATCGTCGCCCCCGTTAGGTAAATTACTCCGATTCGAATTACTCCGACACAAACTTACTCAAAAAGAGGTCCTTATAACAAATCTACTGGGTGCCAGGCAGTACCTTGATCGATAAATTGTTTAAACAATTTTTTTTAGACAAATTCACACAAATAATTTTTTCTACGAGCGTGCAAAAATGTCTACTTTCGCGCACGCATTTTAGTTTAGAAAGTTTTACTTTTCCGCACGCGTGTTATTTTCCGCACGCGGTTTACTTTTTGCACGCGGTTTTTACTTTTCCGCACGCGTATCCACCGTCATGGAAACCAAGATCGTCGTCATGCTAACTAATTATATTGAAAGTTTGGTTTTGACAACATTGTCAAAGAATTAAGTCAACTTTTTAACAATTTTATTATTATCAAATACAAAATATGTAATTTTAATTGTATTTATTTATTATTTACAATGTTTATTTGAACGTACAACTGAATCCTACGCTTTTTTCTTCAAATATGCTGTTTACTTAAAATAATCGCCTATATTGACATTTTTTTCAATTTTTAATACTGACTTGAGCATGGAATAGCGGGACCACAAAGTATTTGGTTTGCAGATTTTGGATAGACTAATAAAATAAGCCAAAAACACTTCTTTTTTAAGCTATTTACACTTTTTTCTTTACACCAACTCATAAAAATATTGTATTCTTTCTTGTACCTGTTTGCTGATTTTTCCGGTAACAAATTAAGATAATTGACAACGTCGAGGATAGATGGAGGTAGTTCTTCGTCACTTGATGCCATCTAAATCACTGAATTATTTTTTAATTCGTAAGTAAAGATAAATTTTAAAGTGTGTGACGTGCTTCTTGACAATAATTGCTTTGTTTGACATCGTTGCTATGCCTTTAAAATATTAAAACCTGAACATAACAGGTATTTAGGCACCGCATTGAATATAATTCGGTGTTATTAGATCGTCGTCACGGGCACGAAGGCTGATGGAGTGGAGACCAAGAGAAGATAAACGAAGTAGAGGAAGGCCGCCTACACGATGGACAGATGATATCTGGCGGATTAGTAAAAACTGGCAAAAATCAGCACAAAACCGTGAAGTGTGGAAACAATTGGGGGAGACCTATGTCCAGCAGTGGACGTAAATTGGTTGGATGATGATGATGATGAGATCGTCGTCATGCTAACCAATTATATAGAAAATTTGGTTTTGACAACCTTGTCAAAGATTTAATTTGTGTATGTATTTTTATATTAATTCAATTAATTGATTAAGATTTGGTCATTTTTAAATGCTCGTAGAAAAAATATTGTTCCTAACTCTTGCAGAAAGTCTCTTTTCCGCACTCGACTGCTTGCCGAACTCCGCTTCGCTTCGTTCGGCAAAGTGCGGAATCCAAATCGCGTGCGGAAAAGTATGACTTTCTGCACTTGTTAGGAAAATAACTATTTTCACTTCACAAAATAATTTTCCTAACAAGTGCAGAAAGTCATACTTTTCCGCACGCGACTGCAGTTTGCCGAACGACGCGGGAGTTCGGCAAGCAGTCGAGTGCGGAAAAGAGACTTTCTACAAGCGTTAGGAACAATATTTTTTCTACGAGTCTTTAAAAAATGACCAAATCTTAATCAATTAATTTCATTAATATGAAAATACATACACAAATTAATTCTTTGACAAGGTTGTCAAAACCAGACTTTCAGCATAATTGGTTAGCATGACGACGATCTTGGTTTCCATGACAACGATTCAAAACCACTGTTATTGTCTACTGATTTGACTTTCGAATATTATGTCAAAGTTATTTTATTTCATCGAATTCTCGCGTTAATTTCATTAAAACATGAACACAGTAAGATATATTTGAAATAAATTAGTAAATAATATCTAAATATTAGTTTATTGTATGTATTATAATTACTTTAAAGCCATATTAACATATCTAAATTAACACGCGTGCGGAAAAGTAAAACGCATGCGGAAAAGTAAAACGCGTGCGGAAAAGTAACACGCGTGCGGAAAAGTAAAACTTTCTAAACTAAAACGCGTTCGCGAAAGTAGACATTTTTGCACGCTCGTAGAAAAAAGTTATTTTGTGATTTTTCTCTAAAATTGATTGTTGTCGAGTTATACGCGATTTGAAATTTGAAAAATGCGAAAATAGCCATTTTCAAGGCTTAATAACTCGGTTAAAATCCATTATTATGAAAGTCAGAAAGTGACCAAGTTTATAGCCCCCTCTACAAGATCCAGCAGAAATTTTTGTCATTATTTTATTACTAAGCTTTATCTTTAATTATTAACAATGAGCGCTAAGTGCGTACTAGGCGGCCGTCAATGGTGAGTGCTAAAGAGATGCACCATTCCAGCCGTCCAATGGTGAATCTCACTCGCACTCACATTGACGGCCGCCTCAATACACGGTTAGCGCTCATTGTTGATAATTAAAAATAATATCTTATTAATGAAATAATGACAAAAATTTCTTCAGGATCTTATAGAGGTAGCTTTAATCTTTGATTTTTGTTTAGTTTCTGACTTTCATAATATATAATATATTATCGTATGGCATTTTTGCATTTCGGACAGTTCCGGCGCCAATTACACCTTTAACCCTGTTTCAAGTAACTAGTGTCGATGTACACTAGCCCAGGGGGACCTACGGCTTAACGTGCTCTCCGAGGCACGGTGAGACGGCTCGTGTCATTATTGGAAATGAAAATGGTTTGTCTTTGGCAGGGCTCGAACCCACGTGCACTGGCGTATGAGGCCAGCGATTATGCCGTTACTCCACGGCCGCTCGCTCGACTTTCACAATAATTATCTTTAACATAGTTATTAAATATTGAAAATGGTTATTTTGGCGATTTTCAAATTTTAAGTCCCTAATAACTCGACAACAGTCAATTTTAGAGAAAAAAAGGCCCAAAGGATCTAAAAAAAATTTGTACGAAGTGAAAAAATTATTTTTGCGAATTTGTTTAAAATCATTGTTTATCGCCAAACGTCACTAAAATCATTCATTATTGTACTCATTTGCCCTCATTTTCTGCAGTAAAGTATCACTTTGTTGTATTAAAAGAAGAATGTTACTTTATCTGCCGCGATTATTAATCAAATTAACCGAGATTGAATATGTAAGTGATCAATGGCAGCAATCGATTATTTATTTGAGTGAAATTAAAATTTATTTACTTTAATTATTAAAAATATTGTACAAAATTTATCTTATTATTAATAAAATTTATGTCAAAAAGTAAAATTCTGTAGTGTTTCGCAATTATATTCATACAAAATAAATCAAAACTTTACAGATTTAGTAATTAGGTAGGTATACAATATTGATAACTATCGATTAAACATCAAAACCGGCCATCGTGCAAAAGTCATCTGTCATTACTGTCATTACTGTCATACGAATTTTTTATTTCGTCTAAAATTAAAAAAAATTCCTCAAATTTGTAAGTAAGTGTTAATGTTTTTTATGATTGACGATACAATTTTGTACGCACCACCTCAATACTCTTTATCGAACGCGTCTGTTGCTCGCTTCGCTTCCTCTGCTCGTAATATCAGACTCGTTCGATAAAGAGCCACTTTACTGACTTGGTACATAAAAAACTATTAAACAATTTTTCGACCACGGTACTGCCTAGTACCATCTGTCCGACAGCGAGTATAACTCCTCGTTAATTATAACAGGTAGAATGACAAATGAGGTGTCAAAGGAAAGATTAATATCCAAGGATGGTACTAAAGGTGACAAATTTAACCTAGGCTGTCTATCCGTCCGTCCGCGAATATAACTCCTCCGTCATTATAACAGGTAGAATGACAAATCTTCTTCTTCTTCTTTTTGTATAGACATTACTTTGTCTGTTTTTTCAATGTGCCTCTAGTAAGTTGTCGTTCCATCGTTTTCTTGGTCTTCCCACTGAACGTCCTCCTATTAGGGAACCGTCTCTCGCTGTCCTGACTACATTCTATTCTATTATTCTGTTTCTTACCCAGTTATTAATGTTATCCACCTTGCATCTCCGTCGTATATCTGTACTTCTAGCTCTGTGCCATAGAGTCTTACTATCGATTTTTCGAAGGGTTTTCATCTCGGCTGTTTCGAGCAATCTTTTTGTCCTCCCTGTGTCGGGTTGTGTTTCTGCCGCGTATGTCATTATTGGTCTGATGACTGATTTGTAAATTCTGCCTTTCATTTCTTTTCCGATATGACAAATGATGTGTCAAATGAAAGCTTATAATCCAAGGATGGTAATATTCATTTTCTTCTTTAATCCATTAAATCCAATATTTCCTCTGTCATCCATCTTTGCTTCCGTGGTCGCTGTTTTGTGAGCATTTCAGTTGCCGTTTGCAAGGGCGTGTCTGAGTTCCTCCCGAAGGCGAAAGTTAAGGATGTTTAATTATATGACAGTGTGCTAAAAAACAGTGCGAAAAAGTAAAACCCATTTAACATACATTGTTACTTCAGACACACTTTAAACCCTTCATGTACTGCTATCTATATTTACAATTTTCACACAATAAAACCTTTACATCAGCGGTTCTTAATCTTTATGAGTCATGTACCATCTAAAGTTTATTTTATTGTATTTCTATATTTTTAGATTGTATAAGAGACCGGGCAGTATCGTCGCCCCCGCTAGCGCAATTATTCCGATTCGATTTTTTTGCACAAACTTACTCAAAAAGAGGTCCTTATAACATAGCCACAGGGTGCCGGGCGGTGCCGTGGTCGAAAAATTTTTTAAACAATTTTTTTAAACAAATTCACAAAAATAATTTTTTTATTTCCAACAATTTCTTTTAGATAACTTGGGTCATTCTGAGCAAAAAAGGTCTCCTGTCATTTTTCTCTAAAATTGACTGTTGTCGAGTTATACGCGATTAAAAATTTGAAAAATGCGAAAATGGCCATTTTTAACGCTTCATAACTCGATTAAAAATGACTATTATGAAATTCAAAAAGTGACAAAATCAAGATTCAAATACCTTCTTCAACGTCCTGAAGAGATTTTTGTCACTATTTTATTACAAAGCTGTTATTTTTAGTTATTAACAATTAGCGGTATAGTCCAACTGTATCGTCGCCCCCGTTAGCGGAACTATTTCGATCCGATTTTTTTGCACAAACTTACTCAAAAAGAGGTCTTTATAACATATCCACAGGGTGCCGGGCGGTGCCGTGGTCGAAAAATTTTTTAAACATTTTTTTTTAAACAAATACACAAAAATAATTTTTTCATTTCCCACAATTTTTTTTAGATTACTTGGATCATTGTGAGTAAAAAGGTCTTTGGTCATTTTTTTCTAAACTTGACTGTTGTCGAGTTATACACGATTAAAAATTTCAAAAATGCGAAAATGGCCATTTTCAAGGCTTCATAACTCGAATAAAAATGATTATTATGACATTCAAAAAGTGACAAAATCAAGATTCAAATACCTTCTTCAACGTCCTGAAGAGATTTTTGTCACTATTTTATTACAAAGCTGTTATTTTTAGTTATTAACGATTAGCGCTATAGTCCAACTGTATCGTCACCCCCGTTAGCGGAACTATTTCGATTAGATTTGTTTTGCACACTTACTCAAAAAGAGGTCCTTATAATATATCCACAGGGTGCCGGCCGGTGCCGTGGTCTAAAAATTGTTTAAACAATTTTTCGACCACCGGCCGGCACTGTGGATATGTTATAAGGACCTATTTTTGAGTAAATTTGTGCAAAAAAATCTAATCGAAATAGTTCCGCTAACGGGGGCGACGATAGAGTTGGACTATACCGCTAATTGTTAATAACTAAAAATAACAGCTTTGTAATAAAATAATGACAAAAATCTCTTCAGGACGCTGAAGAAGGTATTTCAATGTTGATTTTATCACTTTTTGAATTTCATAATAATCATTTTTAATCGAGTTATGAAGCCTTGAATTGGCCATTTTCGCATTTTTCAAATTTTTAAACGCATATAACTCGACAACAATCAATTTTAGAGAAAAATTACAAGAGACCTTTTTTGCTAAGAATGACCCAAGTTATCTAAAAAAATTGTTGGAAATGAACAAATTATTTTTGTGAATTTATTTAAAAAAAATTGTTTAAAAAATTTTTCGACCACGACACCGCAAGACACCCTGTGGATATGTTATGAGGACCCCTTTTTGAGTAAGTTTGTGCAAAAAAATCTGATCGAAATTGTTCCGCTAACGGGGGCGACGATACAGTTAGACTATAGCGCTAATTGTTAATAACTAAAAATAACAGCTTTGTAATAAATTAATGACAAAAATCTCTTCAGAACGCCGAAGAAGGTATTTGAATCTTGATTTTGTCACTTTTTGAATTTCATAATAATCATTTTTGATCGAGTTATGAAGCCTTGAAAATGGCCATTTTTGCATTTTTCAAATTTTTAATCGCGTGTAACTCGACAACAGTCAATTTTAGAGAAAAATGACAAGATACCTTTTTTGCTCAGAATGATCCAAATTATCTAAAAAAATTTTTGGAAATAAAAAAATTATTTTTGTGAATTTGTTTAAAAAAAGTTGTTTAAAAATTTTTTCGACCACGGCACCGCCCGGCACCCTGTGGATATGTTATAAGGACCTCTTTTTGAGTAAGTTTGTGCAAAAAAATCTAATCGAAATAGTTCCGTTAACGGGGGCGACGATACAGTTGGACTATAGCGCTAATTGTTAATAACTAAAAATAACAGCTTTGTAACAAATTAATGACAAAAATCTCTTCAGAACGCTGAAGAAGGTATTTGAATCTTGATTTTGTCACTTTTTGAATTTCATAATAATCATTTTTGAATGAGTTATGAAGCCTTGAAAATGGCCATTTTCGCATTTCTCAAATTTTTAATCGCGTATAACTCGACAACAGTCAATTTTAGAGAAAAATGACAAGAGACCTTTTTTGCTCAGAATAACCCAAATTACCTAAAAAAAATTGTTGGAAATAAAAAATTATTTTTGTGAATATGTTTAAAAAAAAATTGTTTAAAAAATTTTTCGACCACGGCACCGCCCGGCACCCTGTGGATATGTTATATGGACCTCTTTTTGAGTAAGTTTGTGCAAAAAATCGAATCGGAATAATTGCGCTAGCGGGGGCGACGATACTGCCCAGTCTATAATCAAGATTTACTATGTACTACTATTTTAAGTTTTTGTGTGTTTTGTGTACCACCGCAAATAATTATATGTACCACCAGTGGTACATGTACCACAGATTGAGAACCGCTGCTTTACATAATATGAGATAGAGTAGATTAAATTATTTTTGTGAATTTGGTTAACAAAAATTGGTTAAACAATTTTTCGACCGCGGTACCGCGTGACATCCTGTGTATTCGTTATAAGGGTTGTTATACGGATGTACATATTTCTTTGAGTAAGTTTGTACAAAAAATCGAATCAGAATAATTTACCTAACGGGGGCGACGTTACAGACTATACTAATAAGTAGTTGAAACGGTCAAAACAAAGAAACGCACACTCGTCAAAAATGCACTTGAGATTCTCGTATAATCAACATTTACTGAATCGATCCAGGAAGAGTCAACTCCAACTAGTAAAAGTTGATTTAAATTTTTAAAATCAACTTTTACTGCTCGTTTCAGTTGGAGTTGACTCCAACTAGTTGGAGTCAACTCTAACTGAGAATCAACTTGAACTGTAACATATATAGACCAGGGCGCATCTGTAAAAATATTAGTACATTTGGACGTTGAGAGGTGACTCAAATTTTTTTGCAGAAATTGCTTGAAAATAAATCAAATAATAATATTTGAGTTATCCTCCCTCTCAAAAAGGTCCGGAACATTGTTTAAATAATCAAAATGTCAAAAAATTAAGGAAAAATTCGATTTTCTTCTTGGATTTTTGATTATAACTTTAAATTCATTTTCGAGAAAAGTTGTACTGACATAAAAGTTGCGTAATTAAATTTCCTACAATACAGAATTGGTTAAAAATTTAAAAAATAGTCACCCTTGTTGCAAAATAACAATAATTGTGAAAAAAACATACAAAAACAAGTATTCGCATTATACGTTGTTCAACCATTTATGCTACACTTAGGACCTTCATATTTCACCCTGAAAAACTATATGATACAGTAAAACAATACTGTATATTAGGGTGGGTCACTTTTGTATGGAAAAAAAATAAAATTGTCCAATAAGTTTTGTAATAGTAAAAAAAACGTGACCCACATCCATTCATGAAAAACAATGAAAAAAGATTTTTTCTAGTTTAACTTCTTCTACCCGCGCATTGAGTTTGAAAAACTGAAATTTTTGTTTTTTTGTGAATTGTTTGAAAATTGATTTATCGTGGCTCATAGGAATAACAACAACGTAAACTAATAAAATAAAGTGCTTTTGGACTAAATTTTATTATAAAGAAAGAAAAATAAACAAATAATATGACAAAATAAAAAATCTTCAAATCACGTTAAAATCTTTCTTACTTTCGAACTTAGGCATAAGTTTTCGTGAAATAATTTTATTCATAATTAAAGCTTCTCTTGCTGTTTTGTGGCAAAGCTGCATAGATGCCTCTGTTACTGTTTTACAGCCCGCTCCACAGCTTGAGTATGACATGGTAGCCTCAGAAAAAGGACTTCATCATCACCACCTGACTCAACTAGGGAATGAAGAGTCTCATCCAGAACATTGATCAATATAGGTGGTTGCGAGTAAGATTGCTGCCAGTCTATCAAATCGATGTAAGACGAAGCGTTTAAATCTATCTTAGGCACTTCAAAGTCTCGAAGCTGAAGGGATTCAGATGGTTTCCTTGCCTTTATAATGCGTCTAGTGGCAAGTTCTCTCACATGTTTTTGTTCGTCAGATAACATAGATAAGAGCAAGTTCTCTGGGTGCGCAAAGTAAGCATTTCGCTTTATTACAGGATCAACGACACTCTTCAATTCTTGCGGAAGATATCAAGAATAAAATACCAACTTCCAAAAGTGCCTTGCTCCATCTTTACATGTCGGATTTAATTTGATTTCGAACCAAATAGGAGCATATACTTTAACTACAAAAGTAGCGAGTTGTTTGAGTTCGTTTGTAGGTATCTCAGTGGAAACATATAAGCGCAAAATCCTGTTGGCCTTTGTTAGCCACCTCGCATGCGACATTTTTCCCGGAGAGCGATTAGACAAATCAGAAGGGCACTTACCACTTATGACGGCAGATGTGATATGATAAAGGTAACGTTGATCAGAACTGAGGTCTTTTATATTTGAAATGTTTGGTAACATACCTTCTATATTTTCAAACACGACAACAGAGCGCTTCTCGCAATCATCTAATAACTTTCCGATAGCACCTGAATAAGTATTAGGTCCTGTTGTGGTGCCATCAAGTTTTGCAAATAAATGTCTTAAGGGCAGTTCATTTAAGTGTAAAAGGCATATGATCCATTGAAGTGGTCGGTGTAAACGCTTTTCTAAGAGCCGTATGACTCCGCCGTATTTGCCCGTATTAGTACCGTCCCATCACAACCTATGGCAAGAGTATCCTCTAGAGACATATTCAGTTGACCTGTTACTGTTTGAAAGATAGCAGACTCCAATCCTTTTGCAGTTCCATGGCTTGGAACGGCATATCCGACAAAAACTGATCCTGGTTCTTTAATTATTGAAATATGTTCTTCCACAGATGTTGAGCGGTATTTTTCCCCCTTTCATAACAATTTTCAGGGTCTTATCTTTTCGTCCATCAAAAAAGTAAGGCAGGAATAGTATCTAGTTGGCTTTGAGATAAGGTTTCTTTTCGTAATTTTTGTCTCGCTCGTCGCAATTTCGATTTATCGATTACTTCGTTGTTGATTTTCACATCTTGCAAAACAGCAGAAGCGATAGCAGCAGCTGCTCTATCGGATATCCCGTATGGGTCACAGATAGTTGATAAATTCTTGAGAGATGTTATTTCACGTTTTTTTGATGCTGGTTTTAATGAACTTGAGGGCAAAGTTTGTTCTTCATCGCTACTTCCAGACGTTATTGAGGTATTAGGATTTTCGTGAGAAAGGCCTGATTCACAAACGCTAGAATCGTAATAGGATTTAAGCTTAATTTTTCTATCACTCAGTTTTCTTTTCCTCTTACTTGTCAATAAATCAACAGTTCCCATAATCATTTTTCTCTCTATTCTCTGATCTATTAAAAAAGCTCGTTCTTCCTTAGGAATCTTTTGGTCTTTGGAACATTTGCATAACTCTACATCTTTACACTTACATGAACTCAAATCAAACAGTTTTTCCGAATTTCTATGAAAATCTTGAATTTTTTCTTCTGATAAACGCTTCAAAGATTTTATTAAATTTTTTCACTTCGCGTGGTAACTTTTTATCAATTGCATCACACGATTATGAGACACAGTAGGAATAGACGCTTTTCTCCATAAATATTCAACTTTAGATGACACTATTTCAGATACTTCATTAATGGATGGCTCTTTTTTTGAATTGTTCTCAAGTTTAAGCTGATGTCTTACTAAATTGTAATATTTTATAACTTATTTGTAAGTGGGTAGTTGATTTTCGTTAATTTCTTCCGGAGCACCAAATATGGGACAACTTGTGGATTTTCGGGTATTATTTGAAATCTCCATGATGCACAAAGTCACAAAACTAACAAAAACTACTTAAAATCGCGAAAACATTAGATAAATGCGCGCGACCTTTCGCCCGGAACTCGTTAGGTGCACTGAGACAAAGACGCGTGATCGACAGTTTACGCCCTCTTTCCCCACTCCTTCCTCCGCAGTATGCGCACGATTATTCTCATATTTTGGATTGATTATTATTTGTATTACGTGTATCTCTGAATATAAGAATGTAATATCATTTTATGCCATGTAATTTATACAATAAACTCTGATAAAATAAATGTAATTTTAACAATTTTTCCGAATTTTCAAACGTCATGCGCGGGTAATTAATGTTAATATAAATAAAAAATAAATATGCACGTTTTTAAGTCTCTACCCAGGTCATGTTTTCCGCACTATTACAAATCTAAATTCGCAAAACAATATTTTCGACCCACCCTACTGTATATTTAATTAAGATCGGCTCAATAGATTTTGCAAAATAAATTTTACAATCCAGCTTTCGTAAAAAAAAATCATTTTTTCAAAATGTTACAGAACTGAAAATAAAGCAGATAGCAAGTTGAAATTTTTTTTTTGCGTATAGAAGTGTACTGTACCTTTCATTTGCAATTTTGCAAAATTAAAATCGATTAACACCACGGCGTCAGGAATTTTTTTAAAATAAACATTAATTATTGGTGCTACGTGCAGGACAGCAGATAGTTTGTTTTGATTGGGCATTCCAATGACCTTTGATAATGATTGATACATTTTAATTTTTATTACATTTCGATATAAATCAATAAATTGTTTATTGCAAAATAATAACACATACTCTATCCTTTGAAATAACACTTTTATTAGCAAGAACTTTCTTTGTTAATATATTTTAACTTAAATAATAAAAGTTTGTTATTTTTAAACATATGCAATTGTTTAAACAATATTTCACAAACAATAATAAAATTAGTATGATTTTTGTAGAATTAAAATATTAAAATACAACAAAATATAAAGTAAGAACATAATATATTAGATAAAGATTGGAAGATATGTTAGTGGGAATCAACTTGTGTGAATCGAACACCGCTGTCCTGCGCGTAGCACCAAAAATTATTGTTTATTTCAAAAATTTTCTGACGCCGTGGTAATTAATCGATTTTAATTTTGAAAATTGCAAATGAAAGGTACAGTAAACTTCCATAAGGAAAAAAAATTCAACTTGCTATCTGCTTTATTTTCAGTCCTGTAACATTTTGAAAAAATTAATTTTTTTTGCGAAAGCTGGATTGCAAAATTTATTTTGCAAAATCTATTGAACCCATGTTAATCAAATTTACAGTATTGTTTTACTGTATCATAAAGTTTTTCTGGGTGAAATGTGAAGGTCCTAAGTGTAGCATAAATGGTTGAAAAACGTAAAATGCGAATACTTGTTTTTGTATGTTTTTTTCGCAATTATTGCTATTTTGCAACTAGAGTGACTAGTTTTTAAATTTTTAATCAATTCTATATTATAGGAAATTTAATTACGCAACTTTTATGTCAGTAGAACTTTTCTCGAAAATGAATACTTTTAAAGTTATAATCAAAAAACCAAGAAAAAAATCGAATTTTTCCTTCAATTTTTGACATTTTGATTATTTAAACAATGTTTCGGACCTTTTTGAGAGGGAGGATAACTCAAATAATATTATTTAATTTATTTTCAAGCAATTTCAGCAAAAAAATTTGAGTCACCTCTCAACGTCCGTCTCAAAACAGATGCGCCCTGGACTAATACATTTACTTATTTGCCACTATGTACTCATATAATATTTGCATAAGGCTAAATTCTCATATAATTAATGGTTGTTTTGTGATGTGCAATATCTTAGTTAATTAATAAATATGTCTAATAAAAGATCATAAAATATATAAGTTTGGGAGTAAAGAGAACCGAACTAACTCTCACAACCTCTCATGCTCAAACGTTATCATCAGTCTTTCGTGGGACTGCGTGTAAGATAAAATAAACGAGGCACTAACGATCTATTAGTGTAATATACGATAATTTATAGAACGATCTATAAATGAAAAAAAAAAATACAGGATCCTTTGTAAAAGGTATATTTAAAAGACCCCAATAAGGGTTACATCACAAAACACAACGTTTTCTGATGAACAAGTAATCCATCATCAGTGTTAACCCATTTATGCCCAACGGGTCGTTAACGAACCAACTAACAAAAATATGTTCCAAGTAAATATGTCGAATTTACCAGTCACCGTTGGTTTACTCTTTCATTCTTGACTATGCAAGTAAACAATTTATTTAGGGCAAACCATTTATTTCGCTCGTAGTGTTCGTAGAGTGTACATCAAAATAGAACTTGAATAAGGTTTACAGCATGGCTTTATTCAAACATGTGTAAGTACATTTAAATAAATCATTTTATTATTTAAATTTATTTTATATAGTTAAACATAAGTTGTATTAACACATTATAATATTACTAGTATCAAAATAATTTGATATTATGTCATAAATATAATATTATATTTTCATGGGTCGTTAACGACCCGTTGGGCACATGACATATCGTAATGAGAAAGTGTTTTTTTAGTAAGACACCATTATCTACTGCAGAAATTCTGGAGGAAATAGAAAAAATTGAAAATAGTGAGACTATACCGGATGACAGGTATATCTCTGATGTTTGGGATAAATGGCTTGAGTCAAAATTTCACAACAATCATGTTTTGATGCCTTCTGGACCTAAAAAATCGAATACTTTTATTGGTACATACGGTTTAAGAGGAAACAGTAGCGATCAACAGGTAGCAAATTTTTTTTAGCAATATTTTTTCGAGATATTTGGCACAAGTATTCGTAATATAATAAAGAATGGCAATACAGAGCCCAATTTGAAAAATATATTAATATGTGGAAATCAATCTGTAATTAAATACAATATAAAAAAAACGAGCCTGTACCGCCATTAAGAAGAACAAAAAAATACACTTTCTTCAAATAAACTTTTTTATCCGATGCCTAGATTTTGTGTCATTTTGGAACTACTAAAATTTTTTATTTCATTAGTAGTTCCAAAATGACACAAAATCTAGGCATCGGATAAAAAAGTTTATTTGAAGAAAGTATATTTTTTTGTTCTTCTTAATGGCGGTACAGGCTCGTTTTTTTAATATTGTATTTAATTACAGAGTCATTTCCATACATTAATATATTTTTAAAATTTTGCTCTGTACCGCCATTCTTTATTATATTACAAATACGTGTGCCAAATATCTCGAAAAAATATTCAAAATTACAGCCGCAATCTTGGAACGCGTTTTCGCTACCTCTTGATCGCTCCTGTTTCACCTTACTACAACTGCAGCATAAACATGTTATCTAATGAGCATGGAAATGAGCCAATCCAAAAAGCAAGCGGATATTCACCAAAAGAAAAACTAAAAATTCAAATAGATCAACCATCCGTAATTTCGCAATACAACAAATTTATGGGCGGAGTCGACTTAATGGACAACATTTCGAACTACAGTATAAAAATGCCTGGAAAAAATGGTACTTTCCAATATGGATATGGGTGCTGGATGTTTGTGTAACTAATGCTTGGACACTAGCACGACAGTTTGGATATAAAAATTACAACTTTAATGACAAAAGAATTTAGAAGACATATTATATAGTTCGTATATTATTATCTAACTATGGAAAGTTGTTCTGTACGTTCTATACTACTGGACTTCAAAATATTGCAATAATTCCTGCTCCGTCCCCATCAACACAGCATCTAATTGCTACTGGTGCTCAAAGAAGATTTCGTGTATGTTCAAATAAAACTACAAAAGCATGCGATAAATGTGAAATTCCACTCCACGATAAATCCGTCAAAGATTAGCATACAAACTATTTTAAGCCTTAAGTAATATAATTAATCTATGCCTGCTTCTTTGTTTTAAAAATACAGTAAAATAAATTGTAATTGCATAAAAGTTATTATTTTTATTTTGTACCCCTATGTGCCCAACGGGTCGTTAACGACCCAGCATTTTTTTCAAAAATCAGTTTTTGAAAAATTTTTTTAGTAATTTTTCAAAGCATTTTAGAGTATTTTATTACACTCTTGAGAAAATCATTGATATATTTGACAAAAATAGTTGTGGGCATAAATGGGTTATAGCATGCATGCGTGAGCCACCAAAAAGTTATGTGTAAAAACCCTTTAAAAGTTATAAGATCTTATATGATACTACATATTATGATTAAAATAGGTGGATGTTGCAAATATTCCTGGATATTACCTAGGGCAACACAGGACTCTAACCCACGTGGATATGATATGAGAGGGATGAACATATTGAAAATTGAGTGTCAACTCATTCTCCATCATTGGAGAAACATTATCTTCCTTTAGTAAAACTCGTTTATTTACTTGCAGGTTAGAATATTCTTCAGCCCATTTAGGCGGGTTTTCAAGGCGATTTAAGTAATCAACCGACCAACGTTTCCAAAAAACTTGTTGAATTTTAGAAATCTGCTGGAAGGTGGAAAGTCTATGTTCGTTTAAATGTGAAAGTTCCTTTTCGGGATAAGCGGTGAGAGGAGACCCTGTCAGGAAATGTCCCGGCGTAAGTCAGGTTAAATCTGTAGTGTCATTAGAAACTGGACCTAAGGGGCGAGAATTAAGTATTGAATCGATTTAACAAAGAATAGTGTTAAACTCTTCTGAAGTGAACAGCATTACCCACCAATCTCTTGATATGAAATTTTACGCTTTTGATGGCCGATTTCCAGATTCCACCCCAGTGCGGAGATTGAGGTGGAATGAATTTCCGCTTAGTCTCATTTTGTGAAAGAAAGTCACAGATATTATTTACATCCAGATTTAGCCATACAGCTCACACTCCCTCTAAGGGGAAAATTGACTCATCCCAGATACCTACGGTATCAAAAGGATTGAGCTCTGGTGGGACTCTTTCCGTGTTATCGAGCCCTAGGTGACTTGGTATGCTGGAGTTTCTCCCAGAAATTTTCGTACACATCTGGCCGTCGCGAGTAGTACAGCTTTCTGCATGGTCTTATATAGGTGTTCATTTAGACCCAGCTTTTTTTTGTTTTGGAGGAGGTTCTTCGGAATGACTCCAGTAGTAGACATAATAATAGGTCTGGGTACTTTGCATTCTCCATTGTCTTCGTATTTGAATTTCCAGATCTCTGTACTTGGCGATTTTTTCAGTAAATTTACTACGTAGATTATTGTTGTTAGGTATCGCCACATCAATCAGTGTTGTTTGTCTTGTTAATTTATTAACTAGTACGAGATTTGGTCTATTATGTGCCACTGTTTGGTCTGTGAGCACAGTACGGTCCCAGTATAGCTTGTAGTTGCCATCCTCAAGCATACTCTCAGGGACGTATTGATAATATGGGAGATGGTTCGTTTGGAGAAGTCCCAGCTTGATAGCTATCTCTTGATGAAGGATTTTTCCCACTGCGTCATGCCGTTCCTTGTATTCAGTTGCAGCAAATGCCTGGCAGCCCCCTGTAAGATGTTGGATGGTTTCTTGGGTTCGGCATCCATATCGGCATTTGTCGTTCTGGATCTGAGGGTCTTTGACGATGTGTTTCAGGTAATTTTTAGTTGGTATAACCTGATCCTGAATGGCTATTATTGAACCTTCTGTTTCAGGGAACATCTTACCCGATGTCAACCAATAGTTCGACGCTGTATTGTCGACATAGTCTTGCCTGACCTCATTGGGATGTCGCCCGTGCAGGTGTTTGCCCATCCAGGTGCGCAGTTTTTCGTCCTTAGTAAGGTGGTTTATGCGCATTTCTGGTTCCCTCAGTTTGATCGGTGTTGTGTCATCTACTGGGCACATAGCGCGGTGTAGAGTAGATGTCTCAGCATGCATCTGAAAATAAGTCCTTAAATTAGCAATCTGTTTATCTAGTTGCTCACCTATATCCATAAGTCCTCTTCCTCCTAAATACCGGGGTAATGTCGTTCGTTCTATTGCACTTTTAGGGTGGTGTTTTTGTGCCTTTGTGAGGTGTATTCGTACTTTTCGCTGAAGATGTTCTATATCCGTTTTTGTCCACTTAACAATACCAAATGAATGGCTAGGCGCGGAACAAGCGTAGGTGTTTAGTGCCTTAAACAAATGTTTACTGTTAAGCTGTGAACGAAGCAGCTGTTTTACCCTTCGTATAAACTCAGTAGTTATCTCAGTTTTCATTTGCTTATGGTCAATTTTCCGCACCTGCTTTACCCCAAGATATTTGTACATATCGTTTTCGCCCATGGCCTCGATGTTCTGGCCATTTTGCATATCGATTCCACCGGGCTGTACCTTTCCTCTGACTATATTCAAAACACAGCACTTGTCTAGTCCGAAGTGCATGCTAATATCATTAGAGAATGTTTCTACAGTTTTTAGCATCTGTTCTAGGTGTTCTCGAGTGGAAGCCATTAATTTCAAATCATCCATATACAACAGATGATTGAGCTTCGCTACCACAGTATTGTTGTTTCTAATGCTAAAACCTGAGTCAGTGGAGTTTAATAGCTGGGAAAGAGGGTTCAAAGCTAAGCAGAACCACAATGGACTCAACGAGTCTCCTTGAAACAGGCCCCGGTTGATTGCGATATTTTCGGTTTCGATATTGTTTTCACCGGGTATTTGGAGGTGAATTTTAGTCTTCCAATCTATCATTAAAAAAAAGGTCACTATGTTATCATCGACTTTGTATATTCTTAATATATCTATAAGCCATTCATGCGGCACTGAATCAAAGGCCTTCTTATAGTCAATAAAAGCAGTAAAAAGGTTCCTTTTTTTTGTGAATGCCTGGTTAGAAATGACTAAGTCGATGATAAGTTTTTCTTTACAACCCATGGAACCCTTAGCGCATCCTTTCTGTTGAGGCTCTATGATATTGTTTAGAGCATAGTGTTGGTAGATACGCCGGGTTACACAGGATGTGACCAATTTATACAAAGTTGGAAGACAAGTAATTGGGCGGTACTTGGATGGATCTTGGGTGTTATTTTGATCCTTTGGCATTAAATAAGTAGTTCTTTGAGTTATAAATGATGGTATTTCCTGCGGATTAGAAATAACATGATTAATTAATGTTGATAAACAATCATGAATACACCAAAACTTTTTAAGCCAGAAGTTCTGAACTCCGTCTGGTCCAGGGGATTTCCAGTTATGAAGCTCTTTGATGACATTTGAGACCTCTTCAGTCGTGAATGGTTCGTAGTTAGCAGTAACGTAGTGGTGATAGTTGTGCGTCGTATCTTCTATCCATCCAGCATTGTTGTTAAAAGCAGTTGGTGTGGAAAGTTGATTTCCCCAAAACTCATGAATTTCTTCTTGGCGTGGGTAAGACTTGTCGGCACTTTCTACGGTGGAATTGAGTTTTCGGTAGAATGCCTTCTCGGAATTTTCAAAAAGTTCATTGTCACTTTTTCGGTTGTTACTAACTTTGTACCTCCTTAGTCGCCCTGAATAAACGGAGAGTTTTTGCTTTAATGCATCCAGACACTGTTGGGCTGTGTTATTGTCTGGATCGTATCTAGAGGGTCTTGCAGTGTTCCGCATTATTTCTTCAGCTCTCCTAATAACTTTTCTACTTGGTACTCCTCGTAAATATTCTGTGACTTGGCCAATATCCCTACGCAGTAATTCAATCTTTCCTTGCAGTTTTTTTTCCCAGGGTGCAATTCTGTTACCAGTTCTTCCGTTATTAGTACCCCGTCGTGTTCTGATCTTAATGCCCATTACATTAGCAATTGCTGTTGCTGCACAGTAGATGAGCATATGCAAATATTATAATGTGTGAGCTTCTACGACGTAATTGGGTAGGACTTCAGTGTTCACAATTTGTAACAGCGCACCTAGTTTCTTACAAGAGTTAATTCTTGGTAGCGGTGGTGTGCTAAGTGGGTTTGTTCCATTAAACTATTGTACGGCGCGAGCCATTTCGTTTACTAGGCTATCACGTAACTCGTTGTTTTCCTGTGGTGTATTATCCGGTTGAGTTTCTGGTATGGGAAGCTCAGGAATCTGCTCATCAGGGATTTCATTAGGGACTTGATCTAAAATTAGCCCTTGATTGTTATTCTCCCGGTCGACTTCGCTTTTGATAATATCGCGTCTAGCCTCTGGGATAAGATTATTTCTAATGATTACCCGGTATTGATCTGATACTCGTTGCTCCGATACTTGAATATCTGGGTACTCTCTGCAAAATTCGGCATACAGCTGTTGTCGGTAGCCGATCGTTTCTTGACCGAGGTTTGTCACCTTGTAGTAGAAGCGCAAAATGTTTTCATTAATGGACGCAGTCCATTTCATGCGCTGCCTCGGTCGTCCCGCTTGAGTGAGCGCCGGCTGAGGTTCCAGCGCAGCACCTTCGTCGGGTGGAGCTCTTGCTGTTGTTTGTTGGTGGACCCTGCCTCCGACGTCCCGCATGCTGTCACGTCCAGCGCCGGCTCCAGACGTGCCCTGGCGATCCCCAGGCAGCGATCCTAAACATAAATTATAATTCTCCATATTAATGGGTTTGCATTTTATACCTACTGCCAGGTGTCAGTTTTTTTCCACGGCAAGTATCCCTGCTACTCTCTGGGTACTGGCGCTACGAATACCCAGAAAGCATCCCCCATTCGCAGGAGGCCGCGCCTGATAGAAGAGCTGACAAAAAACTCCCACAGGTTATTTACATTATTATTATATTTGAAAAATTAATACAACTCATGTAGGACAATTTTGCCCCTAAAAAATTGGTGGCGTTGTCACTATATATCACTGACGGATTTTCTTTTCTCGGGACAAAACGTTTTAAAGCGTTGATAAAGGAGTCAGTAGACAGCCCAAGGACTAGCTCTATGTGAACTGCCTTGGTGACCATGCAAACAAAAACCGCAATTTATGATTTTATGACTGGAGATTTACGAAGCCTTGAGCATTTTATTTGAAAGAATCCTCCGAAATATTGCTCCGAAGTATTGCTCAGAACGATTTGAGCACCAGCATGCCCGTGCCGTTTATGCTCTAACTCTAGTATGAGGGAGGTCGTATCATTATGAGGTGGTAAAAAAGGGATGTTTCTGTTGGTAGGAAATGGAGGCGTTACAAAGCCGTCCGCCAATCCTCAGTATTGAGAATTCATCGAGAAATGGATTTAAAGATAAATTGTTCATTTGATAGTTGCTGTTTTGCAGAAAGTTCTTTAGAAAATTTCTTTAGAAAAATTGGTAAGCTGAACTTGCCGAACTATAAAATATAGAGCTTGGTCCAATTCTTCAACAGTGAGGGGCTCAGATTTTTTGTTACCTTTTAAATGACTGACAAATCTGAGTACATATGCGATGGTACGACGTAATCAAGAAAAAGAAGAAAATTTTTGAAATAATTTTTTCCAAAGAGATTTTGAGTTGACGTTTGTGAGTATATTGAAACGAGTTTTTCTGTGCTCTGTAATTAGATGATCAGCTATTGGGGTTTCGTCAGAAAATTTTATAGAATGATTAAGAAGAAAAGCAGGACCGGATCAATACAATTTGTTGTCCAGAATTTCTTGGGCTGATAACCCACGTGATAAAATATCAGCACTGTTTTAAGCTGACTTAACGTATCGCCACTGACAATTTTTCGTCGGCTCTTGAATTTGAGCAACTCTATGTGATACAAACACCGACCATTTACTAGGGTGTGCCTTGAACCAACATAAAGCAACCTGAGAATCAGTCCACTTTCAACATTTTCCAGAATTACTGCATGTTTTTCTAAGAGTTTTAAGAAACGATTTAAAGTAGGTATTTCATCGTGAGTCCTCTCAGATTCATAAGCTCTAGCCGATTGAAAATCTAACTTATTTTTTATAATGAATATAAGAGTTAAGTCAAATAAATTTTCTTAAGTTAAATTCAAATTTTTTAGTGGTAAAATATTCTTTTGAATTGTAGTGATTAATTCTCTTAATTTGTCTGAGTTACATTTAGAAATATTATTACACTCAAAAATAGCTTGCAAATAAGAATTTATTATGGCGAATTTGTTTTCGTATCTCTTCTTTAAAATATTTAACGCGATTACAAAATTTTCATTAATTATCGGTAACGAATCTATAAGTTGAAAACTTTCTTCAAGAACACAAGTTTTTGGACATCTGTTAATGTCTCATTTTTCACATCGAATAGTTCAATGAACGATTGAGTTTCTAATATGACCGGATAATGGTGAAATTTTTATGTCGGGAAGACGTGCTGCTATTAGAGCACTATAAGAAACCTCACTGGAGGAACTAAATTTTATCTGAGAAGGTATAGCTTTTAATTTATTTACATAAGGCGGTCAAGTCGCTTACAAGTTACAAATATTTATTTTATGTGAGCTGTCTACCTTTTTTTTTGTCTGTATCTGTTACAAGGAATTCGATTTCATTTTGTGCTCTTTCATAATCATGAAATATTTTACTCTACTTAATTGCGTTTCTAACTGGGTAACATCTAACTCTACGTCTTTGTTGGCTATAAACCAGTTATACATACGAGTAAGAGAAGACTTAGCAATTTTTCTGTACTTTTTAAACTGCTCCATTTTTATTAAAGATATTAAAACTCAAAAATGTGTTTGAATCACAGAAGTTAATAATTTTAATGTCTTTGAATAACTGATGGCCAAATAAAATTATGAAATAAAGGGTATATAAATGGAATTATCTCACCCAGTATATCATTTTGCTGTTGTGTCGGCGAATAATCTTGAAGTACTTTCTATAGGCTTTATGCTGGTCAATAATCCGGTTCGATTTAGGCCAAAAGAAGAAATACCGCTTTGGTTTTGATTCCCAAACCGTTTCTCCTTCTCTTGGTTGAAGAAAAAAATGATTTCTTTTATCCTAATTGGCTTTATTAAAAAAAACTCAGTTGATGCTATGTTTAGCTTTTATACCAGTCACAGCGAGAATTAATCTGCACAACAAAAAAGTCCCAAATATTAATTGGGACTTTATATGAACTATTATAATGAACTATTATAATGAAAACTGTTCGTTTTTAAATATCTACCGATGACAAATATTTTTTCGGAATAATATCACTGTCATTTTTTACGATTAATTTTTTTAAAAGGCCTAAAGCGTGTATTTTTTAATGTGATATAATTTTAGGGGCATATGAAAGCAAAGATTAGATTTAGATTATTTAATGAAGTTTTAACAACCATCAGTCAGTTTTAATAATTCGATGGGCACATCATCTGGAACAGCACCTTTACCCTCTTTTCTGTTTTTAATGGCATATATGACTTCTTCTCTTCATATTGGTGGTCCGGTATCCTCTGTGATTTCTAATGACAGTTCTCCTCTTTCATCAATAAATAGTTGTTGGATGTAATTGGTTTAGTGACATAATCTCTCGTTCACATCAGTAATAATATCTCTTTTGTCATTTTTAAGGGTATTCGTTCTTGTGCTTTTTCTGGAACCTGTCATTTCTTTGTAACAGATGACAGATGGCATCAATTAGCAATTACCAGAAATCGGTAATATTAAAAATATAAGCCAACTATTGCCATTTAGGGATAGTTTTTTATTATTAGTACAAAATATGACTAACAAAATATACCCCAAGGTAACTAGAACTCACCTAGGACCTAAAATGTAAATGTTACAAATTTGTTATATTGTCAAAAAAGGGTTAAAACGTAACAAAACCCATGCGGATCTTTTTCACGTGAAGCTAAAAGATTACCGCTTGAGGGTACAAGCCAATTATTTAGGTTTAAAGTAGCTCATTCTCGAGTAAATTAATTTATTCCAACCTAAACGTCCTCAGTGTATGTATATGTACCGCTCACAGTGATGTGCTATAATTTATTGTATTTCAACTTAGAGTTGCATTTAATTTACAGTCTAGCTGAAGTACGAAACTCAGAAATAAAACCTTATAATATATCGCGTACTTACACATTCAATATCTATTATGAAGATAATTTAGATTAGGTTATATTATGAAATTTATGCATATGACCAAAGGTTCATTGTATTATTTAAATTACATTAATTGCAGTATATTGGGATATTCTTTTACTGATCTTTATATAGGTATAAATAAGTTCTACAATTTAGGTTTACCGCATTCCTCACAGAAAACCGGCAAAAAGAATAAGTTGATTTTCAACGTAATAGTCGCCTTTGCGTCAGAATGGAGCAAATATGAATACCCCAGGGAAATTAGTGGTAACGTGATCGCTACGTTGAGAAACATATATCTTCGCGATTTTCAATTATAGTGTATTGGTGGGTAGGAGCTAAAATCTATCATTCGTTTCATTAGGTACTTCGACATGGTTAAAGCAGGCTTAAGATTATGGCAAGAAGGCCAATTCCTAATGAGAAATAAATTGATTCTGATTGTACAGTATTTAGAGAAAAGTTACCTAATGTATATGACACTGCGAGGCATTTAGGGAGATAGAAAATTATGCTCATTTTCATAGTTGATTTTTTCGTGAACAGATTAACGGATTCCGCTGTTTTCTTTTTTATTATTTTAGATATTTCTGTAGTACTTACACAGTTGTGCAAAGGTTTACTTTCTTTTTTGTACTTTTACCGGGTGGAAGAAAAGAAATGTTTTTTTTTGTTGTAAGTTTGAGACACTCTGTAGGTAGGACGAGGTACAACTGTGAGTATACATCGGAATCGTATTATTATCTTATGTTTTGTGAACAGTTTGTTTTTGATTTTCTCTGGTGCCTTTAGAAACAAAGAAAATAAACGGTCATGAATTTTAACATACGATTTAACGGTAACAAAAGATTAAAACATCCTGTAGGGACGAAAAGGAAAATAACTAAGAAAACACAAAAAATGAGAGATATAACTTAAAACGGAAGAATTTTAAATGTCAATAGGGTCAAAATTTTATAAATGTCAATAGCCTCGAAATTTCATAATTTTATTGGCGTAAATTGCCTGCGGTTGGAGCAGGCAAAAGGCATTACAAACAAGCATTATAAAGTGGTAAAAAAATTATATTTATTTATTAAGCGCAACAGGCCTTGTATGCCTACCGCTAAAATGTTTACATTTCTGATTACATAAATAATATTATAAATAACTTAATATAACTTACATAACTTATAAAACTTATAAATTTTATTTAATTACACTTCAATCTTTTTATACACTCCTTCACCACCTCCCTCCATCTCCTTCTGTCCAATGCTAGTTCTTTCCATCTCTCAATGTTACTTTTCTTCCAGTCTTCATACACACTGTTCTTTCATCTTTTCCTTGGCCTACCTTTCCTCCTCTTTTGTATTGGTCTTCGTGAGAGTACCATTTTTGGCATTCGTTTACTTCCCAATCTAACGATGTGCCCCAAGTATTGTATTCTCTGTGCTTTGATCGTCGTCGTGATCGTTGGCTCTTGATATAGTTCTTCCAATTCTTTATTGGTTTTTTTTCTCCACTGACCTTCTATTTTCACACCACCATATATTGCTCTTTGCATTTTTCTCTCCCATCTTTCTAAAAGGTCCGTTTCTGACTTTTTGAGCACCCATGTTTCGCATGCGTATGTTACTGTAGGTCTGATAACAGTCTTATAAATTCTTATTTTTGTTTTTCTTGATACGTATTTGGATTTCAATAATGTGCCTAATGCTCCATATTTTTTATTTCCTTTAGTTATTCTTGCCTTTATCTACCCTTCTTCATGACCACTTTCATCTATTTTGGCTACCGGGTAAATAATTTCTTTGGCTCTTTTGAACGAGTATGTGTTTTCTCCATATATTTGTACTATGATGTTATTCTCTTTTTTTTATTTCTCCCATTATCATATACTTTGTCTTTTCTTCATTTATTTTAAGTCCGAATTTTCTGGCTTCTGTTATTATGTTCTTCATTAACTTTTGTATTTCTTTTTTGCTTGTTGCTAATAGCGTCAGATCATCTACAAATGATATGCATTGGTGGCCGTTTTTAAATATCGTCTCTTGAATATTTATTCTGCTTTTCCTGATTATTCCTTTCAATGTTAGATTGAATGCCGTTGTTGATATTGGGGCTCCTTGTCGTAATCCTTCCTTGGTTTCAAACTTTTTGGATGTATACCCTTTCCAAGCTATTTCGTTTGTTCTGTTTTCCATCGTCATCTTTACCATCCTGACAATTTAACTTATTATCCCCAATTCTTTCATCAGTGCGTACATCTGCTGTCTATTAACTGTGTCATAAGCCTACTTAAAATCAATGAACAAAGCATATAGTACTGTTTTATATTCGTAACAGGTAGTCTGTATTTCTTTTAAGGCAAATATTTGGTCAGTCGTTGATCTGTTGTTTCTAAAACCTGCCTGGTATTCTCCCAGTATTTTTTCCGAATATTTACTTTTTCTTATACGTTGTGCCAAGATTTTGTAAACTATTTCTAATAGTGCGATGCCTCTGTAGTTTTCGCATAGCATTCTATCACTTTTTTTATTTATAGGGCATATCCTTGCTATAGTCCACTCTTGTGGCATTTTTTCAACATCTCATATTCTTTCTATCAGGTCATATATCTCTTTCTGTAGTCCTTTCCCTCCTGATTTTACCATTTTGGCCGATATTTTTGTTATTCCTGGGCTTTGGTTATTTTTCAAGCTCTTAAAAAAATTACCCCTCCAAATTTAAAAACGAGTATATATTTTTCCCTTTCCCTTTTTTTAAACAGACCAATGATGCAAATACCACCCATAAAAAAGAAGACGGCACATGGGCTAGAAGCAGCGAACAAAAAGCAGAATGCATTGCTACACATCTAGAGAAAATTTTTCAACCGCATCTCAACAACAAGAAGAATGAGCATTACAGAGCAACCCTTTGCAAGAAGAAGGGAACATAATGCCAGTAACTGTAGAAGAATTAATAAAAGAAATCAAGTATAATTTAAACCCGAGAAGAGCTCCTGGCTTTGATTTAATAACAGGACAAATCTTAAAACAGCTCCCAAGAAAAGCAATTGTCAAGTTGACCTATTTAATTGTTGCTGCGATTAGACTAAAATATGCTCCTTCATTGTGGAAAGTGGCGGAAATAGCAATGATACCAAAACCAGGCAAACCACCACATATAACCTCCTCCTATTTATAGACCAATATCACTGCTACCCACAATGTCTAAATTATTTGAAAAATTCTCCTCAGAAAATTGCAACTAATTACAGTAAACAAAACATTAATTCCAAATCACCAGTTTGGCTTTAGGCAGAAACCCTCAACTATAAACCAACTCCACAGAGTCACCGATATTATAGAAAATGCACTCGAGGGAAGAAAAGTTTGTTCAGCTTTATTCTTAGATGTTACCCAGGCATTTGACGTTTGTCATGAAGGACTATTTCATAAATTAGAGACTATTCTCCCAAAATCATACACAGACATAATTAAATCGTAATATATTTCAGAATAAAGCAAGATGATGCTTATTATAAACTTAAAGAAATAAAAGCCGTAGTCCCCCAGGGTAGCGTATTGGGCCCGGTCCTAAATCTCCTTTATCGGTGCCGCCCAATATCCCGACAGCCAAAATCCCGACAGCCAATATCCCGACGGCCAAAATACCGACACGACAGAATCTCGACACGCCAGAATCCCGACAGGCCAAAATCCCGACATGCAACAATCCTTGCATAAGCAAAAATCCCGACCACTACATTTTGAATATTTATTGTTTCCTTTTCAAATGCAATACCAAATCATATTAGAGTATTAAAATTGAAAAATTAATTACTTACTATTAAGTACGAGTAGTAATTATTATCTATTTTAAAAGAAAACATCATTAAACACTTCATTTTATAATATAAAAGCTATACTTACTGAAATGGAAGGTTGTAAGTGACATGATAATAATATCTATTATATGAAAGTAAACATGAATTCAGAATTTGATTATAGATATATTATTGGACTATACAGGGTGTCCCAGACTAATTTACCCACGCAATATCTCTTAAACGAATAGAGATAATGTGACAAAAAGTGGTATATTCTACTTGTAATACACGTTAATATGGCGTAGAAAAAAATCATCCCCTAAATATTCATCCCTTAGTTAAAACCCCTAACTTTAATTTTTTTTAATAGCACCCTGTATATTTTTTTATAGTTTTGGATGTGGTCTTCTATCGTCTATTCAACACATTTTTTTTAAATAAAATGGGTTCGTAAATAACCAAGAAAATATCAGTTTAGTTTTGTTAATTATGTGTCCCAGACTAATTTACCCAGGCTATATTTCTTAAACGAATAGAGATTTTCGAATGGGACAAAAACTGATCTATTACATTTGTAATACACTTTAATATGGCATAGAAAAAAATTATCAGCTAAATATTCATCCCTTAGTTACAACCCTAACTTAATTTTTTTTTAATAGCACCTTGTAAGTTAGGTGAATATTTAGGGCATGAAGTTTTTCTAAACCATATGAAAGCGTACTACAAATGCAATAGATCAGTTTTTGTCCCATTCGAAAATCTCTATTCGTTTAAGAAATATAGCCTGGGTAATTTAGTCTGGGACACATAATTAACAAAACTAAACTGATATTTTCTTGGTTATTTACGAACCGATTTTATTTTCAAAAATGTGTTGAATAGACGATAGAAGACCACATTCAAAACTATACAAAAATATACAGGGTGCTAGTAAAAAAATTAAAGTTAGGGGTTGTAACTAAGGGATGAATATTTAGGGAATGATTTCTACGCCATATTAAAGTGTATTACAAGTAGCATATTTACGCCACTTTTTGTCCCATTCGAAAATTTCTATTCGTTTAAGAGATATAGCGTGGGTAAATTAATCTGGGACACCCTTGGCAAAAAAATTATTTAATTCATATACTCATGTTAGACATTTTATTTAGAAAATTAGTTCATATTAAATGGTAAATACTTTTGTTTAGTAACAAAAAATAAAAAACAGATGGCCATAAACCAAAAACCAGAAATAAATGTAATTATATTATTAAACCGGTCAGGATTCTGGCGTGTCGGGACTTTGGCCTGTCGGGATTCTGGCGTGTCGGTATTTTGGGGTAGACCCCTCCTTTACACATGTGATCTACCAGAATTCGATAACTACTGTTTAGCTACCTTTGTCGACGACACCCATATTAGCAGTAGGTAAAGTTAACGTAGAAACAGCCAATAAAATACAAAATGCGATAAGCAAATTCCAAAAGTGGACTAAGACGTGGAAGATTATATTGAATGAAACCAAATAAGTACATGCTGATTTCACTAATAAAAAAATAAAATTCTACGCACCAATAAAAATTAATGGACACGACATTCCTTATGCCAACACAGCCAAATACTTGGGCTTAACCCTAGACACGAAGCTTCGCTGGAAAGCACATGTAAAGAAAAAGAAAGAAGAATTATATATCAAATATAAAAAATTATATTGGCTTCTGGGAAGATACTCATGGTTGTCAACGTATAACAAGATGCTAATCTACAAACAAGTTATAAAACCTGTATGGAAGTAAGGTATCCAACTATTAGACCGGTCTAGTTAGACTCAAAAATAGGAGTGAGGCTACAATAATTACCATTAAGCTGAAAATTGGTAGGATTGTTTAAAATACCATGATAAATTAAATCTAAAAAGTCCTCATAAATCCGACCCGTGCTAAAAAATTTACGCGGGGTCAAAGGTCACCAAATATGGTTTTTAGCGTTTTTCAACGAAACGGTAAGTTTTATCGTAAAATTAGCTCTAACAGAAAATGTAGGTTAGATAAATATCTATAAAAAATATCTTAATAGTTTTTTTCCTAAGAGCCACTGTTTTTGAAATGCAACGATTCAAAGAGGTGAAAGACTTCTAATCGTCATAATATAATATTTGTATTAGTACACCGCGGTGTGCAAGTACTTGGAAGGGAAACGAGAAACGACCGTGCGCGAGTCGCGGAGAAATATTGCGACTATCTTAGATAATTCGTATTGTCAATTGAAATTGTCAAATTGACGTATATTTCATACCTTCTGTCATTGAAGCAGAAAAATGATATATTCCTCCACAATATTGATATGATATGCAATTATTATATAAAGGTAAATTTAATTAATTGTATTTTGAGTGCAGTACTGCATTTTAATAACTAATTTTATTTACTACATACAATTGTTCACATTTTCATAACATAACCTGAATCTTATTTTTTCTTCTTACTATTTTTTTGGAATATGGCCTTGACAATTATCCAGTAACCAGGACTAATATAATTGGCCAATATAATTAAAAGTGCGAATAAAAGTACAGAGCGTAGAAATAGGGGTCGCTTTGCCGAACTTGCAATCTGAACTTGCATCACTGAAGCTGTAATACAAGTAAACATAATATTTTATCGGTCAACTTAACTTATATTACACATAAAATATAAGATTATAGATATGATAATGTTTCTACTATACAGCTTGCGGTCTACCGAGGGATGCAATGTATAAGCTGTATTATATTACAGTGCCAACAAAAAAATCTTTACAAAGTTAATTTAACGCAAAAATAATAAGAATTATTTGAATTTTACGGCTTAATCCCAACAAAAATAGTAAATTGAAATGTACGGCGTCATTTTGGTCCCAGAGTTACTGTAGTATTTGATGGCTATAATGATTTTACGAGAAGTATTAAAGCTGCAGAACAACGTCGTAGAATTTCAGCAATATCTTCCTCTTCTAATATTTTATTTGATCAGTCTATGACAGTATCTACCACTAAACAGAAATTTCTTGCAAATACTCGCAACAAATCTCGGTTCATTTCAATGCTGAAAGATAAGTTTAGTGCTGAAAATATATCGGTAAAAATAAGCTAATAATGATGCTGACGTAATGATAATTGAAACAGCCATAGATCAATTCAATTTAACAAATATAACTATTGTTGTAGGTGAAGATGTAGACTTGCTCGTATTACTCACTGGTAGCACTCCAATCGAAAAAACTACCTTTTTTTTAAAACTTGGAAAAGCTCAACACCAATCGGAAATATATTCATCGAAAAGTTTATCTACTTTTGCAAAATGTCAAAATCATATACTATTTAAACACGCAATAACTGGCTGTGATACGACATCTGCATTTTTCAGGAGGGGTAAAACGACTGTTTTTAAAATGTTTGAAAAACAAGATTTACTTGAATGTGCTGAAGCTTTTAAAAAAACTAATTCAACTCCACAAGAAGTTATTTCTAACGGAAATAGCTTTCTTCTCTCTATGTATGGAGCGCCTAAGAAAACTACGTGCTTAGATAAGTTCGATATGCATGTTTTTTTAAAAGTACTCGAAACAAAAAACAAGTGCAGTTATCTTGTCTTCTTCCAACCTCAGCGGCTGCTCATCAACATCTTTTTCGGGTATATTACCAAGTTCAAGTGTGGCTTGCTTATCAGCTAGATCCAAAAGACTGGGGATGGAAATTAGTCGACAGTTCATTAGAACCAATTCCACATTTACTCTCCCCTGCGCCGGAAAAACTCCTGAACACAATTTTTTGCAACTGTAAAAAGGGATGTAGCGCTAAATGTGGTTGCAAAAAAGTTGGACTGTTTTGTTCGGTAGCATGCACTAATTGTCAAAACCGGTCGTGCTCCAATGTTGAATCACCAACAATTGAGGATTCATTTGAGTCTATCGAGGAGCCATGAGGTATGTCATTATTGGGACAATTTACTTGCACCCAGGATGAATAAGAAGAAGAAGAACTAGAAGATGAAGAAGAGGAGGAAGAACGATGAGAAGAAGAACAAGGGAAGCAGAAGTATTAGAAAATTACGAACCAGTTTGATAAATTTCCCCTTTTTTTTAATTTATACCGCTTTATATAACTTTTATCACTTTTAACCCTTACCAATATCAATTATTAAATAGCTTTAAATTAAACAGAATCATAACAGATCCGTAGAATAGGCCTACTGGGGAAACCACGTTAAAAAACGCGCTAAGTACACTACCTCAAAGGTGGTGTGGAAACGTGTGCGCATATTATGACGATTACCACTTTTTGAATCGTTATATCTCAAAAACGGTGGCTCTCAGGAAAAAAAGTAATAAGGCATTTTTTACAGATAATTATCTAATCTACATTTTTTGGTAGAACTAATTTTACGATAAAACTTACCGTTTCGCTGAAAATCGCTAAAAACCATATTTGGTGATCTTTGACCCCGCGTAAAATTTTTAGCAGGGGTTGGATTTATGAGGACTTTTTAGATTTCATTTATGATGGTATTTTGAACAATCGTGCCAATTTTCAGCTTGATGGTAATTTTTGTAGCCTCGGATGCGTAAGTTGACCGGAGTATATGGGGATGAACAAAAAAACAAACTTGAAAATAATACAAACTTTTCAAAACAAACTATTAACGGGCACAGTTAACGCACCCTTGTATATCCGTAATGACGACCTCCACAAGGATCTACGAATGGAGCCCGTCGACAAAGAAATCCGAAAACACGCAAAAAGTCATGAAAAAAGACTTCTTCTCCAAGAAAATATTGAGGTCATCCAGCTCCTGGACAACTCAAACCAGAAAAGAAGACTGAAGAGGACCAAACCTCACGAGTTGGTGTACTGTGGGACAAAGCTAATAGACGAGCATTGCGCGACTAGTGTGCAAGCAACGTGTTGGTTTAGTGCGTGATAAAGTGAAAAGCAGCGCTTTGTGTGATAGTGCGCAAGCAAAAAGTGCTCCAGTAATAATAAAGACAACTAAGAAGACATCAAAGGGTGACTCTTAGATATTAAGTAGTTAGTAAGATAGGATAGATAAAAAGTTACTATTGGTCAAAGACTAGATTGTAGCACTTAGCACATAAAAAAAAAGATTTTTCCCTTTCAGTTTCCATTGGTGTTGAAAAGATAAATTGTGATGAATTTTTAGAAGCCCAATTCTTAATACTAATTTTTGAATTTGTTTAAAAAAATGTTATTTAATGTTGTTTAATGTAAATTAATTTTCGACCGCGGTACCTCCTGGCAACCTGTGGATTTGTTATATGGACCTCTTTTAGAGTAAGTTTAGTCCAGAAATCCCCTGCGCATCCGCTAGGAAAAATATTCTAATTCGGATTTTTTTGCACAATCTTACTCAAAAAGGACTCCTTTTATCAAATTCGCATGTTGCCAGGACCAAAAGGTGGTCAAAAATTTTTTAAACGTTTTTTTTTGTTTTTTTTTTCCTAAAATTATTTTTTTTGCATGGAAAAAAGTTTTTTTAGGTTTCTTGGATCATTCCAAACAGAAAAGGTCTTTAGTGACTTTTCTCTAAAAATGATAGTTTTTGACATATAAGCGATTAAAAAATTGAAAAATTGCGAAATCGGCCATTTTTAACCCTCAAAAACTATGTGGAAAACTGAAAATTTCAATGTTGCCAAGTTAGGTAGATATTCTTTAAACATCGATTGATGAAATCTTGAAGAGTTTTTTGCAATACAATATTCAAAACTCCTTTGTTTTTTAATTGCTAATCAAGCGTGCGCGACACTATTTTCCACCGACAGTATCGTGCAAATGAAAGGAATAAATTCGTTATTTCATAAACCGGCGACTTTAAGAAAAAATCCCGAAACTGGTCGATTTTTATTTTTAAGTTATGATATTGTGGCATATATGGTATACTAGTGACGTCATCCATCTGGGCGTGATGACGTAATCGATGATTTTTTTAAATGAGAATAGGGGTCGTGTGCTAGCTCATTTGAAAGGCTCTCAATTATCTATTCAGTAAGATATAATATAAACATTTACATAATTATTTATACACGGTGTCCAAAAAATTTTTATTAAATTAAATTATTTGACAAAAAAAGAAGTAGAAGGACACCCTGTAAAAATAATTATGTAAATGTTTACATTACTAAATAAAGAATTGAAGAATCTTTCAAATGAGCTACAACACGACCCCTATTCTCATTTAAAAAAATCATCGATTACGTCATCACGCCCAGACGGATGACGTCACTAGTATACCATATATGCCACAATATCATAACTTAAAAATAAAAATCGACCTGTTTCGGGATTTTTTCTTAAAGTCGCCCGTTTACGAAATAACGAATTTATTCCTTTCATTTGCATCATACTGTCGATGTCGGTGGAAAATAGTGTCGCGCACGCTTGATTAGCAATTAAAAAACAAAGAATTTGAATATTGTATTGCAAAAAACTCTTCGGGATTTCATCAATCGATGTTTAAAAAATATCTACCTACCTTGGCAACATTAAAGTTTTAAGTTTTTCACATAGTTTTTGAGGGTTAAAACTAACCGATTTCGCGATTTTTCAATTTTTAATCGCTTATATGTCAAAAACTATCATTTTTAGAAAAAAGTCACTAAAAACCTTTTCTGTTTGGAATGATCCAAAAAACCTAAAAAACTTTTTTTTCATGCAAAAAAATAATTTTAGGAAAAAAAAACAAAAAAAAAAACGTTTAAAAATTTTTTGACCACCTTTTGGTCCTGGCAACATGCAAATTTGTTAAAAGGAGTCCTTTTTGAGTAAGATTGTGCAAAAAATCCGAATTAGAATATTTTTCCTAGCGGATGCGCAGTGGCTTTCTAGACTAGTTTGTGCAAAATATTTTACTAAATTGAAATATGTGCAATTTACTAAAACTATTTTACTTGCAATATTTTTTTGTGTACAACAATAATATATTTTTAAATATTATCAAAAAGAAAATAATTATTATTCCTACAAGTAAAAAATTTTGTCCTCAATATTTATCCTAGCTAGTATTAGCTGCATTGTTGAATGTTTACGTTCTAGAGTAGTTAAATAGAATAATTTTTATCTTACATTTGTTCATGTTATGTATGTATGTATGTTCTGTCCCAGTTAAATATTTTAGTACATTTTTTCCTGAATATTTTGTTAAATGTCAAAAAAAATTGTTAAAAAAAACACAAGGGTTTTAAGAAAAACAATGGATATTTACCTGAGGGCCTAAACCTTGAGTCATTATTTCCACATCGTTCCCTATTGTATAACAAATATTTACAGGTTTTCCATGGTCCAAAATATCCTTCTTCATCGTTGTATCCCCCTAAAACAAAAAAAGAATAGTTCAGTCTTAAATTAAACAAAACTTTATACAAAATATATGAAATTTTTGCTGTTTATAATCAACTAGCAAATTTCTATTAAAATCTCTACAATATCTTCACGGAAATTTTGCTACAACAGCAGTTTATTAAAAAATCTAATTAAACAGATTTTAAATGGTTCAATATTTTATGCGCTAACGTTATCCAGGTATAGTCATAAAGATAATCCCAAGTTATTATAAAAATGGCATAAAGGTTAATAAAACATAAAATCCACGTCAGAGGTATACATTATTATATCTTCTTTTATAAGTCCTGCAAAATATAAGCTGAGCACATTGGAAAAGGAACATTTATATAGTATATAGACTTTTGCATAATATACCTACTAAAATACATGTGATACGGTTTATCGCTTAGTAAAAATTAAAAACAAGCTGTCCAAAATTTATACAGTGACATGAAATCTGCAGTAAAATTGGGAAACAAAATTACAGATTTGTTTACAGTCAAAAAAAGTCTACGACAAGGGTGTTGCATATCACCGAGTCTGTTTAAGATATATGTCGCCAAAACTCTTACAATATGGAAAAGAAAATGCAGTGGAATGGGCATCCAAATCGACGACAACAAATGCCTGTACCACCTACACCCTTCAGTTTGCAGACGATCAGATAATATGTGCAAACGATAAAGAAGATTTGGAATATATGACTCGCAAATTGAAGGAAGAATACGAAAAATGGGGACTGCAGATGAATGTAGAAAAAACACAATATTTATGCCTAGGTGAGGATTCAACTGATATGGTATTGCACAATAATCAGAAAATAACTAGCTGTGAAAAATATAAGTATTTGGGAATTACTTTCAACAAGGAAAGTACTGACGATGCAGAAATTAAGAGCAGGATAAATAAAGCAAGAACGATAATTAAATCATTGAACGGAGTTTTGTGGAGTACCGAGATAGGGAAACAAAAAAAATGAAAACATACAACACCATGATTAAGAGCACATTGGTATACGGATCCGAAACATGGATAATAAAGGAACACCAAAAAAAGAAAAATATAAGCTACTGAGATGGACGCCCTAAGAAGGGCAAGTAGAACATCGAGATTGGACCGGGTTAGTAATGAGGAAGTAAAGCGAAGAATGAATTTACAGGAAACGGTTGTAGAATACATTGAGAAGAAACAATTAACGTGGTACGGACATGTTCAGAGGATGGGGGAGGAGGGACTGCCAAAGAAAATTTTGAAATGGATACCTACAGAAAACAGGAAAAGAGGAAGGCCAAGAACGACATGGATACAAGGAGTAAGACGATCAATGAGTTTACGAGGATTAGAAGATGAAAACTGCAATGATAGAAGATAATATGGGCAACAAGGCGTCGGACAACGTCGGAGGACATTTTGAACCCGAATTTATATATATTAAAATTAAAAACAACGTCAATATTTTTAATTGAATGAGAATCTCGTAATATGTAGTAGTAATGTATTATAATACTGCAATAACTGTACAATAATCATTTATTGTTATTTTACATTATCGTAGTGGTTTAAAAGCTAGCAACGTTTTCGAGAAACTATTTTAAGACAGCTGATTCTTTCATATATTGTTTCCTATGCTTCCTTGAACACCGTACCGGCCATCTGGCTACTGATACAAGTTGCGTTCATTACTGCGCAGCACACCTGTACAGGTAAATACAAAATCAGGGTGATTGATTAGTGTGATAAAGCTTAGTAGATCCGCTATAGTAAAGATAGCAATAAAAGTTAATAACAAAACTTGTAGCCAAATTTGAGCTTCACATTACAAAATAAGTTAGAATGTTACAGGGTGTTCGATATCATAGTGGCAGACCAAACTTATGTTTTTTTTAATTGAACACACATATAGTTTATTATATATAATAATTATTATATTTTATTTCATATCCGAAATCCCGCTAACTCCTCCATCACAAAAATATAAAGGTTTGTTATGTTATACAGGGTATTTACAAAGTTATTACCAATTTTTTATGAAAAACGTAACAAGTTTAAATCACTGTATAAATAAAAATAAGCACAACAGCAATGGTTTATTGGTGCCATATGTTTTTGTTGATTGTCAAAATTTATAAAAATGGTTGATATTGCTAATTTTCTTTATATCGAATACAGGATGAGTCAAAACGCAAGTACATTATTTTCTCAGTAATTTTAAATAGAACACCTTAATTAATAACTTGCTCTGAAAAATGAAAATATCTCGAAAACTAAAAAATTTAGGCATAGGGAATATTATACAAAAATTAAAGTACCGTAATGATACTTTTCGATGGAGATATAAAATGCAGGGTGTTCCATTTAAAAATTCTGAAAAATTTGTTATACCTAACTTTGTAAAAGCCCTATATAACAAAACAAACCTTTAAACTTTTGTGATGGGAAAGTTAAGAGAATTTCGAGTATAAAATAAAATGTAGGGTGTTCCATTTAAAAAAATAACATAAGTTTGGTTTGCTACTATGTTATCGAACACCCTGTAACATTCTAACTAATTTCGTAATGTAAAGCTGAAAGTTGGCTACAATTTTTGTTATTAACTTTTATCGCTATCTATTACTATAGCGGATCTACTGAGCTTTATCACACTCATCAATCACCCTGTATATTGAATTTAAATTATTTTAGGACGAAACATTTTTTTGTCATTATTTTTTAAACCACAAAAATGTCTGGCAATTATAGATCATATTTCCAATAATGTTTAAAAAGTAATGACAAAATAATTTTTCGTCTTACAATAATTTTAAATTCGGTATGTTTACCTGTACAAATCGAGGGTTTAGTGTCAAACAACGTTATCTACATTTTTTGTGAAATTGAGATATATCTATAATCGAGTTCACCGTTTTCGACTTCATTTAGTAACAAAAACCTGTATCTCTATCTGCAGCAGATTACAAAATACATTAAACGTTAACTACCAATTGTGAAAAAATTGTTCATGTCAAAAACATCTAAGAGGTGATAACGTTATTTCACAGTGAATTTCGTGATACATCAAAAACAGTTATCGACTGTTAACGTTTATTGACACTAATATTTTAAGCTGTATTTAAATACATTAATGTAAATTCATTAATTTGTTTATTTCCAATATTGTTCGATTCTACCATCTGATTACTCATTACATGATTACATGATTACAATAATCTGATTACTCATTATATTTTTTAGTTTTGCCGAAGTTAAAAAACATATATGTTATTTTCTTATTGCTGGTTACGTATATATTTGTCGTAATTATTTAATATTTTGATTTTGTCAGTGTTTAACAGAAAAATGTCCAGTCGTAGCACAAAACTTTGTATGACACGCACGAAGCACTAGCGGGTCGTGGATCTTCTGAGGTAGCCTCTTGCCTTACAAATACAATGAAAAGTGAAGTTACTGGGAAAGACTTCGCTTTTATGTCTGAAAGTTGTTGGGGCCAAAATGTTTCTGTTTGCTGTTGTAACACTAACTATTTCAAAAATCGACCAGTTATTTTTTGAGCCCGGATATTCCCAAATGGAACGTGATATGGTCCATGCCCATATCGAAAACGCAAGTAAAGGCTTGGAAATTTATGATCCATCGGGATGGTATATGTACAGTGATTAAAATGGCTTTAAAGAAATCAAAATACGAAGTAGTTGAAATAGATCAGCAAGACATTTTGAATTTTAAAGAACTTCAGATTCAAATGATTAAAAATAAAAAAACTGACATTGAAGGAAATGTTGTCAAATGGTTGAACATAGTTTGGCTACAATATATATATTATAAAAGAAGACACTGCACAGAGTTATTTCAAATATAATTTTAATTCAGAAAACTATACGAAATTAAAAATACAGAGAAGGCAACTTCGAACATATTCAATTAACAAACTTGTGCCAAGAAGAAAATATGACAAACCGTTAACGATTAATAATAAAAAGTTAAAAGGTTTAGTAGAACTCTGTGAGCAAAAATTAAAGACCAATATCACTTCTTTTACTAGAATCTTCAAGGGAGGGGTGATGATCATAATGAAAATGCTTCAGAAGATGAAGACGTTTAAAGATGGTACCTATAAGTATTTAGACATCTCATAAGTTTAATATTTGTATGTTATTAGAAAAATAAAGTTTTTTATTTAAATACACTTATAACATTTTTTATAATACAGGGTTAGTGTTGCATTGGATATCCTGAAAATTTTGAAAATATCAGCGAATTTAAGTTAAAGGATATCCTGAAAAAAAGGGGAAATATCAATGAAATTTTCTCAACATTATAGGGAAATTACATTTTTACATTTTCACCCAGCAGTGCTAACCCTGTAGTAAAACTATTATTATCAGGTGCGACGTTAACGGTTACAAAAAATATATATCGGTAATATCAAAAAGCGTTAACAGGCCATTATTAGAAAAAAATTCTATTTTTTTCTCTGTAGAATAACAATAACCTGTAATAATTTTTACCATATGTCAAAGAAACCATAATAATACTATATAAATTTACATATTTCTATTGTAATGTATTTTGTCTCCGTAATCACAAATTTGTTGGCCGATATTACGTTTCAAAACAGTTTTTCGCATTTTCTGCCACTTTATGTTTTTGTAGTTAACGTTGTTTGATACTAAACCCTCGAAATGTGCTGCGCAGTAATGAACGCAACCTGTATCAGCAGACAGATGGCCGGTACGGTGTTGGAGGAAGCATAGGGAATAATATATTAAAGAACCAGTTGTCTTCAAATATTTTTTTTCCGACGTTGCTAGCTCTTGGTCCATAAAGACGATTAGATCAAAGTAAATTTATACTCTGGACAAATTATTAGAATAAAATAAGGAAAAGTTATTTACTAGCAATTTTATTGCTGGGATCGAATCCTATGATTTATATATTAATAGTATTGGTATGCAAAGTCTGCAGATAGTTTGCTATTTAATTCTGCATAGAGATATTTTCCTGATTTGCATCGACGAAAATTTTCCTCGGAAAATCCGGGGTTTCCCAACAACATATTTTATGGTACAACTAAAACTTTACGTAGGTAATTTATTATCAATAATTATTGCCTGGTTGCACCAAGAGATTAAGCTCCGTTTATCGAAAACGTACGTCTTGCATCATTGTTAATCTCAATTCCCTATTATTATCAGCTTAAGTTACTGTCTGAATTTAAGACATAGTTCTATACACTCATAATCTATTAGCTGAGCTGGGCTAAGCTGGAACTTAAGATCAGTTGGTGCAACAAGGCATAAAAAACTTAGTGACAGAAAACCTTTTTTTATCGATTTATATTTCCAGAAGCCGGTGGAAATTGATCCAATAGTTTAGCAACAATTAAATTGTTAATTAACAATTTACGATCGCAATAATACCCATAATAATTTTGATTTATCAGAATAACTCATTTTCGCATAAAGATACACTATACCTATTTAACGTACTTAACATAATTTAAACAAGCATACATTTGGGAAATGTACCGAGAGAAAGGGTTGATAAATACAAATACCTAGGAACCTGGATTTCAGAGAAAAATGATCAAACAACAGAAATAAGGACCAGGATAGAAATAGCAAGAAATGCGTTTCTAAAAATGAAAACAGTTCTCTGCAACAAAGACCTTAGCTTAGAACTGAGAGCAAGAGCTTTGAGATGCTACGTGTTCTCGATACTACAATATGGACTTGAAAGCTGGACATTACAGCAAGAACACATAAATAAGCTACAGTCATTTGAAATGTGGTGTTACAGAAGAATGCTTAGAATAGCATGGACACAGAGGAAAACGAACACGGAAGTACTGCGAGAAGTGGGTAAAGAACGCGAAATAATAAACACAATAAAAATAAGAAAGTTACAATATCTGGGACACGTAATGAGGGGACCGCGATATGAAATGCTAAGACTGATAATACAGGGAAAGATAAGAGGCGGAAGGAGTATAGGAAGAAGGAGAGTGTCATGGTTAAAGAATTTAAGGGACTGGTTTAGATGCAGTTCTATCTAGAGCAGCGGTGGATAGAGTAAAGATAGTGATGATGATATCCAACCTCCGATTAGGAGACGGCACTTGAAGAAGAAGAACAAGAACATAATTGAAATTGGGCTATTTAGGCGGCCTCAGAAATAATTTAAAATATTAAAATTTTTTTGGCTTATAAACAAATAGAATATCTCGACAAATATTAGACTAAATTAAGTTAAAATAAACAGTATAGAAAAGGACGCAGTAGGACGCTTCATTTAAAGAGTATCATCATCACTATCGTCCAGCCTTCTGCATCCAAAGTTAAACATAGGCCTCCCCTAATTTCTTCCAGTTTTGTCGATCTTGAGCTTTCTGCAACCAATTCCCAGCAATCCTTTTGACGTCGTCTGTCCATCGTGTAGGTGGTCTACCTCTACTTTTTCTGTCTTCTCTTGGTCCCCACACTGTTATTTTTTGGGTCCATCTCCCGTCCTTCATTCTGGCTACATGGCCCGCCCAATTGCACTTCAGCCATGCTACTCGCTCTACTACATCTGTGACGCTTGTCCTTCTTCTGATTTCTTCGTTTCTGACCCTGTCTCTTGGAGTCAGTCCAAGTAGTGACCGTTTCATTCTTCTTTGGGCCACTATTAGTTTCGTTGCTGTGGCCTGGGTTAACGATAATATTTCGGCGCCGTAAGTCATGATTGGAAGCACACATTGGTTGAACGTCTTCCTTTTTAAATAATTTGGCAAGTTGCTCTTGAAGATGTCTGATAGAGCTCCATATGCGTCCTATGCTAAGGTGATCCTTCTCTGAAATTCGGCAGTTTGATTGTCTCTGGTAATTTGGATTTCATGCTTTAACTATTTATATTTATTATTTATAAAGAGTAAAAGAGTATAACAAAGTTTAATTGCGATAAGTGGTTCCTGAGAGACAACCGGTCAAAGTTGACCGGCATGTGCGACAAAGTTATAAACAATAGGAGGGTAATTTTCGAACCATTACCTTTTTATTTCAGTCCTCTTTTTACATATAAATTTTCATATATTCAGGAGACTCATAACATAAAATAATAAAAGCGATAAATATTACTCGTGAAAAATACCAAAAATACCAAAATCCCAATCAAAAATTAGAAGAAAATATAATCTCAAAGTAAAAAATCGGTACCTACATGTTAAAAAATATATTTTCTCCGTTTCCCATGGAGCAATTTTCATAATTTTTTTTGTTTCCAAATAACTCGAGTAGAGACACCTAACTAACGCACTAGTAAATGCGAAAGATCCTTTGGTCTGTTTATACTAAATTAATTTATAACAAAATTTTTTAATTTGTTTAACAAAGATTATTTAAATAATTAGTATACAGCTTCCAAGTGAGAATATTCGATTTTGAACGTTAAACGGTATAGTATAGTACAGTTGATCCAAAAGATAGCATAACCCAGACATCCAAAGTGAAAGTTATCCTTCAACACCAGTTTTAGAAATATTGACGGAAAACTTAAAAAAAAACTACTAATTTACCGACTTCTCCCCCATCTCCCACCCAAACCGGACGCTCAAAATGTTGTAACTTTTACACCGTTGAAGGAAAACTTTTACTTTGGATGTCTGGGTTAGGCCTTTTTTGGACCAATTATACAATACTACGTCCGTAACTTTGGAACCGTTCATTTTAGAAGGGTTATGCATAGAGCCTTTTTTATTTCAAATTTAATGTAGAACAATTTTGTGTAGAAGGTTGTTCATGCTAAACCGCTTAGTTTTAGAAATATTGACGAAAAACGTAAAAAACTACGAATTTGCAGATTTCTCCCCCTCTCCCCCCCCCCCAAACCCGACTCAAAATGGTGTGACTTTTTTCTGAACATTATGTGGACCATATACAACAATTTGGTGTTGGAGGATAACTTTCACTTTGGATGTCTGGGTTTGGGTCTAACTATACCATACTAGTATACGTGTGGTGAGTTTTTCTAAACAAAAGTCTAAAATTAGGCAAAATATGTAGTTTTATTTTGTCACAAATTATTGAATTAATTTATTATAACAAAACTACAGGACCTTTGGCATTTAATAACGCATTAGTTAGGTGGCTCTACTCGAGTTACTTGGAAATAAAAAAAAAATAAAAAAATTGCTCCATGGGAAACCGAGAATATACATTTTCTTACGTACACCGATTTTGAAATTTAAGATTCTATTTTCTTACCTAATTTTTGAATGGGTTTGTGATATTTTTCACGAGTAATACCAAAATAAAAAGGTAATGGTCTAAAAATTACCATCCTATTGTTTATAACTTCATCTCACATGCCCCCCGTCAACTTTGAGCGGTAGTATCTCACGAGCCAATCATCGCAATTAAACTATTTTTCTTTAAAAAAATCGTCCTGCCACGTCGTTTCCAATAATGTTTTCTTAATATAATTTAATTAATAGTTATCGAGATATTCTTTGTTTATAAGCTAAAAAATGGTTTTATGTATCAAATTTTGAAACATTTCTGAGGTCGATTAAATAGTTCAATTTCGATTATGTAAAGTAAGTTAGATATAGTCAGTTCACTAAACTCAGACACAACTGGCTACACCGAGAGGACAATTTCTTTTCTCCTAAAACACCGATTTCTTTGAGCAATATTTCTTAAAAATTAACATATCCTATTAACTTAAACATACCGGTTCACATATGAAGAAACGAGTTTTTTAAACACAACTCAATAATTTCTTTCAGATAATTTCTTCAATACTAAGAAATGCATTAATGGTTACATTTAATTTTCTTATCCTAAAGTTTTTATTTCTTAAATTGAAAACTACAAATATTTTGTAGTATAAGAAATATAATGTTAAGTTAATCCATATTTATATTTGTGAACAAGAAATTTTCTTGCAGTCAAATAAATATTTTAAACCACAAGAAATAATTCTTCAGAAATACCCTCTGTAGTAACTGTGGTTATAAAATAAAAACTTTGTCATTAATGCCGAAATGTTACTTGCAAAGAGATTTTCTTCCACAAAAAAATTGCGCAGATTAACTATTTATGATTTAGTCGTCAGTGTTTGTCAAGATGGCGTGATATGTTCATGTTCATATAGATGGATTTTTGATTTATTGGTGTTCTTTAAAAATTAACGGATATTTTGAAGGTACGTACATATATAGGTATTAAATAAAAGTAAATTGAGTAATTTAAGATGTAATAATAATATTGTTGCGTATCCGAATGGTTAAAAAAGAAACATAATAGTATCTTTATATGCTTTTTAGGTATAATGATGGACGACTCTGAAATAAAGGAGCTTATTATTCTAACTGGGAAATATGCCACAATTTAAAGCTGGGACAGAATGATATAATATATAGCTTCAGAACAATATTAAGAAAGGAGTTATTAACCAACTGCGGGGCCTTCCAAAAATGGTAGAACTTCATACATGTAAGTACCTTTTTAAAAATGTGTATACTTATGTATCAACTATAATAGGTTTCTTGAATGTATCGTCTATAAAAATATACAATACAACGCTATATTAAACATGGCGGGTGCAACGCTGAGGATGTTTTCTGTTAATTTATTTGAGATAAAGAAATCAGTTAGTCTAAAAGAAATATATGTTTATGGTTAAGAAATGTTATTGCCGAAAACTGTGAATTAGTTAATATGTATTAAATGACTTAGATGTAAACTAATAATACTCTCCCGTAATAAAATTTCTTAATGATTAGGTATGCTGTCTCTTTAAGATTATAAAAATTAAGAAAATTACATAAATATTATTATGTCTGGTTCAATGTTTTACATTGTTTGTATTTTCCCTCTTGTTTTAGCTAAACAATGTTTATTGTGTGACTTAATATTATACAGGTAAATAATTTATACTTCATTAACAAAAAGTAAAAAATAAACAAAGATGTGTAGGTTAAATAATGCCATGTTTGAACTAAATATGATTGATTATTATTAGTATTAATAGTTCTTATATGGGGCCGTGTATTTGTTTTTTTATTTCCTAAATTTGTTAAAATAAATATCTATGTCTTTATAAAAAAAATTTATTAAAGTAAGTTTACTCTTTCTACATAACGATTTTGTTTTAGTGAATTGCTGATATACAAAGTGCTATTAACAAAAGAAGGAAAATTTGAGGAAGTTGGATTTGCCTCTCCATCCTTTTATTGTTGTGTAGAAGCCAGTGGTTTAAGAGTGGAGAAAATATTTGTATGTAATAATAACGTTTTATATCTTGTTTTATTAATAAATAATGATTTTACCTTAACACAATGATTTATTTTGCCGTATGTAATATCACTTTATTTTCAAGAAATATTAACTTAACTCTAAATATACGTTTATCTCTGCGAAATATATTTCTTAACATTAAATACATTAATTATTAATAGTAAAATAATAATATTCCTTACTAAGAAATATTATTGCTCAGAAAGAATAGTTTTGTTATGTGTAGAAAATATATTTTCCGCAAATCGCCAGGAAATTTTGACATTCCTGTCAAAATTTCTTGAAGAAAAATTCAGGACTTCCTTACTGTAAGGAAATGTCATTTCCTTACTGTAAGGAAATGATATTTCCGTACAGTTGTTAGTGTTCTACATAAATGATAATACATATTTTTACTCATGCGATAATCCATAAAACGTCTGTATGCATTTTCGTACTTTTCTCTTGATTTCTTTGGCAATAATTCTAATGAAGCAGTATTCACTGCCTCAACCAGCTCTGGAGGAGTCCCAGGAATGGAAATTTCATCATCACTTATCATTTTACTTTCGAGAACACCAGCAATTAAATTTATAAGCGTCAAGTTTGACAATTCAACCTCAATACGTTTCCATAGTAACCCAAGTAATTTTATTAGGAATTTCAAAGCACCATTTATTTGGGAATAAAATTATCGCGGTTTTTTTTAAATCAATCAATATCTGTCGAATTTTAAACGATTTGCGGAAAAATAGTATGTTTACCTCGTAGGAAAAGCCACATTCCTGGACTCTGTGTTGCTAAGTCTCGGCTTGCGCCTCGACTTAGCAATCTTCACAGTCGTCCAGGAATGTTAAGCTTTTCCTACCCGGTAAACAATGTACTATTTTATGACTAATAAAATTAATTAACATCAAGTCTAATTTCTTTCTGATAAATGGGTTTGAAGTTTGCCAGAAAGTGATAGTTCAATCATGTTTTAAGGTATATTTCTTAGGCTATAGTAGAATTTATTTGAAATATTTTAGAAAATTATATCTTACATACAAATATATATTTCTTAGGCAATATGCCAAGTCGATCTTTCTTAAATATTAATAAACTTTCTTTATGTCAAGAATTTTTTTCTCTCGGTGTAGTGATTTTAGTAGGTAATTTTTTTTGTTTTTTGAATTAACTTTTCATACTTATATTAATATACATTCATAGGATTAGATTCCAGCAATACAATTGCTGGTAAATAACTTGTCCCAAAAATGACCTATTTTCCGGTAATCTGCCCAGACTATTGTAGGTATTGTATTTGCCCAGAATAATTATTATACGCGAACGAATCTTTTTAGGTAGAAATGATCTAGTCTGAATAAAAGCTTGCTTTTTCGGCATGCACATTATTGTATTATATGAATGCACTTATGACAATGGTAATTGGCAATTTGTAAACCAGAGTGTGATTATCGTTTCATACTGTGGCCTTCGAAAGTATCCCGCATAAAGTACGTGCCTCCTAGTGGCGGGATACGGGCAACAATACATTGGCTTATAGGGCACTCCTTACAGTAGGGATCCTGGCCTATACAGAAAAATGCAGGCGGGTGTGGGGTAATATTGCACTTTGGTTGCATTGGTGGTGTATTGGCTAAACGTGCAGGGCAGGGTATGGTGCTGATAGAAAAGGGATTCAGGCATCAAATATCCAAAAAATCTTTTCAGTAGGGTGGGCTGAAAAAAATAAATGTTTTTTTTTTCAAGTGCTATACCGCGAAAAACTTGCATATATACTTCATAAATAAAATGCAACTGAGAAAAAAATTATTTTTTCAATATCACGGTAGCGCAATGCAATTAAAATAGTTCGTTTTTTGAAAAAAACTTGGATTTTTAAAATTTTTTTCTCCGGTGTAAAAACTTTAAATAATCAATCGCTATAGTGAAAAAACTGTATAATTTGACTTAGAAAACAGAAATACACAATGAACCAGTTTAAAAAACAATGTTTACGGTAGCGCAAACAGCTTTAAATAACGGATAATTACGCTAAAAGGCGCAGTTTACAACACTGCCGTCCCGCGCGGAATGATTCGTTTTGTATGTGACTGTACCGTTTCCCCCACCACTCGTACCCAACCCACAATTCCTTGTGTTGTGTACGCTTGCTTCGCCATTTTGTGAGCTCGCGTCAGTGACTCGGCAGTGTTTGTCAGTGTCAAAGCTTTTGTTGTGTTACTTTTACTGTTACGTTGAGTGTGTGTTGAGTGTCATGGCTTTGTCCAAGAAAATTACGCGTAGTGAGTTTGATTGTCCAATATTCGGTTACCCAAAGGAACTACCTGTAAGTAAACTGCCTTCCTATGAAAACGTTTTAAAGTGCTTCTTTCTTGAACATTACAATTTAGCTGTGGAAACCAACAACAAATTGTTGAACAACAACAGTTTTTCACAAATTTCTAATATTGTTGCACCGAAAGTTAAGCAATTATTTGATAAAGCCTCAATACCAACAGTCTCCCTTTACAGAATTGTTCAAATGATCAATGCCTACAATAACAGTTACAGAGGTCTTATGAAGTGCTACAAACGAGATAAGGAAAAAGACTCGTTCAAAAAAAAAGTTGAAGATTTCAAGCAAAAGTCCTTGCGACTGTTTGATATCTCCGCATGCAAATGCACAATAACATTAGATTGCAATTGCCGAAAGGCCGTTGACTTGTGTGAGTGTCCGGTATCGATTGTTTGTACATGTGAGAAGTCAAAAAAAGTACCAGTCATTGAACTTAAGTTTTTGTACCTTCAAAGAAAACATAGTTTAGGCAAAATTGGTAACGTAGATGTGAAGGAGTCAAAAAAAATTATTCAAAGACAAAAAAGAAAAAACACTGAGTCTGAGTACAGCAGATGTCAGTCGAACGTTGACTCATTGTCACAGCCATCGTGCTCAAAAACTATGGAACCTACACAAATAGAAGACTTTGACTCAACTGAAATAAATAGAAATGAGGATAGTAGCGATGAAGAAGAGTTTGAACCTGTTGTAAAGTCACCATGGCAGATGCGAATTAAATTGACTAATACTGCGCTAACAAGTGATCGTTTTGGAGTTTCTGATAGAGCAACAGCTGCTATTGCTTCTAGCCTTTTGCAAGATTTTGGTATTATAACTGAAACTGAACATTCTAATGTTATTGATAAAAATAAAATCCGAAGGGGGAAAAAGGTTATCCGCACAGAACTGCAGGTGCAGAATAAGGCTGAGCTCAACACATTTCAAGGATTGTATTTTGATGGAAGGAAAGATGACACCATTGTGATTGAGAAGGTAAATTCAAAGCATTTTCGGAGAGTGATTAAGGAAGAACATTATTCTATCATTCAAGAACCTGGATCTGTATATGTTGGTCATGTTACACCTTGTTCTGGATCTGCTCAAAACATTGCCGACAGTATAATTACTTATATGAAAAAAACTGGACTTTCCCTTGATGATTTAGACGTCATTGGATGTGACGGCACCGTTACAAATACAGGGTGGAAAGGGGGCGTAATTCGAACAATTGAAGAAAAATTGAAAAGGCCAATGCAGTGGGCAGTTTGTCTCTTGCACTTCAACGAATTACCACTCCGACACCTGTTCCAGTTTTTGGATGGAGACACTACAGGGCCTACAACATTTAAAGGACCTATCGGAACAGAGATCAATAACTGCGAAAAACTCCCCTTGGTGAAATTTGCTAGTGTGGAGTGTGAAATTCCAGATATTGACCGAAGCATATTGAGCAAGGACCAACAGTATTTACTGGACATAAGTTCTGCTGTACAATCAGGAATCTGTCCCATAGATTTATCTCACCGTGAACCTGGCCCACTCTCTCACGCAAGATGGCTAACAATGGCTAACAGGATTCTAAGATTGTATGTGAGTGTTGAATATCCATCAGACGAACATAAAATCGTAGTTCATTTTATTCTGAAGTCATACATGCCTGTTTGGTTCAATATCAAAAAAAGCAAGTACTTAACTGATGGACCAGAACACATATTTCAAACTGTAAAATCCTCAAGATTCCTGCCTGAAAATCTGCTTCAAGTAATAGACCCCGTTATTGAAAGGAACGCTTACTTTGCCCACCCAGAAAACTTGATGTTGAGTATGATAGTAGATAAAAGAACTCACATAAGAGAATTGGGATTGAGACGAATCATAAAGGCCAGGACATCAGCACCCAAAAGAAAGTCAATTAGAGCTTTCCATCCACCCAAATTAAATTTTCAAGCCACAGAGTACAGTGAACTGATTGACTGGACTGCCACCACATTGTCACCACCACCATTACTAAGAAGAATCAGCGACGAAGAAATTCGTGCAAAAATCTTCACTGGGGACACCGCAGCTGAATGGAGATTCGACAAATTTCCTTGTCATACGCAAGCGGTTGAACGATGCATCAAACTTGTAACCAGCGCTTCACAAAAAGTAGTTGGTTTTGAAGCAAGAGATGGGCTCATCCGAACTACACTACAGTCAAGAGCAGCTATGCCATGCTTTGAAAGCAAATCAGCCTTCAAACTTCCTAAACAAGAATGATTATGGACTTAGTGATGAAATATATTCTACTAATCAAAATTCCTTTTTGAATTTTCAATAACAATTTTCATGAAAGATTTGTAATGCTATGATTTAAGTTGATGCTAATAAACTATGTTAAAAGGAATTTGAATTATTAATTTGCAGTCCCCACACTTTAAACAACAAATAAATTAAAAGAAATCTTTTTATTAAAAGGCATTGTGAGTAAACTGTCGCAGGACGGCAGTGTTGTAAACTGCGCCTTTTAGCGTAATTATCCGTTATTTAAAGCTGTTTGCGCTACCGTAAACATTGTTTTTTAAACTGGTTCATTGTGTATTTCTGTTTTCTAAGTCAAATTATACAGTTTTTTCACTATAGCGATTGATTATTTAAAGTTTTTACACCGGAGAAAAAATTTTAAAAATCCAAGTTTTTTTCAAAAAACGAACTATTTTAATTGCATTGCGCTACCGTGATATTGAAAAAATAATTTTTTTCTCAGTTGCATTTTATTTATGAAGTATATATGCAAGTTTTTCGCGGTATAGCACTTGAAAAAAAAAACATTTATTTTTTTCAGCCCACCCTACTTTTCAGGCCATAATAATGAAAAGACCTTCTCCAAACGCAATAAAAACTTATACTGAAATGATGGCATCTTCTGAGGTAAAATGTTCCGGAAGCAAAATGAGCCTCCGTTCGGATCTCTGGGTGAGGACTATCTCAGGGGGAACACCATAACAGGTTAGAAAAATCAGGATAGGGTCTTGGAATCTTGGTAGTCTTACAGGTAAGAGTCTGGAGTTAGTGGATGCGCTCAAACGAAGAAGAGTTCAAATTGCTTGTATTCAAGAAACTAGGTGGAAAGGACAAAGGGCGAAAGAACTAGGCGATGGATATAAATTGTGGTATGTAGGGAGTAGTAACACTAGAAATGGAGTTGGTATAATTGCTGATGGTGAAATGAAAGATAACGTAGTAGAAGTTGTAAGAACGAGTGATAGAATGATGTCAGTGAAATTTGTAATTGATAAAGAGGTACTGAATATTGTGTGTGTGTATGCTCCTCAAACAGGCCTGGGTGAGAATGAAAGAAGAGCTTTCTATGACCAATTAGGAGACGTACTGAGTGATATTCCAGCAGAGGAGAAAGTTATAATAGGAGGTGATTTCAATGCACATGTGGGCCAAGCCAAGACAGGATATGAAACAATACATGGGGGATTAGGCTTTGGAACTAGAAATGAAGCTGGAGATGACATGCTAGAATTAGCAACAGCATTGGATATGGCGATTGTTAACACATTCTTTAAAAAGAGAGAAACTCAACTTATTACCTACAAAAGTAGACAACATCAATCCCAAATAGACTACTTCATGATAAGGAAAGAAGACATACGTGAATGCAAGGACTGCAAGGTAATAGCTAGTGAGACAGTAAGCCAACAACATAAGCTGCTTGTTCTGGATATCGAAGTAAAAAGCGAAACTAAACAAAAATATCGGAGAGGACCACAAAAAATCAAGTGGTGGATGTTAAAAGATGAGAAGGAAGGTCTATTCAGGAAAAGAATAGTAGAAAAAATATGTTGGAACACGAAAGGAAGCCCTAACACAATTTGGAGAAAAATGGCCAATATTATTAGAGAGACGGCTATTGAAATACTTGAGAAAACGCCAGGAAAGAAGTTTGAGGATAAAAAGACTTGGTGGTGGTCAAATGAAGTATAAGGAAAAATAAAAGAGAAGGGAAAAATATATAAAAAGTGGCAAGAAACCAGATCGGATAGAGATCTTCAAAACTATATGGTCGCCAAAAAGGAAGCGAAAGTAGTAGTAGCAAAAGCTAAAGCAGAAGCATACTCAAACCTATACGATCAACTTGATACCAGGGAAGGCGAAGCAAAGATATATAAAATAGCCAAACAGAGAGCAAAGAAAGCAAGAGATTTTAATCAGATTAGATGTATCCGAGATGAAAATAATAAAATACTAATTCACGAAAAGGATGTCAAAAAGAGATGGAGAAAGTATTTTGACAGTTTATTAAATGAAGAATTTGATAGACAGCCTGTCGAGTTAACGAAGACAGTAACAGCAATGGTTACCAGAATAACAAACGAGGAATTGGCTCAAGCGCTTCAAAAAATAAAGAAAGGAAAAGCAGTAGGACCAGATGACATTCCTGGGGAAGTATGGAGAGCATTGGGAGAGACAGGAATAAGTTGGCTAGCAGGTCTATTTAACAGAATTATGGAAGTTGGACAAATGCCAGACGAATGAAGAAGCAGTATATTAGTACCTGTCTACAAAAACAAGGGAGACATACAACAATGCACAAACTACAGGGCTATAAAACTACTTAGCCACACCATGAAAATATGGGAGAGAGTAATTGATAGACGGATACGTGAAGAAACCGAAATATCCGATAATCAATTTGGCTTTATGCAGGGCAGATCAACAACAGATGCAATTTTCATTGTAAGGCAGCTGATGGAAAAATACAGGAATAAAGAGACAAACGCTCATATGGTATTCATTGATCTTGAGAAAGCATACGATAGAGTTCCTCGAGAGATTCTGTGGTGGGCTCTCAATAAGAAAGGAGTTCCTGGCGAATATGTAAAGATTGTGAGAGATATGTATGAGGGAGTAACGACTAGTGTTAGGACAGGTGTGGGAGAGACTGATAAATTTCAGGTGAAAGTGGGATTGCACTAAGGCTCGGTGCTTAGTCCTTATTTATTCTCATTAGTTTTGGACCAGATAATATCGAAACTACAGGGTAGTATTCCATGGTGCCTAATGTATGCTGATGATGTAGTGTTAATAGGAAATAGTGAAAGAGACCTAGAACAAAAACTGGAACAGTGGAGACAAGCTCTGGAGGAAAAAGGTTTAAAACTTAGTAGGACAAAAACAGAGTATTTGGAATGTTCATTTAAAGATGGAGTTACTACAAGTAAAGTGGTATCTTTGGATGGTGAAATGATTGTGAAAAGCAATAGTTTTAAGTACCTAGGATCGGTATTACAGAGTAATGGAGAAATAGATGGAGATGCATGCAGTAGAATTAGGGTTGGATGGATGAAGTGGAAAGAAGCGAGTGGTGTGTTGTGTGACAGAAAAATTCCAATGAAGTTGAAGGGAAAATTCTATAAAACAGCCATAAGACCGGCTATGATGCACGGAACTGAATGTTGGGCAGTGAAAAAGAAAGAGGAACAACGAATGCATCTGGCGGAAATGAGAATGCTTAGATGGATGAGTGGAGTGACAAAGAAGGATAAAATTAGAAATGAGTATATTAGGGGAAGTCTAGGTGTGGCACCAATTGATGCCAAAATGAGAGAGCATAGGTTAAGATGGTTTGGTCATGTTCAACGTCGAGATGTTAATCACCCAATGCGAAGAATAGCTGAAGTGCAGATTCCTGGAAGGAGTAGGAGAGGAAGACCAAAGAAGACCTGGGGGAGACGATAAGGCAGGACATGTTGGTAAAGGGGATTAACATTGATATGACCCAAGATAGAATTGTGTGGAGAAATGCAATTAGGGAAGCCGACCCCGCATAGGGATAAGGCAAAGAGAATGATGACTGTGGCCTTCGAAAATAAAAGATAATAAGTAATGGATTTCGAATTTTGTCAACCAAGCACAAGGATGCAAATTTACCTATGCCGTTTTTTACAAAAAAATACTTAAAATGATAATAGGAGAATACATAACTAATAATTTTATTAATTATACATCGTAGATGGGTTCCTAAATTATTCCAGGAAAGTGCTAGAACAAGTAACTCAATACAAGTACTTGGTTTAACAAACTCTATTCTGAACAAGGGATAAAAGACAGAATTTCTACAGAAGGGGGAAGTGTTACTGACATGAGGAAGTTTCTTTTGGGTTTGCATTTTTAACTGTATCTAAGCCTAAAAATTTTAGCGCGTTCTATATGGTTACTACTTTTTTATGATTATGGTTACTATTTATTATTATCCTGTATTCTAAATTTAATTACGTAGAGTCTAATAAAAGGAATTCTCAGCACTGAAAGAAGAAACCTTCCCCGATTTGGGAAACAATACACAATAAGCCTTGAAGAAATCATACAATCAGCAGAAAATAAAAAAATTCCAGAATAGTCCTTAACATCCAAATGGAGATAGAACTAAGAAAGAAGAGATTTTCCTTTCAAGAGAAATCTTTCTTGGCGTTATTATTTTAATATTATGAAATTACTTTAGTGTGATTTACAGGTTTGTAAAACTATTTCCAATAGTTTTAAATATACGCCAGTCAATGAGGGCAAGAACAGGATATTACCTCCGAATTCTATCCTGCTGCATGGGTTTTAATGAAATTTTGAGAATAGCATCTACTTATCTCCTAATTAAAAGTCTACCCTATGCCGACGTGCGCTTTTACCTTGGGAGCGGTTTCCTCCCCCTTTTTTGGTTTAAATAAGCACGGAAGTCATTGAAGAACTTAATCTAATCTAAAACTGTTCTATATTTTTTTTAAACCCAATACTTTTTGAGTTATTCGTGATTGAAAATTGGTCATTTTCATTGAAACATTCGGAAACACCTTTTCGAACGGTTTTTTGAGAATAACATGAAAATTATGCATCTAACTAAAAAACAATATAAAACATTTTTGTAGCTCAAAAAGAAACAAAGAGATTCGTTCCTTCATAAATTTCCTAGTTTTAATAAAAAAGGAGATATGATAGGTGAAAGAGATTGTTTTTCTGGTGAATGCTCAAATCGGTCTTGAAATAACAGAGAAACGGTCGATTTTAGGTGTATAATGCTCCAGATACCTTTTATAGTGCTTGAAAAGACCTTTAAAATGAGCAATATTAAATGCCCATTACATTCAAACTAAGCAAGATATGCTTCAAGAAAAATGGACGACTAATGAATTTTAAGAAAAAATGAGAATTATATTATTTAACTCCATATCCACCAGAATTTAAATGCATAGATTTCCTTCTACAGTACCATTTATTATAGTGTTATTTCTATGTTCAAAAATTGGACCGGTTTAAGATGAATAGATTTTGAAAAAAAAAATAAGATCAAATTATAGAGCGCATTTTTAAATATTCTTAAAAATCTTCCTTTTGTTACATGTAACTTGAAAATGATAAGAGGTATAGTAATGAAAAAGTGTAAAATTTTTAGATAAAAGAACCTTACATACGTGCGTACGGTACCTTTTCTTCGTACCTCTTATCATTTTCGAGTTACATGGAGAAAAAGGAAGACTTAAGAAAATTTAAAAATGTGCTCTATGATTTGATCTTATTTTTTTCAAAAACCATTCATTAACCCGTCCAACTTTTTGAACATAGAAATAACACTATAGTAAAAGGTATTGTAAAAGAAAAACGATACATTTAAATACTGGTGGATGAGGGGTTAGATATACATCTCATTTTTCTTAAAATACATTAGTCATCAATTTTTTGCAGCATATCTCGCTTAGTTTGAACGTAATCAACATTTTTAATATTGCTTATTTTAAAGGAATTTTAAGCAGTACAAAAGGTAATCGTAGCATTATGCACCTAAAATCGACCATTTCTCTGTTATTTTAATTTGAATAAGTACACCGATTTGAGCATGCACCAAAAAAACAAACTATTTTCACCTAGCATATCTCTTTTTGTATTATAATTAGAAGATTTATTAAGTAACGAATCTCTTTGTCTTTTTATAAGCTACAAAAATGTTTTGTATAGTTTTTTCGTTAGATGCATATTTTTTAAGGCATTCGCAAAAAAACGTCCGAAAGTTGTCATTTTTCAATGAAAATATTCAATTTTCAACCACGAATAACTTCAAAAGTATTGAGTTAAAAAAAATATATATAAAACAGTTTTTGCTTAGAATTACGTTCTCTAGCCATTTCCGGGGTTATTTTGACCAAAAAATTTTCCACCCCGGAGAACGGGTGGGAACCGCCCCCAAGATAAAAGCGCCATAGTGTATAGGATAGATTTTATTTCTTGAGCTATTCACTACTTACTGTGAAAATATCAAGTAATTCGATGTAGTGGGATGGAATTCGGAGCCAAATATCCTCATTGACTGCCCTAATAGATTAGGATATATTTTAAATTATATTTTAGATAATGTTAGAATTAAATTGCAAAATCGGTAAGGTATACATCCCATTGTTTTACCAATTGGTGTATATCCACCTTAAAGAATTCTTGTATGTTGATTGAAGAATTCTGTTACGGCATATTGTAATTCGTGTTCGACTGAAAACGATTAACTTTTAACGCTTTTTTCAGTAACCCAAATAATATGTAAAAACTAAAAGGCGATGAAGCAGGACAATTTGGTGGACAGTATAATATCCTCCATTTCTTCCATTGTAAATTTTCTTTCACCAATTAGGCAGCATGAAGTCGTGCGTCGTTGTGCAGATGAATGACCCCAAACGAGAACTTCATGGGATGTTCAGAATTAGGACCGAAATTAATTTAATTAATGCTGACACTCTTAATATTCTGCAAGAGTTCAACATCGTCTTGCATATTGTCAAGAGGAAAATGGTTTGCAATTTGAGCATTTAATTTTATCTTTGTTTATTTGTTTGTTAATAGGTTTATTTATTCCTGTTTATATTTTTATAAACCATGTTTGGGATAAGAGTAAAATATATTTTATTTCTCGAACATACGCGGTTATGTGACATAAGCAACATACGAAAAATATGAGATTCTCATAAAAAAGGTTTCAAAATAAATAAAAAATGAGTCTTTTCGATAATAGTGTCAAAACAAGGTATTCCTATTAAAAAAATGTAATGACGTCAAAACTCGAAAAGGGATGAGCCCCACAGTGTAACTCACCTACCTCTTGGCAGTTTGAACATTTATTTTAAGCGAAAAGCAATCTTTATTTGTCAAATAAATATTTTTTTCTCTTTTCTGATAGCAGTTAAATGTATTTTTATTCATATAAATTACGTACACATATACTTCTTTTTGCGTCGATTAATTTAATTAAAAATTATCTTTGTGGCCACCCTGTATAAATAACTATGTATAAGTTAATACCATTGAATAAAAAAAAGGCATCCTATATCAGACAGACTAATAGTAGCACAATTCAATTCTCAAATAAGAAAGATAATCATTATTCAATGTTACGCACCGACAGAGGTAAGCGCAGAAGATGAGAAAGAAAATTCCTACCAACAATTATTAACAGATACTATCGGACAGGTGAACAAAGGAGATATACTAGTAGTCATGGGAGATCTGAACGCGAAATTTGGCAAAGACAACAAGGGAGTGGAAACATGCATGGGAACACATGGACTAGGGAATAGAAACAACAATGGAGAGAAACTCATAGAACTTAGCCTAGAAAACAATCTTGTCATTGGAGGAACGATTTTCCCACAAAAAGACTGCCACAAAATAACCTGGATATCACCAGATAATACAACGCAAAATCAAATAGACCACATTTTGATTAATAAAAAATGGAGAAGTAGCCTTCTAGATGTGCGAAATAAAAGATCAGCAGATGTAGGAAGTGATCACCACCAACTAATAGCAGAAATTAAAGTAAAAATTAAGGCAAAACGAGGGAGTAAACAATATAACAAACGAAGAAGATACAATATACAACGACTGAAAGACAGTGAAACCCAAAAATGTGGAGTAACAAAATAAAGTTGAACACAGAAACTGTAAACAACACACAGACAAATATAGCAAACAAATGGGAGATGATCAATGAGGCTGTACACCAAACCGCACAAGAAGTGTTGGGCTACAGCGAAGAAAAGAAATCAGAGTGGCTAAGTGATAACACATGGCAACTGATAAAAAAGAGGAAAGACTTAAAAGCCGAACTAAATAGAATACAAAAATTAGAAGATAGAATCAGAATAACCCAAGAGTATGCAGATACAAATAAACAAGTAAAAAAGAGCGCTAGAAATGACAAAAGAAAATGGACAGAGGAGATGGCGCGCTTAGCAGAAGAGGCAGCCGAAACAAATAATCAGAGAGAGCTATATAGAACCACTAAACGTCTTGCAAATAAGAACTTCAACAGTGACAAACCACTAAAAAACCAACAAGGACAACTGCTTACAACAACTGAAGTGCAAACACGAAAATGGCATGAGTACTATAGCGAACTTATGACAGAAGAAGAAAATGAGCCGCCGTTCCGAGAGGGTAACGACGTAGAGCCAAATGACAATTATCTAAGGATAAACGACGAAATTTCCACGAAAAAAGAAATAGCTGAAGCAATCCGGCACCTGAGGAACAACAAAGCAGCGGGAATGGACGATATCCCAGCAGAACTGTGGAAAGCGGACACTGAGAGAACCGTGGACCTAATAGCACCATTACTAGCAGATGTATGGACTGAAGAAATCCTACCTAAGGAATGGAATAATGGAATTATAGTCAAGCTTCCAAAAAAAAAGGGGACGCACAGCTATGTGAAAACTGGAGAGGAATAACGCTGTTATGTTCAATAAATTAAATATTAGCATTTATTGTTCATCAAAGAATCAACAATATAATAGACAAAACTCTCAGAAAAGAACAAGCGGGTTTCAGAAGGGGAGGATCCTGTATAGACCAAATTTCGACGGCAAAAATCATCATAGACGAAACTATAGAGAAGAACGCAGCCTTGATAATGGCCTTTAACCTTTAACTACACGCGCTGGCGTATTTTGTACGCCAGATATAAGAATTCTACTTTACTTTAGCCCGTTCTGAAATAATATTAAAAATAATTATTCATCAATTATTTGACGGCTATAATATTTATCTTATTTAACATTATTTATCCGACATTATGCCATCCACAAAATAACACCCGCCTATACGAACCAAGCAATCCCGTTTCTTGTTATAGGGGAGTGCAATTAGAACGAAAAGATACAATGTTTCGGAAAAAATCAAACAAGGTTATATTTTTCTAAAACTTTTTTTGTTAGTTTATAAATATGTTAAAGTAAAAAGTTCTACTCACAAATTTCGCCGCTAATTGTTTATTAATTGTTTAAACAATAACAATTATTGTTTTGTATAAATAATTTTAAAAATATCGTTGAATTCATCATTTTACATTGATAAACAATGTTTTTATTTTAGTTTTGATTATACTGAACCCGAATCTGACATTACAATTTGCAAATTCAAAATGGCGTATTCAAAATGGCGGATTTTTTTCTAAAAATCCTTAAAAAGCAGCTGTAAAATCCGAATTTTTTTTATAAAACTTGTTTGTTTACATATATGTGGATATTTTTGAGAGGTTGCTGAACCAGAATCAAATTTTGATAATTTAAATTATAAAATGGCAGATCCAAAATGGCGGATAACTTAAAAAATAGTTGTAAAATCATAATTTATTTACAAAATGTATTTATTTCTACATATATTTATTTTTGAGAGCTTTGATAAAACTAACTTAAATGTTAACATTATAAACTATAAAATGGCGGATCCAAAATGCGGATTTTCTAAAAAGAACATAAAAAATAACATTTTTCTAAAACATTTATTGTCTTTATTTTTAACAGGTTGTTGAATCTGAATTAAAGATTAAAAATTTAAATTTCAAAATGGCGGATCCAAAATGGCGGATGTTTAAATGAAAAACAAGTAGAATCCAATCAAACAAATATGAAATTTCATTCTTAAAAAAAAAAGATAAACAAATAATTTTCACAATAATATTAAAAATTAAAATCTATTAGAAAGAATATTTAAAAAAAAACAAATTTTCGATTAGAAGGGTATGATTACATATTTTAACATAGTTTTTAATTCCAAACAACTTTCCTTTATAAAAATTTTCGATATTATGAAATATAAAGGTACTTTACTCTTGAGTGAAATTCATATTTTTTTACATATCTCGTACAAAATTAACAAAATTTGATATTTGATGGTTGCATCTTATGTTATATATGATGCAGAGTATTTTATAAAGAACAACTTTTTTTCGTAAAACTGATATTAAAAAAGTTATCAATAGGTTCCAAGTTACGCAGACATACTGTATGAGCTAAAAAAAAAATTCCTATTGAGCATTTATTATTGTTGAAGCTTATTATTAAATTTATTTTAGGTAAGTTTTACAGAAAAAAGTTTTGATCACTCTGTATATACATTTTTTCAGCTGGTAATTTTCGGTTTTTGTATTACATTTTTGTTATCTTTCTTAGTTTTCTCAAAAAGAAATTGTTTATTTCATTTTTAAACTAAAATAAATCAGTAATTTTTAAAGATTACATCCCAAGCTTAAAAAAAATAGCAAAAAAATTGTATTAGATTTATTCAAACTTGAGTACTACCGTCTTAAATTGGTGGGAATTCTGTAAAACTACGAAGTTTTCAAAAATTACATTTTTTGAGACCTCGTATTATTTGAATTAAATTTTTGAGATTTTTTTTGAATAAAACATCGTTTAGTAAGATGATTGAGAGGTAAGTTGTGCAAATTTGAGAGTTTTATAAGTAAAATTGTATTAGTTACACATTTTTAAATCATTTTTAAACAAAATTCATGTAAGGCCCACTTTCCGCCCACACCGTACCTACTTATGTCCATAGATTTTATTTCTTTATATTACAACCATAAGATAGCTTATTTCATCTTCTTTCATGTCCAATTTGTAAAATTTCTTTTGTTCCCTTAGTTAAAGATTTACATTAAAAAAACTCAACCGTGCAATTCTTCCAACGCTAGTTTACAGTGCGCCAATGTGTGTGAGGAGGGTAACTTTAGCGTTATAAATAAAAAATTACAGAAGCTAGAGATTTAATTTTAGAAAAATCTTTATATAAGGTTTTTTTTGTAAAATTTTCTGAATTTTTCAATGGTCAAGTCAGTTTTTTTCTAAACATTATATTTTTGTAGTTATTTAAAAAAACATCTAACTTCGCTGTTCATTTGTTTAATAAAAAATGAAGCACCCACTTCTCGAGTAGAACTTTTTGATATGTTGTTTATTAAACATTTCTTAATGAAATTACAAAAAGTTTTATCTTGTTTGATTTTTTCCGAAGTGAAAATCTAAATGCACTCCCCTATTAAAAGTTATTCGGCCAAACGTATACTTGTGGCGATATTCTGGGATAACTTATTTCCTTTTCACGGCTGAATTCACATCAAATATACGTCTTTATGGAGCATTATTTTCTGGTCCTTTATTATAGTTTTTTGTTGTGGAACGATAAGAAATTAAGGTCTGTACAGCTGCAAACTTTGAACAAATGCTTTACAGAGGTTAGGAAATTCGATTTTGATCAAATATTGTGTAGAAAGTATAGGCGACAAAAAATATAAATGTAATAATAATAAAAAAATATTAATAAATCTTGTATATAAGGTATATTTAAAAAACCCTCAAAAGGGCCACATCAAATTCACATAACTAGTTTTCGACTGGTTTACCAGTCATCATCAGTGCTTACCTAAAATGAATATAACCTGATAAAAAAGGCAAAGATGTTGAAATTTTGACTAGGGTTAAAAAAATATGAGGTTATACTCACGTGCAATGTACATGCTTAACCACCAAGTTAGTATTAGACAAACATATGTGGGTCAAAGCCCAGTAAAAGTAGTCCGTTAAGGAAACATTGGTATAAAATGCTACCTTAAGCCTGGATGTTTAAAATATTATCTAATTTGCCCTAGGTAACATCTGAGAGCTCGGTATGACTTGTTCACATGTTGGAAGTGAGACGGCAAGTGAAAATGAAATGGTTGGGAACCTCGGAACGATGACAAGACAAACGACAGGTCCACAGGTAGTTTAAAATAACCTGTCATATTTAAGAGTAAGGTATGCAGATTGTTAAAATTAGAAATGATGTAACAACACACCCAATGTGAAAATTATCATTTAAAATTCATTAAACTAGTTGTTATTGTAAAATGGATTCTCGCTAACTGTAAGTGGAACTAGTTAGGCAAACCACATTACACAGGGGTTTAGTGTTCGACAACTGAATACCGTATAAAATCTTATTATCAAGAGATCAAAGATTTAAAAAAGCAATTTTGTGGTGATTTAGAGTTATCGAATTTATTTAACTTATTAGTAGCTGTTGGAATTTGTGTAAGTGTGTAAGAAATCACAATGGGGGTGTCTAAGGTGTAAAAATGTCTTAAATAATCTAGGAGATGTACCATAATGGAAGCACAAACTCAGACTGAGGCGACTATTTCTTAAAGGCAATGCAGGCTGCCCGGATCTCTAAGGGTCCAAAAACCAAAACCGTAATATGATGATGACAGTAGGGGCTGGGTGGGGGTGGGGGGATATGAGATGTCTGTGAGGAAATTAGTGAAAGGAACAAGAACGAGAACCAGAAAGAAAAAATTAAACTGTTGATTTGGTTTAGCTAGAGATGAGTATTCGTTGTTGGTGATGACAGATGAAGTAGCTACGGTGATAATAGTCATATGTAGAAATATAGTGGTGGGTTGTATGCAGATGAAAATTTGTTTAAAATGGATGTTTGCAGATGATGATATCAGTAATTTATATGTATGTTATAAATAGATAAAATTGGTGAGATGGCTGAAGATGACAAAAGGATTATTGTGACTAGTAATAGATGAAATATTAAAAGTGTGACTGAGAATGAAGCAGATGAAGTGAGGTGAAAAGAAATATTGTAAATGTATTAAGAAAAAAGTTGTCGATGTAGTGGTTGGAAGTCCCGATTGAACGAAAAATGGCGGTTGACACAATTCGGACTTTTTTGTTTTTTTTTATTATTTCTAGGTCCTCGTACAAGTCTAATTTTAAGAAGTCTTTCTGTGGGATGTTGTGAAGTAGAGCAACATCATCTGGGATATTCAACGTATGGTTTTTTTGTTTAAGATGTTGTGAAAAGGTAGAGGTGTTCTCTCTTTTGGTGTGTTCAAGAAAGCGAGAAGCAAGTGATCTACAAGTTCTTCCTATGTACTACGACACTACGATTCATGTAATTGATGCTATCTTTGGAATTAGATAGAGATTGTCCTAAGTTGTTGGATACTTTAAAGGAAATTTGGATGTTGTCTACCGATCTTTTGATAATGTTCGAAATATCCCCAGATAGCCTATCTTGGTGAAAGGGTATGGAAGCAAAAGTAGGTTTGGTTGTCGAATCCCTAGGGAACGCAGCATGTCGTAAGACTTTAAGCTGTCTTTTATGAATGAGTTTGTCTATGATGTGTGGATCATACCCGTTATTAAAAGCTATTTGACGAAGTATGTTTAATTCTTTATTGTAATTAGATTGTGACAGGGGAATGGTTTCAAGGCGGTGTATGTAACTGTGAAAGGAGGCAAGTTTGTGCGACATAGGGTGGTTAGAAGATAGAGGTATGACATGGTCAGTCTGTGTCGGCTTTCTAAAGATACTGAAATCGAAGTGGTCATTTAATCTGGTAATAGTGAGGTCAAGAAAGTTAATTGATTGGGATGACTCTAATTCCATGGTGAATTTAATATTGGGATGGATTTGATTAATTTTAGAAAGTAATAAGTCAGCTGTATTTGAGTTACCTGAGATGATCAATAAACAATCGTCAAAATAACGATACCAATGCAGAATTTCAGGATTTTTCATGATATGTATGGATTCTAAATGTTCCATAAAAATATCAGCTAAAAGAGGAGGTAGGCAACTACCCATGGCTAAACCATCAGGTTTTCTGTAATATTTATTGTTGAATACAAAGAAGTCTTGAGCTAGACAAAATTGTAATAATTGAATAATTGAATCAGTGGTGGAAATGGTAATGGAATTGGCTTTTAGAAGAGAGTGAACCAGATTAATAGTTTCTTGTTTTGGGACTGAAGTAAAAAGATTGCTAACATCAAATGAAAGCATGGTAATGTTAGGGCGAAGTTGGATTTGTTGGAGATTGTTGACAAGATGACTTGTGTTTTTGACAGAGAAACGAGGGGTGAAGTTCGTCAAGTTGTTAATAAGATTAATTATGAATTTTGAAAGAATGGAAACAGGAGTGTTTATGAAGCTAACAAATGGACGAATGGGGATTCCCTCTTTATGTATCTTAGGTAAGCCATAAAGTCTTGGTGTTAAAGGATTACTGGGTATTTTATAGTAAGGTGCAAATTGGTTAAAGAAAAATTTGGTAAATGATTTGAGGTTATCTTTGAGTTTGTTAATGAATTTTTTGGAAGGATCTTCTGGGAGTGACACGAAGTTATTATCAGAGAGAAAAGTGGTGACTTTGTCAATATAGAGATTTTAGATTTAAATAATATAGAGATATAATTTTTATAAATGCAATAATCGTAGAATTTTATTTTAAGTACATTTTTTTTTGTAAACATTAAATCATTTTCGAGGAAGACGAAAAGCCCCAGATGCAAAGGTTACTACTTTTATACAATTAAAATAATTGTACTAAAAATAATAAACAATAAATTAAATCCAAGACTTTTCGTTAAGAAACTGCTTTCTGGCTGCATCCCGTATCTCCGGCTTTTACAATATATAAGCACAAGAGACGACGAATATAAAAGAAGGCAAATAAAACCACACTTAGGCCACATATCTACCTTCTTTTCGTCTAGGAAACGGACCGAAAGACAGTTTCAGGTACTCAAATCCGAGTAAAGATGAAAAAGATAAAGGCAGTTTTTGTTTTCATTTGATTCAGAGTGGGACCACCATCTCCATATAGCTATTTCAGCATCTATGCATCCTCAGTGGAGCTATGCAGTCACAACTCTAAAACAAAATCAACAAACCCTGCCCTGCCCGTTCAAGGGAAAACATCGCGATGCAATGAATCCACCTTTTGAGACGCAAAACAGCGATATCTCTCGTAATACGAGGAAGACGAAAAGCCCCAGATGCAAAGGTTACTTTTATACAATTAAAAAAGTATTGGATTTAAATTATTGTTTATTATTTAGATTTCAATTATTTTAATTGTATAAAAGTAGTAACCTTTGCATCTGGGGCTTTTCGTCTTCTTCGTATTACGAGAGATGTCGCTGTTTTGCGTCTCAAAAGGTGGATTCATTGCATCGCGATGTTTTCCCTTACATAGGCAGGTTTTCTTGATTTTGTTTTAGAGTTGTCAGTGCATAACTGCACTGAGGATGCATAGATGCTGAAATATCTATATGGAGATGGTGGTCCAACTCTGAATCAAATAAAAAGAAAAACTACCTTTATCTAAATCATTTTCATTATCTATGCAACTCCAGTCTTTTTCTTACACCGACTACAATATTTATGATTGACAAAGCAAGTGCTAAATTTACAATAATAAAAAAGCTTGTTTGTGTTGAAATAACTAGCCCTAAAATTATAATTAAATAACTGAGATCTCAGGGATAGATCACTTTGCTAACGTTGTTTTAAGTAATAAAACTGCACTATATCATAGTATATGTGTAATTTTCATAAAAACAAATACTACATTTACGCTTTATGCTCTCTCTTATGACGCTATAGCTTAAGTTAGGTCCTGTCCTCCCCCAATATCCGACTCCAAGTATCTCTTTCCTTGAATGCTCTTCTCCAGTTATCCACCTCAATATCCCTTTACCGTTGGTTTTCACTTTGTCTATCCATCTCTTCCGTAATCTTCTACTGGCCGACGTCTTCCTATAGTTCCACTAAGCATTCTACTAGGTTTTCTTTTATTATCCATTTTTATAAGGGGACCCAGCGGTTGCTGAGTCAACAAAAGTTGCCCAGCATAACCTTTGTATTTTTGCATCATTTGAAGATGACGCGACGGTATGATCAGGCTCAAAACAATTCCTTAGAACAGTTGCTTGTAAATTTAGAATCTCATTATGCTTATTAACTTTCGTAGTGCAGATAGAACTTGAATAATTATAGCAGAATCATCATTTAAACCAATGAATGTAATAGATTATATGTATATAATATGTATACGAAAATGTACGCAGAGTTGCCATACTTATAACAGTAATACCGAACCAGAAAGCAAAGTATTCAAAAACAGAATTTAAACCCGAGTAGTGCCGTAGTCATGAAATAGTAGCAAATAAGATACATAGTTTCCCTAACTGAAGACAAAATTAGACAGGCCTTTATAATTATATCATCGTTGTTCTCTTTGTGTTTATTCCATCTCCAGTTTTTATAAGTTATTATTTTAGACCAAAACAATATCAGTCCCATGCACTGACACGTCGTAGTTCGTCTCCCCAGGTCTTCTTTGGTCTCTTCTAATTCTCCCAGGAACTTAAAAATTTTTTTGTTGAATAAAAGACGTCTCAATCTTAACCTATACTCTCTCACTCTGGAGAGCGTAGGCCATTAAAATGAGAGTGATTCGTTATTTTCTGTTAGAGTTATGAGAGTATTTTTTGTTAGAGTTATTATGTTTTGTCACCCCATCCATGTATCAAAGCATTTTAGAAGTTATACTTCTTTACGATCGAGGGTGAAATTTTATACTTGCCTGGCGCATGCGCAGACAGACAGTATGTAGTTCGTTGCTAATCTTTTAAATTATATATGTAGCAGCGCAAATAAGTCATTAAAAGAAAATATTAGTGTTTTTAATACATGTATTATTTATTATAATTTTTGTGTCTTTGGATTTGTCTTCCTCGGGAATAAAATATTTTATAATAATAGTAAAAGTATATTTACTTTAAATTTTAAAGTATTTTTATACCTATTTGGTCTATTGAATTTGTCAGTATGTATGAGAAATCTTGTAAGTTGTCAAAGCAAAGGGAGTTTGACTCGGTGGTAGCGCCTTCGACCGGAGATCGAGAGGTCCCTGGTTCAATTCCGTGTGTTATCTAACTTTTTTTTATTTTTAGTATCGTTTTAGTAAAAATTTTTGGAAAGTAGTAAGTAAAAATTAGTTTATTCTTTAAATACAAATAACTTGTTGAAGGTATATTTATTCGGTTGAAATGATATAAGAGAAGTATAAATTCTTACGTGCGTGCGAAGTACACACACATTCTTTTTTTTAATGAAAACTAATCGTGCGGAATGGTGAAAATATTTCAATTCTTTTTTCAGTGTAGCAACTGTTTTAACGCTTGTGCTACGTCTATGAAAATTACATTCAATCATTATTACATCACTAAATGATGTAATATGTACTGCCCTTATTATAGTGACCAAAGTAGCTAACCGATCTGGTTATAGCAATATTTATCATCATCATCATCAATGGCGTTACAACTCTTCGTGAGTCTTTGCCGCGTTTACTATTGCCTTCCATGTTTGTCGGTTCTGTGCCACTAATTCCCATTGTCGTACTCCCATTTTCTCTAGATCTTCTTTGACTGCAGCTCTCCACCTTTCTCTACGCCGCCCTACAGACCTTCTTCCCTCTGGTATAACAATATTCAAGAGTTCTCTATCTTAAGCGCACCTAAATTATATACGATAGTATCTAACTTTTACAACAATTTTTAAACCTGTATAACAATTTTTAAATTGTGTCTCAACCAACTAATCAAACCGAAGGCATCATATCTACTAGCTCTGTTGTTTTATAATAAAACAATTGATTTTCAGCTTTGTCAGTTGCAAGGAATTTCTCTGCTTTAGTTCACTTTATTAAAGAGTGTTAAAAGGATTAATGAAAACAAATACCTAGGAACCTGAATTTCAGGGAAAAATGATCAAACAACAGAAGTAAGTACCAGGATAGAAATAGCAAGAAATGCGTTTGTAAAAATGAAAATAATTCTCTGCAACATAGACCTTAGCTTAGAACTGAAAGTAAGAGCTTTGAGATGCTACGTATTCTCGATAATGAAATATGGACTTGAAACCTGGACATTGAAGCAAGAACAAGCTACAGTCATTTGAAATGTTCCAGAAGGATGCTTCGAATAGCATGGACACAAAAGAAAAAGAACACGAAACTATTGCAAGGAATAGGTAAAGAATGCGAAATAATAAACAGAATAAAAATAAGAAAGTTACAATATCTGGGATATGTAATGAGGGGATAGCGATATGAAATGCTAAGACTGATAGTAAAGGGAGTGCTAAGAGGCGGAAGGAGTATAGGAAGAAGCAGAGTGTCATGGTTGAAAAATTAAAGGGACTGGTTTAAATGCAGTTTTATAGAACTCTTCAGAGCAGCGGTAGATAGAGTAAAAATAGTGTTGATGATATCCAACCTCCGATTAGGAGACGGTACTTAAAGAAGAAGAAGATTTAAGAGTGTAATTGAACAGATTGATGTATTACTTCGACCGGGATATCAATTGGTTCGGGAAGTTTTTCTTGCCCTTCTGTATGGCTTTTTGAACTTCTGATTTTAGAATACTTGAACCACGTTCTGCCTTAAAACTCTGATGCCTTACGATTATTGCTGTCGGTCAACTTTTGAATGTAGGTATGGTTGCCACTCATTAGATTGTTCCTCGTTTGTTAAAAATGTTTTTTTTTCGTTATATAATTTCATGAAAGCAATGGACATGACAGGTGAAAGAAAAAGAAAACAAGTGAGAGAACTCAAATAAGCAGCCCTCATCCTACTTCAAAGAAAGATGTATAGCAAACCAACCAGCAAAATTCAAGAGGCTTTGGTTACCAATACTAAAAGAAGAAGTCAATAACATAAAAGAAGTCAAAGAACAAATCATCGAAAATTTTATACTAAATACATATTCAACGCACAATACACGGACACATAACCATGAACAAAAATTTAAAATTAAATTACAACAATCGCATACTACAAAAACAAATTAAAACAAAATAACAAGTGAAAGACTGAAAATTTCAATGTTGCTAAGGTAGGTAGACATTCTTTAAACAACGAATGATGAAATCCCGAAGAGTTTTTTGCAATGCAATATCGAAAACCCCCTTGTTTTTAATTGCTAATCAAGCGGACGCGACCCTATTTTCAACCGTTTCTTGTATATGTAATAAGCGTAAATACACAAAATCACCATGTACTTCAAAGCAATTTATTTCTTTCGAAAAAACTTGTTATTGTTGTGACGAATAAAGGTTTTTATTGAAAACAAACCAATCGACAAGAAAATCAGATAGTGCAGCTCGGTACGGTATAGGTTATTTGCTTGAGTTGCAAATTGAACGAAAATAAATTAACTAACTTTTGCGTCCAAAAACGAAAATATGTCTCATGTGGGGTTATACAACTTACAATGGGGAAATATTGTTGATCTTATGGAGCTGTTATCAGAGGGACACAGCTTCAGAGCTAGGCGTAACACAGGGCGTTCTGTTCAAAACCTATGCTAGGTAACAGGAACTAGGAAACTCAAAAATAAAGCAAGGGAAAGTCGCCAAAAGTAATAATGGCTCGCCACAATCGTTTAATTGTCCAATCGGCTAGAAGACACTGAACCATTTCTAACCTGCAGCTCATTTCTCCGAAAAGCAGCTTTTGGAAGCTACAGGTGTAACGGTTTCAGTTGAAACGATAAGAAAAAGAGTTCATGCTAAGAAGTATACAACAGGAGACAGTTATGGTTTCCCAAATTATCCAGGCAGCAAAAGAATGTTCGCCTAAATTGGTGTCTTCACCACCAAAACTGGAACATTGGGAATGGACAAAATGTGCTATTTTCAGAAATAGTCAGGATTTGTGTAAAATCAGTTGACCCACGAAATCGTGTACTTAGAGGTGGAGGAAGACAAGCAAGAACAAAAACTGTCAGATCTGTTCACAAATATAAAAGGGGAAGTGTAATGTTCTGGAGAGGAATTGTGATCCGTAAACAAACTTCCTTAATTTTCATCCAATCAACTTTAACTGCTCACAGGTATGTTGATAACCTGTATATAAGCTTTGGAGAGGTGCAATAGGAGAAAATTTAATTTTCATGCATGATAATGGACCTCCACATACCATTAGAGTGACTAGATACATCATTGAAGCAGAAGGCGTCCCTTGTTTGGCGTGGTCTGCTTGCTTAGCTCACCCGAGCTTAACCCTATAGAGCAGGGGTGGCCAAACTGTGGCTCGCGAGCCACATGTGGCTCTTTTAAGGATTATTTGTAGCTCTCAATAAATATAGCTGAATTACTTTTAATGTTTGTGTTAAATGTATTAAATTATTGACAAAACATGTAAAAGACTAGGTGTAACATTAGGACTTAAACAAGGAGACCCCGTATTACCGTTCCTATTCAATTTGGTATTAGAATAATATGTAATAGTAATGTATCATCTGAGCTGACAGGAGGATTTCCGAATCAAGGATCAAAACTATTGTTGGCGTTTGCTGATGATTTAGAGCTGCTGCGCATTCTACAAGAGACATGAGAGAGGTATTTTTACAACTCAAGGAAGAAGCAGGTAGTCTGGGCCTTCGAATAATTAAAGAGAAGACGAAATACATACTACAAAATCGAAGACCAAGAGATAGGCAGAACGTAACTATTAATGACCACAACTTCGAAGTAGTAAAAGTCTCAATTTGGATGTGCGTGCCAGTTATTTGCATATTATTACATACAGAAGTGAAACATGGATTCTATCTAGGTACATCAGGAGGAAATAAATATGCTTCTGGTTTTTGAAAGTAAAGGTCTCAGAATGATATTTGGCCAATTATTACATACAGAAGTGAAACATGGAGTCTATCTACATCAGGAGGAAATAAATATGTTGCTGGTTTTTGAAAGTAAAGGTCTCAGAAAAATATTTGGCCCTCAAAGTGATGAATTGACAGGAGATAGAGAAGGTGCCTCACAACTGAATTGGTTACTGAAAACATCGTCAGACATATAAAAGATAACCGGATAAGATAGGCAGGTCATGTGGTAAAGTTAGAGGCAAAAAAAGTGTAAAAAACAGGGTTTTTTGATAGACCAGACGGTAGAAGATCAGTAGGCCGTCTCAGATAAAGATGGAAATATAATGAAGAATCTAGGTATCCTGAAATAGTAAAGGCTGCTTTTAGAAATATTTGCATATTTGAAACAGCGATGTAAACCATTTTATTTCATTTTAAAATTGGTGAAATCCAAACACCGAGAAAAAAAATTTCTCACTGAGGAAATAATACCATTTTTACACTTTTTAAATAATTGTTTGTTCGCGGCTCACGAAAAATTACAAATTTTGAAAAATGGCTCGGCTTCTCAAGTAACTTGGCCACCCCTGCTATAGAGTATTTGTGGAATATGCTTAAAAGAAAAATTACAGCTCGCTGGGATAATCTTCAAAACACCACACGGCTAGTACAAGCTGCTCTTGAAGAATGGAGCAACCTACCATAACAAAATGTTGATAATTTGATTAGGAGTGTGCCCACGCAAACTGAACCTTGCATAAGGACTAGAGGTGATAACACTGACTACCAAAAAAACACAAAAAATAAATCAAAAAAATTTAAATATTATTCATTTTACATTGAAATTTTTTTTGCTATTGTAGCCTAATAAAATAAAAAAAAGTCAAAACGTAAATTCGTACAGGTTAAAACAAACTCTATATCAAAGTTTAGGTGAGTACAAAATATATTTTCAAGAAAGTATCCAAATCATGCAAGGGGATCATTGTTTAAATAATTAAAAAGGGGTCATTTTAGCAAAAAAAATACTTTTTTAACTGCTGAGATAATTCACTTATCGATGAAGGTCTATGGGATTTTTTTCTGCAAAGTTGAAGAGAAAATCTTTCACATAAGACTTACTAAATTAAATTTTACCCCCTATTTATTTAAATAATTGTATATAAAACTTTAAAAACAAATTTGCAAAAAAATATTTTTAGCGTTTTAAATAAGCACTATAAAATATCTTTTTTTACAGACTAAGTTGCACTATTTACCAGTATTAAGCAAAAAAAATTGGTCAAAAAATATTTAATATTTTTTGAGATATTGAATTTGTTTATTAAATGTTACTATATTTTCAATTGCAAAAACGTGGTTGTTGCCAAAGAAATATTCACCTGCTTAAGATCTCATTATTTTTATTTTTATGTATATTTTCGATAAATGTATTGATAAATTCAAATTTCAATTAAACTCCCCACTAAAATGGCATTTGAAAATTATTCAAATTTGTTTATAATTTTTTTTTTAATAACGTCGCGGGGATTAAGTATTTTGAAATGCCGTTTCGATAATTGGGTTCCTGGGAATTTTTTACTAATTAACAATATTTTTTTGTCGTTTTTTCTTCTTCTTTTTTTTTTCTTGGAGTTATATTACTACGGGCCCATTTAGGGTTAAATTTTATTAAGAATATCTAATCTCTGAGTTGTAGATTCTAGACCTAAAAATATTAAGATTTAACTAAAATCTCTTAAATAAAATGTGGCTACTTACTGAGTTACAGGGTGTTTTATTTAAAAATTTAAAAAATATTTTTCCCAAGTACTTTAAAACTACTTGACGTATCCTTATCTTACTTGGCAGAAAGTGTAGCTATTATACACCCTACTAAATTGTGATTAATAAACGTTTCTAGCTAGTGCCAGAGGCGTACGGCAGGGGATAGTGAATGATTGACCCTTCCCAAATTCTACGCCACTGAGTGAATTACTATTTTAGCGAAATTTTTCGATTCTCCAATACTTTGGATGTAAATAACTTTATTGGTATCGATAAAGTCATCAGTTTGAGAGATATTGGGAGTTTAAAATGAATGAATGAATGAATCAAAATAATTATGCCGTTTCATTTTTAACGTCCAATATCTCGAAAACTAATGACTTAATCGTTACCAGTAAAGAGTATATTATTTACATAGAAAGTATTAGAGAATCGAAAAATTTCGCTAAAATAATAATTCCCTCAGTGGCGTAGAATTTGGGAAGGGTCAACCATTAACTATCCCCTGTCGTACGCCTCTGGTAGTAGCTAGAAACTTTTGTTTATCACAATTTCGTAGACTGTATAGTACCCACACCGTCTGCCAAGTATGATAAGCATACGTCAAATAGTTTGAAATTACTTGGTAAAAATAATTTTTAAATTTTTAAGTAAAACACCCTGTAACTCAGTAAGTAGCCACATTTTATTTAAGTGATTTTAGACCAATCTTAATATTTTTAGGTCTAAAATCTACAACTTAGAGATTCGACATCCTTAATGAAACTTAACCCTAAAAGGGCCCGTAGTAATAAAACTCCAAGAAAAAAAAAGAAGTGGAAAAAAAGACAAAAAAAAATTGTTAATTAGTGAAAAATTCCCAGGAATCCAATTATTGAAACAGTATTTCAAAATGTTTAATCCCCGCGACGTTATTAAAAAAATAAATTATAAACAAATTTGAATAATTTTCAAATGCCATTTTAGGCGGAAGTTTAATTGAAATTTGAATTTATCAATACATTTATCGAAAACATACAAAAAAATAAAAATAATAAGATTTAATACAGGTGAATACTTCTTTGGAAACAACCGCGTTTTTGCAATTGAAAATAGAGTAACATTTAATAATCAAATTCAATACCTCAAAAAATATTAAATATTTTTGGACCAATTTTTTTAGTTAATACTAATAACATAGCGCAACTTCTTCTGTAAAATAAGATATTTTATAGTGCTTATTTAAAACGCTAAAAATAATTTTTTACAAATTTGTTTTTAAAGATTTATGTATAATTATTTAAATAAATAGGGGGTCAAATTTAATTTTGTAAGTCTTATTGTGAAAAATTTACCCTTCAACTTTGCAGAAAACAATCCTATACACCTTCATTAGTAATTGAATGACCTCAGCAGTTAAAAAAGTAAGTTTTTTGCAAAAATGACCCCTTTTTAATTATTTAAACAGTGATCCCCTTGTATAATTTGGATACTTTGTTGAAAATATTTTTTGTACCCACCTAAACTTTGATATAAAATTTGTTTCAACCTGTACGAATTTACATTTTGGTTTACATGTAGTGTAATTTTATTTTACTAGACTATTGACTTAAAAAAAACTTTAAAACAAATTTCAATTTGTTTTTTAAATCTTTTATTGTTTTATTTATTTGTTATGTATTTGTTATTAAATTGCTTTAAAATAAATATTGTTTGACTTCGTGTGTTCGATTTTTTAAATTCGCACGAAATAATAAGGAATATCAGATGATTCCATGTAAGTTTGGTTGTGTGTATATGTGCGTAAAAATATTATGATTAAATTTTTTTTGACCATCTTGCTTGAAAACCTTCCCTATCAACAAATTTGCATGTTTCCAAGGTCAAAAATGGGTAAAAAAGGTTTAAACAATTTTTAACTTAAAATGTTTTCCGATTGTATATACCAGGGGTGGCCAAGCTCCTTGATAGTCCGAGCCATTTTTCAAAATTTGAAATTTCTCGCGAGTCGCAATTAAACAATTATCTAAAAAGTGTATAAAAGGTATTAAATTTTTCTCTAACCGTTTAGATTTCACGAATTTTAAAGTGAAATAAAATGGTTCAAATCGTTGTTTCAAATATGCAAATAATTCTACGAACAACCTTTACTAATTCAGGATACTTCGATTCTTCATCATCCTTCCATTTTTTCTGGGATGGCCTATTGAGCTTCTATCGCCTCTCAAAAAACACCGTCTTTAACACTCTGTCTTCCTCTGATCTAACACATGACCTGCCCATCTTATCTTAGCTTTTGTATGTCTGAGGATGTTTTTCAGTATCACTCTCCTGTCTATTTATCTCTTTGAGTACCAAATATCATTCTGAGGACTTTGCTTTCAAATACCAGCAGCTTATTTATTTTTCAGTGGCTTATTTATTTAATTTGTGACAACATAGCCGACCTTCAACAACTTGTCACTATAATCGGAGAATACAGTAAGGGGATGAGATTAGAGATTAATACCAAAAAGGTCTTAAGGTTAATTAATTAAAAATTAATTAATTAGTTTTTAATTTTTAATTATTATTTACGAATATAGAGGTCGCATAAGATTGTGGTTCCTTCTTTATCATTTTAATGAATGACAGTCTTCCTCAGCTGTTCACGTGGGGTCAAAATGGTTTGACTCGCCATGTTGTCTTTTTAAAATAAAAAAGAATTTAGATGTGAATTTATTCATTTTAAGGGGTTGTTATACCCGATATCTGTGGCTTTTGCCCAGTATCCATGTTTTTTATTGTGTCGTTTAGCAATTGCTCTTCTATGAAGGTTTTATAAGAGGACGTAAATTTTTCAATCTTTTTTTTTATAAAAAAATCTTATCTTAAATGTCCTTTTAGGAAGCTATGATGATGGCACGCTATGTGTTGAAACTACTTAGCTGATAATAAAACTTTTTTTACACACTATCAAAATTTTTTGAGAACATACACCTGTTTGCCGTTTTGACCTACTTAGAAGTGTGTACAAGTTTTACAGTCTTTTCCAAATCTTTTCCAATTTAATAGCAAAAAGACCAAATTCATGATCATCTCCAAAAAAATGGATGCACTTTAAAACTCCACCATAACACTGAATACCAAGTCCATTAAAAAAGTGAGCAAATTTAAATACCTGGCAACGTGGCTTTTTGAAGACTGGGCATCGGACAGGGATGTAAAAGGTCGCATTGAGCAAGCTCGACAAGCTTTCGTAAAATTCAGGAAGGTACTGACTTATTCAAAGTTCGATATTCAACTGAGACTAAGGTTTACTAAGTGCTACGTATGGTCGGTGCTGCTATATGGCGTAGAGGGCTGGACACTCAAAACGAGGGATATAAACAGATTAGAAGCTTTCGAAATGTGGCTTTATCGCCATATCCTAAAGATACCATGGATAGCGAAAGTCACAAATGTAGATGTCCTTAAAATAATCAACCAAGAACGCCAACTTTTCGAAACCATCAAGAAAAGGAAAACTGTGTATCAAGGTCGCAATGCGAAATGAAAAATACCATTTCCTCCAACCTATAATCGAAGGTAAAATTTAAGGCAAGAGAGGAATGGGACGCAAGAAAATGTCCTGGCTCCGAAACATAAGGCAATGGACAGGGATTAACGACAATCAATCTCTGATACATTTTTCAAGAAGTAGAGAGTTAATGAAAAATGCGATCGCTAACATCCATTAGTGGATTTGCATCTGAAGAAGATTTATTTCCCACTGATGTAGAGTCCAAGTTTCACTTCCATATTTAACAATTGGGCGAATAATTAGCTGTATAGTCTTAATTTAGATTTTTTTTTAGCAGCTTAGATCTTAGTAATGATGATAGGGAGTATAATGCTCTATTCCACGCAGTTAACCTTGCTAAGACCTCCTTTTATAATGTGATTGTCATCTGTGATTACCGTTCCTAGATATTTAAACTCTTTTACTACTTCGAAGTTGAGGTCATTAATAGTAATGTTCTGCCTAACACTTGATCTTAGATTTTTGGTTACTAGCATGTATTTCGTGTTCTCTTCATTTATTCGAATGCCCAGACTACCTTCTTTTTTCCTCGAAATATGAACACACCTCTGTCACGTCTCTTGTAGAATAATCGACCGCACCTATATTATCAGCAAAGGCCAACAATAGTTTTGATCCTTGATTCGCCAATCCTCCTGTCAGCTCAGATGATATTTTACTTATTAGATATTCTAAGGTCAAACTGAATAGCAACAGTGATAAGGGGTCTCCTTGGCCAAGTCCTGATATTACGCTTAGTCTTTTATATTTGTTGCCACATTTTGAAACAAAAATTAAAAGTAATTCAGGGACATTTATCGAGAGCCACAAATAATCCTTCAAAGAGCCACATGTGGCTCGCGAGCCACAGTTTGGCCACCCCTGATATATACCTACATGCAACGGTTGAAAATAGTGTAACGCCGGCTTTATTAAAATTTAAAAAACTAAGGGCTTTTCGATATTGTATTTCAAAAAGCTCTTCGGGATTTCATCAATCGATGTTCATAGAATATCTACGTATATTGGTAACATTGAAATTTTGGGTTTTTCACATAGTTTTTGAGGGTTAAAAATGGCCGCATTTGCAATTTTTAAATTTTCAATTGCTTATATCTCGAAACTATCAGATTTAGAGAAAAGTCACTTAAATTTGGAATGATCCAAAAAACCTAAAAAAATTGTCTGATGCAAAAAATTAGTTTTATAAAAAACAAAAAAAAAACGTTTAAAAAAATTTTTGATTGCTTTTTTTCTCTCAAAATGCAAATTTGTTAAAAGGAGACCATTTCAAACAAGATGGTAAAAAAATTTAATCAGAATATTTTTCCGCACATACTATTTACGCATATTAAGGTACGTATAGATATGCGCACCGAACACATCGCGTCGTGTGTGCGGTACGCGTTCGTGGTGAATTCGTTAGATTAGTACGCATTAGTACGTGTATTCAAGTGGCACACAAACGGTGCGCACACGATCCAACTTCTGTCGGCGCCAAGAACGTACGGCGTACACACGGCGCGAAGTGCGCAGCATATCTATACATATCTTAACATATGCATGCAACGGTTGAAAATAGTGTCGCGCCCGCTTTGTTAGCAATTAACAAACAAAGCAGTTTTCGATAATCTATTGCAAATACCTCTTTGGGATTTCATCAAACGATGCCGATGTTTAGAGAATATCTATCTACCTTGACAACATGGAAATTTTCAGATTTTCACATAGTTTGTGAGGGCTAAAAATGGCCGATTTCGCAATTTTTAAATGTTTAATCGCTTATATGTAAAAAAACTATCAACTTTGGAGAAAAGTCACTGAAGACCTTTTCTGTGTGGAATGATCCAAAAAACCTAATAAAACTTTGTTCGGTGCATAAAAAATAATTTTAGCAAAAGGAAAACAAAAAAAAAACGTTTAAAAAATTTTTGACCCACTTTTGGACCTGGGAACATGCAAATTTGTTAAAAGGGGTTCTTTTTGAGTAAGATTTTGCAAAAACTCCGAATCAGAATATTTTTCCTAGCGGATGCGCAGTGGCTTTCTGGACTAATAAGATTTAGGCCAAATTATGTCATTGTTTGTAAAGAGATACATAATACAAGAAAAAAATCAGGTAAAAGCTTTTCCAGAATTTTTTAGAATAATTTCTATTTTTTAAGAACGATTTCCGGAGTGTATATTAAGACTTTAAACATTAGTTATTTTCATTACACAAATAATTCTGGCTCAATCATACAATAATACCACAAAAGTGCCACGAGAAAACGTTTTTAGAACTTTGCATTACATAAATCGAATTAAAAACCGGAAGTTACATCGATATATGAAAGACAAAAATTGGAATGTGAGAGTACAAAATTATTAATAGATCTCCAAAAGTAAACCAAAGAAATATCGACTAATTCTAGGCCTTAGAAGAACAAAATACATGAGAAACTTATATTTTATATAAAGACAGCTGTTTATCTGTACCAAAAGTAAACTGTTTGTATTCAAGAACTAAACACAATAATCATAACGAACTAATGATATCTAATTCCTAATAGGAGCGAAACATGAAGAAGGAGACGAAGTTGTAGATGTATTTTTTTGCATACAGATGAGGTAATTTAAATAAACGTTTCCCGAAGTTAGTTTAAATTGGTTTTTACGCCAGTCAATGGGAGCAAGAATAGGTTATTACCTCCGAATTCTATCCTACAGCATGGATTTTAATGAAGTTTTGGGAATAGCCTCTACTTATCTCACAATTCAAAGTCTACCCTATGCCGATGTGTGCTTTTATCTTGGGGGTGGTTCCCACCCCTTCTCAATGGTAGAGAATTTTTGGTTGAAATAACTACGGAATTCGCTAGAGAACCTAATTCTAAGCAAAAACTGTTCTACAATTTTTTTTGAAAACTCAACACTTTTTGAGTTATTCGTGGTTGAAAATTGGCCGTTTCCATTGAAACATAACACCTTTTCGAACGGTTTTTTGCGAAGACCTTAAAAACTGTGCATCTAACTAAGAAAATAAAAGAGAAACGGTCGATTTTATGTGTATAATGCAACCAATACCTTTTATATTGCTTGAAAAGACCTTTAAAATGAGCAGTATAAAAGGTACATTACATTAAAACTAAGCGAGATATGCTGCAAACAAAATTGATAACTAATGTACTTTAAGAAAAAATGAGAAGTAATTTTAACCCTTATCCATCCGAATGTAAATGCATCGTTTTACTTCTACAATACCTTTTATTATAGTGTTATTTCAATGTTCGAAAAGTTGGACGGGATTAAAATAAATGGTTTTTGAAACAAAAATAAGATCAAATTAGAGAACCCATTTTGAAATTTTCTTAAAAATCTTCTTTTTCTGATCTACTCAGAATAAAATCCTGGTCCGATTCTAATTTACTCTCTTAGATAAAACAGTAGCATTATCCTATAAAGGAGGAATTATTCAACCCTTACCCCTTCATAACAGCCAGATCAGTATCGTTGATTCTGTAAAGTTTTTTGGTATTTTTTTAGATAGCAACCTTAAATGGTCCCTTCATATCGATGTGTTAAGCAAGAAACTATCCTCAGCTTGCTTTGCAATAAGATCTGTTTCGATGGAAATGAATTTAGCCTCTTCCAAAATAACATATTTTTCTTTGTTCGAGTCTTAAATCTGCAACACCTTTCCCCAAGTTCCGTAACATGACAAACGCCTATTTATCTGAAAGACCATATTATTCAATAGCTTCTTATCCATATAAACTATATATAGTTTCTTAACCAATAACTAAGAAATTACAGTATTCTTATGTATAAGTAGAATCTTAATATTTATTTAAGTGTCATATGCAGTAGCTTACCTTATTAACTTATTTAATTTCTTAAGGTAGATTACGCAATTTGCATTTTTTTTAAATTTTGCAATAGATTGTTACTGATTTTTATTTCACTTTGTTATGTTTTATTGATATTGACGAATTGTATAATTTTAGTAAATTGTGTTTGTTTTGTTCTTATTTATGTTTCTTGTAAGCTTTGTCTATAAAATTGTTAAGTTTTTCATGACAATAAAGCATATTTCTAATTCTAATTCTCCATGTAACTTGAAAATAATAAGAGATATAGTAGTGAAAAAACGAAAACTAAATTTTTATCTAAAAAGACCCTACATTTTTGTGGGATATCTTTTTTCGTATCTCTTATCTTTTTCGAGTTACATGGAGAAAAAGGAAAATTTTTAAGAAGATTTAAAAATGCACTCTATAATTTGATCTTATTTTTCTTAAAAACCACTCGTTTTAAACCAGTCCAACTTTTTGAACATAAAAATAACACTATAATAAAAGGTATTTTAGAAGGAAAACGATGTATTTAAATTCTGATGGATGAGGGTTTAAATACACTTCTCATTTCTTTTTGAGAATACATTAGTTATAAATTTTGTTGCAGCATATCTCGCTTAGTTTAAATGTAGTCAACATTTAATATTGCTCATTTTAAAGGTCTTCTCAAGCACTACAATAGTTATTAGTGTCAATATACACCTAAAATCCACCGTTCCTATGTTATTTCAAGTTGAATACACCGATTTGAGCATGCACCAAAAAAAAAACAAACTCTTCTCACCAATCATGTCCCCTTTTGTATTATAACTAGAAGATTTGTGAAGGAACGAATCTGTTTTTTTTTGTAAGCTACAAAAATATTTTATGTAGTTTATTTTGTTAGTTGCATAGTTTTTAATGTATGCGCAAAAATCCGTCCGAAGAGGTGCCATTTTTCAATGAAAATGGCCCTATTTCAACTACGAATAACTCAAAAAGTATTGAGTTTTCGAAAAATAATTATATAACAGGTAAGATAAAGGCAGATTTTGTTTATATTCGATTCAGAATTGGACCACCATCTCCATATAGCTATTTCAGCATCCTCATGCCTCCTCAGTGAAGCTATGCAGTCAAAACTCTGAGAGGAATATAAACAATCTGCCTATTTAAGGGAAACCATCGCTATACAATGATTCCACCTTTTGAGACGCAATCTAGCGACATCTCTTTTATTACGAGGAAAAGAACGAAAAGCCCTGGATACAAAGTTTAATACTTTTTAAACAATTAGAATAATTTAAATAAAAATATAATAAACATTATTTTAAATCCAAGACTTTTCGTTAATAAACTGCTTTCTGGCTGCATCCCGTATCTCCGGATTTTACAATATATAATCACAGAGACGACGAAAGTAGGAGAAAGCAAACATACGACTCTTAGGCCACGCATTTACCTAGGCCATGCAAAGGCAGGTTTTGTTTTTATTCGATTCAGAGTTGGACCACCATCTCCATATAGCTATTTCAGCATCCCCATGCCTCCTCAGTGAAGCTATGCAGTCACAACTCTGAGAGGAATATAAACAATCTGCGTATTTAAGGGAAACCATCGCTATATAATGATTCCACCTTTTGAGACGCAATCTAGCGACTCTCTCGTATTACGAGGAAAACAACGAAAAGCCCTAGATACAAAGTTTATAATTATATTAAGTTTATAATTATAGAACAGTTTTTGCCTAGAATTCGGTTCTCTAGCCTCTTCCGTGGCTATTTTAACCAAAAAAATGTTCACCCCCGAGAAGGGGTGGGAAACACTCCCAAGAAAATAGCACATATTGGCATAGGGTAGACTTTGTTTCTTAAGCTATTCCCTACTGACTGTGAAAATATCAAGTAAATCGATGTAGTAGGATGGAATTCGGAGCCAAATACTCTCATTGACTGCCCTATTTTAATAGTTTCTGATACGATGAAGGACAAATCTGACTTAAAAGTACTTAAAAATAAAAAATAGTAACAGAAAGTTTTTCAAAAGAAGTGTATTATGTGCTATTTGTGAAAAATTATTGTACCTATCTTATTAAACTTGTTCATATAATTGTAATATAAAAATTTACAGTTAAGATGTTTAGAAACAAAACCAAAAAATTAATTGTTAATACATTGGTAAGATAAATTTTATCTCATTATAAAAAGTACTGGTCTATTTAAAAATATAAAGAATTCATTTTTCTAAAGTATTTTAAATATAAATTTATTTGCATAATGCCATGTTACTAAGTTTTCATCTTACATCTTCTGTACCTAATTTGGAATTCTGTTGCTGTGCAATCACATATACTTCCCAGATCCATCTATTATATCACAAACATAAATTAACGAGTGACTATTTACGAGATGTCGACAGCACCTTAAAATTTAATTAAAAATAGTGCCTGCACAAGCC